>NC_140582.1:960588520-961253182 GCF_964204655.1 Triturus cristatus
TTCAAAGGTTTTTTAAATGCTAATTTCTAACTATGCCTACAGAGATAGGACATGTGAAGAAAGAAGAAAAAACGCACAGAAAGAAAAAAAAGAAATGCAGAAAGAAGCAACAGAAGTCCTCAAAGACGAAGAAAAGTGCAGGAAGAAGGATAACGTGCAGAAATAACAAACAGAAGAGCAGAAAGAAGCCTTGTTGCAAAATCATCCTGTACCCTCAACTTTTTCAGACGGATACTGGTGGTAACTGAGTCTGACTAACCAGTCCTAGTGCCAGTGCTATGTTAAAAGACACTCAGAATACAGTGAAAACACCTACATACACTAGGGAACACTATGCGTTGGGGTCCCCCTGTATATAATAGGGCAGGGGATTAAAACTATCTCTTAAAACACGCCACAGGGCGTGTTTGCACACGTCACCTCAGGCCCTGTTCCCTCACTTCCCCACTGTGTAAACACGCCCTGTGGCCGTTTTAAGTTGGGAGATTAAGTCCCCTTGAATCCTGAGGGTCCCTAGGGTCCAACTAGACCACTAGGTACCTCCAGTAAGTGCCACAGAGCTGCGTTGCAGAGAGATGTAAAAAGGGGCACGGCCTAGACCACCCCTCTGCAACGCAGCGGAGTGGTGCTTACTGGAAGCACCTGGTGGGCTAGTTGTCCCCCAGGGTCCCTCAGGATTGAAGGGGAATTATTTCCCCAACTTAAAACGCGCCACAGGGCTTGTTTGCACACGTTAACTCAGACCCCGTCCCCTCCCTTCACCACTGTGTAAACACGCCCTGTGGCCGTTTTTAGTTGGGAGATTAAGTTCATTTGAATCCTGAGGGTCCCTAGGGTCCAACTAGCCCACTAGGTACCTCCAGTATGCGCCACAGAGCTGCGTTGCAGAGAGGTGTAAAAAGTGGCACGTCCTGGACCACCTCTCTGCAACGCAGCTCAGTGGCGCTTACTGGAAGCACCTGGTGGGCTAGTTAGCCCCCAGGGGCCCTCAGGATTGAAGGGGAATTATTTCCCCAACTTAAAATGCGCCATAGGGCGTGTTTGCACACGTCACCTCAGGCCCCGTCCCCTTTCTTCCCCACTGTGTAAACATGCCCTGTGGCCATTTTTTAAGTTGGGAGATTAAGTCCCCTTGAATCCTGAGGATCCCTAGGGGCAAAATAGCCCACTAGGTACGTCCAGTAAGCGCCATTGCAGAGAGGTGTAAAAAGGGGCACGGCCTGCACCACCTCTCTGCAGCGCAGAGCAGTGGCACTTACCGGAAGCACCTGGTGGGCTAGTTGGCCCCCAGGGTCCCTCAGGATTGAAAGGGAATTATTTCCCCAACTTAAAACGCGCCACAGGGCGTGTTTGCACACGTCACCTCAGGCTCCGTCCCCTCCCTTCACCACTGTGTAAACGCGCCCTGTGGCCGTTCCAAGTTGAGAGATTAAGTCCCCTTTATTCCTAAGGGTCCCTAGGGTCAAACTAGCCCACTAGGTACCTCCAGTAAGCACCACAGAGCTGCGTTGCATAGAGGTGTAAAAAGGGGCGTGGCCTCAGAACACCTGTCTGCAACGCAGCTCCCTGGCGCACACTGGAGATACCTGTTGGGCTAGTTGGCCCTCAGGGACCCTCAGTATTGAAGGGGAATTAATTCCCCAACTTACAACTGTAAGCAGCGTTTGCAGAGTGCTGCAAGGAGGGGGCGTGGCCTCCAGCGCGATGCCGGTCTTTTATTTATTTTATTTTTTTAAGAAGGAGGGCTGTGTGGCCCCCCTTCTTTTTCTAATTTACTGGCCCTGGGGACCCCATCCCCCAGGGCCTGCACCCTAATTTTTTTAGTTGAAAAAAATTAATTTGGCCCTCCCAAGGCCTTAATCGGCCCCGGGGACCCAAACCCCCGGGTCATGGCCTTTTTTTAATTTAAATTCTTGAGGAGGGGGCTGCGTTGCCCCCCTCCTCAGGCCACTTATGGCTCCGGGGACCCCATCCCCGGGGCCGGCCATTGTTTTTTATTATTTTAAAAATATATATATGTATAGAAACACCTAGGACATGCTGTACAAACCGTATGTACCTATCACCATGACGATTTGCGTGATATTCATTAAAAGGCGACTATGCATAGAATGAATCCACATGGAATGTATTTCTACCGCTAGTGAAGCTCTGATGTGTCTGACGCCCTACCGTGCCTAATCCCGGCGCCCCCGCCGGTGGGTACTCTCCAAGTAGACACCCTTGTCGTTTATTTATACAAACATGGGTAGCTATTGACGGGCACATTTAATATACACGCACACCACGCCAATCAAAGGGAATTAGACAAAAATTCGACCAAACTATGCAAGAAACCCCCCTCACGGTTAATAAAAAACACATCCACCGCCGGATGTGTAATACTTTTTATTTTACTCTCTGGAAAGAAGACGAACCTCACTTGAGAGTCACAGCGTGCTCCTGGCTGAGCCCAATGCTGTGTTACACCCACCGGTGCCCGCCGATTGCCTCACACCTCTGTGTTGTATTCCACCAGCTAGTGCGTATGCTATGACACTCTCTAGCCCATGTGCACTGTAACACCACCCCGTGAATATGTCATGCCACACTTGCCTTCACACGGGTTATATTGCCCCATCTAATGTGCCTTCCTCGATGTGTATGTTATAACGCACAGCGCTATGCCATACATATTACAATCTGGGATCCATATCTTTGTCACAGTGCATATGCAACGTTACACTCCCCAGCACATATTTTGATATTACAACTTTAGAGACTAGTTATGTTACACAACACTGCCCTGTGCATATTACACTCCAAGGCGCATATCGCATAGCACACGCTAGTGCCTGTGCTATCTCACGCTCTCCAATGAATCTGTCATTGCGCACAATGTATTGCATATTATATTTCACGCCCCGGTTCATCTTATATCACACTTTTTGGTGCATAGTTTATACCATATACTACATCTAGTTTTCATTTTCAATCGTGGTCTCAGGACTATGTTCTATATAACACTGTATCCACCTACCCTTTTCACGGGCATTACATTTTGCGATGGGGGTGGAGGGTCAGGGGTTGTTTCTGCCAAGTGAGCCCGGAGTCACAGTCACAAACGTCCTCTTCTTCCTGAATAAAAGTGAGATTATGCTGCATACTTGTTCATATTTTAAGTAGTTCGCACAGACACACATTTTAAAAACAATAAAGTTCCTAATACCCACCTTCTCTGAACAGTTAGCTTGCTGCCCCATCCACCTCCTCCCTATCCTCTGTTGTCTGAATCCATGGACTAGCCTCCTCCCTCCTGCCATGCATGGTCTGATGTGCTGCCACTGCCCTCCATTTAGCATGATGTACCAGTCCACTCCTCCTGCCCTCCAATGCCCAATTCTATGGCCCATCATTGACCCCCTGCTTAGCCTCTGTGCTTAGCTTGCTGCCCCTATTCTCCTTCCCCCTGCCCTCCGATTTCTTTGTGCATGCCCCTGCTCCATCCTTTTTGCCCACTATGTTCCATGGACCTGCCACTCCTATCTACTCTGAGTGTTCTGTTGAGCTGCCACTCCCCTCCCACCTGCCTAGCATTGTCAGATGACTGTAACCTGTCCCTGCCACCTCCACCCTGCCTGTCCATTTGCCATGCCCCTATCCCCTTCCTCCTGTCCTCCATGGTCCATTTTACTGCCACACCCTTCTGCCCTCCCTGATCTGTTGTGCTGCAACTGCTCCTCCTGCCTGCCCCGCGCAGTCTGTTGTGAGGCCCCTTCCCCTGAACTCTCTTGTCTGTGCCCAGGTCCTGACCCTCCCTTCTATCCTCCATGGTCCTTTGTGCATGCCCCTGCACCCTCCTTCTTGCCCATCATAGCCATTGTGCTGCCACTAACCCTCCCGCTTGCCATGCATGGTCTTCTGTGCTGCCATGGCCCCTCCCACCTTCCCTGTGTGGTCAGCTATCTGCCCCTGACCCCCTCCCACCTTCCCTCCATGGTCTGTGTGTATGCCACCATAGTCTCATTGTTGCTCTCCATGGGGTGTCTTGTTTCTAGTGCCCATCCTGTCTGACCTCCATGGTCATCTTGCTGCTCCTGCCCTGCCACCTTGCCCCCAGCCCTCTGTTTCCATGTGCAGACCCCCTATTCGCTCCCTCCTGGCTTGTCTGTTCCATTGTAATGCCCCTGATCCGTCCCTCCTGCCCTTTATGGTCTGTTATGCTGCAGCTTTCTCTCCTGTCTCTCCATTATGATCAGCTAGCTACCATTGCCTCTTTCCCATCTGTTCTCTGTTGTCCATGTGCATGGTCCTGTCCCCTCCCTATTGCTTTCTATGGATTGTTGTGCTGCACTCCCGTCCCGCATGCGCTGTGTGGTGTATTGTGCTGCTGCAAACCCTGATGCCTGCCCTGTAGGGTCAGTTTGGTGCTCCTCTCCATGTCCCTCCTGTCCTCTGTTATCCGAGTCCATGTCCCCACCCCAATTCCTCCTGCCTACCATGATTCAATGTACCATACTTGCGAACATTTTGAACTTGGTAAGAGGGAGATTTTGCAAAAAAAACTGGGGTATTGATTTTCCCCTTTGAGTTACATTGAAAAAGAGGAGATTGTAGACAGGAGACAGATCAAATAAAGCCCATTTGAGCTTAAAAGCATTGGACGTTTCCTGGCTGAAACGGGTCTGTTGGCATGTATGGTTGTACTACCACTGCCTCTTCCTTCTGCCCACAATGGTCTATTATATTGCCACAGCCTCTCTTGCCAGTCCTGTATTGTTGGTTTGTTGCCCCTGCCCCCCTTTCCACTGCCCTCCATAGTCTGTTGTGCTGCCACTGCCCTTCCTGACTGCCCAGTGTGGTCAAATTGTTGCCTCTGCACTCTCCTACCTGCCTTCAATTTTCAGAGTCCGTGCCCCTGGCCTCTGCCTCTCAACAGTATCCCAATGAACAACTAGATTGCTAACATTCTACATTTATTACAAAAGTGTGGAACGCTTGACGTCATCTTGATGTAATCAAAACTGTAATACCTAGAGTATTTCCTTTAGAAATTACATATATGAGAGGGTCTTATTTGCATCAAAATTATGGTTAGTGCTCTAAAAAACAAAATGAGGACATATTTTCTGAGTTTTCAAATAGCGACAAAGAACTTTTAAATTATTTGTAATCTTTATGTTTTTTTATCCAGTTGACCACTTGATTAAATGTTGCACCTTGGCGAGAGGATGTGGTGTTACTTCCAGAGCTGCAGACTTTGCAACTGGGGAACCAGGTTGGAGTTTCTGCTTCAGCTCAACATTCTGTGATTGTGGTCAAATCACTTAATCTCCCCATGTCTACAACCAAAATGAATTTGATCTTGTGTGATGTAACCAATGCTCATGTAAAGCATTCCAATACCTGACAAGTCTGCACTATATAAAACTGCAAATACACAAAAAATAAATGTTTTGCACACTTCTGTCATTGGGCTACATGTGGGCTACATCTGGGTGATATTTGTGCTGCATTTAGGCTCTTTTGTGTCTGGTGGCCATCTTGGGAGATTTATTTGTTATGAAGCTTCCTAATTTCCTCATTTACTGCAGTCTCCTCAGTAGGAAATGCTTTCAGTTTTTTACTTTGATTCCATCAAGAAGGTATTCAGATATGTCACACATTTGCCATAAATTCTGAATGTTAGCACTCTAGTTGCTCATTAGATCACTGTAGTAAAACTACTGCTGACCAGGGAAGTCTGCTGCTGGTATTGAAAGTGCATGTTTCAGTCTGCATGTCAGAATTTGTTTATGAAATAGAAGAGGATTTGAGAAGTCAAAATGTGCCCTAATTTTTCTTTCTGCAGCACTAATCATAATTTCTATGGCAAAACGAATCCCCTTATTGTGTTCCTTTGTAAATTAAATGTTTTAAGTGTTACCACTTTATTCCATTCAAGATGGCTTCAGGTGTGCCATACTTTTGTCATAAGTAAGACTGTTAGCGCTCTAGTTGTTCGTTAGAACACTCTGGGACATTCTGTCATTGGGCTATACTTGGGCTACATTTGGGCTCTTTTGTCTCTGGTGGCCATTTTGGGAGACTTATTTGTTATGATGTTTCCTAATTTCCTCATTTACTACAGTCTCCTCAGTAGGAAATACTTTCAGTTTTTTACTTTGATTCCATCAAGAAGGCATTCAGATGTGTCACAAATTTGCCATATATTCAGAATGTTAGCACTCTAGTTGCTTATTAGATCACTGTAGTAACGCTACTGCTCACCAGGGAAGTCTGCTGCTGGTATTGAAAGTGCATGTTTCAGTCTGCATGTCAGATTTTTTTAATGAAATAGAAGAGGATTTGAGAAGTCTATCAAAATGTGCCCTAATTTTTCTTTCTGCAGCACTAATCATACTTTCTATGGCAAAATGAACCCCCTCATTTTGTTCCTTTTTAAATTAAATGTTTTAAGAATTACCACTTTATTCCAACCAAGATGGCTTCAGGTGTGCCATACGTTTGTCATAAGTAGGACTGTTAGCACTCTAGTTGTTCTTTAGAACACTCTGGGAAGCTGCAGTAGAACACAAAGGAATCAACTGACAGTCTCTGCCCTTGTTGGATGTACATGTTTTACTGAGAATGTCAGACTTCATTCTCACATGACTGAGAAAGATAATGTGAATTTACAGAAAATATGCTCTCAGTTAGCTTATAGATCACCTTCCAAACCTCTGTGGGAAAAGCATGGGAAAATAGTTTTCTCTCAAACATGATTCATGATATCACAGCAGAAGGCTTTTTCACATGGTAAAATCACCTTAGAACACACCACAATTCCTAAAATGAGTATGGTACCATCAACAAATGATTTATAATGTAACTAAAGTCTTAAAACCTTCTATTAACTGCAATGCTTTTTAATGAGGTGCTATCATGTATATTGGTCCCAAGATGGCTGCCAACACTTCTTGAATGAAGTGCTGACAGCCAATCAGATCTCACGATGAGATGTGTGGTTAGGCTCCGCCCAGATATATATGTGATTTTACTTTTGATTTTCTCAGGAACTACTGAACAGATTTACACCATTTAAGCAAAAGGCACATGCCTGACCTGAGGACTACCTCTTTGCCAAATTTCAAGTAATTCTGTTCAGCCGTTCGGGCTGTACCTTCGACTAAAGGTCCTATGGGAAAATGCATGGTGGAAAACGCGTTTTGGGACCCCCCTTTTTTCTCAGTCCCCGCTTGACGAATCACCCCGAGACTTTCAGGGTAGGAGCTGAGCGGAGCGCCCCATTAGTTTTGAAAATTTCACGAAGATAAGTCAAACGGCGCCAAAGTTATTCAAAATAGAATTTTCAGATTTCCTATTGGAACTCGGTCCTAACTATAACTATCTACTGGCGACCGCCAGTAGATAATATATATATATATATATATATCTGCTCCTTTAAATCTTATTAGGTTTCCAATTCGAAATTATAAATCTGAAGTAATGGTATGGAGAAATTACGAATCCGAATTAAACAGGGCACACCCATTTATAACTTTCAAAATGCTTGTGTGTATGTACTGAAAGCAGGTATACGTGCAGATTATCCTGGAGTAAATGTCAATTTTTTGGAGAATTCTAAGCATATTGTAAATGTATTCAGAACATAGGAGTAAAGCCACTGGTGTAAACTTTGTTAGTGTTTATGTATAGTGCGCACCATTTGAAAGTCCATCATTAAAAAATGTCAGTCTTGACCGACAGGCTCAGTACTAAGTAAAAAACATAGTTGAGTGACTACTGGCATGAGTTAAAATGTGTTAAATGCAATAAAAATGCATAGTGGAATGTAAATCTGACTTACGAAGTAGGCCACATAAGCTAATCGTATTTTGACCATTCTCTGTCTATAGCTTTCGTCTATAATATCAATAACAAATTATGTTAAACAATATTTGATTTCCATAGAGATTTTCTAGAGAGCTATGCGTTTCCCTGGCCACGTTGTGAAAACTCAATAGGAGTCAATATGGAACAGTTCTGTTCTCTAGCTGTTTCTGAAAAGAAAGTAGCTGGGCTCTGCTCTCAGACTTGGCTTCAGAGCATTCCTCAGATGAGGAACGTGCACCCTACAATCCTACCTCCATGTCTGAGTCAGTTATAGGTGTGTTGTCTAATTAACATTGCCATTGACAAGTGCAGGATCCCATTGGGCGTGCAATGGGGCCTTTTTGTAGGTATTGAAGAACTTGTGAACAGAGTAGAGGAGTTTGCACTTGATTCTTGCGGTCACATGCAGCATGTAGCAATTATAGGACTGACTTTATAAAGAGGTTAAACATATAATAGCAGTTTTCACAACTTTTTGATATTTTTCATTTTATTGAAAGGGTACTCGAGGAAGATCTCAAAATGAAGCAAAAAATTGAATTGGAATCGTTGCGACACGATCACCGGAAGGAAATGCAAACCATGGTGTCCGAGTTCAGTAGTTCTCAAGCACATCTTCAAGCAAAGATAGTCTCCTTAGAAAATGAGTAAGTAATGCTAATGTAACCTCATCTAAATACACTTTAAAATTATGGATTACTCGTATCGACACATAAGCAACCTTCTTTTGCCAAAATGGTACCCCTTAAAACTGTTGAAGCTACATAAAGTCAAACATTTTAAAAATGAAATAGTAACTGCTCAACACTTCTTGAAAAAAAATCACTTGAAATTTAAAATCAGAAAATCTTTATTGTTTAAGGTATTTGCCTTACAATTGACAGATAAACACATTTGCTTTATATAAATACAATTAAGAACACACATAATGGCAATTCAAAGGCTGAAAAACAGATGCGGCTGTCGGTAGCAGAATGGACCACGCATACAAGAAATCCTTTGGATTCTTTATTTAGTCCAAATGAAACATGCAGGTAATTAGCAATCCTAAAGATGTACTCCGACGGCGTCGTCTTCAGGGGATGGGAAGTCTCCTCCTTGGCGCTCGTACTCGCGGGCTTCAGTCTCTCAGGGCCAAAACAAAAGGAAAAGAACCAGTATTAGTGCTGGTTATAACCAGCCTATGGGAACGGGAGTGATGAGGCACGCACCCAGTTATTAGGGAGTGTGGGGGGAAGGGAGGACCGACACCAGGGAAGGGAAGCGAGTAAGGCAGGTTGCGGGGCCTCACAGAACAGTTTAGCCTACACTCGCACTTTTTCCAACCTCAGCGGTGGACACGAACTTCCCTGCCAGCTCCTCGAATCCTGGCACGCACCTGTTGGAGCCACGTCCCTCCAGGGCCGTGGCTGGGCGCAGCATCCTCCGGCTGTTCTCCTGGGATTTCCGACTCCCCACGGTCAGCTCATCTCGTCCTTGCGTCTTCAGTACCCTGGGCTCCCTCAGCTTCCTCCTTCCGGTCATGGACACACCTCTCGCTGGTCTCACGCATCTTATCCGGGCAGAGGATGTAGTCGTCCGTCCCCTTGGGGGTGGGGCTTCCCTCGTCGGTGGAAAAATTAAAGGGCCACTCCAGGGAGGTGTATTGGTGATCCCGGTCTCCAAGTCTGCATCCGGCAACCGGAAGGGAGAGAGAGACGGTTTGTTGCGAGGGTGATTCAGGACCCGAATCAGGGCTCGGGGGTAGTAGATTCCGACACAGCCACTTATTAATATTGATAATGTGAAGATCACAATTACTACAACATGCAATCGAAGCATGTCTGACTCCCAGCATTTTTTTATTTATTTTTTATTTTAAAAGTTTTATATAGCGCTAGCTTGACCCGTAGGTATCAGAGCGCTTTACATACATACTGTAAAGAAAAACAGACGGAAATTGCATTACATAGTAGGCAGTAAGGAAGCAAAACCAGGGATAAAAACTATCCTTGAATGTCAAGAGAGAGGAGTAAACTCGGATATTAGTCTAGGTTAGTTGACGTTGGTCAGGAAAGTATTTGTTAAGGAGATGGATTTTCAGGTCCCTTTTGAAACAGGAGAAGGAGGGGTTGCATCTGAGGACTATAGGGAGAGCATTCCACATCCTGGGAGCGTTGCCAGAGAACGATCGGTATTGTGTGGTTTTCTTTTTCAGTTTCGGATGAATAAGAAGGAGTGAGTTGGAGCTTCTCAGCGATCTGGATTGACCTGCTCTTACCAGTTTGTTGTTCAGGTAGTTAGGGGCCGGAGAGTGAAGGGTTTTGTGTGCGATGCAGGCCAGTTTGTAAATACACCTCCCTTCCATGGGAAGCCAGTTGAGGGAGTTGAGAGCTGGAGTGAT
Organism: Triturus cristatus; assembly: GCF_964204655.1. NCBI lineage: Eukaryota > Metazoa > Chordata > Amphibia > Caudata > Salamandridae > Triturus > Triturus cristatus. The sequence continues at coordinate 960,598,758 of NC_140582.1, forward strand.
GTGATCAAATCTTTTTACTCCAGATACGAGTTGAGCGGCCATGTTCAACACTGCCTTTAGAGGGGCTAGGTGAGCTTTTGGAGTCCCTGTTAGGATGGCGTTCCCGTAGTCGATTTTAGAGAGAACTAGGGATTGGACTACTGTCTTGAGGTCATCATGGGGAAGAAAAGGTTTCAATTTCTTGAGGTGTTTTAGAGAGAAAAGAGCACTTTTTGCAGAGTTTTTGATGTGGGCTTCCAAAGATAAGTTCTTGTCAAGGGTGATACCTAGAGACTTAACTGAGTCGGATAGGACGATGGGGCAGTTTAGGGCGACCAGATTCTTGAGCCACTCTTGGATTGGACGATGGTTGCTTTTTGGAGAGAATAGGATTCGTTCTGTTTTATCTGGATTGAGTTTTAAGTGGTTAGCGTTGAACCAAGTTTTGATCTCCGTTAGAGTGGCATTGAGGTGTTGGATGTCACTGGGAGACTTGATTTTGAAATAGATTTGGGTGTCATCAGCGTAAATGTGGTAATTCACTCCAGCTTTTTTCAAGATGATTGTGAGGGGCTCCATGAAAAGATTGAAGAGCGCCGGGGAGAGGATCGAGCCTTGCGGGACCCCAAGTGTGACTTTTGTTGGCTTTGAGAGACAGGAGTTGATTTTAATTTGTTGCGAGCGGTGTTGAAGGAAGGAGGTGAACCATTTTAGTACTGTGCCATTGATGCCAGAGCGCTTCGACATGGTCTCCAGAAGCGCTGGATGATTTACTGTGTCAAATGCCGCAGATAGGTCAATAAGGATGAGTAGGCAGGCATCACCTTCATCTAAAGCCTTGTGAATATCGTCCGAGACGTTGAGCATAGCTGTTTCCGTGCTACAGCCTTTCCTGAATCCTGATTGAAAGGTGTTGAGGAGGTTGAACTCATCAATGTGTTTGTTGAGTTGTTGGAGAACGCATTTCTCCAATGTTTTTGCAAGGAATGGGAGGTTGGAGATAGGTCTGAGGTTGTTGAGATCATTAGGGCCGGCCCCTGGTTTTTTGAGCATGGGTGTGATTTGTCCAAGTTGAAGGGAGTCTGGGACACAGCCTGAGGTGAGAGAGGCGTTGATGATTTTAGTTCAGAAAGGTGTGGTTAAGTTCTTTTATGAGTGTGGATGGGATGGGGTCCATAGTGTGGGAGGAAGGTTTTAGGTTAGAAACTATACTGAAAACCTCATTATCTGACATTAGCTCAAAGTCGGACCAATGTGCATTGTTTTTTAGCTGGAGGCAGACCTGATTGTCCTTGGTAAGGACTCTTTCTGAATGATCAGGGGTGGTTAGAGTGGGGCAGGTTAAGAGGGAAGGAGGGTTAGAGATTTGGATGAAGGATTGATCAATTTTCGAGATTTTATTAGTGAAGAAGGTGGCAATTTCTTAACAACGTTCATTGGTGGCTTTGATTTCTTGAGAGTTAGTTTGGCTTTCGACAATGTTGAAGAGTTCTCTCGGTCTGTTTTTTGCCAGATCTACTTGGCTGCGGAAGAAAGACGCCTTTTCACTGAAAATGTGTTTTTTGTATGCTTGCCGAGCAGATCTAAGTTGCGCTAGGTGTAAGGTCGAGGGGTTTAGTCTCCAAGACCTTTCCATTTGTCTGAGTTGATGCCTTTCCTCATTCAGAACCACGTTAAACCAGGGTTTAGATTTTGTTCGCCTCAATTGTTTGAGTTTGAGAGGAGCTACTTGGTCTAGAACCTCTGTCATTTTTTAGTTAAAGTGTGTAGTGAGGTCATCGGCCGTCGATGATGAGGGTTGGAGTTGAAGATGGGCATGAATCTTGGATTCAAGTTCAGATAAAGGGATTGCTTTGATATTTCTAGTCCACTGTTTAGGTTTGTCATCACTAATAGGTTGGTGGAGGACAAGTGCATCAATCTTGAACAGAATGAGGTGGTGGTCGGACCAGTCAATGGGAGAAATTGCTGTCAGAGAGACCAGATCATTGTTGGTAATGATCGCATCCAGTGTTGCACCTTTGATGTGAGTTGGTTTATTGCAGAGTTGTTTGAGGTTATATATTTCAAGTAGGTTGGTTAGGTTCTGGGCAGTGGAGTCTTCTGGGTCGTTCCAGTGGATATTGAGGTCACCCAGGAACACGTCTTTAGTGTCTGTCATGGAGAACCATGATATTAGGTCTGTTAGTTCTTCGGGGAAAAGGGTACGCTCTCCAGGAGGATGGTAGATGGTGTGGAATTTGATGGGTGAGGTGCCCTTGGCACTGAGTTCGACACCTAGGTATTCAAACGATAGGTATTCTGCAGGTTTAAGTTTGGTAATCTGAATTCCTGCCTTGTGGATGATGGCTAGTCCCCCCCCCGTTTTGATCGGTCTGTCTTGTCTGATGATGGTGTACCCTGGAGGGGTGAGAATGTCAAGAATGGGTGTGGAGTAGACATTGAGCCAGGATTCAGTGAGGAAAGCGAAGTCAATTTCTTCAGCGATTAGAGCTTCAGCAATGTCTGTGGCGTGTTGTACTGCTGATCTGCAGTTGAGGAGCATGCAAGAGAGAGGACGGGGAGCCTCGATGATGGGGGGAGTGAGGTGGATAGAGGAGTATTGAGCTGGAGGTCTAGGCGAGTGGACATTTTTTAGGATTCTGTTAGTGCCGATAATAACAGGGATGGGGAAAGGGGCTGACTTCTGGCTCAAAGTGAGTTAGGAGTTGCTGATCTCATCAGGTTTCGGTATCGAAAAGGGTTGGCGATCCCGGTTGGGTCGAAGTGCCTGACTCGCTGATGGACTGGAGGGACGAGCGGTGCACTGAGGGGCCAAGGGAGCGGTATTGAGTGGGGTGGGAGGAAATCTACCCGGGGAGAGGGAGCACGGCGGCTTGGTCCTGTTGAGAAGATCTTGTTGTAAGTATAGGAAATCAGCAGCAAGGGAGTTAATTTTCAGCTCCATTCTGTTCAGTTGCTGTGCTATTGAGCTGAAAAAGTTTAAGGTTTTAGGCAGGGGCCGAGAATGACTTGGGACTTTGGAGGGAGAGTGAACAGGGGTCGGGGATTGGACAGAGTCAGTGGGGTTAGGAGAGGGGAGAGGTTGGACGCGGGGAGCCGGATTATTAATGCTCCCATTCAAGGGGTTCAAAGGAGGAGTAGAGGGTCTACTGTCCAAGTGAGGAGGGAGAGAAATTCTAGGTAAGAAGTCAGATTTCCGGGGAATTTCAATGAGATTAGCGGTGGAGGCAGATTGTGTATGTGGGTGTGCGACGGCGGAGGGGGAGCGTGTAGTTATAATAGGGGGGAACAAGTTTAAAGGATTGGTGACGACGTTGGCCATAGGGATGTCGCGGGGGTTGTCAGTGAGGTAATCGGTGGAGACCGGTTGTGTCTGCGGAAGTGGGACATCGGCGGGGGAGTGTGCAGTGGTAGTAGGGGGCAGAGAGACCACTGGATTGGAGATGACGTTGGACATGGGGGACGTAAGGGTCGGGGGAAAAGGGTCTCTGTTGGAGGAAGAGGTAGTTTGTGAGGGAGGGTTCAGATTATCACGGGTCGAGCGGAGAGTGCCTGTGGGGATTTCAGTTACGGGAGGGAAGGGGTTAGAGTCCGAGCTGTCAAGATCTAGATCGGTCTTGTGGTGTTTGTTAATTGTGAGTTTGTTGTTCCTAGTGTGCTCAGTAGATGTAATAGTTGTGGGTGTTTGGCGTCGGAGAGTAATGATAGGGGTAGTGTGATTATAGTGAGTGACGGTGGATGTCCATGAGTTGGAGAGAGTTTCTTCAGGGCAGGGAGATGGGATCAGTTCCACGTTATTAGTAAGGGTGATGGTGGGTTGGGGAGATATGGTTTGACGGCTCAGTTGAGTTAACGAGGAAAGAAGTGTGGGGAAGTGGCGGTCAAAAGTGGTGAGGTGCGGGTCGGTGGCCTGTATGAGAATGGTTCCAGTTCTGTAGATGGAGATGGTGAGTTCCCCTTTGAAGGTCGGGGAGATGGAAGTGGAGATTTTTTCACCATAGGGAATGATTACTGACTTGGCGACTTGAAGGTGAAGAGAGAAGGTGTTTTTCCATTTAGCCGGGCGATTAGTGTAGAAAATGAAGTTAGTTTTCGTGTTGCCGTTGGTCGCTGTGTGTAAGTTATTTAAAATGAGTGTTTCCGGGTGTTGTTTTAGAATACTATTCTTGAAGTTCTTTTTTGCATTACTGGTCATTTTGTCTGGGTAGTTAATGGACCAGGAGTTTGGTCCGTAGCGCACAATATTCGAGTTCCGGGTGGGGTAAGGTGGGCGCATGGTTAAACGGTAGAATTTCCGAGATACAATCAGGACTCAGGCCGAAGAAGAAATGCCGAGGCACAGTCCGGAATCAAGCATAAGGCAGGGAGATAGTTATCATACAATTTTATGCAGTATAGACACTAAACTTTAAAGTGCCATATTAACTGCAGTGTAAAACATTACTGGCAGTGTATCTCCTAAATCACAAGAGGTCAGGACCCCACCAACCATGTATTTACGGTATCTGCTATGCCTTCAGGGGGGTGAGGGTGCAGTGCAGGCCTCTGGGCGAGAACCTCAAGCGAACTCCAGGTCCGCACCTGGACCAAGTCTCGTGGTGCACTCCAGCCAGCCGAGCCCTCACCCATCGGCAGTGCCACCTGGACCACACTCGAAAACAAAGGCCCAGTCTCACCTTGAGCCGCAGTCACCACCATCGATCCAGGGATGCGGCGAACCCCATCGACCTGCCGGGGCACCTCTCCTGTCCCTTCTTGAAGCGTCCCGGCCACTGTCAGTGAGTCCTCATTCATATAGGTTCCCCAGCATGGGTCGAATGTTCCGGTATCGGCTCGGGGGTCCAATGTACGGGATACGAGGCCAAACAAGGATTACAGCTCGCTTGAGCAATCCTCAGCCTCGAAGCTCCCTCTTGGAGCTCCTCACCGTCTGGCGGCCATGGTGGATGACATTTACTCCATTACATCAAAGAGGGAAGGGCCCTCAGCAGGCGTCGGTTGCTTCTCCTCAGACTCTGCCGGTTTATCTTCTGCTGCGTCTGCATTAGAGTGAGCAAACTTTGACAATTTAGCCAGGATAGATTGCCTGGATCCCTTATTGGTAGCCATGGCGCCAAAATCACAGTTAATGATGCCGGCCAATAAAGAATACGAAGCTGCGCTGAAACAAGGTTGGTCATCGCCCTACACAAATCAGACCCAAGAAGCATGACTTTCAGCACGAATCCACACTGGGCCCAGCTGTTCAATATGGGGGGGGGGGAACTCTCGGTCCGCGCCACTGACCGGTTCCAGGCAATGATTATGCGTCTGTGCCTGGGGCGCCGGAAAAGATCACCTCGTCTACACCTCACTGGGGCAACGTAGTGCCAGGAACAAGCAGTCAAATCCAAAGGCCACTGTAGGAATAGAAACCTCTCGCCGCAGGCCCCGGTGTCCCAAAAGAAACTTCCAATATGGCCGGGAACCCAATGGTCTGGGAACTCGTCTGGAGGTGCCCAAATAGCCCTCAGCGCTAGCCATCCATCGCACACTCGGCGCCAGGCTCAACTGGGGTAGACCCCCCGCTATCACCTCTGTTGTATGCGCAGGGGGTCTTAGCAGAGGCTTTTTTTGGTGGCATATGTGCACCTCCTTCTCCTCTTCCCACCGCGTGTGGAGAAACCGCACTTTTAATCGTGTCACCTCTCCTGCGTTAATCCCTCCTGCAGTCGCCTTTTCACGCTCTGGAGGAAGTTCCTACTTCAGCAAACAGGGATAAGCGTGTACCCTTTTCCAGCTCTGAGGTCTAAGAGCAGCACCTGCGAGGACCAAGGCAGGCATCCAATCTTTCCACCAGGGGGTGTTGACCTTAAAGCTCATGCTCGACGCCGGCCTCCTCTCCCAATAATCATATATACAGAGTCCCATAGAGTCTCAAAGGGGCAGTTAGGCTAAGTCCTGCATGCTGCTGTGGTGCATGGAGGGCGCCATATTATGGTCAAGCATGTCTCTTCTGGGCACCATTATTGAATCAGGCAAGCCCAAATTGATTGCCCCCACTATTTATATTTGCCCCCAGAGCCAGGCACTGAATGGGCAGTATGTGAGGGGTGGCCCACTGCCTTTCACCACCAGAGGCCCCTCCAGCAATGCAGCACCCTCACCTTAGATCGCCGGGACCGCCGGAATCGGATCCCAGAGCCGGACGGCCCTCGGGAGAGAGGAGGGGGCCGGACCCTCCAGCCTCCGCATCCCCTCACGAACGATAAATTTAAGGGCGGGCGCCGCTGATGCTCCTCTGCAGCCAATTTTTCCCCCTCATTTCTTCGTATCCTCGTCACCATACCGCTTTCCTTACTCCCTCTTCATTTGCCTACTCCTCTCTTCTACTTACTGTTAATTCGCTTTTTAGATAGATAGATGAATCTGCATGTCCAAGGTTATATTCAGATAAAAACGCGCTGTGTCCTTTGCGGCAACAACACAGTCAATTGCGTAAAAGGAGAACTCACTCCACAGAGGTAAACGCTGAACATGAGGAAGCGACAGCGGTGCCATTTGCTGAAGCGGAGAGTCTGGCAAAGCACTGCTGCTTGGCTCAGTGTGAGCATCTTAATAGAGTGCAAGTGCATATACAGTTCAAAGAATCATAATTTAAACTATATCTAAAATAATTCCAATAAAATTTAACCAATAAGATAATCGGTTCGTTATTTCCACTACCATTCTGTTCCTACCTATTTTTACTTATGGTACATGTCTCTAGCATGTCACAAGACAGATGAAGCAATGTTCTTAGCGCAAACAATAACAGCAGCATGGCTTAATTAAGTTATTCACAATTTTAAGCAAGACTTTCCACACAAATCCAATTATAGCAAATCAAGGTGCAGCAGCTTGTGCAAATCAGCTGTGTCTCACCAGAGGCACTTTTGTGTGTAGAATGTCAACATCCAGCAACTTCATTAGTAGAATCTTATCAGCGATAGGCAGGGTAACGTTTGCTCCGGCTAGGGACCTGCACAACACTAAGCTCTGATTTGCCTCTTCTTCCCCCTGATCATACACACCTGTCAAGGGCGCCTACAAAGATTCTTTCCCGCTTGGCGGAACGTCACCTCCGACCAGTGGATGTTGGATTTTATCTAACATTGTTATTGTCTGGAGCACATTTTCACGTCTCCCACGTTTCCACCTCTCAAACATAGACTCTCCCCTGAACACCAAAGTCTACTCAGGGAAGGGGGGGCGCTAGAGAGCCCGGAGCAAGATGGCTGTATTTAAGTGTGGCTCTGCTGGCCGAGACTCCAATCCGCCTAATATCCTGGGGAATTCAGTGCCATCCACACCTCCGTGGCCCGGATCTGCCCTCCTTACCATTTTGGCTCCAGTCTGGTATCCTTCTGACGTGTTTGCTGTCCCGCTGCTCCGGTTTTGCCTGCCTCCGGAGCCCCTGTGTAATGGCGGCGCCGCTCCGCTCCCTCTGATGTCCTGCTGTCTTGCAGCTGCTCTCCAGGCGTGTCGCTCTGCTGGCGAATGGTAGCGTTGCCCCTGGTGGCATTGCGGGTCCGAACCTGCGTCACTTCGGTGGCGCTCACTCTGCGGAGCGGTGTGTTCTGGGTGTCTGGAGCCTGGCAGCGTGGTACGTGGTTCCCGTCCGGCGCCTGCCCGGCCTTGAGCACCGCGAGTCCCAGAGGCGGCCGGGTCTGCTGCGGCGGCGCGCGGAGGACCTGCTCCTGGTGGCTGCTGGGAGGTGTCGGCCGCTGCGCTGTCTCCGCTGCTGGATGCTGCGGCTGCTCCTGCGACACTGAGGTGAGGCTGCTGACTGTTGCGGGCCTCGCTGGGCCTACCCTGCTGCCGCCGAGGGACCTGTGTAGCGTGGTGCAGCTTTGCGCGCCCCTGGGTGGCTTTGATCTGGCCTGAAGTTCGCCTGCATCCCGGTCCTGCCTTCGCTGTTTGGCGCTCTTTTGGGTCCTGTCACCTCTTGCCCCCGCAATTTTTGTGGACTCCATAGAGCGGCGGACTCTTGAGGCCTGCTGTGGTGGTCGATCACCCCCGGAGCGCCTGCACTGCCGGCCTGGAGGCTTGGGGCCTATTGCTTTGGCTGCTGGTGGCGGGGGGGCCTATGGTGGCGTGCCTCCTCGTCGCTTTGCAGGCGGTGTGCCCTCTGTGCCTGTAGATCGGCGTGCCCCTGCAGCTTTGTGCGCCTTGTTTGCGGTTTTTTGGCAGTGTGACCGGGCAATCCACATCCTGGGCCTTCGGGTGCTGGCGCCATAGTGCTACTTACCTGCTGCTATCTGCTGCCGCTCCTTTTCTTTGTGCGCCTCTGGTGCTTGCTTGATCGGCTATGGGGCGCACCGACAAACAGCAGAGCAAGCTTACATTTGCGGCTAAAAAGAACCATAAGTCCCTCACTCCTGCTACTTCGGACGCGGAACCAGATCGTGAGCTGGGATCTGGGGCTAAACTGGAGCGCATGATGATAGCCATACAGCAGAGCTTACATACTATTGATGCCAAAATTGACAATCTGAACATGCGTATGGACACAATGGCGTCCAGGCTGGATAAACATTGAGCACATCTGGCTGAGGCTGAGCAACGCATCTCTACGACCGAAGATCGAGTGGACGCAGTTAGTTCCTTGTGTGCGAGCATGGAAAAGATCTTGGAGGTCATTAGGGCTAAGAATGAGGACATTGAGGCCCGGCCTAGGCGGAACAACTTACGCATTACTGGGATTGCGGAATCGACCAACACTGGGCCTATGAAACTGTATGTGGAGCCGCTACTTACCTCTTTGTTTGGGGCGGGCACTTTTCGAAAGTTCTCATTGTCGAAAGAGCCCACCGCTCTTTGGCTGCCAGGCCTATCCCCGGGGCGCCACCCCGTCCCATTATAGCCCGCTTGTTGAATTACCGCGACCGGGACACTGCGCTGCGGCTGGCCCGGGAGAAGGGCAGCCTGAGTTATCAGGGAATTAATGTGTAGCTATTCCCTGATTTCAAGGTGGCGGTGCAGCAGGCGCGCAGGGAGTTCCATGCCGTAAAGAAAAAACTGCAATCTCTCAGCATTCCCTATGCAATGCTCTACCCGGCGCGCCTGCGCATTCAACATAATGGAAAGGCCCGCATCTTCCTTACCCCTAAAGAGGCGCTCCAATACCTCCGGCAGCTGGAGCGTCGCTCGCCGCAGGGCTCGCCGCAACATGGGAAGATGGGAGACTCTGACTCTGATGGTTAAGTGGCGAGACTTGTCTCTCCTTTTTGTATTGTTTTCCAGATCCCTGCCCTGCGCGCTAACGTCTTGGATGGCCCCATCACTTGGCTTTAGTTGCCTCAAATGTCTTAAGACGGTCCTTCAGATGTTTCATTATGCCTTATGGTATTTATCTGGATGTTTTGCTCTACGTTGCATTGGTTGATTTGACTGCAATGACTGTATTAATGTATGCTGGTGGGGGGGGCCTCTCCTGTCATGGTGCTAGGTGTTGCCGTATGGGGACACTCGTACCCATATTTGGATGGCTCCATCCTTTCCGTCTCGGCCCACCCTGTATGTCTCGGGGTGCCTGGGGCCTCTGGTGCCTCTCTGTATGGGAAATCCCCACATAGTTGTATTTCCTGTTTTGGCACATTTCGGTGTCTTGGTCGCATGGGTTTCTGATTGGAGGTCCTACTTGAATGCTTTGCTCGATCTGCGACATGTTTTGGGGTGCCTTTTTTTCTGTTGTTTTCTGGAGTGTCACAGCAGGTTTATGCTGCTGGAGGGGGTGGGTCAGGTTGTTGGGGTTTGCTATGTTATGAGTTGTACATTGGCAGTGCACTGCGGTTGTAGGGGGTAAAATTGGGGGCTGTGTTTGAGCATTACGAAGGATTACTGCCTTTTGTTATAAGGACGTGACTGACTCTGCGGACAAGACAATATCATGGCTTAGCTGGAACGTAAGGCGACTCAATAATCCGCGTAAAGTGCGCCAGGTGCTTTCTTATCTTGACCGACATCGTATTCGCATTGCTCTTCTACAGGAGATGCATCTTACCAAACAAGTGGTGTCTTCGGTCGCTACCAGGTGGGCTGGGGTCCGCCTTGCTGCCTCTTACTCTTCTTATGCCCGGGGGGTTATGATTCTGGTCAAAAGAGGCACTCCCTTTCTGCCGCTCTTGGTAGAGGAGGACGAGGGTGGGAGGCTTCTTATAGTGCAGGGTACACTGTATGGTTGGTCTCTAGTTATAGTCAACGTATATGGTCCCAATACTGACGATCCCACCTTTTATGATGATCTATGGGGGAAACTCTATAAACTGCCCCCCTGCACCATTATCTGTGGGGGTGATTTTAATGTAGCCCTGGACCCTGCTATGGACAGAGTGTCCACTGTGGACAGGCCTCCCAAGAAGGCTGTCACTGCTCTGCAGGACGGTATGTCGATGCTGGGGCTTGTGGATATTTGGCGTCTGCATCATCCCTGTGTTAGGGAGGGTACATGTCACTCCTATGCGCATCCCGCCTGGTCCCGTATAGATTTCTGGTTGCTGACCCGGGACGCCGCTGACTGGATAGTGCATGCTGAACACTTGCCTCGGACATTCACGGATCACTCCCCGTGCATATCCGTATGGCTCTGCCGGCTTACACTCCCCCCTCCTTCCAGTGGCGGCTTCAGTCGTCCGCCTTGTTGGACACAGTATTCTGTGAGGGCGTTCGGGAGGCCATTACTGACTATTTTGCGTGTAATACCGGGTCGGTGGACGCGGTGGGGACCCTAAGGGAAGCCTTCAAGGTGACCATACGGGGGGTCTGCATTGGTCTCCAGGCTGGGTTTCCTCGGTCCCTCAGGGGTACATTGTCTACGCTAGAACGTGAGTTAAGGGGGTTGGAGCAGAGGTATGAGAGCATTCCAGACCCTTCTGTGCTTGCACTCATTAAAGAGAAAGTTGCCGAATACAATGCTGTGGCTGACCAAGAGGTCCGACACTAAAATAGCTGAACACCAGGAGTTGGGGAAGTTGTTACTAGCTACAAGTGCATTAAATACTTTTGAGAGTACTGTAGCCCACAATTGAGAATCTTCCTGAAAGAGATCAATAAGTACTAAATCCAGACCTGGTGCTTTGTACGTTTTTATACCGGTCAATGCAGTATCTATTTCCGGTATTAAAACATTGAGTGTGGCATAGTTTTCACACTGTTCCTCACTCAATGTTGGTAGATGCATACACCATTACTATCATTCTTATATAGGTCACTGAAGTATTTCACTTATATCTTCGGACCTATTTGCACTCTTGCTTGTTTACAGCACCCCTCTCTAGATGGGTAACAACTTCTCAGAACCTTTTGGTGTCCTTTTCAGAAGTGCTTTCTCTCACCTCTACCCACAACGTAACTGTTGATTTAAAAGGAATGATGAGAAGCACTCCCCTTTCTTACTCACTTTTGGTAGACTCATAACATGACCTAAACAGTAATCTTCCACCACATCTCTTTGATAACAATTTTGTCTGATGGATGTGTATTGAAATCTCCACATACCAGTATTAGGTGCCTATCTCATCTGCCCCTCATTCTTTTAGTGCAGCTGTCATATTCCTCCAATGAGTTTAACATATTCAGCTAACTTTCCCCACACCGCCCGCACCTCCGGTGATTACCCGGTGACTTCCTTGTTAACATTAGTGAGCCTCACATGCAGCACATTAGGATAAAGATATTTTTTACCCAATTGTTTTTCGCCTTGTGTATGACCCTTTTTGCAGGTTCACTGATTTCCATAAATCAGTTTACACTGTTTTTGGACAAGGCCCATATTTCCTAGAAACTGAATACCACATAGTTGTTAATGAACTTTAAGCAATACCCATCTTCCAATTTACTAGTCAACCCAGCAATATTCCATGCTCAAATGTTTTTAAAACCCTCATTGGCACAACTTGTCTCCTTTTCCTTGGTCCTTTGCGCTGCCTGGCAATTGTTGGTTGTCTGATGATCAGTCAGTCTGATCATTGGTTGTACTTCTGACTCTGCCTACCATGGTTGCAGCTAGCCATGTCCAATCTTCATCTCCTGGCTTGCCTGTCACTTTTCCAGTATCCAGTAATTTATTTGTCCTCGAGTGATTGTTTCTGATGATGCAAAGTTTGTCAAAACTAATCTCATTGGGACCCAAACAGTTGCTTATTCCGTCACTCCACAATGGGCAAGAGTCACTTGATTTCAACGACTTGGCAAACTCTCTCAGTGGCCAATTGCACAGTGGTGAATCATTATCCTAGTTATTTGTTGTTGACATGGAAGGACATCTACTCCTATCATGTGGAATTAATCCTGATGGCTTACAACTAACTTACTTATGTTTGCTGCTGCAAACTCCACTTACGTTGTTTTTAATATACCTACACATATCTAATTGATTGATGAGAGTTTCTCTTTTTATGTCCTGTGATGTCTCTTTCTTTTCTCTGGCACTGCATAGAAAAGAGCTACTAGCCTGGATCTAGTCCAGGTAGTTGTGGAACCTGTATAAGAAAATTGGTCAATTAATTCCTGGGGACAGGTAGCTGCACTGGGATCACTTGTAACCACCTTCCCCATACTAGATTCGCTGGTCGTATTGTTAATCTCAACTTATTTTCCTGCCTTGAAAAAGTGGAAGGCTAATCATTTTAGTGATTGCAGTGTCCCAGCCATCTACAAGAGCCCTGAGACAGGGCATTTTATCTTTGCAGCTTTATCATCTGCTACATCCAGTCTTCTGCCACTTATTTCTGTCAGTTTCTTAAAACGTTGCTTCCTTTTCTGCATTTTTTCCTTGGCCTTTCTGCCAGTTCCTTATTCTTATCTTTGCTCACTTCACCATCTTGTCCTATATTAATGTTATTCCCAGTTGCTCGTGTCACCTTGGCTTTAAAGATGGAATAAATGCCTGGTCATCACTGCCCCTCAATGGTTTCAGTTCCTATATTATTTTTCACTACGGTCCCAGCATCGCTCTTTCTTAGTTCGGAGAATAGCCATCTTCGCAAGTATACAGCGTGGTTCATCTCCTTTTCCTCCGTTTTTAGGTCTCGCCTAGGCAGGACTTGCACCGTCTCGTTGAGACATGCAGTATACACTATAGCATGGAAGCTTTGTGGAAGCTCCGCCCATCATTTTCATTGGCTTGTGTCTTAAATGCTGCCTTCCGATTGGTTTTAGGCTTGTTAGTCCCTCCTCACGATGGCCATGTTGTCATTTGTGTCCTTCCATGCCTACTGGCTCCTTTACTGCATAGACTAGTTTCTTCCCGTCCCTCCCCCTTCCTCCTGCAGTCCGTGACTTTTTGGGGCCCCCCCAACCCTCTCCCGCCCACTCCCAGTTGTGCTCGTGCCTTCTCGCGCCCACACTCCCGTTTCCAATGCAATCGGTCTTGCGTAAATGTGAGTCCTATTGCATTGCACATGCTTGTTTGTGTGTAAATTATCGCTTGCTCTGAGTCTCAGGAAAATCTCACAGGGAAGCACAATGTTTTCCTGCGCAAGTATTTTGAGATGAGCAAGACAATGTAAACGAGGAACAATATGCATAAATCCTGTCCAGGATGTATATTAACAAAAAAGTCACCGCAAACAATATATCTTGCCGCTTGGAAAAACAAATGAAATTTTCAGCCTCCCAGGCGTGCTTCCTCTTCCCATAACCCAGCCATAAAAGAAATTCCACCTGAATGAATCCATCAAAAGAGATAATTTAGTGCCCTCTAGTGGGCGAAGGACGAAACACATGCACTAGATTAAAATGAATGCGAGGTCAACCGCAATATTATGTTTATCTATCAAACTGAAAGTACGTGTGAGTACGAAAGTCCGTGGACTGGGTCCACCCAGGTGTTTGTTAATTTGGTCAGAAAGTGTTGTTACAGGCGAAGAGTTTCATGTGTTTCAGGTTTGTTGGAACATGATGGCGGGGGCATCAAATAAAATGAAAATTATATATGTACTACTACATGTGATGGAAATAGAAAAAAATACTAATGGCAGCTACAAATGAAGGTGCTGTAGAAAAGAATCGCATTGGGTAAATTCCCCGACATGTCCTCGGGTCGGAAAAGGTGTCCGACATGTCCCCGGACATTTTTACGTCCGAATCTGAAAACTGAAGTCCGAGCGCGCAAGTACGATTCGTACCGTCCGTCCGATTGTACAACCGTATGGTAAAAAGACCGTCCGGAGCGAACTCCTATATCAACCATGGCGAGGTCCAAACAGGTGCCCGGTACGCGCCGAACACCCCCCCCAGCCCCGCGGATGTACGCGCCGTCCCCTCCCAGCCCCCCGTATGTACGCGCCGTACCCCCACCCCCGTAGGTACGGCGCGGACCCCCACCCCCATAGGTACGGCACGTACCCCCACCCCCGTAGGTACGGCACATACCCCCACCCGTGTATGTACGGCACGTACCCCCACCCGTGTATGTACGGCACGTACCCCCACCCGTGTATGTACGGCACGTACCCCCACCCGTGTATGTACGGCACGTACCCCCACCCGTGTATGTACGGCACGTACCCCCGCCCGTGTATGTACAGCACGTACCCCCACCCCCGTAGGTACGGCACGTACCCCCACCCATGTATGTACGGCACGTACCCCCACCCGTGTATGTACGGCACGTACCCCCACCCGTGTATGTACGGCACGTACCCCCACCCGTGTATGTACGGCATGTACCCCCACCCCTGTAGGTACGGCACGTACCCCCACCCGTGTATGTACGGCACGTACCCCCACCCGTGTATGTACGGCACGTACCCCCACCCTGTATGTACGGCACATACCCCCACCCGTGTATGTACGGCATGTACCCCCACCCGTGTATGTACGGCACATACCCCCACCTGTGTAGGTACGGCACGTACTCCCACCCGTGTATGTACGGCACGCTGGGGGTCCGCGCCGTACCTACGGGGGTGGGGGTACGTGCCGTACATACACGGGTGGGGGTACGTGCCGTACATACACGGGTGGGGGTACGTGCCGTACATACACGGGTGGGGGTACGTGCCGTACATACACGGGTGGGGATACGTGCCGTACCTACGGGGGTGGGGGTACGTGCCATACCTACGGGGGTGGGGGTACGTGCTGTACCTACGGGGGTGGGGGTCTGCACCGTACCTACGGGGGTGGGGGTACAGCACGTACATACGGGGGCCTGGGGGGGTACGGCGCGTACATCCGCGGGGCTGTTGGGGGACAGCGCGTACATCCGCGGGCTGGGGGGGACGGCGCATACATACGGGGGGCTGGGGGGGGACGGCGCGTACCGGGCCCCCTATTCCGCTCGCATCGCGGCGTCCTTCGCTTTTCCGGCACTTTTTGGGTGCCGTAAAAATATTGCCGTCCGGACTGCTGTCGGTACGAATCGTACTTGCTGGGACGTAAAAACATGCCTAACTCCGTCCGGACATCACGTCCGCGGTGTCCCGGATCACATTCGTATGGATTTTGCTGTCGGTCGGTGTTTTTTCCGACTCATACGGAAATGGTGTTTCCGTGCGAATCGTACTTGCAAGTTTGTATGGTGTTCTTACCGGGTACGAGTCGGACGGAGAAAACACTCCGACCGACGGTTCGTACCCGGTTTTTCCAGGATCGGAATCGACCCCTAAATTGTGAACGTGAAGCTTAAAGTTATTGCAGATTTCACAATCTCCAGGAAAGTGTTTAAAGCCTGTAGATTAGCAGTACAATCTGGGTGAAGGGGCTTTGAGCTGGTAGGCGACAGGAGGAACTATCTTGTGTGTTAAATTCAAGTTAAATCTGGGAAATCCTCGACACTGCGTCAGAAAGGCATTGGACTAGAGTGTCACTATTGCCAGTGCCGTTGATACTAAGGTACAGCTGCATATCTTCATGCAGGGCAGTAGTCAGAAAATTAAAATAGTCCCTCTTTCCACCTATCCATTCAACCCATTACATTCCACTCACTCTTTGGTATATACCATTTCACCCTTATATTTTGTCATCCATTCATTCTTTTATCCATCATTTAATCTTTCACCATTCCATCCACAAAACAATGCGTCCATCATCTATGCATGCATGCATCCATCCATCCACCAATCATTTGGCTTACCCATCCATCAATAAAGCATTAAATCCATCAATTGAGCCCTTCGCCCGCCCATCCTCTCAGATTTCGATTTACTCTACCATTCTTTCACCCATTGTTTCATCCAGCCATCCTCCTATCCACTCATCTTCACCCACTCATCCATCCCCATCACCCACTTATCCATTCTTTCATCCAGCCATCCTCCTGTCCTCACCCACTTATCCATCCTTTCACCCATCTATTCTGTCATTCACCTATCCTTTCACCCACTTATCCATTCTTCCTCTCACCCACCCATCCACCCCATTTTTACCCACTCACCCATCATTCTTTTGCCCACTCATCCACCTTTCCTTTAGCCCCCCATCCTTACACACATTCATCCATCAACCCACCTATTGACTCATTCAGCAATCCCTGCATCCATTCATCATTATTTCCCTTTTCTATCAACCCATCTTTCTTCCTTATAATGTCAATTCTGAGTATTGTTTTATCTGGCACACTGCAGATAGAAGAGGCCCATAAAAACTCCAACACTCTAGCTACTAAAGCAAGGGTTTCACGACGCCCGTCTTCGTGTAGTGGTGGAAATCAAAATCAGGGTTGGACAAGATCTCAACTAAGGGCTAGACCTACTCGCCGATAAGTAAATGGGGAGGGGGGAGGGAGGTTACCTTCAGAAACCCCAGCTGTGGGGTGTGGCATGAAGATTCTAGTCTTCAAGCATTTTGTGGCATCGGACAGTCTTTTGACAGACAGTTGTGTAGCATGCTTCTATGCCTCTTCTGGAATAACAGTACTCTGACGCCAAGGAGGTCTGCTTACTATTTATAACAATACATATGTAAAAAAAAACTGTTTTAGTGGTCGATAGTTTTGAAGGCACCAGACAGGTCCTGCAGCATTAGCATGTAATCTTTGCCCTAAAAGCAAGCATTTGCAATGCAACAGGTCTCGCATTAACGCGGATTTTAGCTATTGGCATTGTAAATGACAATGCCTTTTATTTATGTTTTGGTTTTTGAAACATAAATAAAAAGCATTGTCAAACACAAACAAAACCAGTCTCGTTGCAGTAATGTGCAATAATGTGGTGCATCGCTAAATACTTATAAGGTCCCCACGGCGAGACCGATTGCATTGCAAATGCTTGTTTCTCTTCTTCCCATTTTATTCCTTTCCTTCTTCCTTATTTACAGTAAGGTCCCAGGTCCACATCGCCCTCCCTTTATTTAATGGGGTAATTCTTCATCTGTTCTTTGACAGCTCCAGAGTGGTTCACTGTCTTCTTTTCATCGCTTTCGTTGTTGTCACCTAAACTTTTACTACAAATTTGATGACTGTTTGTATTAATTTCATCAGGCTCAATTTGAATAGACTTATCAATTTGTAGTACTTTTTTTTTTTTTAACGTATTTTATTAGGTTTTTTTAAACAATTTTCATCCATTAGAAAATAAACATTTATATGAGATACATCAGGCTTCTCAATACCATTGGGTGTATGACACAATCGTGGGTTATCAATTTGTAGTACATTAGCCTCATATTCTATTCTTGTTTCAGATTATTTTATATGATTGGATTTCTTAAATTCTAGCTCTATTGTTTAATATTCTGTCTGTGTGACTGCATTGCAGTTTTGCCTTGTCGTTATTTAAGTTTGTACTATTGTAGTCTATACAGACTCTATGGGCCTGATTCACAGAATTAACTTAAGACAAAATCCTAAACTTAGTACCATTTTGGTATTCACAGAATGCACTTACTACTTCTGGTATTCACAGAATGACCGTACTACTTTTGCGATTCACGGAATAAACTTACTACTTTTGCTATTCACAGAATGGATTTACGACTACTAACTTTACGTCCGCACTCGGGCCGGAAATTCCGGCCCAGAGGCGGAGCTTCTGGCCCGGAGGCGGGGCTTCCGGGCCGGAGGCGGAGCTTCTGGCCCGGAGGTGGGGATTCCGGCCAGTGGCGGAGATTTAACCATGGCCAAAATCTCCACCTCCGGCTCGGAAGCTCCGCCTCCAAGGGGTGAATTCACATGGCATCCATATTGGTAGGCAGTATAGTTGAAGAGTACTTGGGCTGGAGAAGCACAAACTCAGAATTTCAAATGTAACCCAACAGATTGGGGCTCTCTTTAATGACAAGAACAGATTTGTACACAAGTGAACCATTTGCTCAACATTTCAATAAGGAAAGTCTGGGGGGAAAACCCATATCTTCTAAATCTATACCTTGAAGTCTGCCAGCAGTTCTTTTATGACAGTTATTAGCTCACTGTAAACTGCAACTAACAAAAGGAAATCTCTGACAAACGCAGTAACCCACAGACATGTTTACCGTTACAATCAATAGACCCATTCTCCGGAGCAAAGACGCACAGACAATGGCAACACTGAACCGATTAATTCAAGTATTACTTCAATCAGGTTTTGTGCTTCCTGTTAGTCTCCCTAAATAGGATAGGAATGCTAAGATGTGGGTCCCAAACTCGCTGTGCCATAGGACTCAAACTGCACCTCAGTGATGAGGCCAAACAAGGCCAGAACCGGACTTGGATTGCTTGCATTCCAATTTAGAGAGGATCTGGTTTGGGAAGTCATTGAGAAGCTACATGCATAATTTACTGCTGCGGACAAACAATGCTCCAAGTTACTCTTCCAGGCGCTGTAGTATTAAACTGCCTGTGACGTCTGTCAGACATTATATATGTAACTCGACATTTAAAAAAAGATCTTGGATAAGGATCAGTCCTTTGCGCCACCACAAGCTGCCCAAAAACATTTTTCTGGGTTAATTTATGTCCCAGTCTGTTCAGGTGCATTTCTGCACTTAAGTGCCAGTTCTTCTAAGAGTGAGTGCTGAGGCTCGAGCTAGTTAAATACCCCGCATGCCAAGGGATGTGGGCTTTGGACACATGGAGGTCAGGGGTCACTGCGGCCTCGGGTGAAGAGGTTGCACTCTGTGTATATTAGACACACCGGGTCTGCCCTATGAGGGGCCAAGCTCACTGCAAGGGGGAGCTGAAAATAAACCGGCGAATCCCCTCTCCCCCTCGGCCTGGTTACAGACAACCTCAGCTGCAATGTCAGTGAGAGCGTGCCGTGCAACACAGTCACTGAACGGACCCCAAAGCAATCCCTACCTTGCCAGGGGGTTTTGAGTGTCTGCCATTTAGTGCAGTATTATACCTCTACTTGTACTTTGTACTCTTTTGTAACATGCACTCGTCACCTTTCCTTTTGTAACGTATCGTTTGCTACCTCTTGTAGTTTGATTGCCTTTGATACATGCACAACGGCCACCACTGCCTCATGTAACGTAACTTTTGTTAGTGTTTTGAGTGTCTGCCATTTTTTTTACCTATACGAGTCTACGTGTACTTTGTATGCATTGTGCATGTTACCATTAAGAACGTACTACTCTAGCAGCTGGGATTTTTCTTTGCAAAGTATTTGATAACCCAGTAAGTTTGTTCAGTGCATATTTTTTCTGTTTAACTTCTGATTTGTGGTTCATGTGTATTCGACATGGTTGTGGTTCGAAAAGGCATGCAGTTTCCTTACAGTTTGTGTACAACCTCTAAAATGACCATAAGATTATCTTCTGCTGGTACGAGTTATTCTGTCATTATTTTTGCCTATAAATAAACCGCTTAACACTTGTTAGTTGTAAAGCATGTACGCGCTAACGTTTGATCTTTCTCATTAGCGAGAAACTTTGACGGCTGTTCACCCTGCAGACCATGCAGCGCTTGCCCCTTCTCACTCACACGTCACTCGCAGTGCCATGGATCTGTGTGTGTGTAAACAGCGCGTGCTTCGGCTGCGCCCACTGCAAGAGCTCTCTGCTCCCTCACCCCAGCCCCTAACAGCCCCGCTACTGTGGCTTCGTGGAAGCGGTGTGCGTTTCACCACCTCATTCAAAAGCAGTTTTTTCTAGGGACAGTGTCAAGGTTTGATCCCGCCGTTTTTACAAGCGGCCCTTTGTCTGCACGCATTGTGGTCGCGGCGCCCCTGGCTCCTCATTACGGCGCACCGGGGTGCCGCGGCGCACATTTTGGGAACCACGGCCATACGGCTATAAGATCACCCACAGAGACCGCACCAACGGAGTAGGAGGAGGAATCGCCATCGTCCACAAGAGCACCATCAGGGTCTCGACCAGCACCGATGACACTCTCTGCACCGCCGAACACATGCACTTCCAGATCCACTAGGACCCCAACACCACCCTTAGAGGTACCCTCGTCTACAGACCCCCCGGACCCCAGTTCAGCAACTCCATCGACGACTTCATCAGCACGCACGCCCTGACCTCCACCGACTACATCCTCCGCTGAGACCTGAACTTTCACCTGGAGAACAACAACGCCAGCAACTCCAGCTCCAACACCAACGACATCCCGCCATCGCAAGCCCTGTGCGACTCCCTCGCCACGTTCTTCCACCGCAAGATCGCCGACATCCACGACAGCTTCAACACCCAGACAACCCCAACAGACACCGACACACCAGACTCACCGCACACCATCGACCACGACGCCTTGCCAGCGTGGACCAACGTGAACATCGAAGACACCATCAAGACCTTGAGCACAATCCACTCCGGCTCCCGGTCAGACCCTTTCCCACACCACATCTTCAACAAAGCCAGCAGCTCCATCGCACCCCACCTGCGCAACGTCATCAATCTCTCCTTCGAGACCGCGACCTTCCCAGAGAGCTGGAAACACGCCGAGATCCACGCTCTACTCAAAAAACCCAAGGCGGACCCGAGAGACCTCAAGAACTTCCGGCCCATCTCCCTGCTTCCGCTCCCAACCAAGGTCATCAAGAAGATCGTCAACAGACAGCTAACCCAATACCTCGAAGAAAACAGCATCCTGGACCCATCCCAGTCATGGTTCCGCAGCAACCACAGCACTGGGACTGCCCTCATCGCCGCCACCGACGACATCAGGACCCTGCTGGACAACGGTGAGACCGCAGCCCTCATCCTGCTGGACCTCTCCGCCGCCTTCGACACTGTCTGCCTCCACACTCTACGCGCACGCCTCCATGACGCAGGGATCCGAGACAAGGCCCTGGATTGGACCACCTCCTTCCTCTCCGGCAGAACCCAGAGAGTCCGCCTCCCCCCATTCTGATCCGAAGCCTCCGAGATCACCTGCGGCGTACCCCAGGGATCATCCCTCAGCCCGACACTGTTCAACATCTACATGGCCCCTCTCGTTTGCATCGCCCGACAGCAGGACCTCAACATAATCTCCTACGCCGACGACACTCAACTGATCCTCTCCCTCACCAAGGACCCTCTCACCACCAAACCCAACCTCCACGAAGGAATGAAGGCCGTCACCGACTGGATGAAGAGCAGCCGACTAAAGCTGAACACAGACAAGACGGAGGTCCTCATCCTCGGCTCCAACCCTTCAGCCTGGGACGACTCCTGGTGGCCAACGACACTGGGGGCAGCCCCGACACCCACCGACCACGCACGCAACCTGGGAGTCATCCTCGACTCAATGCTCTCCATGACCAAGCAAGACAACGCAGTCTCCTCCTCCTGCTTCAACACTTTCCGCATGCTCCGCAGGACCTACAGGTGGATCCCGACAGATACAAGAAGAACAGTCACTCAGGCCCTCGTCAGCAGCAGACTCGACTATGGAAACGCCCTCTGCGCGGGAGCCCTGGCCAAGCTCATCAAACGACTGCAACGCATTCAAAACACCTCTGCACGCCTCATCCTCGATGTGCCACACCACGGTCACATCACCCCCCACCTGAGTAACCTGCACTGGCTCCCCGTCGACAGGAGAATCTCCTTCAAACTCCTCATCCACGCACACAAGCCACTCCACAAGACCGGCCCAGCCTACCTCAACAGACGACTCTTCTTCTACGTCCCTAACTGCCAGCTCCGCTCCTCTGACCTCTCCCTCACAACCGTCCCGCGCATCCGAAGAACAACCACAGGCAGAAGATCCTTCTCCCACCTTGCTGCCAAGACCTGGAACACCCTTCCACTCAGCCTACGACAGACCCAAGACCTGCTGACCTTCAGGAGGCTACTCAAGACCTGACTGTTCAACCAGTAGCGGCACCCCCCCCCTTTTTTTCCCCAGCGCCTTGAGACCCTTGCGGGTAAGTAGTGCGCTCTACAAATTCTGTGATTGATTGATTGATTGATCTACCGGTGCCACCTGGCATGCAACATCACACAGCTTGCCACCAGCACCTCTACCTCGAGTGGGCCCTCCTCTAACCCCCTTATAGTGACCCCCCTTACTGACCGGTGTTGACTTTTAGGTAGTGAGTTCGTCACGGTGCTCAATTGCCAGTGGCAGACGAGCACACCAGCTGCCTCAGGGGATTTCGCTTGCTGTCTCTAGCGAGTCAACAACTTCAGCTCCAACGAATCCCAACTCCAGAGCTCAGTTCTCCAGGCCTAGTACATGGTCCAGCTCCTACGTTAGTGGCCCTTAAAACTCTTTCTAGCATGTTCTGGCTTATAGCCCTCTGTTGGCTCTTCACTTGCCGCCGGCCCCGAACCAAATACCAAAAATCACACCCGGTACTCCTGGTAGTCCAGCAGTGCAGCACAGTACTGCCGCCTCCTGCCCACAGGTTAACTGCTGCTGCTATCTTGCAGCTGCTGCCGCTGCTGCTGGATGTGCTGCATGTGGTGTGTTGGGTGGCATGTTGTCTCAGCTCCTCTCCCCTCTTCTATCAGCTCTTCACACCTCTCCTGAAAGATTGAGCATCACAATTCCAAGATCTGAAATTAAAATGTTACCCTTATTGCATGCTAAGGTGAAGCATGGCACATACCTGCCATTAGAACATTGTAACATTTTAAACTCCATTGAAGACAGTATTATGGCAATTGACAATGAACAGTACAGGGTGGACCCCACCCTTCACCCCCGTTCAACCAAATCTAAATATCTAGTGGCCCATTGTATCCATCTAGGATGTAAGGCTTTCGCGTTATAAACGCTGGGTTTTGTGACGGCCCCTAAGTCTGGAACAGGAGTAACGACAATTATGTCTCTTCTTTGAGCCAGTGGTCTTTCCTTAATGACAGCCATCTGAACTGCAATTAGTATTTTTTCTTTGGATGCAAAACACATTTCGGCATTGGAATATAGATGCAATTTATAGCCAATCAGCACTTTGTCACCTTCATTGAATGTGACATATGTGAAGCCAATGGCACCCGCAATAATATGGATGACCAAGTTTGTTTTGTTGACACATGTGTAAATGTCTTGATGCAAGCATGTCAGTCTGTAGTGCTCTGAGTATTTGTGTATGTTGTGATATCCACTGTGTTTTGGAAAAATCAGGGTGAATTTAATCGTACAAGGGTTTTATGAATTGTGCATAATCTGGTATGTAAGTTCCGCCAAAGTTAAAGAATCCTAACAAGGATTGGAATATTTTCAGTGTATTTGGTGGTTGCAGGAGAGCACATTTCTCTAGGAAATGTGGTGCCAGGCTCTTACTCTCGTTTTATAACTCGTATCCCAAAAATAAGACACTGAGAAAAGCAATTTTTGTTTTTTTTAATTCAATTTTAGCCATGTTCAGCAAATCACAATACAATGTGATCTACCCTGGCTAAGTGTGTATTTCAGTCAGCATCGTTAGATATATGTCATCAACACAGGACAATGTTTCGGCATCAGTATTGTGTAGAATTTACGATACTCAGGCAGCAAACAGTCATGAACTGTTCTGATACCCTTGAGGGAGACGGATAAGCCATGTTGAGAGCCGAGCATAGAAAATACTGTCAGATCTCTGCTTTCAGGTGCTATTTTGGCAGAAGAGACCGTTGAAAATATCCAAGGTTGCTTTTTATTTTTTACAGACAATGTTGTTTATTAGAGCCATACTGTGTGAATTTTGTATTGCAAATGTGTGTGTATGACTGTTTAGTTGTCTCTAGGAATGATCTGGATTATCCATAGGAGATACACAGGGTTCTACTATTCCCTAATACTCTGTTAGAGGATCTGTTCTGGATTGCACAAAAAACAAATCAGTTTGGAGCGGTGTTTCCCCATACGGGACCCCACGATAAACAAAAGATGCTCACAATATGCTTGCCACTTGGAATGGTTCCCACCATAGAAGACTGTGCCACTTAAGGTAGTTTTTACTGCAATATAGATCATAACAGGGAGCACCATCACTTCAATGAGCCTTCACTGTTGTTTCAGGTCTTTCCACCATCTCCCAGTACCGAAACACATGTCCAAGTCTGGGGTTGCTCTGGAACTTGGAAGGAGGCAGCCATCTTGGAACCTGGCAAGCTTCATTCAGGTGTGGGATAATTTTCAACTAGTTTCAGGCACCTGTTCTGGATAATATTGCATATGCAATGACATTTACACCAATGATCACATAGGGGCTTATTTCCAAGCTCATTGCGCCAACGGTGTGTCACATTTATTTACGTAACGGCAGTGCAGTGGACTTCCCCATATTTACTAGGCCATGTAAAGTCTACCTGCGTGACTTTTCACGGCCTTGTAAATATGCTTCCCTTTCATGCATAACTCTGAATTAAAGGGGCATTCCATGGGTATTGCTGTGGGTGTTCCCACGCAACATCCATGGAACTTGAAGTATTCCCAGATTTACACCAGTTTGTAAACCTGGGAATACGTCAGAATCCTATGCCTCCCCAGGTGAGGCCTAAGGAGGCGCAACAAGGCAAAATACTTTTATTTCTCCTCGTTTTTTCCTCTTCCTATGCGTGTTGAATTCTGCAGCATGCATAGCAAGAGAAAAATACCTTTAATGTTTCTTTTTGTGTAGGAAGGCAATCCTTCCTGCACAAAAACAATCATCCCCTCAGCGCAGGCACCCTTGCAAAATGACGCAAGGGTACCTGCGCTGGCGCACAGCTGCTGTTTGTGCGCCGGCGCAGGGGAGAAGGACAGGAATCCGCCGTATCTTGTAGATGCAGCGTATTCAAGCCCTTTTATTTTGAAGCATGCCAGCGCAGCAGGAAGGCTTGCTGCGCTGCCGTGCACTAAAATATTGTAAATGAGGCCCATAGAGGATAATTCTGTTCTTAACACTTACCAATCAGGTTCCAGCCTCAGTACTGAAACCGTGTTGACAGCTGCCTGCAATGATATCTGGATAATTGTAGATGCCGGGAGCTCTGCGGCCCTTATCCTTCTTCTTGACCTTTTGGCAGCTTCCTCATGACAATATCCTGAAGAGACTCAACTGGTCTACAGGTCAACATAATCAGTTGGTTGATTTCCTTCCTGAAGTGAGGTACTTGTG
This sequence comes from Triturus cristatus, assembly GCF_964204655.1. NCBI lineage: Eukaryota > Metazoa > Chordata > Amphibia > Caudata > Salamandridae > Triturus > Triturus cristatus. Next base: position 960,624,149 of record NC_140582.1, read on the forward strand.
CATTCTCCATGATGCACTATCGTTCCACGTTTAAAACAGTCAACTGTGGGGGTTGAACACCATGGTATTCAATCTCTGTGTGGCTTCTCTTGCTGACCTTACAGCATCTTATGGTTTCCAGTTTTTTTCTTACGTGGACGTACCTCATATTATTCTGCGTTTGGGTGGAGAGCCTGAACTTTTTCAGGACCAGTTCAGAAGCTGCCGTTGCTCAGTGGCCAACTGGATTAATGTAAACTCTCTCTTGATCAACACTGACTGAGGGTTTGTTTTTTGGCAAGTGTTTTTTTTTTAGGGGGAAGGTTTTGAGTAAAAGTATTCCTCTGCTTCCTCGTCCATCCAGGAAAATCTTAGTACAGTCCTTTATCACAAGTAGGTTTGAGTTCTGCAACCATCTTTTCATCTGACCTTCCATCCATCTTTTCTCTAAGCTGCAACTGAACAAAATGCGGCTGCTTGTCTTATTTTAGGTCTTAACAAATGCACCATAATTTTTTATCCATCCTGCGCTATTTGTTGGTGACCTATGTGTAAACGTTGCCTTTTCGAGGCCCTCTTTTTTGTCATAAAGCCATGCATAGCCTAATGTCCAGAAGTTATATAACATCTTTCTTCTCTTCTTATGTGCCTGCCAAATCCCTTCGTCCCAGCTCATTACACTTAGTAAATACATCTAAATTCACCAAGATATACACAGTCGGGCGAGCTTTCTCTGTATTGACTACTCGGGCCTGGAAATATCTTCCACCTGCCATTCACCAGAACCCAACCTCTTGAATTTCTGCTAGAAGTTAAAGACCCATTTATGTTTGCTTTGAATAGTGCACCTCTTTCACTCTCTAGCACCAGGGCACTCTTTGGGTATTTGCGAGTTGTGTACAGTCAAAATCAAATCACAATGCAGAACACGTATGTTGTGGTTTGAACTGAAGCCCTGCGAGGCAGCCTGATGGGTTTTCTCCTGCAACTCAGAGAACATGCCCAATATGTGTTGAGCTCGCTTCACGGATCCCACTACTCTGTACTCTCTGCCTTTTTCAGAATAGTTTGGTCCCTCTTTCCACCGAGAGCTGAACATCGGAAACCATTTCTAAATCGCTTGGGAACATTTGTCTGCGCAATTATGTTATTGATTTGCAGTTAGAAAAGTAATCCCTATTAAAGAGAGGAGTCTGTTTAAGCAGATGTAGGGTCTCTACATAGGAGTACATAAAGAAGCTTTTGAGGGTCCGCTGTTAGGTTTGTATATTGTAAAAACTATTGGGAAGGTTGATGAATACCCAGCAACTGACTTTCTGAGTGGTCTCTTCCTTTCCATTGGGCATCACCTGACCCAGAACCTGCCCTGGCTCCTACTCCTAAACAAAGTGCTAACTTCTAAATGATAGTGCAATATGTCTTGGATCAGGATCTCTTGCTTTGCACTTGCAGGTTACGCAGTTGCACAAAAGAGATTGTGAATCCGCCTCTCAGTAACTGCCCCTTTCCATGCTGCACTGAATCTCTGTAAATTCGCACAATTCTTTAACACTGTACATAAATAAGTAGACACAAGATTAGAAAACAGAAAATACCTCCGATGTAGTGTACTCACACACCAGGTCTATCTGTCCCACTTCCATTTCTAGATCTGAAAACTACTCTGCACTGTTGTGACAGGTTATAGCCCTATCGAGTAAAAGACCTGAAATCTCAAAGAATGCTACCCCTTCTCCTAGGATAATACTTGCAGGGCTAGATCCGGATGTGAAGTTCGTTCTTTCTGGCCTGCACAATTATCATAATTTTGCATGTTATTTTTGTGTGCATATGAGTTATGTTTACAAATGCCAGCTCATTCCCATCTGCGTTGATCATTCGAACTATTTTTCATTTGGTAAATGCGGCAGAACCTTTACTGTTTACATTTTGTAATCTTTCCCTATAAACATCCAATATTGCTATATTTTACTACTAAACAGGCAGTCACAATTGCAGTTAAATGGGGCTTGATATAAATGGTGCAGAAGGTGCAGTGGCACCAGGGCCAAAAGCTCTAGCAGAATATTGCCAAATGTTACTACTAAACAGACACCAGGGCTAGAGCTTTTGGCACTGGGGCCAAAAACCTCTACCAGAATATTCATAATTTTTAATACTAAACCAACAGACAACAGACAAAACCAGACTAAACCAATAGACAACATCCTTTCTACCACCCTCGACCTGCTTAATGTTTCCATCTCCTCTGGCACTGTTCCCCCTCCCTGGAAACGTGCCATGGTCAGGGCTCTCTTGAAGAAGCCCAACCTTGACCAAGATAACCCTAGCAACTACCGGCCAATATCCCTACTACCATGGCTGAGTAAGATCCTGGAAAAACATATCAATTCAGCACTGGTAGAGTTCCTGGAAAGTAACCACCTACTTGATCTCTCCCAGACAGGTTTCCGCCCCCAGCACGGAAGCGAAACCTCCCTCCTCACAGTAACCGAGGAGGCCAGGAAAATTCTCGACCAAGGAGGCGCCGTGGCAATTATCCTCCTCGACTTAAGTGCCGCATTCGACACTGTAAACCATGACATACTAATCCATAGACTTGAGTGTCAGGAAATGCGATCACCTGGTTTAGATCCTTTTTAGTTGACCGCTCCTTCCAGGTCTTTGAAGGCGACACTGTTTCCACCAGCCGGCCGCTCAGCTGTGGGGTTCCTCAGGGCTCCTTCCTGAGCCCCACATTGTTTAACATTTACATGAGCCCCCTAGCTGAGATCGTCCATCCTTTCGGCGTAAAAATCATCACCTATGCTGATGACCCTCAGCTAGTGGTGGCTCTAAACCAGCCGGACAACACACCAAGCAATCTAAGCAGCTTCCTAGAGGAGGTTGCCAGTTGGATGACAACTTCCTGTTTAAAGCTAAATTGAGAAAAAACTGAGCTCATGCTCCTAGGAAAGACCGCTTCCTTCAATACAAATTTACTGTGGCCTACTTGCCTCGGCCCCGCCCCAGCCCCCAAAAACACAATCAAAAGCTTGGGCGTCTGGCTGGATCACTCCCTCAATTTTAACCACCAAGCAGTAAATCTCTCAGCTCAGTGCTATGGACTACTCAGGCTGCTTCGAAAAATCCTTCCCCTTCTCCTATTTCAGGCAAGACAGATCATGGTCCAGGGCCTTATTCTGTCACGCCTGGATTACAGGAATCCCCTTTATCTAGGGGCCCCTCAATCCACAACCCGCAAACTTCAGATTATTCAAAATTGTGCAGCCCGCACACTCCTTCAGATCCCCGCCGGCATTCCATCAACCCAGGATTGAAGAGCCTACACTGGCTTCCGGTCAGGGAAAGAATAAAATTTAAGGCCCTATGCATTGCTCACAGGGCCTTCTGGAAAACTGGCCCGGCCATTAGCCAATCGCTAATCACTCCCTATCAACCTAATAGGCAGCTCCGATCCGTGTCTTCATTCCTCGCCCTAGTTCCCAAAATCAAGAAAGCAAGATGTGGTGACCGCTCCTTTTCCTACAATTCGGCCAAATTATGGAACACTCTTCCTCTCCACCTGCGGGCAGAGCCCAACCTGCTCCCCTTCCGTAAACACCTAAAAACGTTGCTTTTTAACAGTCCCCAATAAACCTGGCAACCTCCTTGCCCGCGTTTGTCTGTAGCGCTAGGACGCCTTAGGGTAGCTATCGCGCTCTACAAATATTCTTTTCATTTCATTCATTCATTTCATTTCATTTCAACAGTCACAAGTGCAGTTACCTTACAGGCACTAGGGTTATGATTTCAATGGTGCAGCAGGTGCAGTGGCACCGCGACTTACTATAAATGCCTTGGGGGGGAAAACTATGTTTGTTACAACATACAAACTTCAAAGTATATAGCACAATAATTACAAATGTCGCAGTGTACTGTTTAAATAAGGACACATTTTAAACTATAAGTAACAAAATGCCAATGACGATGCTAGTGCAAATATTTACTATATGCTCATTATTCTTTCAGAGTTTTTTGTTCATGTTCAGAGTTTTTCAGAATATTAAAAAAGAGTGCTGTGCAGAATAAAAAAACGTCATAAGAGAAACCTGTAATAAAAAAAACTTGCCCATCTCAATAAAACAATAATCTCACTTTCAGTGTGTTTCTTTCACTTATATTGCACAACTGCTCAAATACTCATTTGAACAATTGAAAGTTCATTTTCATTTATCTTGACAATGGACAATAACCAAACAACACCTTTTCATTTGGTCTTCGTAATCTTGTTTTTTTGGATTTGCCAAAACATCGCTTACGCTGTACTTGTATAGTTTTCATCCACCCTTTACCTATTCTCCCCATAGCTGCACCAGTTTCAAGCCTACATATCAGTTACATGTTTTTTATCTTTGTCCTCCACCATTTACCTAATTTTCCCACTTTATAATACCACTAGTAACAGCACAATTTATTGCCTTTCTGTACTTAAACAAGTCATAACACAAACAGACTTTCTGTAACTTATATTGTACGACTACTCAGCAAGCTACAACTTACAACAAAAAAGCTTATAATTAATCACATAGGCGAAACCTAATGCATTTACTAATGTTTGTTTTAACTCTGGGCACTGCTTCCAGGTGCTCCTAGAGACCACATATACTGCACATCCCAGTGCAGGCTCAGTACTGAGTACCCATACCTCAAGTACCGCAAGCGGGAGGGGCCTTTAATCAGTGAGGACCCTAAGCGACTTAATGATACCTACAATGTTGAGTACAGAGGTAAATATGAAGGAAACTGTTTGCAGCTGCCTTTCCATCAGCTCGTGTCTAATGACCATGCATTTATTTTCATTGCGGGGGATTTTTCAGCTACCGATAAGTTTGATGCAAAATCAGGTTGCTCCATGTCAATCATTTGACATGTAAATATATTTTAGGAGGGTTAATCATGAGCTAGTTTGTATTTGAGATAAGTTCTCTTACACAAGTGGAATGATATATAACCAGTAGATACTAATAATTCCTATTTTTATAGGGCTGCTGAGCTGAGCTGCCGCCATTGACGGGGATCAAACCGTGAACCCTGTGCTGCAGAGTCAGTCGCTCTGGCCGCTGCACTACACCTTTCAGACTTTTGCAGTGCTTTTTCAGTCACTTTGTTGTTTTTTTGCCATAGTGATATATTTTCTTTCAAGTATATGGACAAAAGAAAAATCTTTTTGCCGCGTTCCTTATTTTGGCAGCTACAAAAATAAATACTGTAAACGGAAATGATGACGTTTGCTTCATGTTTATAGTTATTCAAACTTTACGTATACAAAATAGTTTGTGTGGGGATCGGATTCAAAGTTTGTCAAAACTTATGGGAGGGCCTGGAAAAAAAGGCAAAATATGCTTGACTTGGTGTGGTAAATTCTGGTCTTGGCTGTTATAGCTCATTTCCAGGTGAGAAACTTGGAATAGGAGATATTTATCTCACCTGGTAAGTATCTCGCCCAGGTGGCAATGTAACAGTAGAGCAGGCAGACCTCCGCCGGGACAGCGGGTGTTGACTACACAGGCTGGGGGGTCTTTCAATACGATCTATACATTATGAAACATATTGCACCTGATTACAAGTGGCCCTTTAAATTGCAATCCCTGCTCAAACCCCTGTTTGTCATACCAAGCGTTCGCCCCTGTAATTACAAAGTGCATAAAGTTCACACTCGCTAAGAAATCTCGACATGTCAAACCTGCCAGAATTTGAGTAGAGGAAAAGGTCATTATTTACCACGACGTACATTTATGTTATTCTCCAAAAAGTCGGAATAGTCAATAATGATCTCAGCTGATACATTTAGGACATCGTGGCGTTGGGTTTTATGTCAAGTGTAATAATTAGCGCATCTTAACAAGGGCGCTCATAATTAGGCCGAGTGCCTTTTTATATTTGTATGGCACAGCAGTTCAGTTTTCTTCGTCTCTACATAGGGAAGTTGCTATAAGTGCTGCATGCTGCGCTGCTGTAGTTCAATGCAAATACTGTGCTTTCCAGCTGTATGAATGCGTACCCTTTTGACTCCATGCAGAATTAAGGAACTGGAAGAGAAGCCACGAAAGCGGGAGGCCAGACCAGAAGACCTGCAGCTCATTGGTCGCTTGCAGGAGAAATTAAGTGAGCGCGATCAAGTTATCAAACGGCTCTCGGTAAGCGCTTCTTTGTTGACGTAAATGTTATTAATTTAGAGCATAAATAGGGTTTAGAATTTAGTCAACAGGCAAAGCGTTGGTCACATTTCTTCGCATTTATTATCTTCTTTGATTTGCCCTCAAACATTTTATTCAACAAAATAGTAAATGTTATGTTTTTATGTGGGTATCCAGGAGTATTTTCAAAATATTTAAGGTCACCCCTGAAACATTTTGTCTTCACCAATGCTGTTTTGCTGAATTCCCTTTTTTTGCCTTTAGCACTCAGTGAACTTCACCACTGCTAACCAGTGATAAAGGGCTTGTGCTCTGTCCATAAAACGTGGTAAAATTGGCCCTACACCCAATTGGCACATTTAATTTACTCATAAGTCCCTAGTGTATGGTACTACATGTACCTATGGCCTGTAAATTAAAGGCTAGAAGTGGGCAGCAGCACTCATTGTGCCACCCACTGAAGTAGCCTTGTAAACCATCTCAGGCCTGCCACTACAGCTTATGTGTGCAGTCTTAAAACAGCCATCAGTCCGACCCTGTGCCTCATGGGAACAGTCCAACCCGAACTGCCAAGCCATGTCTTCCCTGGACTGGAAACAAGCATCCTGGGAACGGTTTCAGGGTATGTCACCCTTCTTCAGCCAGGCTATCATGAATCCAGTGGCAAAGTGAGCAAGGGACCCACGTCTGGGCATACCCTGCCAACCTAGGGCGAACAGAGCGATACCAAAGGGGATGATGGACGGAGCGTTTGAGCAAATCAAACACTCACCCCTAGTCAACTGATCTGGGTTTAATCCATCATCATTCTTTAGCTCACTCCACCACCCCAGTTCAGACATGGGGCACAGGGTCAAGACTGATTTGCATATGACTGGGTCCAAACTGGTGTGGCGTAGTGGGCAAAAGAACGATGGATTTAACCCAGATCGTTTGACTGGGGGAGAATGTCTGAATTGTCAGCATTCCGTCCATCATTTGTTTGCCGTAACACTTTTCGCCCTAAGTGGGATGGGTATTCCCAGACGTGGGTCCCTTGCTCACTGTGCCACTGGATTCACGCTAGCCTGGCTGAAGAAGGGTGACATACCCTGAAACCGTTCCCAGGATGCTTGTTTCCAGTCCAGGGAGGACCTGGCCTGGCAGTTCGGTCTGGACTGTTCCCATGGGGCACAGGGTCAAGACTGATTTGCATATGGCTGGGTCCAAACTGGGGTGGCGTAGTGGGCAAAAGAACGATGGATTTAACCCAGATCGTTTGACTAGGGGAGAATGTCTGCATTGTCAGCATTCCGTCCATCACTTGTTTGCTGTAACACTTTTATAAAGTTGGCATTTCCTTGTCCTGACCATTTGTGCCTTCTGACAGTGTCATGGGTCACATGACTGTGAATGGCTCTGATGTTGGGGGTTTGTGTATTCCTCCCAGACAGTGAAACAGAGGGGACAAGGTGTGGCCAGGATGGGCCATCCTGCTAGGATGGCTGGGGGCAGAGCTGCATTCTGCCCCTCTTACACTTCAAAGGGCCTGCCTCCAGCACACACAAAGGACCCTTACACCAGCCTTTTGTCACCCCAGACTTCTTGGAGCCTTGAAGAAGAAGGGAAGAACTTTCCAAAACCAGGTGTAGGGATAATACAGGGTGTGCCCCCCCTCCCACAAGGGCTGGCACCAGGTGTAATTGGACCTCCATAGCCACTCTTCAGTACGCTCCTGGAGCTGGGGATATTACAGAAGGACTGCCCTGGCACCATAAGACTGCCCTGGTGCTTGAGGACTGCCTTGCTCTCAGAGAAGGACGACTGGACCTTCTGCCTTCATCACAGGCTAACCAGAGTGTCTTCAAGGGTCAGTTGGCTGATTTGTCTGAGCTAGAGGAGCAAATCAAGCTCCAGGGGCATCCCTTCAACTGCCCAGCTGATCACCTGCCTGGACCTATGACTGTAACGGCCTGAGCCGTGCTGGCCTCTGCTGGAGTGAGTTCCAGATTTTCAAGAGGTCCCTCCGTAGGTCATGATCCCATGGCTGGCATCAGTTGAGTTCCTCCTGAGAAAAATGTTGAAATGCAGACGTTTTGGTCTATTAGTGATTGCAAATGGGCCTGTGCACAGAGAGGCTGCTGCCTGTGACGACCGCCCGCCTTTGCGAAGCTCCAGTGAACCCGACTCTTCTAGCTACAGCGACTGCTAGGGACAACCGGCAACAGGAGATCTGCCCTTTGCGCTACAGCAATAACAGCTCTCGGTGATAGCCAACATGAAGATCAAGCAACGACCAAACTTGATGCCCAATCGGCTCTTCGCATCACAGCGACGACAGTCTGTGTCATCTGGCCTGCTCTTCACGTGATAGCGTTGATCATCCACGACGCTGCGCCTTCTCCTCCCGACCTCCTCCACTATGAACTATGCACTGGACTTTGAGAAGCTAACTTTTTCAGCAGGACTACCTGTGTCCCACACTTCATTTCAGTCAGCCTAAAGTTGTGACTTTCCCCCGGTCTAGCACGACCAGATGACCGTGAGTGGCACTTTGTGCTTTTAGACATTATACTTACTTAAAACTTTGAAATTCAATATCTCCGGTACTAGTGATTTGCTTTGGTTGATTTGATATCATGTTATTTATTAAAATTGACTCTAAATTGGCTTGGAAATTTTTCTTGCATTGTGTTTTCAGTTTATTACAGTTTGTGTGCTGCATAAATACTTTACACATTGCCTCTAAGTTAAGTTTGACTGCTTTTCTACCAAGCTGCCAGTGGGGTAAGGTCCAGTTAATCTAGTGACTTTTGTGGTTCACCCTGACAACAATTGTGATTTTTGCCTGAGAGGGGCTTCCACCCCCCCTCAACCAATAACCCAATTTCTTATAGGCACCCTTTGGAATAACTTGGATACTGTCATAAATGAGAATTTTGAGACTTTAAGGCAATATATAGTTCTGGTGGCAGATGTATGTAGAAGCACTATGTATCCTAAAACCATTATGATAAGCATTTTGGTCAGTTCTTATTTTCTCATGGTTGATCTACTACAAAAGACTTTCTGTAATATTGAATCCTAAAAGCCCAGAACCTCCAGCCAAACACGGGAGGGTCTGGGGGAAGTGGTTGGGCCAGACTGAGTAACAGGGCACCCTCCCCCCACTCCTTGAGACCAGGTCTAGGCGCAGCCTTACGAACAGATGCCTGCCGCAATGTGTGTTGACGTTTATTGATGAAGTTAATCAATCAATTATGTATTATCCTTGAAATGCAAATACAGTTCTGTTTTATTTTTCTTTCCTTGTTGTCTGAAAACAATAACCTTGATTATAAAAAAAGCCCCAAACCACCCTTTGTGGCTTTCCTTCCCTGAAACTTAAAAACAACCTTATTACCACTTAACACTACCACTACCTGAGCCCTGAAAGCCCCTAACTTCAGATTAGTACTACCAATCTCTGAATACTAAAAACCTCTTCCTAGTCCCTCTCTCCTTCCTCTCCTCACTGTATATCCCACTGCCTACTTTAGCAGCAGGATGCCCCCATGCCCATGCTTCCAGCACACTCACCATTGCCCTGTAATGCACATCATTTTTCGATTTTATTGTGGCCACAACTCTTTTTATTCTATTTTTTCAGAATACATTTTTAACACAATTGTTTCAGTCTTTTTCCTACAGCATTTTTCCTGCAAATCTCTCACAGTGGTGCCGTGCAGCCTTTTTGGCGGGAGGCTTTAACTGTCCCCTCGCCACACTTGGGTGAGTGCAGTCGTGGCATGCACCAGGCCTCTCGGGCATCTGGATACTTTACCCTTGAACAATGAACAAAAAAAGCAATGGGATAAAGTGCACCAACAGGAGAGTAGAGTTATGTACAGTGTAGTTGTAACGAGCAGCATGATAACTGGCAGCCTTTCCCAGTTATCATGCTATTTGTTACAACTACACTGTACAAATAATGCAATGTATTGTAAAACACCTTCCTGTACCGTCCAGGAGTATATTCCGTGACTCGCTTGTTGCTCCAGTATCTACCCATATCTTGGATGCTATATTCTCACGTCGGATAAACTATAGATTTGAATATTGATGTGTTATTATTGCACAGTACTCCGATTTATGTAAGAAGTCACTATCCGGATAATACGGACATCGTATACTTGTCATTCCAAAATTCTTTCATTCATTTGACTCCTTGTAAATACGGCCCCTTTACGTGCAGCACTTTGCGTGAAAGGGACGTTCCATGGGTGTTGCTGTGGGGGTTTCCACGCAACACCCATGGAACCAGACACATATCCAGATTTACGAAGAATCGTAAACCTGGAAATGCGTCAGTATTCCACGCCACCCTAGGGGTGGCTGTCCCAGGCCTGAACGTATCCTCAGGATCAAATCGATGCTCTAGTGGTCCACCTCTCAACCGCCCCAAGTCTGGATACAAATCATACGCAGACTAAAGGGTGGTTAAGCGGGGGAAGGAAAGGATGGGGACAGCAGGGAGGGAGACCTGTATAAAACACAAATGAACACGGGTTATTACAAGAACCTTACTCCTCTTCTCCCTCACCCTCTTGTTCTCTCGGACCCATACTTCCACTAACCTGAAAAGGAAATTAACGATGATATTAAGGCTGATAGAATCAGAAGAAGGTACACCGCACTGCGATGCACCCAACGATTAGCTGCACAGGTTTGCTAACCTCTTCTGGTAGAAACCGATACTCTCCCAATAGAGTTACGCCACTCATACATAGTGCAATGTCACAAATAATTGGCTGTGGACTGCGGGCGTAGAATCTGGTACACTCCCAATAGAGTTACGTCACTCATACAAAGTGTAATGTCACAAATAAATGGCTGTGTACTGAGGGCGTCCCCTCCTTAGTTATAGGTGTAGTGGTTATTTCCCTCGCATGAACTCTGCAATCAGATACAGTTAGGAGTTCGCCAACATAGGGAAAAGCACACCACAACATCAAAGTATTTCGGTATCATATCACTGCTACCAACAGGGCATGCGTTCTAGATGCAACAACAGGCTTGTGGTACTTTGCGTGTAACTTTTAATCAGGAAAGGCAGGGGCAGCGCAGCGCGCTCACAAATATTCCCAGCGTAGTCACACTTCTGTAGCCGATCACACTCTTCAAAGAATACTCCTCAATATAGAACGAGTGGTGCCAATGGCACCCTTACCCGCCCTTCAGGCTCAGCAGACGTCCAGCAAAGACCACAACTCCGGCGGAATAATCGGCAGCGTTTCCTTCTGCCGCCTCGCCATATCACCGCTTCCGCATCACGTGGGTCGCGGTGATTGGCGTCTGACGTCACGCGGCGTGCTGAGGCTGCTGGGAAACGTAGTTTTTCCCCACCCTAGCGCCTGCCAGCGCGTACGCAGCCGCCGCGACCCCTGACAGTGGCGTAGCGAGGCGCAACGAAGAAAATGTTTTCATTTCTCCTCGTTTTTTCCTCTTTCAATGCGTGCTGCATTCTACAGCACGCATTGAAAGAGGAAAATGCCTGTAGTGATTGTTTTCATGCAGGAAGGTGCCTCTTCTACACAAGAATAATCTCCCCATGATGCAGGCATCCTTGCACCATGGTGCAAGGGTGCCTGCGCCAGCGCATGCCAGCTGTTTGTGCGCCAGCACAGGGGAGAGCACAGGAATGTGACATATCATTGTAAATATGTCGGATTCCTGTGCTCTGAAAGTGCCGCAGCGTGGCGCAGCTAAAGGGCTTGCGGTGTCGCGCTGCAGCACTTTCTTGTAAATCTGCCCCAAGATTTCTAGTTTGGGAGAGAGAATCATTCCATCCATGTAATCACTAAATGTCTGCAGTGACACACTTGAAGCAATTTATGGGTTGTCAGTTGTCTCAATTTTGTACCTTATGTAAGCATCTCTTTAGCAAACCGTAAGTAGAACATGTCAGTGGATTCTGGAGAAGGTGGAGTAGTTAGAGGGCTAGGCTGTGTAGAAAGTAATGAGTTGACTGCATTGAACAATTTATTGCCAAAGTTTGTTACCATAGGAATTTTTTCTGGCCAATACTTGCACTTGGTTGATTTAATCGAGGAGTTGAATAGTTACGTATATTTATGTATTTATCTACTCTGGTGTGACCTTCTTTGAGTATTTCTTGCTCCTTCTACCCCTCTAAGTGTTGGCTTTCCTTTGCTTCAAGAGTGTAAGTTGTAAGGTTTTCCAGGGACACTTTTATTTGCATTTTTTGATCTTTGTGTAAGTAACCTTGTAGCATTCAGTATCAGAGGCTTCCACCAGTTCTAATGTAGAAATGAGGCCAGAAAGAGGATCTTAGCTGGCGAGGGCTCAATAGGCCACTAACGTTTTGGGAAAGCAAGCATGATAACCTTAAGTTAGTGCAGGGTAGCGTTAATATTATGGATGAATAAAAATATGTATGGAGGTATCCAAAATGAGCGCACTCTATTTACCCTCCGCAGGAGGAGAAAATGACAAGCTAATGCTGCAGAGCATGATCGCATGAGTACCACCTGCCCGTTTATACTGTCTGTTGCACAGCTTGATGTTGTGTCCCAAAATAGGTAATAAGAAACAATAACTGGCAGGCATAATCCACCTTTCTGTTGGTGTGCTGGATCAATGTATGTGGGCAGAAGCAGCTCTTGTTTTTGGCACTTGTGTGTTTTGAGCTTTTTTAATGCAAAGTGTGTTTTAATGTTAATGTGGCATATCTTTTAGGAAATTTCACATAATTACGCAAAAGGAAATTACACAAATTCCCACACCTCTATATTTAACACATTCATAAAGGGATAAAGAAATAGTAGATGTACCAATTGTCTGGCAAACATATTTATTTTGGTGCAGGGTCAGTCTTTAAAACCAGCTCTGGAGCCTACTGAACTACCAGGACTGCCGCTCTCACCACTGTGACTTCAGCCAAGATAAAATTGAGAAAAATACTAGCGATTGGAATTGCATTTTTAAAAAGAAATTCAGAACCAGCGTCCACGACAGTAACTGGTCGATACTGAAACGCTGCCCCAGATAGCCAAACAGGCTACATGCTTTTACACACCTCTTACTAGCCATATCCCCTAATGTGGTGGTAACTGCTAAGGTATCGTACTTTGTTGACAGAAGCAGCTGTAAAATGAAGTCACCATGAGAAATATGCATCAGAGTCACATAGGGTGGCAACTAAATATGCATCAGTATCTTAATATTAAACTTAACTCAGGGAATTTTCTCAGAGAGAGTTGGTCCATTTGGCTGACATCATTGCTTGTCAGACTGCACATCTTCCTCTCATTTTTTAAACATTTCTGTCCTGCCTGTCATCACTGAACACACCTCTGTCATATCTGTTGTAAGAAATTGTGGTAATAGTTGATGGGGGCAAGTACCCACCTCAAGCGACAACCACAACCCTTGTCAGGGTGAACTCTCAAAGTCACTAAATTACCCTGAGCTCTGTGGTAGGTATGGCACAGAGCACACAAGCTTAACGTAGAGGCAATGGTTTGAATATGTATGTATCAGCAAAACAATAAGAAGGTCAAAATACAAGAAAAATTCAAAACCAATTTAGTAAATCACAAAAATCCACAAAAGGGAACCAAAGTTATGGTTTTATAATCAACAAATGTTATTCGCCAACCACTGTCATCTGGATGCGCTTGACTGATACTGAGGCACAAGTAAAGTCAAACTGCCATGGAATGCATCTCAGATGTAGAAACCAGGTTCGGCCCTGCTGGAAGTTTTACTGTTGGACTTAGGGCCTGATTTAGATATCGGTGGACGGGTTACTCCATCACAACGGGGATGGATATCCCATCCGGTGAAATCTAAATCTACTAATATCTTATGGGATTTAGATTTCTGCGGACGGGATATCAGTCCCCGTTGTGACGGAGTAACCCGTCCGCTAACATCTAAATCAGGCCTAGTCTCTGAAATGGAAGTCAAAAATCCCAACTGGGGCAAGGCAGCTGGCTGTGGTTGAAAAGGGCTCTACATTGTTAGATAGACACTGGACAACGTCTTGGTTAAGTTGTTGAGTTCTGGAGGGAAATCTCCAAGCAGGACAAATTTGAATTTCGTGCCCAAGGAACGCCCCTTGCTGGCCAGGTACTTTTGGTGCCTTTGTCTGGTGAAGATTTCTACCTTCTAAGTTAGTCATGTTTTGTGGAGCGCCTCTTCTTCCAGATTGGCTAAGCTGCAGGCTGTATCCGAAAAGGGCTCCACGAGACCGGATAGTTTCTCTCTGACGTCTCGCTAAATTGGATTTGCTACTGAGTACAAGAAGTAGAGAAGGTCCAGTATTTCAGGCTCGTCTGAGGTCACAGACAGCAGGTCCAGTCCTCTTCTATTATTCCACAGGTCCTGAAAATGTTCTAAGGAGAGTACTATGGGTGCCACATTGATGCCTGGCACCAGCCTGTGGGAGGAGATAACTCTTGGCCCCTCCCTAACCAATAGGTTAAAGGTTCTCAGGGGCAACCCTACTCACCTTTGCTGCATGTCCTGTGTGCCCTACTGCAAACAATCCTACAGTACCCCTCTCTGCCTAAATCCAAGATGGTGAAACACTTCTCCTCTTGTGCAGAGCCTGTGGTCCCACCCCAGGGTAATGAGCAACCTCTCCTCTGTGATCACTCTAAACCAGTTCTGGGGCAGCACCTCTCCCATTGGGATTGATGCCTGTCTGACTTGGGGTAACAAAGAAGGGCCCTGCCCAGGTGTCTATTAACATTTGCCTATGACTGGGTAGGCCTCTTTGGAGTTAATCAAGTTCTTTGAAACAGCCAAGATGGTTATCTTGCCAGAGGAACAGAACACCTCTCCACACCCAAGGCCTTTTTCTCAGCTCTGGGAGCAAGCCCATACCTCATCAAGGGGGAGTGACAGTTGGTCCCAGGCAAATGGGCTTCTAGAGGCTTTTGGCAGGGAAATGTAACTTTCTAAAAGTACTTTTTCCAAAATAGGTATTAAAATCCAACTTCACCAGTGATTTGGAGTTATAATAAACATTTTAAAAAGTCCAGTAATGACATCTGTTGTTTCTTCGTAGCTGGAGACACAATTCAATTTAATATTGTAGCCCAAAGCTTTCCTATGGAACACCTAGCCCTTCACCAGTGAAAATAGTATTTGGGGCTGTTCAGTTATAGAACATGTTTAACATTAAACCTTTACATGACCTATTTTTAAATATTATGCACACTGCCTTATGGACAGTAACGAATACTTGGGGGGGGGCTTATTAATATTCAAAAGGACGGTTCAGGTCTGTCAAAAGGGGATATTTTGACAGGTCGAATTTACAGTTTAAAACTGCACTGCCAGGCTACACATGGTAGGTCAGCAATCATGTTTACTCTTTCACCTTAGTGGATGGCACAATGGGTGCTGCAGTCAGCATGTGACATTTAACTTACAGGCCCTGGGTACACTTTTATACCATATACTGGGGACCTCTTGGTGAGTAAACTATTCCAATCCAGGATATGCCAGTTTCAATATGTTGAGAGGGGAGCACTGTCTGCTTAGTCATGTAGATAGTACCTGTTAGAAATTGTGTTCCTGGTTGATTGGGGTATGAGCCCTGGTCAAGCAGTAACCACAATCCTAGTCAGGGTAAGGCACAAGCACACCCTAAATTAACCTGTGCTCACCCTCTGGTAGCTTGGCACAGAGACGTCAGGCTTAACTTTAGAAGCAATGTGTAAAGTATTTGTGCAGCACTTCAAACAGTAAAACAGTGAAAACACCACATAAAAAGATTCCACAGCATGTTAGAAAAATAGAGCATAATTCCATTAATAAAAGAAGAGCAAAACAACATTGAACCGGGTCAAATCCAAAGGTTCAGACCGACTGCGATGGAGCGTGAGTCGGATACAGTTCCAGATTAGACCAGCTGAAGGTTTACCTTCTTAAGTTTTGTGGATTGCAGGGAAAAAGGTCGCTGGGAGCAAGGAGAGCGCTGCTGGCGATGTCAGCATGGCGCAACAAGCAGGCCGGACTTCGCGGACAAACTGGCTGGAGCCTTGCAGTAGCGATCCATGCCAGCGAACGATATTTGCTGTACAAAGAGACGAACTTGTGGTGGCTTGCGCTGATTCTCTGTGCGAGCTGCACTGTTCTGGAGCTAACGGCCCGTACATGAAAAGCCAAAAAGCTTGACTTTAAGAGCTCGAGAACCACACCAAGGGCCCAGGGATCTGAGAGGCTCAGATCAGGAGGCCAGCAGACTAGCCATTTGAGTCCCTCTGTGTCCTGCGTTCAAGGTGGTTTTCAGGTCCAGTTCTTCCTCTCCAGGCAAGAGGGACGTTTGCAGCAGGTCAGCACAGCAAGTCAGCTGCTCCTTCAGAGTGGCAGTCGAGCAGAGTGACAGTCCTTCCAGCAGCACAGCAGTCCTTCTCTCTGGCAGAGTATCCACAGGTCCAGAGGTGTACCGAAGTGGTGCTGTCAGAGGTCCAGTACTTATACTTAGTTGTGCCTTTGAAGTAGAGGAGACTTCAAAGGCATGCCATTGAAGTGCACATAAGTCCTCCCTTCCCTTTCTGGATCCAGACTTACTACAGGACAGTATGCAGCCCTTTGTGTGGGGACAGGACACAGCATATTCACATGTAAGTGAGGCTGGATCCAGATCCTCCCTCCCATCTTACCAGAATGGCCCATCAGGTTAACATAAGATCCCTTTGTGTGTGGATGTTTAGGGGAATACAAAAAGCCCGACTGTCACCCACCCCAGACGTAATCAGAGACAGGCAGCAGGCACCAAATGGCTAAAGTAAGGAAATGCCTACTTTCTAAAAGTGTAACAAGAAAATGGGTAACCCAATAGACCCTTGTGAGCTACGGTAATAAAGTCAAAAAGGTAAAGGTGCCTACAAGGGATTCATTTAAAGGATATGATTTTGAGTAACTTTATCTTGAATGAAGTGATATTTAATGATACCATATGGAATAACTCAAGTCAAATGCAGCAAAGTTGATCAGTAAATCAATTTCCTTTTTTGAAAGCCAATATTGCTCAAACTGTTAGTAAATGTGACTCAACCTCAGCTGTTTTGTGTTTTAGGAGGAACGAAAACTTCAGCATACAGTTCCAAGTGTTGAAGCACACCGCAACCGATCTTATTCTTTCAACCCTAACCAGGGAAACCTGACTCCAACGATGAAGGTAAACCATCACTTTGTAAAACAAATTGCTAGTTCAACTCAAATTAATTCCTAACTATCAAGCACTTTAAACTGATAGCCCATTTCTATCTATATGGATACCAAGTTGTCTGAAGTGAAACACAAGGCATCTTCTATGACCGTTCAATTTATACTACCACAAGTTCATGAAGATCCAAGGCAGGGACAGCACCTAGACTCATTTACAAAAACATCTTCCCCGCTTCTATGAAGGAGTTGATGGGGAAGTGTAGTTTCATCAATACAGGCAGTCCATTGAATAAACAAGTGACATCACTCCACATTAGAGTTTGCGCAGTGTAGACTTTCGCATGAATCATGTGACTGTAACAGTACACATGTAAGAATTGTCCTGGTAGCCATGCTGTGAATGTTATGATGCATCTCTTCATGCCTGTTGATTTTGGAACTGTATCAAGTTTGGCCAGTTAAACCTTGCAACAAAATCCTCTATCTGAGTTAAAATTATTGGGCACATTTGAACTTTCTCAGGTAAACATTGCCTTTACTGAGTTAAGACTCTTGTTTACAGGCTTCATTCTGACAGAAGTAAGGCTCACTTTGGTTCATGTAATGCATTGCATGTCAGTCTTACTCTGGTGCTTTACGTGTGTCTTCACCAGCATACATTGGAGATGTTTATCATTTTTATGTGATAATAAAAAATGCCAGTATGAAGTTTAGGATGAGATTCTTGCATCTGCATAAGATGATGAACTTTTGAGACTGAGATTTGTTTACTAGTCAAGCGAGATGTGTTACACAGCAGATGGCTACTCGTGTACACGTACTTGAAAATTCAAATGGAAATAGTATTGTGTTAACCTTCATAGGCACATGTGATATGACATAAGCTATTGTACAATGGGCATCTTTGTCATCTTTGAACTGGTAGTGGTGATTATTACTGCCAGAATTTGAGTGTGCTAACTGGTTACTAGCAGTTATGAATGTTCTACTGGGAAATGGCAATGGTGTGTGGTTAATGTAACAGAGGACGGTCAACCATGTCTATCAGAAGAACTTGGGAGGGGTTTCATTGCCATCTTTCAGGCTTTACATGGATGAACATTGAGTATGTGAAATTAATGGAAGGGAAGGGCCTAGAACAGTGATCACTGCTCTCAGCTTTTATCCTAACTATACCCACCCAGCAACCCCTATTTCTGTGGCTGGCATGAGATGGCAGCTGGGAGAATAGTGGTAGAGGCTACAATTCCCCTTCTATTCTCACCTACTGTCAACCCAACGAGAACCCCCAGGTAAGACGTTTCCACTTAGATCTCAAATAGCTCAGCTGGCATCCAAGTCTTTCTCATCATGCCCACAGCCCTAGCACAATGTGGGGTGGATGAGAAGAAACAGGAAGGGATGGGGAGAGACATCACTGCGTCCATCTATTATTCCTGCTTTTCCTCCTTCTGACCCGCACTGGTGGTCCAAGGGAGGCTATGGCTTTCCTCCTGTGTTACAAGATTGTTTGAGCTATACAGAGTGAGAAACAGAGGGCTAGTGCCTATATAGTGTCCATAAGAATCCTGAGGTTGGTACTCACTTGCAATTTGAAACTAAAAACCTCTATACCTCTATGCATGTCAAATATACCCACATCAAACAAACCCAGGGAAATAAGTATGTGCATCCCACTGTTCAGCTAACATTTTTCTGAAAGGGTGAGGCCTAACAGAAAAATCTGGTTCGTGGACATTTGTTTGAAGAATATACAGGATTGAATCTCAGCATTGTCTCTTAGCCTACCATTGAGTGGCAATGTGGCCTCACTAGCCATGGATACATTCTTTAAGATGCACAGAAAATGTATAGTCAATCTTATCTCTACAAGGTCACAACTCATATAATCAACTATGCATGTCATATATCGTCGCATTTGGGAGATACAGAGGAATATGTGATTCAAACTGTACTGTTGGTGGCAAGTGGAACCTTCGGCAGATTACTATTACTTATGACTTGTTGAAGTCAGTCAGTCAGTCAGAAAACTTTATTTCGGCTGTCAGCCATAAAAGTTCATTTAACACATAAAACAGTACCAGCAAGTTTAAGGAGAATAATACATAGTTATAAATATGAATAATAAAAAAGAAAACAATAATTAGGATAGATAATTACACAGGAATTGCCTTAGTGTGGTAATACTTGTCTTCTGATTAACCACATTGAAAACAAGAATTTGGCAATCACCGTAACATATAAGGGAGAAGAGTCGTACTTCAGCAGCCTGAACAGATCTCTATAGTTCCTAGCCCCCGTATTATTTGCGAGTTGGATAATCCATCTTCGGCAGGGGACTTTATAGGCTGCACAAAAAAGTATAACGTGGACCTCGGTTTCATCAGAAGCACCACACCCGGGGCAAGGCTGCCAGACAGAACCAGCCCACTTATTCGTTCTTGAGTGGAGCGGGAGTGAACCATGCCTAAATTGTAGAAATAATTTTTTGGCAATAACTGGGTGAATCAGATCTATTACTGGCTCAAAGCTATAGCCAGTTTTTACCTCGAAAAATGCCGAGGTCAAATTAGCAGTGTTAACTAATCGAATAGCCTGAGTCAAATTATGTTCCTCCAAGAATTTTGCCAATGATCTTTTTGAAGGAGAAGGGCAAGAGTCCTCAGGTGTGAGCCAGAGGTCTTCTCTCCCTATCTCCCTCAGCAGTTTTTTTACATAAGCTAGCCAGGGGATGGCACCTGCCTTTGGTATCAACAGGATAGATTTTAGTTCCTCCTGAAAATTTGCGAGTTCAGGGGTGCTCCATAGCCGGCGCCAATACATTACTGGTCTAGAAGCGACCAGGTCCGCAATAGGTTGAATACCTAGGTCCATCCTAAGCGGCTGAATAGGAGTGCTCATTGGAAGTGCAAATAATTGTCTTAAAAATTGATTTTCTGACTTAGTTAAAATCTGGGCTGAGTTGTGGCCCCATAGTTCAGCTCCATAGGTTACCACCCCCCTAGCCTGGGTTTTATAAATCTCCACCAGTGGGCTAACTAGTTTTAATTGACTATTTTTGTACATCTTTGTGATTCCCCCAGATATCTGTGCAAATTTTAAATTTACTTTTAAGATCTGGAGGCCCCAAGTCATTTTATTATTAAGTGTCAAGCCCAGGTAGTCAAAGATGTTCACCCGTTCTAGGGGCAAACTGTCCAATTTTGGAATAGGGCGGTTAATAGTGTCTGCGTGGAGGACCATATATTTGGTCTTACTCACATTGATGACTAAATTCCTTTTCCTGCAAAATGTCGCAAATCCGTCCAGGACTCTTTCCATCCCCATGGGAGTCCTGGACAGAAGCAGAGTGTCGTCTGCAAACATTAGTGCAGGAATTTTCCTGCCTGCCAACTTAGGAGCATCTATGTCTCTTAGAGCCAGAATATCCTCAACCAGCCCATTTAAAAAAAGGGCAAAAAGAGTTGGGGCTAAAACGCAACCCTGTCTGACTCCCTTCTCTACTTTAAAAGGGTGCGTAAGTTCTCCATTAAGTCCAAACCTAACTCTAGCAAAAGTATCTTTATGTAATCGCTCGAGTAGGTCACAGAGGTAAAGAGGTACTCCCATCCCTTTTAACAGCTCCCACAACTGGGTACGATCCACCGTGTCGAAGGCAGACTTTAGGTCAACAAACGTGAGATAAAGGCTGCCCCCTTCTAGAATAATAGTTTTCCAGTGGATCATTTGCAACCTAAACAGTTGGTCCACAGTTGACATTTTGGCTCTAAAGCCCACCTGCAGAGGGGTTAGAATATTAAAATCCTCCATCCAGGTTTGCAGTCTCCCCAAAAGAATGCGCGCAAAAATCTTCTGGGCGACGTCGATTAGGCTAATAGGCCTATAATTTGCCGGATCCAGGTGAGAACCCTTTTTTTGTATCGGTATGATCTCGGCACCGGCCCATGTGGGTGGTAGCGGCATTCCAGCTAAAATTGCATTAAAAAGACCATATAGATATGGAACCCAGATGTCAGGCTCACTTTTGTAAAGATCACCTGGGATCCTGTCTAGGCCTGGGGCTTTATTTGGTAGGACTTTACTAAGAGCCACTCTAACCTCACTAAGGGTGCACCTCTGAGCCGGCCCCGGGGTAGGGGGTGGGCAAACGTTAGGGTAGGAAAGAAAATTGTTCGCTACTGGTGGCTTAGAGGCGTACAGGGCTTCAAAAGAACCACGCCATATTTCTTCCCCAACATTAGGTTGAAGAGCTTGGTTAGGACGTGACGATCCAGTTTTGACTAAACTCCAAAACGATCTTGAGTCCCTATTCTTAAGTGCTGAGGAAATCTCCTCCCATCTGCTTATTTCCCATTCTTTTTTTCCTTCGTTGGTAATTTTCTTAAAGTAAGCCCTCGCTTCCTTAACTAATGGCTTATTACCGTTCTTAAGGGTTATCAAAAGCGATGACTTTGCTTCCCTGCAGGATTTGGTAAACCAAGTGATATTCCCCCTCATAGATGCCGAATTTCTCCTGATTTCCCGACTAAAATGGGTCTCTAGAATGCCACAGAGTTCTAGGTGGGTTGCTCCGATCAAATCCAGTTCTAGATGAGCCTTTGACGAGATGGCTTCTCCCATAGATTTCTCCAATAGGGGATAAATCTCAGTATACATGGCACAAAGATTCCTTTGGGATTGGGCCATCTTCTCCCATCTAACTCTTCGAGCACCACAGGCTGTAACCAAGGGTGCAGATATGAGTAAATCATTAGCGGGAATATGGCAGTTGGTGAAACCCTCCATGGTTACAGCAATGGGATTGTGGTCACTTTCACAGCATTTATTAACTTGGAAGTCCATGATCCTTGGCCACAGTCCCATGCTGAGCATAATGTAATCAATAATGGAGGTTTGGCCATTTCTTTCAAAAGTTGGATTACCTGGATTATCTGCTGGGAACCTGCCATTACATGCCCTTAGCGAAAAGGTGAGTGTTATTGAAGTGAGCTGGAGAACCAGTGGTGTCCAAGCCTTCGTGGGATAGGTATTAGTTGGTGGGATAGCCCTCACTTGATCCTCTTCCTGTGATACTGGGGAAATCAACCCATTCAGGGGTTCGAAGTGGCAGTTGAAATCACCACCAATTATAAGTTGGTCAGTGTTGGTGATTGAGGTCAGGAATACCTCTAAACTAGTCAGAGTAGAGGACACTTGGCCGTAATTCACTGGACGGGAATAGATGTTTATCAGGCTCAACTCATGTTTATCCCGAAAAGAGATAGCTAAGCACATAATGTCCGGAGAGTCAGTACTAATTTTCCTGATTGTACATCCCAAATGTGTTCGTACCCAGATGGACAACCCTCCCGATGTCCTTCCCCCTTTTGGCCTTACAGCGGGTTCCCAGAAAGTAGCAAACCCTGAGCGATGGTGAGGCTTCAGTGCCCAAGTTTCCTGAAATAGGCAAAGGTCATGTTCGTCAATGAATTCCCCCCAATCGGGGAGTTCTAACAAACGATATAGTCCCGCCACATTCCAGGATAGGATTTTTAGCCCCTCAACCCGAATGGTGGAGGGTTTAACGGGGTGTAACCGGTGGGGGATAGATGTAATTCCCAGGGGGATGCTTGAATTATCCCTAGTGTTGACTGTTAGCCCTAATTCTATGGGGGGCTCAGGAGGCAACGTGTTGATAGGGGAGATAACAGGATGGGACACAATTGGCTTAGGAAGTAATGTCTCCACTGGCTTCAACTCGATCTGGTGGGTTGTCCCTTTTTTACAGCTTTCGCCCAAGTTAGAAGTCGAGGTCAAAACAAGGGAAGTTCCCGGACCAACATCTATTCTCGGAGTGTTCCCGTCTTTCGGGGATTTTCGGCATTCAGGAGTCACTACAAAAAGTCTTGTGGGTGCCCCCCCAATTCTCAAAGCATTCCCGTCTTCCCGGGCTTTCCAATTATCATAACCCAGGGATACCTGGGGATATGGGGATACAGCCCGGCTCACCCTGGACTCCATCTGCGTTGGGGCAATATGCCCAGAGTCCGAGTCGAGCATCAGTCAATCGATGCAGTCCAAGAGGCTAAACCTGTTATGGCAAGGTATATTGAAACGTAGGGGATATGTGTAGGGGATATGTGTCGGCCTCTTGAGTTCCACTGGGGCCAAGGCCCATCCCCGCTCTTCCCCATTGTGAGTTAACTATGTCCCTCCTATGGTTGGATACTCCTAGCGGATAAAAATAAGATAGGAAGGGAGTATGAATTCCGTCAGCCATATTAGGCCGCCCCCCCTCCCCCACATATTTTACCACCCTAGGATCTCTGAAATTTACAACAATACAGTCTCCCCTTATAGTCTTCACACCCCGGCCTACCCAGGAGACTCTTCGTACCATCAAGATTTCCCCATTTAGATTGGATGGCAAAGGTCTGTTAACATTCAACCAATGAATTACCTTATGCTTTAAAGACAAATAAGGTTCAACTCTATGTTGGGGAAGTTCAGGTACACCTGTTAAAACCACAACGTATGGACTAGAGTCTGGTGGTAGGTCGATTCTTTGAGAATTCCTAATGTTAGAGGGAGTGTCAAGACTGGGGTTGACCGGGGGAAGGAGAGGGGTTGGGGTGGGGGACCTGCCGCACAGCCGATTTCACTTAATACTTGAACCTGTTGTGGGGGAAGAGGAGAAGCAAGCCTGCCGTCTTTGTTGGATAGTGAATCCCTTTCAATTTGAACTTGATTGTGAAGGGAAGAGTGATCGACGGCCTGCTCGCTAAGCCTGTTAAAAGATGGTATAACAGGTTGGTGACAGGATGTCTTCGAGGCTGGATATACTGTTGCCACTGTATTGGGCTGGATGGTATCAACTAGCAGTGCTATTTTGCTTTCCAGTATAGATAAGCGCTTAGCTAAAGGAGACAGACTCCCATCAATAATCGCGGCCATTCTATCCCAAAAAGCGCTGGGGGTTAATCCTCCCAAAGCTTCCTCGCATATGGCTATGGGAATAGGAGGTACTACAGGGTCTCGGGTAGGGATATTATGTAAATCAATCACTTTCGTGGGGGTATTATGGTCTAGATTAGGGACTGGCGTTGTATTTTATGTTTTTTTTTGGGGGGACATCTCATTGGGACCCCTTAACGCTTCTTCCCTTTTGTGACTGGTGGGTTCGCCCCAAGGCATTTGCTTCTGACAGACCGGTCTGTCATGGACCTTGTTTTTGCACAGTTAAAAATAGAAGCTGGGGAGGGGTGGTCGGCTGATTGTAAATCAGCCTCAGTTGACCTTACAACAGAAAGATTAATTAGTGTGGGGCCGACAGAGGAAGGTGACTCACTTGACAAAACCTCATCTAGCGGGCGATCTGAGGGCTGGGACACAGATTTGTCAGGGGAAGGAACGGACATGATGGCTCCCAATGAGGAACGTTTCCCTAGTATAGGGTCTAGGAATAGTCTACGTTCTGTGGCAGCAATCTCGTAAGCCAAAACATTACTAGCCCGGGTTATAAAATTGTCCAAAGTCCCCACAACGTTACACCCCTTAGGGGCCAGCCTCAGTAGTCCAGTAGCCATAGTATTTTTACCTTTAGGGGGGTGCCTGCTAAGAGGAGGACCCTGCCCAGCCTCGTACAGTCTCGAACGGCCTCAAACGGCCCGCTCTTAGCCCGGTCTTCGCCCCGGCCGTCGTCCCGCACGCGTCCCGCTAGCGCGGAAGAAGGAATGGTTCCTGAAGTAAGTGGATAAAAGTGGGCGGGAAGAGGACCCAGCTGCGCCGTAGGTGGGTATGCGCAAAGGAAGCTGGTCCTCACAGTCCCGCGAACACAAATCCAACGAAGAAAGCAGTCACACCCAGCGGGAGTCAGGAAGGGTTCGAATGAGCCACCAAAGTTCACAGGCAAGGAGGGCTATTTAAGCGCCGAGCGGCTCCCTCGAAGCGGGGTCCGCGAGTCGTTGCTTCGCTGGTGCAAGAGGAGGGCGGGAAGAGGACCCAGCTGCGCCGTTGGTGGGGATGCGCAAAGGAAGCTGGTCCTCGCAGTCCCGCGAACACAAATCCAACGAAGAAAGCAGTCACACCCAGCGGGAGTCAGGAAGGGTTCGAATGAGCCACCAGAGTTCACAGGCAAGGAGGGCTATTTAAGCGCCGAGCGGCGCCCGCGAAGCGGGGGCCGCGAGTCGTTGCTTCGCTGGTGCAAGAGGAGGGCGGGAAGGGGACCCAGGTGCGCCGTAGGTGGGGATGCGCAAAGGAAGCTGGTCCTCGCAGTCCCGCGAACACAAATCCAACTAAGAAAGCAGTCACACCCAGTGGGAGTCAGGAAGGGTTCGAATGAGCCACTTGTTGAAGTGATTAAGAATGTGTCTAACGTGTGGAGTATTTAGTAAAAAAATGGGGTTGTCAAGTATAAATAACTTTATTGGAACTCTTTGGATGTACACTCTTACCTTTCAAAACTAATCTGTTCTACTACTCGGTATAATCCAGTGGTTCTTCAGGATTATCATTTTGGTCATTATTTGTTTGCGCCAAGGCAAATGTAATTTTTGGGGAATTGTGTGACTATCAATCTCTCAGTCAGAAAATAGGAGCAAGGAAAGTCTACCTCACATTATTAGATTTCGTAGGATGTGCTGATGTTGAAAATGTATGATTTGTCAGGTTTTCATTTGGTCCCGGGGCTAATATCTGCAAAAAGAGAAGCTTTTCTGCTAAATTTTATTCTGAAAATGTTCGCAGGTTTAGTGCCCTTGGGCGCCACAGCCCCATTTAAAATCCTCACTCTTCTCTGACCCCTTTTTGGACTGATCTTTGCCACAGCCATGCTTCTGTGGGATGGAATATGGAGGGAAATATCCTTTTTCCGAACATTTTTGAAAATGCCATATCCTGCACGGCCTTTTGACCAGTAGTTTATGGAAAGTGAGTCCTTCTACTCACTCATAGATTCTGAACAGATGTTGAAAAAATATTATATTTTTCCCTAAGGTCCAGGGGTTGATGTATGTTATGAACGACAAGTATCCTACATGGCTTGGCAGTTCGGGCTGGACTGTTCCCATGAGGCACAGGGTCAAGACTGATTTGCATATGGCCATGTCTGAACTGGGGTGGCGTGGTGAGCAAAATAACGATGGATTAAACCCAGACCTGTGACTGGGGGTGAATGTTTTGCCAATGTGCAACATTCCGTCCATCATCTTGTGTGTTTTGCTGAACGACAAGTAACACATATCAGCAGTTTTGCTCAAATTTCTTTTTAAAATGGGTGCATACAATGCACCCAGTGCACAGTCTGTGAGCGCCCCAAACCTATTGAAAATCTTTACATTTTTGGTACCCTTAAATTAGGAAAGATCAAGGAATAACTTTATGGTTTGGCCTTTGACAAGGCCATGCTCCTGTGTAAGAGAAACTGACAGAAAGCATCAACTTTTGGGAACAATTGCTAACTTTTTATTTACCTCTCATTTTTGGCACAGACTCATGACCAGCTAACTAAAGTGAGGCTGTTCTGCCACCCACCAGTCGATGTGGAAAATATATGGTTTTTGATATGTATCCATTTGTCCAGAAGTGATCTGATGCCTCCTGACAGTTGAGCAATACCAGCTTTTCTACTCCGCCTTCTTTGTAAAAACGGCCGTTTGTACTGCATCTGGTTTAGCGTGTAAACTTATTGCACATCGCATATGATTGTATATGTACCATTAGGAGACACAGGAAACATATGCAAATTGTCATTTGTCACAGGCATGCTTCTGTGTGAGGGAGGCAGAAATGAAATGTCATATTTTGGAGGTTGTGTGAAGATTTGAGAAACGTGTTTTGCACAATGCTTCCAAGGCAACCATTCAGAGGGAGTCTGTTCTTGCTCCAAATGCTTCTTTTCTCAGGGTATAGATGGTGAAAATACCAACATGACTTCAATGTTTGCCTATAGGACAGGAGTTGATATCTACCATTAAGTTCCATACCAGAACTTCCACTTGGACTTCACTGTGGACAAACCAAACCGGTTGCAAACTTTAGACATGCATCATATCATCAGCTTCAGAGATCCAGAGAATCCGAAATGTGAGTTGTTCTTTGTTCCTACAAAGGAGCGGCTGAAGTAAAAAATATTTTAGGATATTGATGAAAACAAGCAATTTTTTCTCCTAACCAGCCAGTCGAAGGAGGCAATAGATATGCAATGTTCAAATTCTGAACATATTTCATTTTGATATATGTCATTAATGTGTCCTGAGATAAAAAGGGAAATGATATTCCATGAAAAACATTTTGATTTTTGCATTTTCCCAGCTATTCTGTTACTGTGAGGCAGGTCTTTGCGTCTTTCTAGATTGCTTATGGTGTGAAGTAAGGAAAAGTACATAGAGGGGATAAGTTTCCTTATGGTCCAAATGTAGATATCTGGCATCTAAGGACAGAAGCCACAAACCACGCTGAAGATAAATGTCTTCTTTTTATGAACAAATGCACAAAGTTTTAAAAAGACTGCATATTCTATGTGGTTTGTATGCCAGGCAATTAAACAGGATGAGAGAGATCAGCCATCCACTGAGAATACTTGTGGAGTGCGGATGATGATAATACATAATTTTGATATGATTCCGTAACATTCAGGGGTTGACATCGCCAACTAATAAGAGAGTACCCAAAATAGCATTTATGCTTGACTTCCTTGAAAAATCATACATCAGTTTATGTTTGGGTTTGTGTGTGTGAGCACCCCAAATCCAATGAGAACCAATGCTTCTCTCACAGGGTATTTCCATTTAAGTCACAAGTGCTGAACAGTCCCGCCCAAGTGCAGGGACCCCGGAGCAGTTGATATATATATGTGTATATATATATGTGTATATATATGTGTGTGTATATATATATATATATATATATATATATTATCTACTGGTGGTCGCCAGTAGATAGTTATAGTTAGGACCGAGTTTCCATAGGAAATCTCAAAATTCTATTTTGAATAACTTTGGCGGCGGTTGACGAATCCTCGCTAAATTTTCAAAACTAATGGGGCGCTCCGTTCAGCTCCTACCCTGAAAGTCTCGGGGTGATTCGTCAAGCGGGGGCCGAGAAAAAGGGGGGGTCCCAAAACGCGTTTTCCCCATGCATTTTTCCATAGGACCTTTAGTCGCAGCTACAGCCTGAACGGCTGAACAGAATTACGTGAAATTTGGCAGAGAGGTAGCCATAAGGTCAAGGAAGTGCCTTTCGCAGGTCTGGTGTAAATCTGTTCAGTATTTCCTGAGAAAATAGCATTTAAAAGCATATCAATATCTATACGCGCGCAGGGTGCGCGCACTGTAGCCCTGTGCGCGCACCCTGCCGCGCGCGAGCGTAATTCTGATTGGTTGTTAGATGTCAGTAAACATTCGAATCGGTCGAAATTAGGAAGTGTCGGCCGCCATTTTGTCTGTCGCACTGAAAAGGAAAGGTGGAGAACGTGAATAGGGGGCAGAGTAGGGAGTTCTTGACCCCCTAGCCATTGTCAGGGGTCACAGTAGGACCACGAAGGGCCAAAAAAAAGATTTAATTTTTTTTTAAAAACATGGCGAGGTGCGCGCACTCTGCGCGCACCTGAAAAAAAACATTAAAAAAAATAGAAATAAAAATCAAGTTTAAGTGTTTAGATATTAGGTGGCTCTAAAAAGAGCCCTTGTGTTTGAGTGTTTTTCGGTACCTACAAGTAAGTACCGATGCAGAGTCTAAAGTTCAAGAGAAGACTCTGTTCCCTTCATCATTGAAATGTACACCATCTCTTTTTTAATTACTTTGCCACTCCCCTCTCTTTGTGAGGGGGTCCCTGAAGGTTTACTAAAGGTGAAAAAAATGATTATTTTTTTAAAAAAACATCATTGGGTGCACGCAGGGTGCGCACACCCCAAAAAAAAAAAGACAAATAGTTTCAAAAAACGAGTTTTTGTGTTTAGATTTTAGGTGGCTCTTAAAAGAGCCCTTGAGTTAATGTAGGGACAGAGGAAGAGAAAAACGAAAAAAAAAAAAAAAACTATGGCTCACTGCAATAGTGCTCCTCAAATTTTCTCTGAATGAGATCAACACTGCTCTCACCCATAGTAATAAGAGTACCACAATCCATGCAGTGCGTACTCATCCTCCCAAAACAAGGACGAATATCCAGAGGTGTGTAAGAAGGTGAAGGCACCATCGCAGAAGAAGTGCTCGGCTGAGCTGCCAAAGATGTGCTCGGCTGAGCTGCTGCAGATGTCGTCGGCTGAGCAGGTGGAGGGTTTGCTCCAGAAGCTTGACGAAAAGTCACAGGATGCATTTTCTCAACATGCCTCAACATTGTGTGAATACTAAAAGAGTACTTCTTATTAGCATTCCCACGTGATAAGGTGCGCTGACAAAGTATGCAGCTGACTTTTGGTGCATTCACCTTCTTTTGTCCCTCAGGAAAAGTGAAAAACTGCCATATAAAGGAGTCTTTCTGCTTCCTCTGCCTCTGTCTCTCAAGAGTGTCCTGTTCACTCTCAGAAGGTGGCTGGTGCTCTGCCATTGTCTCACAAAAACAGAGTAGCTCCTTCTCCAAGGGAATCAGAACTAACAATGAGGGGAGTGGGTGTGATTTTGGAAGAATCTGGAACTGAAAGTACTTTGAACCAATGAAAAGTGATGTTTCTTGATCACATGACTTGCCATGAGGGGATTGGGTGTGGTGTTGAAACAATCTGAAACTGAAAGTAATGAAAACCAATTAAAAGTGTTGTTTTATTAATCACATAACCCGAGGTGCGCGCACGGAGCAAGCTCAGAGCGCGCACGGTGCAATTGCGCATGTGCAAACGCGTACGCGCGCATCCGCATAAGTATTATGCGCGTACGTAACGCGCATACGCAGCACGCGCGCATGCGTGAACGTCAGCGCGCGTACTCTGCGCGTATACGAGAGTGTAGCGCGCGGAGCACGTACGACGCACGCAAGCGTACGTACGCATGCGTACTGGTTGCACAGTGCGAGCGCGTACTAAAACGTACGTATGCGTACACAAAAAAGTACGCATGCGTACTAGGTGCGCGCTGCGAGCGCGCACTAAAACGTATGTATGCGTACGTAGATAACGTACGTCTGCATACATGAAAAACGTACGCAAACGTACTAGGTGCGCGCTCTGTGCGCGCACCCTAAAAATTTATAGAAAAAAAAAGAAATAAAGTGGACATAAGTTAATAGAAGATATTAACTATGCTGTTCAACTTTATCCAAATTCAAAGTAAAAAAAAATTGAGCCACACCAAATTAAAGGATACAGCTAATTTATAAATGTATACATAAGGAAATTTTTGTAAAAGAAATATATAAAAATTATATTAAAACATTCGAAAATTAGCATTTAAAAAACCTTTGAAATTCACTGAAAAACCATAGGTTTCACACACGTTATAGTTAGGAATTAGCATTTAAAAAACCTTGCAAATTCACTGAAAAAACCATAGGTTTCACACACGTTATAGTTAGGAAATAGCATTTAAAAAATCCTTACAAATTCACTGATAAAACCATAGGTTTCACACATGTTATAGTTAGCTGGACATTTTACTCGTAAAAAACCAATTAAATTCCCCCGTTAAAGTTAGTTCAGAAAACTATAACTCGCGCGCCCGCAATCCACTGCTCATGACGTCACATATTACATCACTCATGACATGGTCAGTGGCATCACTCATGACATCACTGATGACATCATCCTTTTGATAGAGTGGCGGTCGCGCGAGTCATAGTTATCTGAACTAACTTTAACGGGGGAATTTCATTGGTTTTTTACGAGTAAAATGTCCAGCTAACTATAACATGGGTGAAACCTATGGTTTTTTCAGTGAATTTGTAAGGTTTTTTAAATGCTATTTCCTAACTATAACGTGTGTGAAACCTATGGTTTTTTCAGTGAATATAGATATATATATATATATATACAATCCACAAATATCGGTGCAATAAATCGGGCTGTCGTGGGCGGTCCGAGGTAGGATACCGATACTCCTTATAATGCACTCCACAACTCTCCACCAATCCAGGAAGAAACTCGGACGCTGAGAATGCTGCAAATAATTTTAATGGCAGGGTAAAAAACGACACGTTTCAGCTTTATGCCTTGTTCACGCTCGTATGTATACACATTCACCATGTTTAAATACACTTCCTGGTTACATGTACAAAAAACGGACTTATCGTATCAATGCCTCCACACCATTGTTACTATGGCGGCCATCTTGGAAAGGTACAGTTATCCTCATTGCTAATCCATTTAACATCCCTAGTGCAATAAATAGCAACAAGAAGAATCAAATACTCTTGCGAACTAAATTCAAGTGTCATCATGAATACGAGTCCACAATTTGAATATGATATTATAAATGTACGAATAAAGATCGCATAATGCCCAATTTTTCTTCTACCAAAGTCATATAGCTCAAGCTAGATTAATATAATATATGTATGGACAATAGCGTTCTATATGCCTCCGCTGTCATTCGGTATACACCATCCAAATATATTCACTGGCACATGATGAGGCCAATTATCTAAGCGGATGTCAGTATCAGCGAGCAATAAAGATACACTATTCAATCTTAGTGACTTAACCTTATTCCCTAAGTAGGTTATGGCATAAAAACGATATATCCACATACATTTACACTTATTGCCCCAGTGGGCATATTGCACATATTTTCATAGTAAAATTATTCTTTCTATAAACAGAGTGAAATTTTCTCAATAAATACGGGCATCCATATGCGATCCAGTAGGTCAATTCCATTCATCAACGTAACTTCTCACACTGTGATAGGACAGTAACAAGAGGAAGTGCAAACCTAGGAAAAAGTATATGTTAAAATTAATATTATAAACAAACTGCGGACCAATGTTCTTAGTGAATACTTAATCATATAAATGAATTGCCAATTCCTCACTTAGGTTCAACCCCTTTGGTGCCAAACTTTCCAAATTGATAATGTACTTCGATTCCAATTTTCTCAAGGACAACTCTCTATTGCCCCCTCTCAAACCCAGATTCACATTGTCAATAACCACCATGCGTACTAGTGTGACATCTTGCATGTGGCTCTCAAAAAAGTGCCGAGCTATGGGGTATAGTCTGTTGTTGTTTCTAATAGCCCGCAGATGTTCCAATACTCGCTTTTTGGCTTGATGTTTGGTGCTGCCCACATACCATCTATTACATGGGCACATCAAAACATATGCACAATATGTTGTATGGCATGTGAGACTCTTCTTAATTCTGAACTCCCTCTTGGAGTTGGGTACTGTAATGTGTCACAATCTATGCTCCCTCTGCATGCTTTACATTTATGACAACATCTGAAGCCTGGTCTCCCTCTGAATTTGTCGGATTCAGTGACATAATTCTGACTGAGCGCATCTCGAAGTGAGCGACCTTTTCTGAATGTAATCTGAGGATTATCCCCCACATTTTTCTTGAGATGTTCATCAGTCAGAAGTACATGCCAATGTTTTTTGAAAATTTTACGTACCTCATTGGCATGGCCAGAAAATGTTTTAATGAATCTAATACAATCACTACTCTCATCTTCTTTCTTAGAGTACAGCAATTCATTTCAAGATTTCTTTTCTACTCTACAAATAGAATCCTGGATATTCTTTTTACTATATCCCCTGTCCTTAAACCTTTGACACATGATAGTCTCTTCACATTTGTAATCCACATCAGCGCTGCAGTTCCTTTTTGCACGTAACAGTTCCCCATAAGGGATACTGTATACTAAATTGCGGGGATGGCTACTGCTAGCATTGAGGATACTATTTCCTGCAGTCTCTTTCCTGAATAGTTTGGTCGTCAAGATATTGTCTTTGACTTCCAAACACACATCCAAAATTCCATTAGTTTCTTACTGATATGTTCAGTAAACCTCAAATTGAGATTATTGATGTTCAATTTCTCAATAAAGACTCTAGCCAAAACCTCATCACCCCACCAAATGAAAAAAATATCATCAATGTAGCGCAGCCACAGGGCCACATTTTCGAATTCCGCCATGTGCATCACAACCTGCTCCTCCCACCAGCCCATGAATAAAGTCAAATATGACTGAAGTTTTGAAATCCTATACGATGTATAGAGAAAGTTTATCAGTAAGATATTTTGGTATAGTGATGGACTACCTTTGGAGTGTAGATAGTTAAGTTTTTCTTTTCTTTTTATAACACGGTAAGGTGAGCACAATAGGAATAGTAAGATGATGTGGAAAAAATTGTCAGTTCAAAAAATTAGTAAAGGGATATGTTTAGAAATATTTATTATATATGTATAGGCATTTAGGCCTTTAATTTTGACATATATAATTAGATATTGGTTGTGCATTAGCAAAAACAAATATGTACTGTGTATCAATGCAAATAGTTAACATTTTCTATTATTGCATTTTGTATGCTGACTAGTATGTTTTCCATGTCTATTTGAAATTCAATCAGCACTTGCACTTTAAAAAACGGGCTTGTTAAAGCGCGTAGTCAGGTGATCAAGGCCGCTTGGACGGCCGAAACACATCTGGACATCATGAATGGGAAATAAATAAAAAATACTGTTGGTATCATAAGAGGTCTGCACCTGTGATTCCCTAAAGGGAAAGAGTTACGAGTTGCTTATATATATATATATCTATATATATATATAGATATATATAGATATATATATTCACTTAAAAAACCATAGGTTTCACACATGTTATAGTTAGCTGGACATTTCACTCGTAAAAAACCAATGAAATTCCCCCGTTATAGTTAGTGCAGGCAACTATAACTCACGCGACCGCAATCCTCTGCTGATGACGTCAGATATTACATCACTGTATTTAGACACTTATTTACCCATGTCTTCTTCCATTAATCTTTAGCTAAACATATATTACAAATATTTATTTTTCATAAAGACACATATGTCATCAGTGATGTAATATCTGACGTCATCAGCAGAGGATTGCGGTCGCGTGAGTTATAGTTGCCTGCACTAACTATAACGGGGGAATTTCATTGGTTTTTTACGAGTGAAATGTCCAGCTAACTATAACATGTGTGAAACCTATAGTTTTTTACGTGAATTTGCAAGGTTTTTTAAATGCTAATTTGTAACTATAACGTGTGTGAAACCTATGGTTTTTTCAGTGAATTTGTCCGTTTTTTTAAATGCTAAGTTATGCATTTATTAATTTTTTTTTTTCAGGTTTTTCACCGTGCCCGCACCGTGCGCGCGCAGTGGGCGCTCAGTGCGCAGCGCGCACCGAGCACCCACGGTTCGCAGTGCGTGCCGTGCGCTCGCGGTGCGCGCACCTCGTGATTTTTTGGGGAAAAAAAATGTTTTTTTCTCCCTTGGTGGTCCTTCTGTGACCCCCTGACCAAGGCTAGGGGGTCAGGATCTGTCCATTCTGCCCCCTTTTCACGTTCTCCACCTTTTTTTTCACCCCCTCAGACTGCGAGAGACAAAATGGCGGCCGACACTTCCTGGTTTCGACCGATTCGAATGTTTACCGACATCTAACAACCAATCAGAATTGCGCTCGCGCACGGCAGGGTGCGCGCACAGGAAATACTGAACAGATTTACACCAGACCTGCAAAAGGCACTTCCTTGACCTTATGGCTACCTCTCTGCCAAATTTCACGTTATTCTGTTCAGCCGTTCGGGCTGTAGCTGTGACTAAAGGTCCTATGGAAAAATGCATGGGGAAAACGTGTTTTGGGACCCCCCCTTTTTCTCGGCCCCCGCTTGACGAATCACCCCGAGACTTTCAGGGTAGGAGCTGAACGGAGCGCCCCATTTGTTTTGAAAATTTCGCGAGGATTCGTCAACCGGCGCCAAAGTTATTCAAAATAGAATTTTGAGATTTCCTATGGAAACTAGGTTGTAACTATAACTATCTACTGGCGACCGCCAGTAGATAATATATATATACACACATACATATATATGTATATATGTTTTTTTTTTATTATTATTTATTTATATATATGCCACTTAAGAAAGAGAGAGACAGATTATGCAGCCTATTTACCTAGGCTACAGTGCCCAGATTCTTCATCTTGAAGAGAAAATAGGGGTCAGAATAAAGCAATTTTAAGATAATTTTAGTGCAAAGCTTTATAAATATCCCTCACAAACTCTTTTTCATGATAGAGATGTAGGCAGAAGGATAGAGTAGCCTCATAGGCTGCAATTATATGTCAAAAAAGTAACTATGCTTTTAAGAATCCCGATACCACCAGTATCCCATCATTCACAACAGCTGGCAGGTACTTCACTTATTTTGTCTGGCACCTGCTGACAGGACCCTGTAGCATTCAGCTCAACCAAAATAGTTTTTTCTTCAAAATTCTTAACTGAATTTGACTGTAAACAATTTCACCTGACGTTTTTGTCTCTCCCTGCCTTTTTTGTGTTTTCCTGACAGAAATTACAGGCAATTTACCAGACAAATGCCATCTCTTTTTGACAAGTGCCCAGCCTGTGGGAGAAAAGAGGCCAAGACAGATCCACATGATGTATGTATAGTATGCTTTCCAGAAGGCCACATTCCTGAGTCTTGCCAGCACTACAGGAACATTTCTAAGTGTACCCTGAGAGACTGTGAAAAGATTCACCTTCATGTAACAGAGGAAGGCCACAATCTCCGTCTGAAGGTGGGACCTCAGGGCATGGAGAGGGTCAGACCTCTACCAGGTCTCTGTTACCAGCCTCTGGTAGACGTGCCAAGAAAAAAACCGATGCAAAAACATTTTCGGTACCGGTCGATGTCGAGGACATCTACGTCGAGGAGAGGTATGGCACCGACCTGTTCACCGTCTATTCAATTTACAATGTTGTGCAGTGTTTAGGCCATGTCAGTTGAGTTTGTCAATTGCTTCATCGACCCGCAGGCCCCTTTCGATGTCGAGGTCTCCATTGAGGTCGCCGTCGAGGCACCGCCGAAGATGCCGACATTCACCATCGACAAGTAGGTTGATGTCAAGTCATAGAGGTTTGTCGATGTTGAGATCTCTTTCGACATCTTCCAGGCTACAAGTGACTAGGAATTAGAGAAGGAACATTTACTTCTCACCAGACTCGCTGTATTCAAGAACATATTCTCCATCTTCCGGTCTTGATCCAGCTTCTCCACCACATTCTCCTCCTCCGCCACCACCTCCACCACCTCCTCCACCATCACAGTCTCCTCCATCACAGGTGCTAGTGACACCATAGAGATCACGATCTAGATTGCACCACCATTCTAGGCACCATCATCATAGCTCACGGCATACTTCGGCTTCTTCTGGACGCTCCCATCATGGTCACCATCATCAGTCACGGTGTTGGACAAGATCCTCCACGTCTACTAGAACTTATTCACCAACATTGTCTGACTCTCCACCTCCACGTATTTCACCAGTGGATGATGTCACCACATTCCAAGAAGTCCTTGTGAGAGGAGCGATGAAGCTCAATTTTCCTTTGTTGACTCCAACACCAACGACATCGATCATTTTCGAGACACTGCAACAGAGATCAGTAACTAGACCCATGTTACCGCTAGTGCCATGTTTCTTTAACCGGCTATGGAGATTTTTTTTTACACCAGCCTCTCTTAAGATGGTACCTTCCAGGCTCCACAAAAAATATCGTCCTCTGGCTCCATATGGACAGAGCTATTGCAGGAAGGTCGATCTGGGACCTCATATGGCGGCCCAAGAGGGAGAGACCTGAGAATGCCTACATTAGTACACCTACCCGGACCACCTTGAGAGTATGGGACTCCATATCAGGGAACGAACAGTGGACCACATTCCCCTCACCATATACAGCTCTTCGTTTTCACCCAGCTTTCCCCCCGGCTCTTCGAGAGGGACCCTCTGGCCCCTGGAGGGAGGGTGGATGTAGGGCATTGACTCGTCTATTCCATAATTCTGATCTTCTTACTTTCCACAACTGCATGAGGGATTACGGCTTGGCACCTACTGACCATTTTCACTACATTCAATTGAAACCCTGGGCCCTCACACCCCATATCCATGAAGCGGCCACACGCCCATTCATGAAGTTTGAAACATATATACAGAATGTAGACTCTATGAAAAGAGTGATTTCCTTTTTATACACTTATTTACTTACCTCTGCACACTCTCCAAGACCACGCTATATGGCCATGTGGGAAGGAATCTTACAACGCGACATTCAAGATAGGGAGTGGATGGGGCTCTGGTCAGACATCTCGAAATTCAATCATTCAATAGAGCTACAGGAAGCCCACCTTAAAACAATGATGGATTGGTACCTGTGTCCCACTAAACTCAAAAAAATATTCCCGAACACATCAGACACATGTTGGAGAGGGTGTGGGCTATTGGGTGACTTCCAACATATTTGGTGGGACTGCCCTGTCATAGACCCTTCTGGGAGGAATTCCTCGCACAAATTAAAGCTATGTTAGGGTATCCTATTCCGACCACTAAGGCAGAGATTCTCCTGGCCCTCAGTGACTCCTCTCTCATATGTCAAACAACGGCCGATAAGGCCATTATGTGGACATGCATTGGGGCGGCGAGGGTAGTGATAGCGGCGGCCTGGAAAAAGTAGGAGGTCCCCGCCATCTCACTATGGCATTCTAGACTCTGGAATCTACTGTGTCTTGAAAGGATGGCTGATATATTCCGAGATGACTATAAAACTTTTGAATACCGATGGGGCCCGCTGGTTACTTTCCTCACAAGGGGATTGCCACTGGCAGTATGTCCCGCCTCTACCAGAGAAATGCATCTCTTTCAATTTTAATCACCGTGTGCATGATACAATTCAGAAATACACTGGAGTTGCGTAGATGCCACCAGTTTTTGGGTTGGGAAGGAGGGGGGGTGGGTTATGTTGTTCCTTTACATGTTATTTTTTGGGAGTTCTACCTCTGGGGTTTTCTCTTCACGGGGAGCACTTTCC
This sequence comes from Triturus cristatus, assembly GCF_964204655.1. Taxonomy (NCBI): domain Eukaryota; kingdom Metazoa; phylum Chordata; class Amphibia; order Caudata; family Salamandridae; genus Triturus; species Triturus cristatus. The sequence continues at coordinate 960,662,438 of NC_140582.1, forward strand.
CCGTTGGAAGGCGTAGAGACAAGACCTGTCGCAAAAGAAAGACGGGTTATAGGTATATCTTACCCTTTAGGATAAGCTTTCTGCTCGCCCGTGTAAATTTGGAATCTGTACTTGTTTTTGTAGATGCTTTTTCTTTTTGGGGAACAGGCTAGGATATTTGTCTAGTAGCATACATCAACCCTGGACTCTTCATGCTGCCATGCTGAGTATGCATACCTTTATGTGCCATCTGTCTGAACTGTTTTGCAGTATATGTAAAATGCTAATAAACATATGTTTGAAATTATAATAATATCGTCCTCTAGAGCAGGATGCAGCTTTCCTCCGCACAGGTCCTACACCAGACTCTGTGATCGTCATGGCGGCAAAGAAACAACATGCCGCTACTCCTTCTTCTATGGTTACTTCATACAGTTGGAAGTTGGACTCTGTGGGTCGGAAGATGTGTGGGAAGGCAGCAACTATCATTAAAGCAGCTAGCGCTACTGCCTTACTAGGCAGATACTACAGGGTGCTTTGGCAATCCATGAACCCGTTTTTTTTAACATCTCCCTTTGGACAAAAGGGAAGACTTCATGGAGATCGAGGGGTTAATGGTCTCGAATCAAGTGATCGGTGCTGCAGCAGACTCCTCTCTATGAGCTGCTCATCAATTCTGCCACGGAGTAGCTCTAAGACAACACTCATGGCTATGCCTATTATCCCTAAAGCCAGAGTCACAACAGAAAATTTTGAATCTACATTTTTCTGGAACAACTCTTTTCGGGGCTAATGCTGATGAAGAAATCGCAAGAATGAAGGCAGAAATGGAAACTCTCAAAGCAGTCGGCCTAGAGAGACACAGGGAGCAGAGAAAATCTTTCCGGCCATTCCAACGCTGTTTCTCCTCCCAGAGAGGCTAGTTCTCTCAGTGGTATCAGGGCCGCAAGGAAAGCAGTGCACAGCAACAGAATCAGCACCAGCATCCTTATCAATCTTACCTATGATGGCAGCCTAGAGGAAGGTCTACCCAAGGGGACAAGCAGCCTTCTGGGTCAAAGCCCTGAATTATTACTTCCCCCTGTTCTGTTCCCTTCTCCAGTGGGGGTGAGCATACAACATTACCTGGCAGAGTGGCAAAACATAACGCAAAAGGCCTAGGTGCTGAATATTGTTCGTAATGCATATTGTCTTCTGTTCATCAGTCTTCCACTGACCATACCTCTGAAGCCATCCAACTACCAACTTCCACTGTTACGAGCAGAGGACAACATCCTTTTACAGAAGTTGGCAGTGGAACTGGTTCCTCTCCAACAATGAGGAACATGCATTTATCCCAGGTACTTTCTCATCAAGAAGAAAGACAGAAACTAATTCAGACCCATTCTCGACCTCAAAACAGCCAACAAGTGGATTCAGCAAGAAATGTTCTGGATGCTAGCATTACACCGAATTAACCCCCCAGGGAAATTGGCTCTGCTCTATCCACATACAAGATGCATACTTTCACATTCCCATCGTCAAAAGCATTGCAAGTTCTTGAGGTTTGTGGTGGGTCAGGACCAATACCAAGTCCTCCGCTTTGGTCTGAAGTCAGCACCCAGACCATTCTCAAAGTGCATGGAAGTAGTGGCTGCCCATCTCCGGAGACACAGGATATTTGTCTACCCATTATCCAACATAGGGATTCTACCATGTATTATGTGAATATATATGCACCCATGTGTGTGCTGCTATTTTTATTTTTATTTGAAGTGTTTAGTCATACGTGAAAAATGGTGCAAAAGGATCAGAGCGCCTTCTCTCAATTTGTGGGAAGGGCAATGTTTAGAAAAATTGTGAAATACCTCTCACACACTGAAACCTGATTCAGTATCATGATTCATCATTGGGGTCTTCCCGCCCCTCTACGGGACGGGGCGTGCTACGACTTACGTAGATGCAGGAGCACTTTATTCAGTGATTGGTGAGTATGTGTAGTGCGTGGAATCGTGAAAAGAAAATGTGAGATGGTTAAAAATTCTCTGGGTAGTGGAACAAAAATACTTTATTGTCTTCCCTGGCTGAGAATAGTAAAAGTGGGGAGGTGTAGATGGTGTACTATAATGAGTCACCTCCTACAAGGTTGACATGTTTCAGAAGCCATCCCCTTGGCTTTCTTCCTCAGGACCAAAAAAACGATCACTGTTACACCTCAATGGGTGATAGAATAAATGTACATATGCCTGATAGTCACAAACACTGTCCTTTGTTCCCTGTTATGGGAGTAGAAAAATATACCACTTGTATATCTTAAGAACCTGAAAAGAAAAATATTTTGGATAAATCATGGCTTTCATCATTTATCTTTATCTATTCACATCACCATCACGTGGAAAGTTTTAAGCTTTTTTGTGATATATTTCTCTTGTGCAACTCTGTTGTATGTAATGGCACCATTTGGTTAATATCCTCTACTCATAAATCATCTGAAAGAACACTCCTTGTGATTTCTAGTGCCCAGTATCACATTTGCTCAACATTCTATCATACATATGTATCTCCTAGCAAGATACATCTTATGTTACAATACATTCATACATAAAGGAAGTATATGTACACTCTGATTGTGCCACAAAAGGTTACAGATTAATGATCACAGCAAACGAGCACTCGCATTCGTACTCCCATGACAGGCCTTGGAAAAAATGGGAGATGTTTGGCAAAAGTCTGTGCACTCGTCCTTTTTAAACTGTGATCTCACGGTGTGTCTTTTTATTTTTTTTAAAATAATGGTATTCATGCTCTCAAAAGGACGTGCCATAATAATATTAGAATTTTATCGTTATCGCTCCATGAGCTCACACGAGCGGTGTAGGGCGCCTTCAAATAGACACTGTGGGCTATATAAATTACGCCCGGATAAAATCGCGCCTTTCCTCCGTCGTATGTTTCAGGAGTCGCTCGAGAGGGGTTCCCTTCCCGACGACCAGCGTCTGGCTACTATAGTGGTGATTCCAAAGGATGGTAAGCCACGTGACCGCTGTGCCTCATATAGGCCTATTTCCCTACTAAATGCCGAACCCAAAATCCTTGCTAAGGTCCTCGCTAATCGCCTGCTGAGCGTTATATGTGACTTGATACATCCGGATCAATGCGGCTTCATCCCTCATCGTAATACCGCTCTCAACTTACGGCGTCTGCACGGTGTCCTCGCTAGGGCGGAGTACTTCTCTGAACCGGCCATATTGGTTTCCTTAGACGCCACGATGGCCTTTGATACCATTGAGTGGCCATTCCTTTGGGCCGTCTTGGCGAAGTTTGGCTTTGGGGAGGGATTTCTTAGCTGGGTGAAGCTTCTTTATGCTGGACCAATGGCTCCGGTTGTTGTCAATGGGCGGGTTTCTCGGCCTTTCGCTCTCGGGAGCGGTACTAGGCAGGGGTGCCCGTTGTCCCCTCTGCTCTTTGCTCTCGCCTTGGAACCGCTCGCGGCCTGGCTCCGTTGGGAGCCCTCGATCAGGGGGATCCGGTGGGCCCCGGGCTTCGAGGATCGGGTCTCGTTGTACGCGGATGATATTCTCTTGTACCTCACCTCGCCGCGGAAGTCGCTCAATGTTCTTTTTGATGTCCTTACTTCCTTCGGGAGAAATTCGGGTCTGATAATTAACTGGTCCAAATCTTGCGTGTATCCTATCTCTGGTGGCCTTCCTCTCTTGCCGCCTCGGCTTCCGCTCCAAATATCTCAGTCCGGCTTTAAATACCTGGGGGTGTACGTTTCGTTGGATCCGGCGGTCCGCTATGAGCAGAATCTCCTGTCTCCACGCGTTTGAGGGTGGATACGGCTCGGTGGTGTAAGTTGCCCTTGTCTCCACTTGGTCGCGCGGCGCTGTTTAAAATGATGTCCCTTCCCAGATTTCTTTATGCACTCCAGAACTCCTTCGATGTCATTCCGGCGGCCTACTTCAGGAAGTGGAGAGTTTGCAGAGGAGACTGGTTTGGGACGGGCGAGCGCGTATCGCTTTGGCAAAGCTGACTCTCCCCTGGTATGACGGGGGCATCGCGCTTCCTGATATTAGACGGTACTATTGGGCCTCCCAGCTGTCTGCCATTAACCATGCTACGTACGCTCCTGGTTTGAACCCGGCATATGAGATGGATAAATTCCTGCTTCCCGGCGGTAACTATAACAGAGCGCTTTACTCTCGATCCGCTGGTAGGACCCTCACGGGCCCTACTAGGATTGCGGTACGTGTGTGGAAGGCGGCGAACGTAGCGATGGGCTGGAGTGAGCGTTTAACGTGTGCTACTCCTTTATTCGCCTCAGAACGCTTGGGAAGCCTCTGGACAACGAAAGGCTTCGAGCACTGGGACACGATCGGCATCAGCAGAGTGGGGGACCTATGGGTTAAAGGTGCGGTTAAATCCTTCGCGGCGCTCCAGAGCGAGCACGAGCTTAGTGAAAGAGAGTTCTTCCGTTATGCACAGGTTCGGCATGCCCTGCTCTCGGTCTTTGGGGAGGGGACCACGGTCCCTGCTTCATCGCCTCTCGAGGACCGCATACTCGACGGTCACGTCCCCGACAGTACTATCTCTCTGATTTACAAAAAACTGATAAATAATCGGGCTGACCTCTTGGTACGTCTTCGGGAGGCATGGACGGGAGATGGGGTGGAGTTGGACGACGAGGACTGGCAGACTGCACTGTCATCCCCTAAGGAGGTGGCCATCCCGGCCCGTCTCCGTCTGGTCCAGCTTAAGATTCTCCATCGTGTTTATGTGACGGGCCCCCGCTTGGTCTCGATGGGGTTTTCTGACGACGGGCTCTGTAAGCGTGGCTGCGGGCTCAGTGCCACCTTTCTCCACATCCTATGGGAGTGCCGCGAGGTGGCGGAATATTGGCGCCAGGTGCATGATGTTATGAGACGAGTCACTGGGGTCGCTCTGCTGCCGGAGGTGCGTCGCTGTGTTCTGAATGTATGGGAGCCCAATGACTATAATGCGGCCCAGGCTCGGTGGGCGGCCTTGGGGAACATGATCGCAAAGAGAGATATAGCGCAGCTTTGGGGTTCCCAACGGCCTCCCACCGTGTCCGTATGGAAGGAGAACATGGACTGGTGCATGTTCAGGGAGAAAACTGTGTACGTGGCTCGTGGTAAACCGGGGGCATGGGGTAGAATTTGGGGGCAGTGGAATGTGTATCGCGGGTCTATCTGTGCTCCCCCCCTGGTGGATACGTCTGAGGTTGCCTCGTCCCCCTGATCCTTGAGGGTTCCTTGCTTATCTCGTACATCTGAGTACAGATTTGGTTCTCCCGTGGCCCCCCCCTCCCTCTCAGGCCTCCTTTTATTGACCGCCCTCGGGTGGTCGGGTGTGGAGCCCCCCGGCTGTGGTTCGACGCCCATTTCATGTCGTTTCGCCTTGCTTTTTGTTTTTCTTTATTTTTGTTGTTATTTATGTTAAAAGTGTATATCCTGACTTCCCTTATGTGCAGTCTGATCTTCTGTACTATAGCGGAGCCCCTGTGGGCCAGTCATTGTTTTTGAACTGCTTGACCACTTTAACTACTAGCGGCCGGCCCTGGCGGTTGTAGGCCCGTGCTTGTAACCTTTTCTCTGCACAATAAAATTTTTTCAAAAAAAAAAAAAATAGACACTGTGGGTATTTTAAAAGAACAGAAGGAAAAACAAGGTTCTAACGCCAGGGTGGTTTTTAAACAAACAAGCGTGGTCTCTTTGGCTTTTTTAAGGACATGCCATTGTCCTACTTACATGCTGGAAGGAGCGCGATCACCAAAGGAAGTACCTTCTCGTGGCTCGTCGGAACCTAACTGAGGTTTGCCAGAGCCCGGTCTTTTAAAGTGCTAGGAGGCATGCTTGATAGGAAACAGGTGTGGCTGGAAACACTAGACCTTAAAATTTTAAAGATGGCTGCATTTTGATCCACTTCCTGTTGGAACGATGAACACTGAATAGGTTGAAAAAACACTAGACCTTGGAATTTTTAAAGATGGCCGCCGGTAAATGGACCCAAAACAGGGTTCATTTTGATCCACTTCCTGTTGGAACGATTAACATTAAATCAGTTGAAAAAGCAAGCATATATTTGTTTGTTTTGAGGATTATTTTGGAGGAGTTTCAAAAGGCAGCCAAATAAAGGTTGAATTTAAAGGAATTATAAAACAAAAAAGAAAAACAAATCGCTGTGCTAGAGACATCGCAGACATGCATTCATGTATGTGGGTTTTTTGAAAAAACACGGGAGTCAAATTATGAAAAATGGAAAACTTAATGGAAAAAAAAGTAAAGAATAAATCCCAGCAGTAGAACGCTAGAGGCTGGAAAAATATTAACTGGAAAACATTTTCCTGTCAGAGGATAAGGATTGAAAAGCAAAAACCTTGTAAATTTACATTTAAAAATAGAGTGTATGTATACTCAGGTTAAAAAAATTATAGTTTCTCTGAAAAAGGAAGAAACCCAGTTTCCAAGGGCATAAACCTCCTCTTTGTTCAGTATTAGTTATGGGGGTAATTGTAGTACTGTATACTCCTTATGAGTCTGCAACTTTTTGGTTGATCATTAGTTGCCAGGGGATTCCTGTGTTAGATTTTGTATACATCAAAGCTGGTTCCAAGGAATCTCATCGTTCAGGCCTTTCTCATGAGTACTCAAACGGAACACCCATCGTTGTTCTTTTTCGAACAAATACCTTTCGTTTTGGATTTGTTCGATTACTGTCCACGAGAGATCTTCCCACTTATGGCCTTTTTCCCAAAAATGGGCTGCCATCTTGGTGGTACTCTTTTTGTATTTAATGTTACTTTTGTGTTCCCCTATCCTTACCTTGACAGGGCGTGTGGTCATTCCTACGTATTCCAAAAGACACGGGCACGTGATCAGATAAACCACATTTTTTTAATTGCATGTTGTGAATCTTCTTTGGTCCCATTTGGTTCCATCATGGAACAAGATTTCTTTGCTTTTCTTAGTTAGTTTGCACACATTGCACATTCCACAGGGATGATGCCCAGAGATTGGGGGCATTAAAGTGGTTTGCATGGAGTGGTGTGGCTCACTGGTTAGAGGCAGCAGACCCGGAAGCAGAGGACGGCCCGGGACCAGGGTTCAATTCCCGACGCGGCAGGGTCGTGGATCAGGGCCAGCGGACTCGATATTTCTCGCCTCGGTGCCTACTCTAACCAGGGATCACACTCGGCAACTCTGGGCATTAGCTTGCCTCATCTCCACAACGGCCCCCCACATTCGCCGGGGATGCCTGGTTTCACCTTGGAGATACCCCAGGAGGGACCATCTCACAGGGATAGCCAGGACGGGTTCCCCAGCGGTCAACAGCGCCAGGACGCCTCAGCGCAGCAGTGAGCTTTACAAGACACATACATATACATTTACATTGTCTGTTCTTCTCTTCTTTCTTTTGGTCTGGTGTGTACCAGCAAATCACGGATACTCTTACCTCTTCTATGAGAGAAGATAGGTTTTGGTAGATTGATGCTTCCACTGTTCAGGATTCGCCAGTGTTTGTTTACTATTTTTGTGATACCATTGGAGTTTGTGTTGAAAGTTGTTATACATACTGGGCGGTTCTCTTCCTCCTTATGGATTTTGGGTTCCAAAAGGCTGTCTCTGCAATTGTTGCGTGCCTTTTTGTATGCATTATCAATCACCTTTTTAGGGTATTGGCGCTTTTCCAGTTTCTTTTTCAGATCCTTTGATTGTTTTTTTAAATCTTCGATTTCCGTGCAGTTCCTTCGTAGGCGTAGGAATTGCCCATAAGGGAGGTTATCGCGGAGATGTCGAGGGTGGAAGCTATTGTACAATAGTAGACAGTTTTTGGAGGTTTCTTTGAAATGAGTAGTAGTTGTTAGTTTTCCCTCTTTTGCATATATGTTTAGATCAAGGAAGACAAGTTTTTCATTTGAGATAGTGCTTGTGAATCTCAAAAATTGGTCTTGGCAGTTCAACCATGTTAGAAAACGTCTGGCGGTGGTTTCATCTCCTTCCCAGATGATCAATATATCATCTATATATCGTTTCCATATATGTATATGGTTACGAAATGGATTGTTGGGATTGAGGATCTTCTGTTTTTCAAGTTGATGTACATCGAGACCAGCTATGCTAGGAGCAAAGGTGCTCCCCATGCTGGTCCCGTGTTTTTGCAAATAGAGAGTGTTCCGGTATTCAAAGAAATTTTCTTTGAGTGCCAATTGGCAGCACTCCATAATCATGTTTCTTGGTGTCTGGTAGTCCCAATCGGTGTCGAACAGGACATCTTCTATGATGTTGAGGGTCTCGTTGTGGGGAAGGCTCGTATATAAGCTCTCCACATCACAATTTATCAATAATTCTCTTTCTGGGTCAAATGTTTGCCCTTCTAACAATTGCAGGACGTCTTTGGTGTCTTTCAGGTACGTGGAAGTTTGTTGTACAAGTGGTCTTAAGAAAGCTTCTGCAAATTTGGAGACTGGTTCCAAAATGGATCTAATTCCAGACACTATTGGACTGCCCGGTGGGGAGACCAGCTTTTTGTGGATTTTTGGTATAGTGTATAGGTAAGGTGTTCTTGGTGAAGTCGTGGTTAGAAAATCCCCTTCCTTTTTAGATAGCCACCCATTTGATCATGCCTCTTCCACCACACTTGCAATTTTCACTCGTATTTGCTCTGTGGGGTCCTGGTTGAGGACCTCGTAGTTCCTTTCATCGTGGATGAGGCGTAGGCACTCTTGGTCATACTTCTCAGCTGATTGTATTACAATCGCCCCTCCTTTATCAGCTGGTTTTATTACCAATTCTGGGTTGTTTGCTAGTTCTCGGAGTGCCTCATTTTCCTCTCTGGTGATATTGTGAAAGACCTTGTTGGTTGCTGGATCTATTTCTCCCAGATCTTTCATGACAGCTTTTTCAAAGTCGATCAGTTCTACTGGTAGATTGACTTTGGGTGAAGTGAAACTAGATTTTGGTCTATTTTGATTATTTGTCTACCCATACATAGACAACTGGCTAATCAAGGCGTCCACGTCTCAAGAAGCGCAGCTTCATCACAACTGGACTTGCTCTCTCCTACAGAGGCTGGGCCTTCAGATCAATCACAGCAAGTTCATCTCTACCCCCATTTCAAACCTTACATTATCTGGGAGCCTCCATCAACACTGTAAGGGCAAAAGTGTGTCCTTCGAAGGAGAGATGCTTATCGATCCTTCGGAAATGTCATGCTCTCATGAAAACTTCCCATCCAACAGTAAGGACAGTATCCTTCCTTCTCGAATTGATGGCTTCTTTCTCATGCCGAATGCCCATCTCAACATGAGGCCTCCACAGGAATGTCTCGATCACCAGTAGGACCAACTGACAGGCTACTGGGAAGACAGGATACAACTGTCCTTTCATGTAAAGCTGTCCCTCAAATGGTGGTATTCCCCAACCAGTCTCCTCCAAGGCACTCTATTTTATCAGGAGATTCCAACTCAGACCATAGTCACAGATGCATCACTGCTGGGTTGGGGAGCCCACATGGATCACCTCCAGAACCAAAGAAAGTGATCGGTGAAGGAATCAATGTACCATATCAATCTCCTCGAGCTCTGTGCAGTCCATCTGGCAATAAAAGCCTTTTACCCGTCGTTCCTCTTCTGCTCCCTGCTTGTTCACACGGACAACACCACAACCATGTACTACCTCAACAAGCAGGGAGGGACAAAGTCCACACTCTTGTCACTTGAGTCCCAGACTATCTGGAAATGGCTTCTAGCCAAGGGACTTTTGATCACAGCAACACACCTGCCAGGTGTCCAAAATGCACAAGGAGCCTCACTCAGCAGACTCCTGCAAGAAAACCACAAGTGTGTTGACAATTTTCAACGATGGGGAACTCCAGCCATCAACTTATTTGCCACCGCAGAAAACAGCAAATGCCAAAGCTTCGCATCAATGTTCTTCCAGACAGGGACTCTGGGGAATGCCCTATGGATCGACTGGTCCTGCAGATTTCTGTACACTTTTCTGCGGATTCCCCTGATCCCAGCTGTTCTCCTCAAGTTAGGTCAGTCCTCGACGAAGATGACCCTCATAGCTCTGGAGTGGCCACATCAATGGGGGTTCACAGACCTCCTTCACCGGTCTATCCGTCCACATCTGAGGCTGCCATGCAGACCGGATCTGCTCATAAAGTTTGGAGGCCAGATAGTTCATCCCAATCTCTCCTCTTTGAATTTGGCAGCATGGCTCCTGAGCTAGTGCAATATGGACATCTAAATTTGCCTCAGTACGGCATGGAGATCCTCAAAGTAGCCATGCAGCTTCTACTCGTTTCACATACGCCTTCAAATGGAAGAGATTCTGCATATGGTGTTCATCCAAGAACAAGGACACTACCACTTGCCAGGAAGATGTTATTCTTCCATACTCCATGTGCAAAACCAGGTTACAATTTTCTTCGATTAAAGTTCACCTGGCAGCTCTGACTGCCTACAGGAAATGTCCTTCACAAAACACTTTTTTCAGAATCCCCGTCATCAAGGATTTCCTAGAGTACTCAACGAAGGTTTTTCCTCCCATCAGACGTCTTTCTCCTCCATGGGAGCTTAATGTAGTCCTTTCACGCCTTATGCAGGATCCATTCGAACCCATTCATAAGGCATCTCTCCAGCACTTCTTTTGGAAAACCGCTTTCCTTGTCTCGATAACATCCGTCCGCACGGTTAGTGAGATTCAAGCTCTCTGTTCTCATGAACCATATACTGTGTTCCATTTGAGCAAAGTGATTATGAAAACTCACTTAAAGTTCCTCCCAAAAGTGGTATGGGACTTCCATATTAACCAGACAATATATCTGCCTGCATTCTTCCAGAATCCCTCTACTCCAGCGGAAGGAACAATTCATTCCCTGGATGTAAGAAGAGTTCTAAAATGTTATTTAGATTTTAAAAAAGGCCATCTGCCAATCAGACCAGCTACTTCCAAACAATCAGTTTCGCGATGGATAGTATCTTGCATTTTATTATGCTACTAAAAAGCTAATAAGAGTCTTCCAGCTAAACCTGAGGCACACTCCACTAGGGCGAAGGCAGCCGTGGCTGCTTTAATGCGCAATATTCCCATTCCAGAAATCTGTAAAGCAGCTACCTGGAAATCAGTACATACATTCACCAAACACTATTGTCTAGATTCTGACGCTAGAGCAGATGCTCAAGTAGGACCGGCTTCCCTCAGAAATCTCTTTGCTTAACTTATCCACATTATCCTCTGGCTACTCCACCGCGTTATCTTCGGATGGGCTTGCTACTCTATTCAGTGCTTATGACTATAAATGGAAAACCCCCACGAGAGAAGGAATTTTTTCTTACCTGTAACTCCTTTTCTCTCGCAGGGGTATTTACATTATAGTCATAGGCGACCCTCCCTCCTCCTTGGTGGACTGAACAGAGGAATTTCCTTATTCCATATCTCTTCACATAAGCCTTCAAATATAACTGAAGTAACTGTTACCTGCTGTGCATGATGGGATGCTGGTGGTATCTGGATTCTTAATGGCACAGTGCCTTTTAAGACATATAATGGCAGCCTATGAGGCTACTCTGTCCTGCTTCCTTCTTCTTTATCATTAAAAAGGGTTTGCGAGGGATATTTATACTGTTTTGCACTAAAATTATCTTAAAATTGCTTTATTCTGGGCCCTTTTTTCTCTTCAAGATGAAGAATCTGACCATGGTAGCCCATGTAAATAGGCTGCATAATCTGTCTCTCTCTCTCTTAAATGTCTTTGCAGGCCTTCCTGAAGAAAGGCGAAAATTCTACACTGATATATATAAAGGGGTCCCCGCAAGTTGGTGGGACTATTCAGTGCTTAACATGTTTTTGCTATAGGGATAGACTAGAAACACCTACTTCTTCCAATTTCCTAAACAATCAAAACAATATAAAATATCTGCAAGCTGTACTGCACAAACAATCGGGACGAGCAAAACATGCTTCCCAAGAATAGAATGCATACTGTGTATAAAATTGGAAAATATATTGCTTAATTTACTGAATCACAAAAATATCACAAGTGCCTGTGACAATCCCTGTAAAGACATACACATATTTATTATTGCCAGACATCTGACGTTCAGGATAATATTTTCTTGTTTAGCATCCTAAAATGAATAATTGTTTGAAAAATGCAAACAAATGTTCAGCAAATTTCTGAAAATATAGGAAAATCTTCAAGTTTTCTTTCAACTTGTTAACAGATACTCATGTGGAATCCTCACTTAGTTCTGAATGTAATGGAGCATAATTAAAAGAGGTTTAATGCATATATGGGGAAACATGATTGAACAACTTATTAACGATATTTTTAATCATTTGGGGCAGAGTGCTGAGCAAAGACCATGTAATTAAACATATTATTGACCAAGGTTGGGGGGGCCTCCTTACTACTGCTTTGTCGCCTAGTGACCCAATAAAAGTTTAGTCTTCATTGTATGTCCATCTTTAAAAAATCCATATCCTTCCATGAAAATATTTTGTTGATATAGTTTGCTTTCTGACCCTCCGTGGTGTAGACTATGGGCCTGATTACGTGTTAAAGCGCTATTTATCACCCCTGATAAATACTACCAAGGGAAGCGTTTATTTATCGGGTGTAATAAACAACACCTATAACGAGTTTTTGGGGAATAATGTGGATTTTGGTGTTTACTGCACCAAAATCTGCATGAAACCAATTGTTTTCCCCTGTTAAATTTCGGCAGGATTGACATGCCAAAATGTAATTAAGGTTGAGTTATTTAACGCATTTGATAAATATCGGATGTGTTAAATAACTACACACCTGTAATTGCTATCCACGTGTAAGCAGGGGTTGGCATGGGTTTGCATATTATGAGCATCTCGTAATCAGGCCCATAGCGTTGCAGACCTCAGTTCACAGTGGCTTAGATCGTACATAGGTTTAAATATAAATGAAACCTTTCACTACACTGGTCATCAAATAGGATGTAAGAGTACAAGGAAAAAGGTCAGGGCGACAATACCCTGCACCAGTCGTTATGGAGTATGGCGGCTATGATATTCTGATTAGAACTAGGTGCAGAGGACCCAGGAGGTGACCTTCATTCGCCTCCAAAGGAGTGGTATACAGCCCCCCCACACAAATTTGAACAGAGACTGTCCTGCACTCAAAAGAGCAAATAATTGATTAATGAAAGGAAGTTAATGTCCATAGTCCATAACAGAACAATGAGAATGCGTGCTGAGATTTTAAAGAATTTCTATGGATTAAAAGAATAAAAGGAATCGTTTTCTACAGCAAAAACGCCGACTAACGTTTTTCATTTGGGAAGATATTTAGTCAAATAGGATGTACCTGGTAGTATGAATGAGACATTTGTCTATTGTGGCACAGCAAAGAAGCAGGGGTGAGCAAAAGTTTCATGATGGAATAAAACGCTTCTACAACCAGTGCAGAAGCCTGACAAGGATACTGACTCAAAAATGACCCGAATAAAGGACGTGATCACAGGACTCCATAAACCTTGTCAGCAACTTCTCCTCTCAAGATCTGCCAGTCAATGACTACAATGGATTCTGGTTCGAGACAGCATTACCAAAGAACACAGGTTTCGTGTTTGAAGTCCATAAACAGACCCTGTGATGTTGATGAAATACATACTTTTCTAGTGGTAGACTCAGCACGTGAAAAGAGGGCCAAGCAGGAAAGGATATTCAGGGACCTCTCAGGGACACCAGAAAGAGACCTTGTTGTGATGGCTTCAAGACTGGGTCCACGCCAGCCGTCCTCTCCCCATCCCTTTACGGTGACCATCACCTGGGTGTAAGGATCTTACCAGGAATGGATTCTACAGGAGCGCCGTGGAGTTTTGGTGAAGTTGTTGCTAGACCCCTACCTTCCACCACTACCCAATGCCTCTATCAAACCCTAGAGAGCACTGGCAATAGGGGAAAGCAGGGAAACAAAACAAGGAAAGAGGGGAAGAAATCTCTGGAGCAACTGCCAGCTGCCTCTTCTGAATGTTGAAACGTAGATTGTGTCCCGACTCTGCTGTGCTCTCTGGATAACTGGGGATAGTGTATCTGGAAAGAATATCAAAACAGGGTGAGAGGGCTGAGAAGAGGAGAGACGAGGCACAGAGGTATTCACCAGGAAAAAAGAGGTGCATATAAGAATACCTAGCGTCTACTTGAAGATGACAGTGAGATTTATGTGAGCCAGCTTTGGAGGAGTCCTTATCTTCTACAATATATATATCCTAAACGTAGAAAACATACATGAGTGAGATTAACTTCTAATCGCCTTCCCCCTTCCCTTTCTAAATCCCCATACCCCGTTACCGGCTCTTCAAGCAGGACGATGATCCACTGTTCAATGTAGCAATGGAGTAGCCACAGTCTGGTGAAATGAGCTTCCTGTAGTTTGTGTGAGGAGGCGGCAACCTGTTCATCCACACTTGGTCCGTAATGATTGCCCAGCCGGCTCTCAAGACAAAATCCAGCAAGGCAGGAGGAGCGCACAGTAAATACTGAGGGGAGCACCAAAGGGGTTTAGAGGAAGGAGCGAGAGGCCAATGACTGGGGGAAAAGCACCTCAAGACACCCGGCCGGCCCTCGGGAACTAACTCCGGAAAGGCGGGCGGAGCGCTGAGTATGCTGTCCTGCTCCCAGAGAAAGTGAAGACGGGAGCGGGAACGCCTGGGGAAAGGCGGGCGGAGCACGCAAGGGTGCCCGGCCGGCCTTCGAGACAACAATCCAGTCAGGCGGGCGGAGCACTGGGCAGAGGCAAGGATATAAAGGGGTTGGAAAGGAAATAAATCGGGAAATCCTAAATGAACAGAGCTCTGTAAGGGAACTAGGACTATTCAAAGGAACAAAGTCCTAAGCGTGAAAACGCCGATAGGCGTCGAGGATACGGAAACAGGAAACAGGAAACGCAAGACAAAGCTGCGGGGAGACACTAGAACGCGAAGCCCCGAGTTATCGTGCCTCAGGCTTTTCTACAGTCGGGACGCTATCGCACATGCGCGATAGCAAGTCACCGATCTCGGCGTCCTGCGCGCGGCAATCTTGACAGTACACTCCCCCCAGAACACCCCCCACTGGTTTGGGCTTGTGAGGGTTTCTCCTATGAAACTGACGTACTAATCGAGGAAAGTGTACCTGACTTGCGGGTTCCCAGGAGCGTTCTTCTACCCCGTAACCCTTCCAATGTATTAGATACTGCAGACGGCGTCTACTCCTTCTGGAGTCAGCAATGGCTTCCACTTCATACTCTTCGTCTCCATTCACAGATATTGGCGTTGGTATTGGAGGGAGATGAGTACCGGGTTCCACGGGTTTCAACAGGGATACATGAAAAACAGGGTGCACCTTTACAGTCACTGGAAGCCTTAGTTCCATAGCTACTGGATTAATTACTCTCGTAATCTTGTATGGACCCAGGAACCTGAGTTTGAATTTACAAGGACCCCGTAGGGGTATGAATTTAGATGATAACCACACCTCATCTCCTGGTTTATATAGTGGTTCTGCTTGTCTATGGAGATCAGCTCCTCTCTTGTAATTAGCCTTAGCCTGATTCAAATTGGTCTGTGTGAGTCGATGTATGGTTTGAATGTCCTGAATGAACTCACTAACTGCCGGAGCGGTGCACTCAGATGAAGAGATAGAAAGGAAAGCTTTAGGATGGAAACCATAAGAACAGAAAAAAGGAGTGTATTTGGTGGATGTGTGTTGACTGTTGTTGTAGGCAAATTCTGCAATCCACACCATGTTATCCCATTCTGAACTGGAGGTTAATGTTTGGGTTCTTATATACTGTTCAAAACATTGGTTTACTCTTTCTGTCTGACCATCGGTCTGTGGGTGGTGGCTAGATGACAGTCTCACGTCTATTTGCAAAAGATCACATAGTTTTCTCCAGAACCGAGAAACAAACTGGGCCCCCCTGTCTGAAATCACCACAGCGGGAAATCCATGCAATTTTACCACATGTTGGAGAAAAACGGTGGCGAGTGTGGCCGCTGTAGGGAGACCTTTTAGCGGGATGAAATGTGCAGTCTTTGTAAACAAGTCTACCGCTACCAGCAGAGTGTTATGTCCCTTGGAGGTCAGTGGTAATTCAACAATAAAATCAAGAGACACAGTGTGCCAGGGAAGAGGAGGCGTAGGCAATGGCTGAAGCAACCCCGTGGGCTTTTGATGAGAACTCTTGCTTTGTGCACACACATGACATGTCTTTACGAAGTGCTCAGCATCTTTTCTTAAGGTTGGCCACCAAAACCACCTTATTAACAGGTCAATGGTCTTTTTAATACCCGGATGTCCAGCCAAAGGGTGAGCATGACACCATTCTAACGCTTGTTCTTGTAGTTCTGAGGTTGTTAAGACTAAACCCCCTTGGACATAGGCAAGCCCATCCTTCATACAGTGTTCCACTGACTCTATCAGTTCTTGTCCCTTCACAGTTTGTTGTTCATTCTTTGTCTTCGTAAGAAACTCCTCTTCAGAAGTCCCTCCTATAATCTTGTGTTGAGGGATAATAAAAGGAGGTTCTATCTGTTTTTCAGGAAGGTCATATCCTAATCTAGACAATGCGTCTGCCTTGCCATTCTTTCTTCCTGCCCGGTACTGGATCATGAACTCATATTCACTGAAGAATTGGGCCCAACGTAATTGTCTCATAGACAACGCCTTAGCAGACTTCAAAAATTGCAAATTACGGTGGTCCGTATACACAGTTACTATGTGTCTCGCACCTAATAAATACTGCCTCCACTCCTCAAATGCCTTTTTAATCGCTAACAGTTCTTTATTCCCTATAGCGTAATTGACTTCGGCGGGTGTTAGTTTGTGGGAGTAATAGGCCACAGGGTGTAACTCCCCTGTGAGCTTGTCTGCTTGAGATAGCACCCCGCCCACCGCAGCGTTTGATGCGTCTGCTTCCAACACAAACGGATAACCAGGGTCTGGATGTTGTAGTACCGGGGCTTGAGTGAATGCCTTCTTTAGTTCCTGGAATGCCTGATCCGCTTCTTCGGTCCACACAAAGGGAGTACCCTTCCTTAGTAATCTTGTGATAGGCGTCACCAACCCTGAAAAGCCCTTAATGAAGCGCCTGTAAAAGTTGGCGAAGCCTATGAAACTCTGTATGTCCTTCACTTTCTGGGGAGCTGGCCAACGATGAATGGCATCCATCTTCTGTGGATCCATGCTTAATCCCCTGGGTGAAATTATGAAACCCAAGAAGGGGACCGTTTGGACATGAAAAGTACATTTCTCCAATTTGCAGTACAACTGGTTGTTGTGCAGTTGTTCCAACACTTGTCTTACATGTGATATGTGTTACTGTACGGATGAGGAGTAAATTAACAAGTCATCAATATAGGCTATTACGAATTTGTCTAGCATGTCTTTTAACACCTCATTAATAAAAAATTGAAATGCTGAAGGGGCATTGCAAAGCCCAAACGGCATTACAAGATATTCAAAAAGCCCATATTTCGTACAAAATACTGTCTTCCACTCATCTCCCTCTGCAACCCGAACCAGATGGTATGCCCCACGTAAGTCCAATTTTGTAAAGATCTGGGCGTCTCTTACTCTATCAAGAAGAGAGGAGATGAGTGGAAGAGGGTACCTGTTCTTGATGGTAATCCTGTTTATGGCTCTGTAGTCTATGCAACAGCGTAGGCCACCTTCACGTTTAGGTATAAAAAACAAGGAAGAAGAAACAGGTGATTTGGATGGACGGATAAATCCCAACTCCAACATGTTGTCCAGATACTCCCGTAAGTAGAGATTTTCTTTCTCAGTTAGGGAGTACACTCTACTGAAAGGTAATTTAGCTCCAGCTTGTAGATCTATTCTACAATCGAATGGTCTGTGAGGGGGTAGTGAAGTGGCTTCTTTTGGGTCGAAGATGGTTCTAAGGTCGTGATAAACTTAAGGCAATACCTCTGTGTCCCCGGTGTCCGTTTCCGTTGAGACCTGACTGGAAGCTAGAGTATGTGCCTTGCAGCACTCAGGTCTAAACTTTAATGTTGCCTTGTGCCAGTCAATGAGGGGATTATGGAAACGTAACCAAGGTAGACCCAATATGATTGGAAACTGAGGGGACTGAATCAAATCGAATTCCACCTGCTCTATGTGATTTAGTTCCAAGAGAACCGTAATGGATTCCGTCTTATGCGTAATAGGCCCTGATTTCAAAACACTCCCGTCAATTGTTGTTACGGTTTCTCCGTAACCTTTATCTTGAGTTTGGACTTGATGTTCCTGAGCCCAGGCCCTATCCATGAAATTCCCGGAGGCGCCTGAATCGATCATAATGGGAACCTTATTCCTTCCCGCTTCCCAGGACAGGTCAGCTGTAACAAAGAAATGACCCGAAGATGCATTGAGATCAGAAGAGGAGACACTCAAACCAGAATAACCCGGAGTCCTCGTCTCACAGGGCTCCAGG
This sequence comes from Triturus cristatus, assembly GCF_964204655.1. NCBI lineage: Eukaryota > Metazoa > Chordata > Amphibia > Caudata > Salamandridae > Triturus > Triturus cristatus. Next base: position 960,680,876 of record NC_140582.1, read on the forward strand.
TTTGCTAGTTTTCCGGCTTCTTTGTCTGTATAGGCTTGGTAGGGCAGGTCTTAAGAAAATGTCCCGCTTTCCCACAGTATAGGCATAACCTATTGTCACATCTGCAACGTCTTTCTTCGGGTGTTAATGGCCCCCTCAGGGTACCTATCTGCATGGGTTCCCCCTCCTCTCTACTAAGGACGGGGTCAGGTTTCCTTTCTCTCACGGTAACCACCCTAACGTCTGTCTTGCCTCTTTCCCTCTTGCGTTCTTGCATACGATGATCGATTCTGACCGCTAACTCAATAAGTTCTTTACATGAGCTAGGAAGATCCACAATTTGGGATAAAGCATCTTTAATTTCGTCTCTAAGCCCTCTATAGAACAAGGTGCCACGCTTCTCCTCTGGCCACCCGGCCTCAACCACCAATCTTTGAAAGGATCTGATATAAGAAGCAAGATCCGTGGTTCCCTGCTTTAGAGAGAGTAACTCAGTATCTTCAGACTGGGTATAAGTATGTCTATCGAATAACTTCTTAAATTCTTCTTTAAATGCCACATAATCTTGTAATAAAGCATCATCTCTTTCAATTAATGGGATTGCCCAATTGGCTGCGGATCCCCCCAAATATGAAATCACAAAAGCCACCTTCGCTTGGTCAGTGGGGAAACAGTGGGCTTTACACGTGAAATGCAACTGGCACTGACTAATGAAGGCTGCAAATTTAGATGAATCACCTGCAAATCTTTCGGGTGGAGCAAGGGGGATAGAAGGTGGTGTGGTAACATGGATAACTTGCGTAGGATCCCTGGAACTACCCTCCCCATGTCTCTCCCTCTGTATGGAATTAACCCGAGTATCCAAGGCCTGAGTCTCAACCTGGAGATTCCCAATCATGTTCGCTAGGTCTGCTAATGTCACCTGTTGCATGTCCATGGCGCTCGGGCAGAACAACCACATGGGCTTCGCGTTCTGTAAGGATCTTACAAGGAATGGATTCTGCAGGAGCGCCGTGGAGTTTCGGTGAAGTTGTTGCTAGACCCCTACCTTCCACCACTACCCAATGCCTCTATCGAACCCTAGAGAGCACTGGCAATAGGGGAAAGCAGGGAAACAAAACAAGGAAAGAGGGGAAGAAATCTCTGGAGCAACTGCCAGCTACCTCTTCTGAATGTTGAAACGTAGATTGTGTCCCGACTCTGCTGTGCTCTCTGGATAACATGGGGATAGTGTATCTGGAAAGAATATCAGAACAGGGTGAGAGGGCTGAGAAGAGGAGAGACGAGGCACAGAGGTATTCACCAGGAAAAAAGAGGTGCATATAAGAATACCTAGCGTCTACTTGAAGATGACAGTGAGATTTATGTGAGCCAGCTTTGGAGGAGTCCTTCTCTTCTACAATATATATATCCTAAACGTAGAAAACATACATGAGTGAGATTAACTTCTAATCGCCTTCCCCCTTCCCTTTCTAAATCCCCATACCCCGTTACCGGCTCTTCAAGCAGGACGATGATCCACTGTTCAATGTAGCAATGGAGTAGCCACAGTCTGGTGAAATGAGCCTCCTGTAGTTTGTGTGAGGAGGCGGCAACCTGTTCATCCACACTTGGTCCGTAATGATTGCCCGGCCGGCCCTCGAGACAAAATCCAGCAAGGCAGGAGGAGCGCACAGTAAATACTGAGGGGAGCACCAAAGGGGTTTAGAGGAAGGAGCGAGAGGCCAATGACTGGGGGAAAAGCACCTCAAGACACCCGGCCGGCCCACGGGAACTAACTCCGGAAAGGCGGGCGGAGCGCTGAGTATGCTGTCCTGCCCCCAGAGAAAGTGAAGACGGGAGCGGGAACGCCTGGGGAAAGGCGGGCGGAGCACGCAAGGGTGCCCGGCCGGCCTTCGAGACAACAATCCAGTCAGGCGGGCGGAGCACTGGGCAGAGGCAAGGATATAAAGGGGTTGGAAAGGAAATAAATCGGGAAATCCTAAATGAACAGAGCTCTGTAAAGGGAACTAGGACTATTCAAAGGAACAAAGTCCTAAGCGTGAAAACGCCGATAGGCGTCGAGGATACGGAAACAGGAAACAGGAAACGCAGGACAAAGCTGCGGGGCAACACTAGAACGCGAAGCCCCGAGTTATCGTGCCTCAGGCTTTTCTACAGTCGGGCCGCTATCGCGCATGCGCGATAGCAAGTCACCGATCTCGGCGTCCTGCGCGCGGCAATCCTGACAGTACACTCCCCCCAGAACACCCCCCACTGGTTTGGGCTTGTGAGGGTTTCTCCTATGAAACTGACGTACTAATCGAGGAGAGTGTACCTGACTTGCGGGTGCCCAGGAGCGTTCTTCTACCCCGAAACCCTTCCAATGTATTAGATACTGCAGACGGCGTCTACTCCTTCTGGAGTCAACAATGGCTTCCACTTCGTACTCTTCGTCTCCATTCACAGATATTGGCGTTGGTGTTGGAGGGAGACGAGTACCGGGTTCCACGGGTTTCAACAGGGATACATGAAAAACAGGGTGCACCTTTACAGTCACTGGAAGCCTTAGTTCCATAGCTACTGGATTAATTACTCTCGTAATCTTGTATGGACCCAGGAACCTGGGTTTGAATTTACAAGGACCCCGTAGGGGTATGAATTTAGATGATAACCACACCTCATCTCCTGGTTTATATAGTGGTTCTGCTTATCTATGTAGATCAGCTCCTCTCTTGTAATTAGCCTTAGCCTGATTCAAATTGGTCTGTGTGAGTCGATGTATGGTTTGAATGTTCTGAATGAACTCACTAACTGCCGGAGCAGTGCACTCAGATGAAGAGATAGAAAGGAAAACTTTAGGATGGAAACCATAAGAACAGAAAAAAGGAGTGTATTTGGTGGATGTGTGTTGACTGTTGTTGTACGCAAATTCTGCAATCCACACCGTGTTATCCCATTCTGAACTGGAGGTTAATGTTTGGGTTCTTATATACTGTTCAAAACATTGGTTTACTCTTTCTGTCTGACCATCGGTCTGTGGGTGGTGGCTAGATGACAGTCTCACGTCTATTTGCAAAAGATCACATAGTTTTCTCCAGAACCGAGAAACAAACTGGGCCCCCCTGTCTGAAATCACCACAGCGGGAAATCCATGCAATTTTACCACATGTTGGAGAAAAACGGTGGCGAGTGTGGCCGCTGTAGGGAGACCTTTTAGCGGGATGAAATGTGCAGTCTTTGTAAACAAGTCTACCGCTACCAGCAGAGTGTTATGTCCCTTGGTGGTCAGTGGTAATTCAACAATAAAATCAAGAGACACAGTGTGCCAGGGAAGAGGAGGCGTAGGCAATGGCTGAAGTCACCGATCTCGGCGTCCTGTGCGCGGCAATCCTGACACTGGGATGCTGTCTCTTCCTGCTAATGACATGTGGCCCTCTCTCTAACAAGTACCTTACTTCATTCGGTCACTTGGACCATAAATGGAGAATTTTCCATCTTAAGGACTGTAAACGTTTCCATGCAGTGGCGTCACTAGGGGGGTGCCGGGGGTGCGGACCGCACCGGGTGACACCAGCACATGGGGTGACACCAAAATGATGTTAGTGAGTGTTAAACACAAAAACTTGTTATTTTGTTTTGCGTCAAGCCTAGTGACGCCTCTGCAGATCCTCTGCTTTTAAATCCAAGAACCCGTTACCCGGCCGCACGCCGGCCAAGATTATTATCCAATCAGGCTGGCTTAGAAATACCACGTCGGCGTCCGGAGTCCGGACTTTGACGATGTCACTCACGTGACGTGCCTCCCGGGGTTGGACCCGCCATTTTCATCATCAGCCCACTGCCCAGTGCCCAAACTACACGTGCTTAAAATTTAAGCACTGACTGACTGCTGTTTCTTTGTCCAGATCACCACCACCAGGTAAGGAAGCGAGGTTGGGTCGGGGCAGGGTGGAGGAGCGCGACTCCTCTGTGGCTGGGCGGGGGCCTGTAAGTAGCAGATGGCCGTTTGTGTAAATTATAGTGGCTGCACATGATAGAAAGGGTGGTCTTAGGCAAATTTCAATTTGTGAATGCAGAGGTGGTTAGTAAGCACGATTTTGGTGCATTTCGTTTCTGTGCTGTGTTTGTTCGTCTGTGCCTAAGCTCTGTGATATGGCCTTGGTATATCATTATTACGGGTTTTCTGAGTTCCCGTGATTGTGTTGGTTGGGGCAATTGCCAGATACGGTGTTGTGTGGATGGGCACGCTGTTCGCTAATTTAGTCCCCGATTGAAGATTGGCCTGGAATGGTATTTCGTGACTTTCTCCATCGGTTTCCATGAAGCCTTTGTTGAATCGCTCACCAGCTATATGTATGCCTGGAAGAAGCTATGTCTATGCGTTGGTTTCAATCACGTTAACCTACACTTTGTTAGCCCGAATGTTCCGGAAGTTAATTTCACATGCTGTGAAAATCTAAATTCACTGTGTGCATTACTGCTTTATGAAGCCGTGACTTCAAATGTAGTGTTATCACTGAAAAGGCTACAGTGCCTTAATTGTTTTTATAGTTGTGACTTAAGTGGTTTTCCAGAGCAATCAATTTTTCTGCAACATAAAATGATATTATGGTCTGCATTTGCGTTTAACAGAATGTACAGACGAGCTTTTCATTTTGCACTTTGAATTGTACTTAGCTTCATCCTACAAAAAGAATGTTTCCCAATTTGCATAGTAGCTTGTAGCCTTATTAAGATACCAAAGATATAGCAGACGAATTGGAAATCACTCCGCTTTTATTTAAAACATGCCTCTTTATCTTTTTTCACTGCAGAGATTCCAGTTTTTGTAACAATTGGCAACATAATTAATCCGAACATGATGGAAATATCCATTAGTTACCCATCCCTACTTGGTAAATTAAAATTCCATGCTTAACCCACAACCTCCTCTATAATAAAGCTCCCTCGTAGCTCAGTGAGACAATCTCTCCTCAGATTTTTGCAATCACTCCTTCGAAATGTACGATCATCATTGCCTGCTGAGCCTCTGCTACTTACTGCTCTCACATTGTGAAACTTCCTGTGTAAACAAGGGGGAGATTTACTATAATTTAACGCAACCCAGAACAGCACCCAAAGCGTTGCTTCTAAGGGCGAGAATAAACAGCTCCATATCTACCATCACATGCCACAGTTTCTCTGCCTCTGCGCTGGCATACTTACAGCATAGATGTGACTTTGCCTCAAAAACAATGCATGGTTGCATGGGAACTCCAAGAGTTGAAAAACCTGCAGGATCAATCCAGAAACTTGGGAATGACCATACAAAAAAGGCATTTCCTTACAGCAAGCTAGACTGATGTTTAAGTGATGTGTACACTCAAACTTACATGTTTTAAGCGGTCTGTCCCAGACATGGAGCACTATGTGTCTTATTTTTCTTTTTACAGCTTGCATGCTCTGATCGGTTCCTACAGGTTGCATATTTAGGTTGCTTTCTGTCTCAGCAGGCCTTACCTACCTCCTCCACGGAAAGACCCAAACACCTGTGCTAAGTTCTGCTTGTCGACTACACAGTCTGGCTGAGGAGCAACATGAACCCTGTCTGGGACGGCGAGTAATGGGCCTCCTATTATTTCCACTGTGATTTGTGAAAGCAGAAGGGCGAGCAGTGTGCTGAAAGGTTAAAAATCTCAGTTTTGGTGGTCCTTCTGCTTCCATGACTTTGGAGAACGTAAGAGGGACTTAACTGCTGTAAATTGAGACAGCTTCAGCTGATACCTGACCATGAGGGAGGTGGCAAAGAGTCTCATTCCCCTGAAATACGTGCTGTGGTACACCACTGGTACAAATTCAGTACTGGAGTCCCTTTAATAGTACCACACATTTATTGATGATGGATAGCTGTCAAACGTCCCCAAGTCACATGTCATACGTTCAGCCATTCCAGACTTTTTAGCCAACAGTATTTTTTGAGTCCATTGTCACACTACCAACAGAATAAAATGCCAGAATGCAATGGGCTGTCAGCTAAAAGCTTGAACTGTGTGATGAGACATGCCATGAGGCTTTTGGCTGTTGTGAATACTAGACCTTTAAAAGTACCACTAAAAATAGGAGGTAGAGTTCCTTTACAGACACTACAGAGCCAGGGAAAATGGGTTATGCAGACACAGAGTGGACAGCCCCTGTAAGGGAAGTACACGGGATTCTAACAGGGAAGGAATTTCAGAGATATTGATGTTGTGTTATGCAGTATGGCCTTTTCATGCTATTGGCAATCAACCTGACTTTATTGTGACTACGAGGCTTCCATCGCAGTTTGTGATGGTGTTGCAGAGGTTGTGTTCTGGTCCAGAGTTTTAAGAGTTAAGTGATTATAAGTTTCATTGAGGAAGAGTGATTTTGTGAAGCCCTGTGACAAAAGTGGCTATCAAGGAGGCCAATGCAAGAAGGAAGACTTTAGCAGAGACCCCTCGACGAGAGTAACCATTAATGTCTCTAGTGTGTCCATATTAAGTGGATGATGCACACTCTGAAGAAGTTTCTTTTCAAGTGTACAGTGGCCTGTTGATACTTAAACTCTACCACCCAAAGCGTAAAACAATATCCCGAGGGCAGTGGCCAACGTTAGACTCCATCACTCAAATCCACCATTAAAGTGTCCAGACAAAGCCCCAAAGACTGGACTCAGGGAACTGACAACATTGGCATACAGTCCACACAACACAGTGAATGGGCTCTTGGTCCTTACTCTTGAATTATGACGCTCTGGATATCTGCACCCGTTATTTGGCACTGGCGGACTCGGAGGAGGTCAATCATGGGGTAAGTCGCGAGGGGGTGACACCATGAGTTACCCGCACCGGGTGACACCAACCCTAGTGACGCCACTGTTTCCATGCTACTTTGATGCTATACTTGTGCATCTAAGGGAGGCAAATCTGCACCAGTTCATAGTCAGAAGGTGTAGATCACTGTCGGTGAAAATCAGAAAGGGAACACAACAACAACACACTAGTTTATAGACAGCTCAAGTCATCTAATAGAACTGTGGTCATTTAAGTGATCAGTGTTGAATCAAGATTGTACAACAGAAATATCAACGTCAGAGAAAGTGCCAACCTCGAACAAAGTGCCATGTTCTTTATGCATCCCTAAGGCAAGACAGTACCTCAATGTATTTTACAACATCGCTGTCGAAATTTCAGTAAAACCTGGCACATGCTAATTCATTAACTACACTGCACACTACTGAAAAATCTGATGCATGAGCAACTCAGCAGCAATTATTTGTCGGGTTAAGAACTTGGGGGCATATCAAGCACGTCGTTAAAATGATCGCCGCTTTAGCGGCAGAAAACTGCTGCTAAAGCGGCGATCATTTTAACGCCGTTTCTTGATAATATGCCCCTCTGGGTGTAGGCTGTACAACACAGAGGCAATACTCCTTTTATTAGTAGTAACACAGCATCGACGTTGTGTTACTAGGTTATTGAAGACAGTGTCTCACCCTGTGGCGGTTTACCCTGTGCTGTAAAGTGTTATTGTACAGTAGTGTACACCAGGATATGAATCTGACAACTCCACCCAAGAGCTCCTCGAGCCCCGTGCATAGCTGCTTAGCTGGCTGCATTCTCATGCGGCGAGCATGCCACTAATATTATGGCTGCCCCAGTGTTGTCCCGTGAAGGCAGTATGCTATCTATCGGCCTGAAAGTCGAAAACATACCAGAAGGTAACAGTCCCTACCGACTTCACATTGTAGTTAGTAAGGGCACTGTTCTTACTTGTCTTCGCTATAAATTATATGGGTATCTTCTGAGGACAGTCGTGGGCTTTGCATTATGGTAGTTCCTTAACCAGAAAAATGAGCGCCCAGTGATGGCGTAACTAGAAAACAAATATCTTAAGCTTGCATTCGTTTCAGCTCAGACAGTTGCAGAACAGGAGCGGGGACGAGACAAAAGGCAAGGAAATGTGTTGAGCATATTATGGTAAGGAATGACTGCTTGCTTGTTACCTACAGAACTGAGAGCTCCTAGTGTAAAGGTAGGCCACGCACATCATGTCATCTCGCTCTGCTCCGATAACATGTTGGTTTAGGTAGGCGTCCATGTACTCTATAGTGCAGCATTAAACTGCCATTCGCAAGCGCCACTGAGCTCTCCCGGTGTACAGCAGCTGTCTTTCAATTGCAGATTACAGCTTTCTACAGTAGGAAATCTCAGCAATGTATTTAATCCTATCCTCGCTCCTTACAAATTCTATGGCAGGCATTTTGTTATTGTGCTTGCTTTAATCTGGGAAATGGCACCGAGGCAGGAGCTTATGAGTCAGAACAATAGGGCCAATGCATTAGAATGTCATGGTTGACCCGTTTAATAACAAAGAAAATGCACAAGATTTTGGAGAAATTGATAAACCTCTAGGTGCATTGTATATGGGGAATGAAAGTGAGATGCCACATTAACAGCAACGCCTGTGCTCTCCTGCCTTTGCAAAGGATGGCCACCAGGGGGCTATTGCTTACGAGCTAGAGACACATGGCACAGAGGCAGCGTTCTAGTAAGGAGACTCCTTCTGGGGGGAAACGTATGTCTCAACTCGAGCAGAGTTGGTGATGACTACATTTTGGGGACAAATTAACGTTGAGGATTAGCTTCAATTGTAGCCTTTCGGTTGAGAAGAAGTTTTGATTTATATTTAGGATGTTGAAGACTAATTTTATGACAAGTAAACTTAGGGTGAGTACTAAGACCCCCCCCCCAACCTCAATAGTACAGTTGTCATTCTGATTCGAGCACAAACTGGAGTTTGCAAGTCAACTGATAAAACATGTACTGATGGAAAACGTCTCCTACACAGGAATAAGGTAGCGCAGGGTCTGTAGGAAAAGACCTGGAATGGGAAAAAATCTGTAGGAGTTGCTGCACAAACGCAGATTTCCAAAGTTATGCTCCATTCGCCAATGGAAAATGCTGCTAATACTGCTGCAATTCCGCACCAGAATTACCTTGCTGGTGAAATAAGTGATTCCTGATGTGGACTTCCAGATGTGGTTTCCTGCAGTATTCATAATTAGGTCTTTTTTTTTTTGTCCCCATTTGCCTGCCCCACAGTCTCCATGAGAAGCGCCACTCCCCTTAGATGTCGTCTGGAACTAGATGTTATTCCATCCCAAACCCAGACATCAAGCGAGAATAAACCGGCGAGAGACGTTCTCCAGGATGATGTTGTGGGAAGGAAGGGAAATATATGCGAGGGCTCACAACCCCTCATTACTCCATCTAAACTTGATGAGCCTTTCGGAAGGGACCACCAAGGCACCTGGAGTATGATGGCATAATCATCGGACCCGGGGAAAAAAATACATAAATAAATAAACCCCGGAGGCTCAACAGAACCAATTATTTCCACTGGACCAACAAGTTCCAAAAAGAGAGGTTACGATGATGACATGTTCTGGCCATATCCACCTTTGATGTATCATATAAAGACTCTAGCCAGCCTGCGTGTGATGGTGCCTTCTGGTCTACCCAGAATTTACAAATCTGCCGTCTAGCCAGCAGAATTGTATAAAACAAAAAGTTCTTTGCCTGGCCTATGATATTATCGTCCACCCCCAATATAATTAACGGCAGAGTAATAGGTATAGGCTTCTTAAGGATAGAGTCCAAAGTGATCTTTACTTCCTCCCAAAAGGTGCTGATAAATGGACAATCCATAAACATGTGGACGTCGGAGGCTGCAGGAAGATTACACTTATTACATGATTTTCCAGGCTGAAATTTAGATAGCCTTTGAGGGGATAGGTAAGCTCGATGGAGGGTAAACCGGTGGTTCCGCCTCAACCAAGCCGGCTTAACCAGTTTATACAGGAGAGTGAAAGATCTTATCCATATGTCCTCACACTGCATCCCCGTGAGCCCTCCCCACTGTACATCGGGTAGAGTGAAGTCCCCATCCACCTCCTCCAGAATGGCCCAGTACCAGAAGGCTACCTCTTTCCCCCCCACTTGTCTTTCTACCAACTGTTCCTCCAGGAGGCAACTCCTCCCCAAGTGTATCTTTTTCCTAATCAGTTCCCGGGACCAGCTGGCTAGCTGGATGTATTTAAATCTGGATAGTGTTGGGCCGACCTTCTCATATAACTCCTCCCAACCCACCAATGCCCCCTCCACTAGCAGCTGACCCCAAGTTACTATCCCTGCCTCTCTAATAGGTATTGCAAGACTATCCCTCAAACACGGAGGAAGCTCCGGCGAGTCCCAGATTGGGGCAAACCTGGAATAATAGGGCAACCCCACCCTTTCCCCAATCAATTTCCACGCATTGGCCAATGATAGTAAGATCTTTAACCTCACCTTCTTGAAGAACTTCCGGTCTCCAAATTTAAAAAGAAAACCATCAAGGGGCAAATCAGCCCCATTCAGCATGGCCTTGAACATTTTACCAATCGGTGCACTTGATGGAGCCTTCAACAGCATCCTGGAGTATGATAACTTAAATGCCCAGGTATAGTATTGTAGGTCTGGGAGAGTGAGCCCCCCCTTCTCCCTCCTCCTTCTCAGTTTTTTCCATGCTAGTCTGGTAGCTTTATAATTCCAAACAAAGGAATTTATGTCTTGTTGACATTTTTGAATTTGCTTCTGATCAAAAGCTAGAGGGATGGTATTAAAAATAAACGTGTACTTGGGGAGGATGGACATTTTTACTAGACTAACTCTCCCCAGAATTGTCAATGGAAGAAAGGCCCAGGCTTTTAATAATGCCCGACATTCTCGTGAAACCCGTTCCAAGTTAGTATAAACAATTTTACCTATCTCCTGGGTGATCCTTATTCCCAGGTAGCGCATGGATGAAGTAACGGACAACTTTGGGTTTTGGATGTTCCAGGTCATTACCTCAGTCTTTCCTTCGTTGATTTCATATCCCGAAATCTGCCCGAATTCCTTAGCTCTCTTAATAATAGCGGGGAGAGCCTGCACAGGGTCAGATGTATAGACTATTATATCATCCGCATAGAGTCCTATCCGCTTAGCCCATCCTCCAAACTTGAAAGAGGGAATGTTGTTATCATCTCTCAAAATTTGAGCTAAGGGTTCTATATACATATTAAATAGGAGGGGAGAAAGTGGACAACCCTGTCTGGTACCCCTCGTGATTTTAAATTGTTCGGTGAGAACCCCTTTGACCAGAAGTCTAGCCCTTGGGTCATTGTAAAGAAGTGAGATGGCACGACGGAAGTTATCGCCTATATTAAACCTTTTCAGCACCGCGGCCAGGTAGGGCCAATTGACCCTATCAAAAGCTTTGGTGGCATCCAGGGTAAAGGTGGCCAATGGGAGACAGAATGAGGTGGTTATATCTATTGCTCCAACCAGGTCGTGGGTAAGATCTGCTAGCTGTCGGCCCCTTATAAATCCCTTCTGGTCCTGATAGATTATTGAACCAATCTAACTCCCCAACCTTCCTGCAAGAATGGCCGCAAAGATCTTCTAGTCATTGTTTAGGAGTGAGATTGGTCCATAGCACCTGCAATCTGCCGGGTCCTTGCCAGGTTTAGGGATCAGCACAATCGTAGCCTCATTCCACTATTCTGGCGGGGCCATGCCATCTAAGAATATAGCGTTAAAAAGGGCAGTCAAAGATGGAACTATAACTGAACCTAAAGCACTATACACCTGCCCTGGAATGCCATCCGGGCCTGCGGCTTTAGCTCGCTTCAGTTGTTTGATGGTGTTACTAACTTCGACCTCTGTTATTTTGGTCTCCAAGTGGTCGCGCTGATCTGACGAAAAGGTAGGGAGGTGGGCCTGGTCTAACCAAACCTCCCTAGCCTCCCTGGCCACTTGGTCATCGACAATATCTTCCTTGTAGATGTTTTGAAAGAACTCCTGAAAGGCGATCCCTATTTCTGTGGTGGTGGATCTGGCCTTGGCTTCCCCTACCAATTTTATTTCCTTAATATATTTCTTGGCCTGGTCTGTTTTTATTTTCCAAGCCAAGATTTTACCAGCCGCCTCACCATATTCAAAATGTGAAAGCTTACATGCCTCCCATCTCTTGGCCACCCTTTCCTGAAGTAGGTTTTCAAGCTTTACCTTCAGCGCTGCCCGCTTCTCCTGGTCTTCTGCCGAGAGTGACCCAGATTTCAGCTCTATCTGCCTGAGTTCCTGCTCTATGTTGGTGACTGCTGTTCTATGGGCATTACATCTATAAGAGGCTCTGTTTGTTATGCAGCCTCTTAGGAAGGCTTTCAATGCTTCCCATACAATGGCTATTGAAGCTGAGTTTATATTGATGTCCAGAAATATGCATACCTCAGCAACAAGGAAGCAGATTTCATCTTCTTCAAGCAGAATCGTCCAATCGAAGGACCAAGAGTTTTGCCTGCTCTGCTGATGGTGTGACAGGGTAAAAACAATAGCAGAATGGTCAGAGAGGTGAGAGGGAATATATGTTATATCCTTCAAATCGTCCTTCAGCTTATGACTGAAAAAGGCGTAGTCCATTCTTGACTTGTGTTTGTACTTGTAGTTATGAAAGGAAACCCCTGGATTATTGCCCGCTCTCTGCCTCCATTCATCCACCAACCCCAGATTCAACAAAATAGCTATAAGAATTTGCCTAGATTTAGAGGGAGTTATTGCTCTTGAGTTAGACGATTTGTCCAGCTTGTGATTTAAGACGATATTAAAATCTCCCACCCAAACAATGGGGTCTTGGCATGAGATCAGGTGATTCTGAATTTTATTCAGAAATGACGGGTCATCTTGGTTCGGGCCGTAATAACCCACTAGGGTATACACTAGCCCTTCCAACTGCACTTTTACCAATAGCCATCTACCACTAAGATCTTCTTTCTGATCCATGATTTGGGCACAGATCTGCTTTTTAAATATTATAAGTATCCCTCGTATATGTTGGCATTATGGTCCGTGCATATGAATTTGTCCACCCACTTCAAGTTTTTCAGCATATCCTTAACCTCATATTTTAATAGATGTGTCTCCTGGATGACAATTACTTGCGCGGGAGAGTCTTTTAAATATTGTAAGATTATATGTCTTCTAGCTCTCACCCGCAAGCCGTTGACATTCCAGGATATAAACTGCAGCCCAATCATGGTAGATTAACCTTTCCTGTCCATCCTATCCTTCCACCTATAGAACCAGACTCTCTAGAACGGTCCACACGACATCTCCCGACCTGAAACCCTTTAAAGGCTAATTTATAAAATATAAGAAACGCTGCGACAAACTTATGAGGACTTTTTAACTTTCTCCCCCCCTACTCCCTCCACCCCCCCGGAAAACCCTCCCTTGTTAATACTGGCGTGATGTGTCGCCAGTTTGCGTCAGAAAAAGACCATCCCTAAGCCCCCACAATGCCAAATGAGAAGAGGCACCAGCATTCCTCCACCTCAGGATCTATTTGACTCCTGCGGCCAAGAGAATGGCATGAAGGACGTAGGAAATGTGATAATGACTAAATGGAATCACTAAGAAGAGAGGGGGCACCTCACCCATTGCTACCCAAATTAACTTAACGTGTTTATCACCCCTTTGAGAAATAGATAAAACATTTTTTTTTTGTTTTTGTTTTTTTCCTTTTTCTCTCCTTCTCTTTTTTTCCTTTTTTTCCCCCCTCTTCCCTCTTCTTCACTTTTTAGTGAGTGTTCCCTTATCTCTTCCCCCTTAATCCCTCCTTCTAACTGTGCTGTGCTATGCCCCTTACCCCCCTAACTCATATAAGTTATTTAGTCTAATCTTGTTTCCCCTTTTTTCCTTTCTTAAATATCTCATGGTCTAGTTGGAGTAGGTCCCGAAACAAATACCCACACTTGACGTGATGGCACTGTCAAACTAGGGCAATATTAAGATTTTTTTTTTCTTTCCGCTTTTTCGCTTTTCCCCACGTTTGGAGCCTAAAGCCCTATAGCCCAAGAAGAAAAAAAGAAAAGAGAAAAAGGATAGGAGGACAAGAGAGACTCCCCAACTCAGAAACCTGATCAATTTCTCTTCTCAGGGGTGCTGACTTATGGAAGCTATTAGATCGTCTGCCTCCTGAGGGGATCGGATATTATGCATTTTATTATTATACATCACCCTCAGGAAGGCAGGAAATCTCATTTGTACAGTTGCCCCTGCTGCTCTAAACTTGTCCATTTTTTGGCCTAGCTCCCACTGTCTATCTAAGGTGATTTTAGACAGGTCTGACCGGATCTCAAACGAGAAGCCAGTGGCCGTCACTGACTTCGCTTTTAGTGCTAGATTAAGAATTTTCTCCTTAAGGGAATAGGTAAGAAAGTTCACCAGTTATGCTCCATTCGCCAATGGAAAATGCTGCTAATACTTCTGCAATTCCGCACCAGAATTACCTTACTGGTGAAATAAGTGATTCCTGATGTGGACTTCCAGATGTGGTTTCCTGCAGTATTCATAATGAGGTCTTAAAAGGGGAACAGAAAAAGTGAGGATTTCAGCAGCCTGCTTGTGAACTGCATGTTTGCATTCACAGCCTCTGCACTTGATATTTACCTCCCTTGCAGAGCATAAGTGTTAGACCTGGCATCATTGGCGCGAGTCTCCCTTCCATTTTGTCAGATTGCCTCCTCTGTTTTTGATATGTTTTTGCTGATATATGCTTTGGGCACTGTGCCACTGCTATTCAGTGCCACAGTGCAAGTGCTCCCTATGTTAAATTGATGTATTGATTAGTGACTCCATGATTGGGTTATTTGATTTACTTGTCAGACCCTAATACAGAACAACATGTGTGCCCCGGGCTTGTAAATCAAATGCTGCTGGTGGACTTGCATCACTGGTTGTGCCACCCACAGAAGCAGCTTGTAAAGTGTGTCTCAGGTCTGCCATTGCAGAACCTATGTGCAGTCTGGTACTGCCATGTTGACTGACCAAGCGCACCCACTTGCCAGTCCCTAAATCTTCCCTTTTCTTCATATCAGACACCCCTATGGTAGGCCCAAGAGCAGAGTGCATTGTAAGTATAAGGTAGGACATGCCCTGGTATGTGTAGCATGTCCTAATAGTGAATTACAGCCATTTCTATTGCAAGGCTACCTGTTTTCCACAGGCCAGAATAGGCAGTTAGATTATTACATTTTATAATCCTAACTGACAAAGGGAACATGGTAGAAACTCGAATTTAGTATGCCTGAACTCAGAATGATAAAATACATCTTTTCGTAAAGTTGTTTTAACATTCTGTGTTTGAAAATACCACTTTTAGAAAGTAGGTATTTTCTTGTCTAACTATCCAAAGCCTACCTCTGCTAGGTTGTGTATTCCTTGTCTGGAGTTTGAGTGACAGGGCTGGGGGATTCTAGGAGACAGAATGAGTCAGCCCAGTGGTGAATAAGGAGATCTGCATCTAGATGGGCGGGAGGAGTTGCCCCCGGGACCTGAATAGGGCTGGGCTTTCCCTCCACAATACTGGCTCCACCTCCTGGGGTGCGGCTGATGTATCTGCCCTGCACTGTGAAAGAAGAGAAGGAATCATGTCAACAAAGTGCTCCAATGCTGTGCTTTCCCTCCACAATGCTGGCTCCACCTCCTGTGGGGCGTCTGATGTTTCTGCCCTGTGAAAGGAAAGAAGGAGTCCTGTAAACAAAGTGCTCAAGAACTGGTTTGGACTAAGCAGAGGCCTCTCTGCCTTCAGAGAACAAAGGATTTTGGGGTATAAATATTGGGACCCAGACCCAAGAACTTTAGATCACTTCTGGGAACAAGACGAACCTTTTGCCAAGGAGAAGAACCAAGGAAGCTGCAGGAGTTTGGACTGCCCCTCTGCCGGTGTGCTGTTTGCTGGGTTGGCCTGCAGTGGTGTCTTCATTGCCAAGGAAAGGAGAAGGAACTTTTCAAAGGACTTTCATCATCTTACAGAATATTTCTACAAGGGCTTGAACTTGTGCTTGCCTCCTGATGAAGTCTCAGGGACAAAAGACTTCACCACCAGCTCCCCTCTGAATTTCCTTGCTGGGAATTCTATCTGCAGAAGCCTGTGTGTCGCTGGGAGCTGGAAGCGGGACGCAACAAGAAGAAGTGTTTCGCCGCTGCAGCTCTAGTCGTCGCATCACCGGAGAAGCGTGCCGCCGCTGTATCTCCCAGGAAGCGTGTCTTCAGCGCAGCTGTCTACTGTTGCATCACCGGAGAAGCGTGACGCCATCGCATTACCGGAGAAGCATGTCGCAGGGCCTGTCGCGGCTCTAAAGTACAGGGTCGTCGCAAGGCTGCCAGGGTGTGAACGCATCGCCGTCGCATCAAGGGCGCCATCTTCTCGCATCGCACCAGGATTGTTGCATCGCATTAAGGCGCCATCTTGTGCATTGCAACCGGGCCGCAGGCTGAGAACCTACGCATCACCCCTGCACCGGTAAGGATCACGACGCATCCCCTACTCTGCGCAAGCATTGAGGCGCGATGCATCATTTTCCCCGGAGCACGGAACCGACGCATCTCCCTCTGTGAGCCTTTTCTATATTTTGCGTTACGCATCCAGGTACTTTTGTGAGAACTGTGACGCATTTATCATCAACTAAAACTAAGTAACTTTTACCATCTTTAAGTCAATCTTAAGTACAGTATTGTGGATTTTTGTCGTTTGTGGTCTTGTGTTAAGTCTATATAAAGCATACTTATTTTTTATAAAACCTGTGTGGTGTCCATCTGTAGTGTTTTCACTGTATTACTGTATGTGTTCACAAATGCTTAACACACTGCCTCTGAGATAAGCCTGTCTACTCGTACCAAGCTACCAAGGGGGTGAGCAGGGGTTATCTAGGAGTGTAATCCCCTTAGCCTGACTTAGAAGCAGGGGTCCCTATTTGGACAAAGGTGTATACCATTGCCAACTAGAGACCCCCAGTTCTAACAATAACCTTAAAAAAAAGTTGAATTGCCTTTTAAGTAACCTAGTAATATTTCTTGCTCATTTAAGTGCTTGTTATGCTGAGTCAGGTAAGATTATTTCCTTGACCGCCTTTTTTTAGGAATGCGTTAATAATTTCTGCTCTTATTTATGACAGAAAAAGAAAATGGACGAAGCACCTATCCGAGTTGTGAGTGTTCCAAACTTGGTATCTTACGAAAAGAGTTTAGCCAACTGTGAAGTAATTCAGAAAAAAAACATCCGACAAATAGTGAAATCGCCCAGCTTAGACCCGAGCCCAAGCCGAGGACGCCCTTGTGAACAGCCGTTGAAGCCTATCGACTCCAGGCCTATAACCAGGTATATTATGGTTAATATATCATTGCATTACATTTTTGTGTTTGACAGCAGTCAGACATCGCAGTGTTACTCTGTCACATGCAACGCGGAAATCTCAATTGTTCTTTCACTTATTACCCAAACAGCATTTTCATCTATATCTGGTTTAGTTGTAAAATATGTCTATATCTTTGTACTGCCATCTAGTCTGGTGCCTCTTCTTTCAGGACTTCACCTGTAAACTCACCTACAGACCTTCCTGATTTATTTCCACTCTGCTCTTCAGCTCATTCTGACCGTACCCCGACTCCATACTGTACAATCACATTCCACACTCAAGCTTCACCATCTTCTCACTTCTGCATATCTACTTCTCTTAAGGCACCTGTATTTCTCTCCCAAACACCATTTATTGTCAAATCGTCCTTCTAGCCCACCAGGATTCTCCTACTTTAGCTATCTGGTGACACCTCCCAACAGAACTGTTTGGTTTCCCCATAATCATTTTATGGTATGGTTGACAGCGTAGCTGTCGCCAGACAATTATGTGAGCATCACTAGAGAGGGGCTTTGTCTCCTTCCACATTTTGGGAGCCAGGAGTACATGTTTTGATTGGACAGAAGTTGTGTGCCTCCACACAAAAATGTTTTTCCTCCAGGCAGCTATGATCATTTTGTTCATTTAGCTAGCTGCCTATGCTTGAACTTTGAGGAATACAAAAAGAACACTTAATGTCAGAATGCAGAACAATGTCATACATCCACCCCAGTACAGAGATCTGGGCCTAAATCCATTGTTTCTTCGCTCCCCATGCCATTCCAGTTTGAACCCAGTCATATGCAAATCACTCTCGACCCTGCACCCAATGGGAACAAAAACAGTGCAGCCCGAACTGCCAGGCCAGGTCCTCCCTGGACTGGAAACAAGCATCCTAGGTCTGGTTTCTGGGTTTCACCCCTCATCTGCCAAGACAGCTTGACTCCTGTGAATTTTGACGGGCTCTCACATGACAATGGAATGTTATTAAAGTGTCTTAGATAACGAGATAATTTATGTAGTTTTTCTCTGGCAGCAGTACAGATGGTAGAAGGGCAGTAATTACTCAACATGATGTTTAGTTCTGGCTTGACAGTGCTACTTTCACCTGACCTTTTAACCACCTTTAATATTATTCTAAAGTTCTTTGCCTTCACACAACAGATATCTATTCCCATGCTATTTACTTGTAACTGCCTCACATTACCAATCAACATACCTTCAAAGCCAGACCTATTGGCATTGCCAGTGCTTGTCCACTCTTCTATCCACCTTTGTTTCCTCTACTGATTAGCTTGTTCTCTTACTTCTGTTTTTCCACACTAGCATCGAGTGTACTAAGTTTTCTACTGGGTTGTGGTCACTCTACTCTCAATCCCTTGCCAGTAAAGGTCCATTCATTGCTTCTTGTGTCACTCTTTCCTCCACCATATTACTTTGTCCTTACTATTGATTGTTATCCAGTTATCTTTGAAACCATCCCCACTTCTGTCTTTTCTCTCTACTTCTTTTTTCCTGCCATTGCTGCACTTCCATCTCCTACTGTTTTTTGCCCACCTCACCACCTCTCCCTCTAGCATTCCTTGGTGTTCTCTTTACCTGAGCCACATATGCTTTGATGTGCAGTCGTACCTGGCTCTTTCCTATTATGTTTTCTCCACGTATGTTTTATTTTGAAACATTTTTCTACAATAGCCACAGAGGCATGATATAGGAAGGCGAGCAATGTAGGCAAGGTGCGGTAAAGGTTTGAGGAATTGAGGAATATCAGAAAGGGAATTAAATCATTTGTGGGAAAAAACATAATGGAGAAGGATAAAATGTGCCACCATCATACATAGGATCTCTGTTTTGAGGGAAATCCGTCTAGCTACTCCTGGATAGCATGAAGCAGTAGAGGGGAAATGGAAAGCTAATCATGAAACAATGGGTTTTATAACTGCTGCAGAGACATTAAGTAGAATGAAAAGAGTTGCAGCATTCCTGGGAGAAATGTTAAGGATGAGGGAAAGAGGGTTAACATCCATGAGACAGAAGTGATGAAAATAAGAAAGATGCGCAGATGCTTCTTGTTGAGAAGTGATCGAGGAGGGACAGTGTTGGAGTATTGCTTGGTTTACTTAAGGGAAGACAAAGCACCTTTATGGAGGAACACAGCCTGCGAATAAAGAGAGGGACAGTGGCACTATGGAAATGGGTAGCCATGAAAGAAAAAAAACAATGTGGGTACCTGAGATGGACTTGAGGGAAGATATGCAGTGCACACAGACAAGAGAGAAGAGGGGATAAAGGATGCACCTGTGGGAAGTAAATGAAGAAATAAAGTTGGAACTAGTCATCTATGTCTTACGAGACAGCAGGGAAGGATTTGCAGCTAATAGAAATGTGTGACGAGGAAGAGTGCTGCCTGCAGCCCTGGTGCAGGTGAAGGAGGAGACACAGCAACCCCAGGGAACAGAAGGGAATTCAATCAATCAATTAAAACTTGTTAAGCGTACAGCTGTTTCGGCAGAAGCGTCCTGGCGCACTAAGCAGACACAGAGATCCTATTGCATTATCTAAGAGACAAAGCTGCATCAAGCAGCCAGGCTTTTAGTATTCTTTTGAAAATAGTCAATGACTCAGACCAGTGCAGTTTAGGTGGCAGACCGTTCCATTGCTTGGCTGTAAGAAATGTGAATGAGCTTCCTCTGTGACCTTGCCTTTTCAGTGAATATATATATTCATTATAAAAATAAGGTTATAGGGGCATTATAGTTAGGAAATCGAATTAAAAAAAATAATAATTAGAAAATCACTGGAAAAACCAAAGGTTACAGGGACGTTATAGTGAGGCTCAGGTTTCACTCGTACATAACCAGTGAAATTCAGCAGTTCTAGTTAGCTGAGTTAACTCTAACTCAAGCCCCCACAATGCACTGCCTATGATCTCACATATTACATCACTATTTACATGGTCAGTGTCATCACTGATGGTTTTGTCAGTGAATATATATATATCATATATAGCATTAATAGCATATTTCAGTGGTGATATTACATCTTTTAAGCATGTATTTATATGTATTTAGATATCAACCCATTGATTTGAATGGAGCTGACCATGAATGCCAAGCACAGGGGTCAACAATGACGCGTTTTTGTTCAATTTTTATCATTATATTGATTTTAATGATGTTATGCCATCTCTCTTAAGCACTAAATATTTATGTATTTACATATTTATAATGCTTAATTTATTCTGTTGTATATTGGATGATGATTATAAATTATTGTAGTCATACAGTGAACTTTCAAAAACAGAGAAGGTGAGGACAGACTATGAATGTATATGTTTGTTGTTTTCATGTCCTTGGTTACCCGTCAACCCTGTCATGTGATTTGCACTAGCACTTTAAGTTGGTGAGACCACTCCCAAAGCATGTCATGTGATCAAGGCCTCTGGTAGGCTGAAACACGTAATGGCGGAGGTGCAGGGTATTCCTCAATAAAGAAAATTTGTTCCAATTCCTGGGTCTGCATTCGTCTATTTAGCATTGCGGAAGGTGGCGGAGTAAGGAGATATATATATATATATATATTCACTGAAAAAACCATAGGTTTCAGAGACGTTATAGTTAGAAATTAGCATTTAAAAAACCTTAGAAATTCACAGAAAAAACATAGGTTTCAGGGGTGTTATAGTTAGCTGGCCATTGCACTCGTACAAAACCATAGAAATTCCTCCGTTATAGTTAGTTCTGCTAACTATAACTCGCGCGCCCGCAATGCACTGCTGATGATGTCACATACTGCATCACTCATGACATGGTCAGTGACATCACTGATGACATCTCAAATGACATCACTGATGACATCATCCAGTGAATGTGGTTTAGTTTGAAATTTAAATATGTATTATATATATATATCAATCTGTATTGAAGAGTGAGTGGATATATAACTGTCTGGATGGAGGATTTAGTAGCTGTCTGACTGTCTGTTTAAGTGAGTAATTAAAAGTTTCTCACTTAATACATGAATTAGTAACTAAACTATGTGAATGTGTGCAGCACTGTCTCTGTTGTTGTATAACATGCTGCATCAGTTGGTCACTAACTACATGAGTGTGTATATTAGTTATTGATTAGTTGGGTGATTATTTGTATGGGACACTGAGTTTGTGTGGTTGGATGGGGTGTGTGTAACTCTATGCATAGATGTGTGAATGGTTGATTGACTAGGTGTATAGGTTTAAGAGTGCATGTGGAAACAGTTGTTTGGGTGACTGAGTGTATTTATTTGTGTGTTGGTGAGCGAATATATGTTTTAGTTGTACATCTTCAACAAAGTAAAAAAATAAAAGGCATTGTATGTGAGAGTTGCTATATATAAATAAGTATGTGTAAGAGTCAGTGATTGTGAGAGTAACTATATGATAAGTGTATAATTGTAATGGTCATTTTTTAACATATTAACTATGAGTTACTATGTGTTTGAATAAATGAGGTGTTGTTGGATAATTGTGTAAGTGTGATTGATTTTTTTCATGAGTGAGTAGGATGACTGCATAACCGACTAAGATGACTGCTGATGTGTCAATGTCTATATATGTGTATAAGTGCATTTGATAGTGTTCTATTAATTAGTGACTGCATGTATAAATGATTCTGTTGTTGAATGGGTAGCTGTAGGAGAGTAGGATCTGCACTTATGTTGCCCCCACTTTTTTTCTGATATTTACACTGGTTTCTGGCTATAGTCTGGCTGGGACCTGCTAATCAGGGCCCCAGCCTCTCTGTTCTCTCTAAACAACTTGGAGTGCATATTAGATGCACTAGTGATTGGATACTGTGGTACCTTGTGAGGCCCTAGTATATGGTACCTTAGGTACCAAGGGCATAGGTACTTCACAGGCCTACCAGGGGCTGAAGCATGTATTATGCCACCCCTGGGAAGCAGACTGAATCTGACACCACAGGCCTGCTACTGCAGCTTGGATGAGGTAGTGCTAGCACTCCTCACTGAGATATAGGTTCCCTATATCTCACCTTACACACACATATAAACCTATCAGTCACCCCTAAGGCAGGGCCTATCAATCCTGAGGGCAGGGTGCTTGTTTTACATATGAGGGGGTGCCTCTGCCTGAGCAGGGCCCCTCTGCAGCCATCAGAGTCTATTCTCTGTGGCTGTTTGTGGATGCGGTTAAACCATATACTCAGTGCATTATAACCTCGCGGTAAATGCTAACTCTGGGATGGCTGCATCAAAACATGCCGTGTTTGGTGTCAAACGCTTTGAAATCATACCCCCACAATAGTAACTGGTGTGGGAGTATGATCCCACCCTTCTAGACAGGTAGACATGTACCTACGTGGAAACACGGTAGAATCCTGAAAGAGCCCTGGCGTCACAAAATGGATGCCACCAGCACAGACACTGGGCTGCCCTCCTGCTGCTGACCAAAACTCACAGTGGAGGAGGCCCAACAATAGGCATCCTGTCACAGGGAGGTGTAACCACCTCCCAGACAGGATTTAGTGTATTGGGGTTGGGTGGGTGCACTCCTAGAGTGCTTTGAAGTCCTGCACTGGGGAGCAGTAAGCTCCTCTGTGCATATGCCAGCTCAAACCGGTTCAGGGGCTACCTGCCCCTGCTCTGGCGCAAAACTGGACAAAGGGAAGTGGGTGTAACCACCCACTCGCCTGACCCACCCATAGGAGGGGTCATAGAGCTAGTCCCTCCATTCCTTGTAGTTTAAGTTAGGGAACACTTGCCATTGCAAGTTAGATATCCCTGGACGACGCTCTGAAGAAGAATACTGGACCTTTGACGTTCCACTACCTTTGGAAGACTGAAGAATCTCCCTTGAAGTCAAGGATTGACTCCCCTGATTGGCAGGCACCAAACCTTTGAATCAACGGTCGCAAACATTCCCGCTTCCGCCGGAGTCCGTAGTCCCTGCAGCCCCGGATGTGAACTTCCTGACTTCTCAAAGGCCATCGTGAGTCCCCAGCGAAGCTGAGGCAAGTGGACTCCACGAATGAAGAGGAACAGCAATACCCGGGTACCGTGCACTATAGTCGAGTGCAATCCCTTCACGACGTTCTACGAACTTGTGCATTGGACCATGCGTGGTCCAAGCCTCCAGCAGGATTTCCACCGAAGATCAGAGGCCTACCCTGTCGTGAGTGACTGTGGGCTCCTGCGAAGTGAATCTTCACGAGGCGTCTTCGTGATCCCTTGTCCGTTGGCTTGTGGGTTCCCTGAAGACTTTTCTATCGAACCAAAGGCTCCCCTGGTTGCTCCTGGCCTGCCCTGACTTACCCTTGCTGGGCGAGTTCCTCAGACCTTGCTGGTCTGCACCGCTGACTTTGTTCACTTTCCACGAGACTTGCTGTTGCCAAGGCTTGTTGGCTCCAATCCGGTTGCCGACACCTCAGTAAGCTGCAGACTTCGTGGGACACTCCGAATCCAGCTCCTGGTCGTCGTCGACGCCTCCTGGACCTTGTGGCTGAAGAGTCAAGACACCCGTGATCACCTGAAATCACCAAACGACTGTGGGCATCCAACTTCCTGGCCTCGGGTCACTGGCAAGTGACTTTGAACACTGTCTCCTCTTCTTTAAGGTCTTCTTTCTTCTGAATCCAGCCTTGGATTCCACCGGACACTTCTTCAGTCTTCACAAGCAGCAAGTCTTCTTTGGCTCCCATTGAAAACGACGCCGCGACCCGACACCAAAAGACCCCTATGCAGCCGGCTTCCCTGGGTGAGGTAACTCGTGCACTACGGTGATCCTGTGTGTGTAGGCTTTCGAACTACTTACCCTGTAAGTGACTTGCTTGTAGACTCTCCCGAAGCACCCTACAACTTTAAAATTCCAACCGCCACTTGCTCCATTGAAGTCAATAGGGAACCCGCTGCTGTGTTCTCACACTGCATGCGCCTCCCGTGGGTCCTTTCCTTACCTGCCTTGGGTGGATTAGTGAGGCCCCAGCGATTCTGAAGGCCCTAGGCCTTGTCCCCTTGCAAGTCAATATTCCTAAACCTCTTTTTTAGTATATGGTCAGGTACACCCCTAGGGCCCCAGCCATATTTGTGCTTAACTTGTTGTGAAACGTTGATGTTTGCATATGTTCCTGACTTCTAATCTCATAAAGAGATTAGTAGAGTGTGTCTAGTAATAAATACATATATATTTTAAACATATACCTGTGTGATGTCTTTTCATTTGGTAATTCAAGAGATTATAAGGTAAAACAAGCTGCTTTACATTCCTCTGAGACTTAGCCTGAAGGCTGCTCTCCACAGCTACCACTAGGATAGCTTTCTTTAAAAAGGTTGTCTTAAACCTATCTACCAGAAGAGTCGAATTGGACTGGTGCAAGGTGGCCACTTTAACCAGTGACCAGCATATGCCAGGCCAACTTCTCACATTGGTGGCAGCGGTGGGATTCCAGCTTGCCATTGTTTTACCAGAAAATCTCTATTTGAATTACTAAGTGAAAACCACTAAAGGTACTCAAGGTACATATAAAGTCAAGCTTAGTATCAATAAGTTCTACTGAACTTAGAGCTGTGAGTGAAGGGATAGCACGCCCTTGCTACAGCTCAAGGTAGGATCAATAGGCCACAAACTAGTGTAGGTAGTACAACTCTGCACAACACTAGAATGTCCTCAAAGGGTGGAGCCAGTGGGTCCACTCAGCTTCTGTATATGAACATGACTTTCTTTGACCTGAAAGCCATGTGTGCTGCAAGGCACCTGAAGCTAGGACAGAGTCCCTCCACACTACACCTGATAGATCTGCTGACAGCAGATGATCTTAGGTTAGCTCTAGGAGCTAACAGGTCGGAATCAGGGGGTAGGTCAATTACAGTGTCTGGGTCAGATGATGAAAATCAAGATGACCTGGACTCTGTGGTTGAAGGGCCAGATCCACAAGGATCTGAACAAGACAGAGGAATTCTCCCTAAGAGAGCTGACAGAGTGGAGGAGAGGCCTCGGTCCCCCCCTTCTAGGGAATCTGACCACTCCTTTCCCCCCCCCCCCAAATCACATAATACATATACAATATCAGCAAGTGTACGTACATAAATTCGCGGGCAGCGTTAGGCGAGAAAGAAAAACAGATTTAAACAAAATAACACTTCAAGTCCCGGTAACTGGGCTAAAGTAATGCTCAACTTAACATTAACCCAATTTGAGTCATATTTAGGGGTAGTTTGCAGCTTTAAAAACACCTTAGAACTCATTTATCCATGCAGATAATACTCCCCAGATCTTCCTTGCCTTTCGTTTAGCCTGAGTACCCTTACGTTTACATAGGGCCATTTCAAATTGATATACATGCAGAAGCGCCCTTTCCATTGCTGGAATGTCGGAGGAAGTCTATCCAGCCGTACAGTAGATATGCACAATCTATACACCGTCATAGCTATAAAAATAATTTCACGCTCGGGCCCTAAATAAGCTTTGTCTACTCCCAGTAGCATAAGCTGCGGGGACGGAGTGATGCTACTTTTTAATATCTCCCCTAAAAAGAGCACAATTTCTAGCTCTATTTGAGTTTGACTGGGGCAGGAGTAAAATATATGAACCAGGTCTGCCCCTGGAGCTTGGCATCTGGGGCAGTTTGTCCCAGCCGTGCCGCCCCATTTTGCAATCTTTGCTGGAGTTATATATATAAATCATACGCCGTTTTATAATATTGCGATTGCAAATTTGAGGCATACATCACTGTGCCCCCTAGCTCCAGTGATTCCTAAAACCCTGAATCGACCATGTCAAGTTTCTCCTTCCATTTCCCCTCATGCTTCTCTAGGTCATCAGGGACCAGTTCCATTAGGCAGCCGTATATCTGAGAGATGGAAGGGATAGCTTCTTTTACCATTACTTCCAATACCGGTATTTGATCATAGCCAGCATTCCCCCCTATTTAAAAAAAAAAAAATCCCTGGTCTGTAAATATTTTAAAAAATCTCGCGATGAGATATTAAATTTACTACGGCCAAGTTCAAAAGAAGCAAACGATCTAGCTACCAAAAAATCTCCCAGTCTACTAACCCCATTACACCCCCATCTATTACAGCAGCTGTCCTGAAAGATACAAGGCAGTTGCTCATTTTGAATCAGAGGGGTATATCGACTATACCTACCCACCCCTGCTTTTTGCCTAACCAATACCCAATTCCTATAAGCTGCATACAGAGTCGTAAAGCGGGTTCGTTTGAAATAGCTTTGCTCAAAAAACATCATTAAACAGCCCTGAGCCGGTTTACCAAGCAACAGCTCATAAATGGAGGGTGACCTGATACTGGAATCCTGCGCCATTGTGCGACAGCTAAACAATATCCGATAACACTGCAAGACTGCAGAGAGATAATACAGCCTGAAGTTTGGTAGTGCCCAGCCGCCCCTACCTCTAGGTAAACACATAAAAACGTTCGCTCTTCTGGTCTTCCCGTATGCCCAAATAAAACTAGCTGTTATCCGATCAATTTTCGTAAACCATCCATCATTAATTTCTAGTGGGAGAGATCTAAACACGTATAATATTTTGGGAAGAAAGATCATTTTGATTAAATTACATCTTCCCATTATCGACAGTCTCAAGTTATCCCATCTTCTAAAATCAAGCTTGGCTTTATCCAGGATAGGGGACACATTTTATCAACTATCATGTCTATCTTTGAAGTAATGCGAATACCAAGATACGTAGCCTCATTTGTAATCCTAATATCAGTTGCTAGCATGTGTCTGTTGACTAATATTTGGGTTTTAGTTTTGTTCAACAAAAATCCTGACCCATTTCCAAATGCTTCAGCCAGTTTCTCCACTGCCCTTATAGCCCTGTCTGGATCACTTGTAATTATGGCGATGTCATCGGCATAGGTGAGGGTCTTAGTAACCCACCCCTGTAATGTAACGGGCACAACCTCTTGTGAGGCTTCTAACGTTCTAATAAAAGGGTCAATAAATAGTGCAAAGAGTAGGGGAGACATAGGACAACCCTGTCTTGTACCCCTCTCTATTACAAAGGATTCAGTTTGTTATCCCATTATACTCAGATAGGCTTTAGGTCTTTTATATATTGCCTGGATAGCGTTGATAAAGTTTATCCCCAATCCAACTCCCTCCATCACTTTCCAAAGAAAGGCCCACAACACATGGTCGAAGGCCTTTTCAGCATCCAAAAAACAGACCCCCATTGGTTTAGCCAAGACTTCAGTTGCATCAAATATGGTTATTACCCTTTGGATATGGTCTGTAGTTCCCCGCCCGGAATAAACCCGTGCTGTTTATCAGTTACAAGCTGATGTATGACCCCAGCCAGACGGGTAGCAAAGATCTTTGAATATAGCTTTCCGTCGCTGTTTAGCAGTGTAATAGGTCTGTAGGAGCCAAGAGCAATAGGATCTTTATCTTTCTTTAAGAATATAATTATGTTGGCAGCATCCCATGATCTGGGCGGTGAAATCCCCTTTCTGACTCCATTTACAAGGTTCAAGAGCTCCTGCTGAACTTCTGCAAAGAATATTTTATAAAACTCTAATGGTATAGAGTCTAACCTTAAGGCCTACCCTGAGGGAGGGCAAACAGGGCCAATTGCAGCTCTTCTAATGAAATTTCTCTCCCTATCATCAACCTGTCTTCATCTGTAAGTATAGCTGAGCCCAGCGGGCCAACCGAGTGGTTGTCTGGTAATACAGGGCCGGATATAGGCGGTTCTTTATACAGGTTAGCGTAAAACTCCCTGAAGGCCTCCCTAATTTCCCCAGGTTCCGTAACTATATTTCCACTCATGTTCTTAACTTTCCTGATATTAAAATCCATGCTCTGCTGTTTTGCCCTGACTGCCAAATACCTCCGAATGCGCTCATTGTATTCATAGCGATCCTGTTCGCTAGCAAGGAGTTTCCCAGCTATTTTCTCTGCATGATGTTTATTAAGGCGGGCCTTAGTGATAGCTATCTCATTTAAGACAGGAGCCAAGTCTCTTCCATTTTGGACAGCGCCAATTAATCTAATTTCCAAGGTGCTTAAAGTTCGATATAGTTCTCCCCAGCGATCACGGGCCTTCTTCTGTTTAGCAATGCTAAAGCTCAGGGTTTCACCCCTTATGCTTGCTTTGAAGGAGTCCCAAACGAACCCTTCCTCTGCGCTTCCCCTATTTATGGAAAAAAAAACGTAATCCAGGACCGCATATGATCAACATAATCAGGATCCAAAAGCAGCCCCCTTTCAAACGACCACTTTCTAGGTACTCGAGTCAGACCAGCAATTATTAGTTCGAACAGAATCGGGTTATGGTCGGACACTACTCTAGAATATAGTTCCACTCGTGCCCCTCTGACCAATACAGGTGTAACTAGGAAGTAGTCCAACCTGGCAAAGCTGCCATGCGGGGCCGAGTAGTAGGTATATCCTGGGTCTGGTGCCCTTAGGGCATGCCATACATCTACCAGAACGAGCTCTCTACGCAGATGCCCAAGTGCATGAAATGATTGTGGCTTTCGTACAGTATAGTTTTCTTCCATATTACAGAGCCCCCCTCTTGACCCATTTAGATTGAGGTCCCCACAAACAACAAATGGACCAGGCCACGTTAATAATTCAACAGCCAAATAGTTAAAAACACTTGGATCATCCAACACTGGGGCATATATTACGCACAGTGTAAAAGAGCCACTGCCAGCCCTGCATTCCTGTATCACTCATCTACCCAGCTTGTCAACAGCGCTGCGGCCTGGAATAGTTGAGGTGCCTTTCACTAAAATAGCCACCCCCCTGGTCCTGGTTTCTTGTGTTGTATGACAAATAACCTTTAAACCTAGAGTGTTCAGCAAAGCCCTATCTTCTCTGGCAACATGAATTTCTTGAAGGCAATACACGTCTGCTTTTAGATAACCAAGCTCTTCATGTACCCTCCTTCTTTTAGCCTTATCATTCAGGCCGCAGATATTAATAGATGCTATGCGCAACCTAGCCATATCTCAAAGGGATTGTTTCAACCATACGAGATAACCTCCTATTAGGGCCTGGCGTCTTACTCCAAAGTGAAGCCACCCCTGCTTCTAGAGTACCTGCTGCCCATTCTCTTTCCCCCCTGAATTCATGTGTATCAGGACATTTCCTTCCTAAGGCCATAAAATGCTGCCCCAATAATACTGTTACCACTACTTGCTGTATATTGCATAACGTGCGATTACTCAGTCCCGCCCCTCCCACCTCCCCCCCCCCTAGTGAAAGCAGTCAGACCACCTGGTCTGTGTGATGGAAGCCGTTTTAACAGCACCGTGGTGCTCCCCCCCTCTTAACATATATTGTCTCCTTTGCTTCTTTGCTCCTAGAAGAACATAATTCAACCCAAAAAAAAATCAGTGACCAAGCAATTGCTATAAACAAAAAAAAAAAAGAGGGCTGCCTAAATGTACAGCAAATTTCAGTCCCCCCTCCCCCTATCCCAACCCGGCCTTGTCCTGGTCTTCAAGTATTACTATCGCTCTTTGAAACCTGGCACAAATATTCTTTGGCCTGGATCTCTGACTTAAAAAATGTAACTGAGCCACGCACAATTGTTTTCAGTCTGGCAGGAGCCAGTAGATAAGCTTCATGACCCGCATCCTGGAACGGCTTAATAGCCTGTCGCAGTCGCCACCTACATTCAACTGTCGTGTGACAGAAGTCCGAGCGCGTGAAGAATGATACGCCTTGATATGTCCGTCGAGTGTCTGGGTGGGCTTTTTCAAATATTGCCTGTCGCAACAGGAAATTCCCGAAAAATACTAGGATAGCTCGTGGCTGCTTTGAATTCCTGTCAGCTGATGTTGTTTTTTTGCGAAACATTGGAAATCTATGGGCTCTATGCATTTCCGAGGCCCAGTTCCATCCGGCCAATTCGAGGAATGATGTTTTCAAAAGGTCTAGCATATATACTCGTATGTCCTCGCCCTCCAGGCCTTCCTCTATACCAAGGAAGCGAAGGTTGTTTCTGCGTTGACGATTTTCCATATCTTCCAGCTTCCATTGTACATCGCTTAGTTGGTGTTCATGCATCTTGGTTTGCTCTTTCACTTCCATGAGTGCATCTTCAAGGGCCGCCGTTCTATCCTCAATATGGGTCAAGGGCTCCCCAATCTCCGAGCATGCCTTCCCGACCTTTCGTACAGCCCCTTCTAGTTTTTTTGTCGCCTGCCTCTTTTTTTTGCTATCTGCCCGTGTCTCAGCTCGGTGCTCTTTAATAGAATCTAGTATTAAGCTAAGTTCGGGGCTAATAGTGGTGGCGTTGGTAAGTTGTGGGATATTCGTCTTTGAGCTGTCAGCAGTAGGATCCCCTGGCGAAATCCCAGCCATCCTTGTGTGAGAGTAATCCTATTTTAAGCCGCTACCAGGAACTTTCTTTGTTCTTTGTTTTCGGGGCTCAGTGCTACCCTTACGCACTTTCTGCTTCTTCGGGCGTTTAAGTGCTGTTTCAGGTGCCTCCAGGGTGCTGGATTCCGATGTGATTGAGAGATTCCCACTAGACTCGCTGTTATATGAGTCAGAGTCCGAGTCCGAGTCATCCGTCAAAGAAAAAAATGTATCAACCCCCTCCAAAGTGGTGTCCGAGGATGCAGCCGCTGTCGCACCGTGCAGCCCAGCGGCGCGGTCCTTACCCTCCTTGCTTTTGTCCATGCCGCCCCCTGCCACCGCAGCTTCGGTTAATTGTTCATGTAGCAAAGGATCGCTAGAACTGTGGGGGTCCCTGCCCTCTGTCCCATCCTCTCCGTCCTCTCCCATCACATCTTCCTGTGGTGTGGCATCTAACACTGCTGGTGTGGCCTGCCTACTATTTTTTTTAATCGCAGATGGCAGAGATGGTTAAGATTGCCAGGTCTCTGTATATTTGCTGGTAAAAAATTCTGTAATTGAGGTCTGCGGTGTATATTGTAAGTCAGTGTCCAGAGCCCCTGGTGCTTCTTCAACACTTGCACCAGCACCTATCTTACTTGGTTTAGGGGCTTGATTCCTCCTTTTACTAGTGTTGATACTGCCCCATCTGTTTTTTCCTACCTGAGCTGTTACTGCAGCTGCTGCCTTACCTGGCCCAGACTGCTTGAGAGTCCCATCCAGTCTGGCCGCAGGAGCACAGGTTGTAGATCTGTTCAGAGCCATACTGGACGCTTCACCTTTGTCTTTCAAGGTCTTTGCAGGTTTTGGTGGCGTTCTCGAGCAGGCAACCACCCAGGCAGTACGATATCCTGATCCGAGAGCCAGTCGAGGGAGCTTCCTGGCAAGTCCCGCCCACCAGTCCAGAGCACTGAGACACCGGCGAGCAGCAGGCTCTCAGAACAGGCGCCAGTCCCCGTTCTTCGTCCCTCTCCACGCTGATCCCGTGAGCATCGCAGTGAAGCGGATTAATCGCCCGAAGGAGCCATGAGCCGTGAGGAATTCCAGAGAGCCAGGTCATTACATACAAAAGGAGCATGGTAAGATTTGAAAGCTCCGGGGGAGCACCGACGCGAGCGCCTAGGCGGACGCCATCTTGCTTTTTCCTCGTCTCCGGAATCTGACCACTCCTATCACTCTGGCAGAGAATCTGTCCAGCAGAGGAGCTCATACTTTAATAGAAGAGAGACCTCCACTGAAAGAATGTACAAACTGCTGCAGTATGAGGAAGCAAGATTTGCCCTCAAGGCCAAGCAGTTGGCATTAGATAAAGAAGCCTTTGAGCTCCAGAGAGCTTCTAGAAAAGAGGGGTTAGAACCCCCTGGTGGCAGCAACAGTGTCCCTAGAGTCAGAGAATACATTCCAGACCATGAGAACCTGTCCAAGGTTGTTCCTCCCTACCAGAGTGGGGATGGTATCCACAAATGGATAACTGCTATGGAGAGGGCCTGAAGAGTACAACAGGTCCCCCAGAAACAGTGGGAAGCAATCTTGTGGCTCTCCTTTTCAGATAAAGGTAGAGACAAGCTCCTCACTGTTAGAGAAGAGGAAGCTGATGACTATGAAGTCCTGAAAAGTGCATTGATAGATGGGTTTGGCTTAACCACTGAGCAGTACAGGTTGAAGTTCAGAGACACCCAGAAAGCACAGAATCAGGACTGGGCTGACTTTGTAGACTGTGCAACCAAGGCTCTGGAGGGTTGGCTGGTTGGTAGTAGAGTTACTGATTTTAAGGGATTGTATAATCTTATGATGAGAGAACAGATCCTTAATAATTGCCAAAACCAGTTGTTGCATCAGTACCTGGTGGACTCTGATCTGACATCTCACCAATAATTGGGAAAGAAGGCAGACAAATGGGTCAGAACCAGGGTGAGGCAGAAAACCCAGAACCAAGGGGGTGACACTAAGAAGCAAGATCCTAAAGGCTCTGAGAAAGGTGGGGATAAGTCAAAAGACCAGAAGTCTTCACAAGGGCCCCAAAAATCTGCATCTGGTGGGGATTCACAGTCTACAAAGAGAAAAGGCCAAAAGAAGCCCTGGTGCAAATTCTGTAAACAGAAAGGGCACTGGACTTCTGATAGTAACAAGTCCAAAGACCAAACCACCACCACTCCCGCCCCTAAGGCATCTGTTCCCCCTAGTTCAGCTACTGGTGGAGGTGGTACTCAGAATAAGGGTGTAATAGGGTTGACCCTGGGTTCTGAAGTGGACTCTGGCCTAGTCAGAGTACCCACTCAGGCATTGCTGGTTTGTGATTGAGACATTGATATGTCTTTCCTAGTGAGCCCCAGTGATCTGGGCAAATACAAACAGCAGCCTGTAATAAATGGCAAACAGGCTTTGGCATTCAGGGACACAGGTGCAAGTGTCACCATGGTGGCAGAGGATCTGGTGGACCCTGGGCAGATCATCCGGGTGAAATGTACCAGGTTACCAATGCAAGCACTGTCAGGACCAACCATAGTCTGGCAGTTGTGAATTTCTCCTGGGGAGGGGTAACTGGCCTCAAGAAGGTAGCGGTCAGTGCAGACCTCCCTGTCGAATGTCTATTGGGCAATGATCTAGAGACTTCAGCCTGGTCTGAAGTAGAGTTATGGACTCATGCTGAGATGTTGGGCATACCTGCAGAGGTATTTGCTGTGACCAGGTCACAGGTCAAAATGCATCAAACTGAACCAGCTCTGGATCCTGAAACTATGGACCAGCAGCTTCCCAAGAAGAGGAGCAGTATGGTTAAGGCAGTGCCTTCCCCTCTGTCTCAGGTCACAGATTCACCTCTTGAGGGAGGAGAAGCAGATCCTGAAGAAGGAACTGCCCCAGAGGGACTTGAACCTGATCAGGTTGAGTTATTGGGGGCAGGGGGACCTTCTAGGGAAGATCTGAGCAAGGAGCAACAGTGCTGCCCCTCTCTTGAACCCCTCAGACAGCAGGCTGCTGCTGGGAGTGCTAGTGGGTCCCATAATGTTTATTGGGATGAGGGGCTCCTATATTCTGAAGGTTAGAGATCCAACCCCTGGAGCCACCAGGAGGTTGGTAATACCTCAAAAGTTTCGGGGGTTCCTCTTGACCCTAGCACATGACATCCCTTTAGCAGGTCACTTGGGCCAAAACAAGACCTGGGACAGGCTTGTTCCACATTTTCATTGGCCACATATGTCAGAGGACACCAAGGAGTTTTGTCGCTCCTGTGCCACTTGCCAAGCCAGTGGCAAGTCAGGTGGCACAACAAAAAGCCCCCTGATACCACTACCTGTGGTGGGGGTACCCTTTGAAAGGGCTGGGATTTAAACTGTTTGTCCCCTTGACCCTCTAACTGCATCTGGGCACAGATTTATACTGGTGGTAGTGGATCATGCCACCAGGTACCCAGAGGCTATACCCCTGAGGACCACCACAGCACCTGTGGTGGCAAGAGCCCTCATTGGAGTTTTCTCCAGAGTGGGTTTCCCAAAAGAGGTCATATCTGACAGAGGTACCAACTTCATGTCAGGGTATCTAAAGGCAATGTGTAAGGAGTGTGGTGTAACGTATAAATTCACTACTCCCTATCACCCACAATGCAATGAGTTAGTTGAAAGGTTCAACAAAACCCTAAAGGGAATAATTAAAGGCTTCCCAGAAAAGCTTAGGCGAAAATGGGACCTTTTACTTCCCTGCCTTCTGTTTGCATACAGACAGGTTCCACAGAAGGGGGTTGGTTACAGCCCATTTGGACTTCTGTTTGGGCATCCTGTAAGAGGTCCATTATGTTTGGTGAAGGAGGACTGGGAGTTACCTCTCAAACCTCCCAAACAGGATGTGATGGACTATGTACTTGGTCTCCGCTCCAGGACGGCTGAATACATGAAGAAGGCAACCAAAAACCTGGAGGCCAGCCAAGAACTACAGAAAACTTGGCATGACCAAAAGGCTGTACTGACTGTCTATCAGCCAGCACAGAAAGTGTGGGTGTTGGAGCCTGTGGCCCCAGCAGCCCTCCAAGACAAGTCGAGTGGGCCCCATACAATTGTTGAGCAAAAGGGAGGAGTCACCTATCTGGTGAATCTTAGAACTCCCAGGACCCCCCTTAGGGTGCTCCATGTCAACAGATTGAAACCATATGTTGACAGGGCTGACATGGGCTTGCTCATGGCAACTGATGAGGAACAGGAGGAGGAGAGTGAACCTCTCCCTGACCTGCTCCCACAGAACCCTGATGATGGGTCAGTAGATGGTGTTGCTTTGGCAAGCACCCTCACTGACCATCACCAAACTGAATGCAGACAAGTTCTGCAGCAGTTTAGACATATGTTAAGCCTGACCCCTAGTCAGACTTCCTGGTGCACCCATGAGGTGGACACTGGAGACAGTTTGCCTGTCAAGAGTAAAATCTACAGGCAACCTGACCGTGTCAGGGACTGTATCAGGACTGAAGTCCAGAAAATGTTGGAACTAGGTGTAATTGAGCCTTCAGATAGCCCTTGGGCTAGTCCAGTAGTCCTTGTGCCCAAACCTCATACCCAGGGTGGTAAGAAAGAAATGAGGTTTTGCGTAGACTACAGAGGCCTCAATGCAGTCACCAGGACTGATGCTTATCCAATTCCCAGGGCAGATGAGTTCATTGATACTTTGGCCTCAGCCAAATATCTGAGTACATTTGACCTAACAGCTGGCTACTGGCAAATCAAGTTAGCTTATGATGCCAAGGCCAAAACAGCATTTTCAACCCCTGGTGGGCACTACCACTTTGTGGTGATGCCCTTTGGTTTGAAGAATGCACCTGCCACTTTTCAGAGGGTGGAATAAAGTTCTGACAGGGATGGAGACTTATTGCTCAGCTTATCTAGATGATATTGCTGTCTTTAGTTCCACCTGGCAGGATCACCTGGTCCACCTCAGAAATGTTTTGGAGGCCCTGCAAAAAGCAGGCCTCACTATCAAGGACACTAAGTGCCAGATAGGGCATAGTCAGGTTGTATACCTGGGCCACCTTGTAGGTGGAGGCCAGGTTCAACCATTGCAGAGCAAAATCTAAACCATAATGGAATGGGTAGCTCCAACCACCCAGACACAGGTGAGAGCCTTTTTAGGCCTGACTGGGTATTATAGGAGGTTTGTTAAGGGATATGGATCTATAGTGACCCCCTTAAATGATCTTACCTCAAAGAAAATGCCAAAAAAGGTTCAGTGGACAGCTAGCTGTCAGAAGGCATTTGAAGACCTAAATCAGGCCATGTGCACTGCCCCCATCTTACAGAGTCCAGATTACACCAGAAAGTTCATTGTTCAAACAGAAGCTTCTGAGCTGGGTGTGGGAGCTGTACTGTCTCAACTGAATGATGAAGGTCAAGACCAGCCAGTAACTTTTATAATCAGAAGGCTGACCCCTAGACAGAAACGTTGGTCAACTATAGAGCGGGAGGCCTTTGATGTGCTGTGGGCCTTGAAGAAGCTGAGGCCATACTTGTTTGGCACTCACTTCATAGTTCAGACTGACCACAAGCCCCTCATATGGCTTAAACAGATGAAAGGTGAAAACCCAAAACCTTTAAGGTGGTCCATTTCCCTACAGGGGATGGACTATACAGTGGAACATAGACCTGGGACCCAACATGCCAATGCAGATGGACTCTCAAGGTATTTCCACTTAGAACACCAAGACTCAACTGGTCAAGGTTAGTTTAGTGTCCCTGCGTTTGCGGGGGGGGGGGGGGGGGGTGCACTTATGTCTGATGTTTACACTGGTTTCAGGCTATAGTCAGGCTGGGACCCTGCTAATCAGGGCCCCAGCCTCTCTGTTCTCTCTAAACAAAATGGAGTGCATATTAGATGCACTGGTGATTGGATACTGTGGTACCTTATGAGCCCCTAGTATATGGTACCTTTGGTACCAAGGGCATAGGTACTTCACAGGCCTACCAGGGGCTGAAGCATTTATTATGCCACCCCTGGGAAGCAGACTAAATCTCACACCACAGGCCTGCTACTGCAGCCTGGGTAAGGTAGTGCTAGCACTCCTCACTGAGATATAGATTCCCTATATCTCACCTTACACACACATATAAAGCTATCAGTCACCCCTAAGGCAGGACCGGTCAATCCTGAGGGCAGGGTGCTTGTTTTACAAGTGAGGGGGTGCCTCTGCCTGAGCAGGGCCCCTCTGCAGCCCTCAGAGTCTATTCTCTGTGGATGCGGTTAAACCATATACTCTTAAGTACATTATAACCTCGCGGTAAATACTAACTCTGGGATGGCTGCATCAAAACATGTCGTGTTTGGTGTCAAACGCTTTAGAATCATACCCCCACACCAGTAACTGGTGTGGGAGTATGATCCCACCCTTCTAGAGGGGTAGACATGTACCTACTGTGGAAACACGGTAGAATCCTGAAAGAGCCCTGGCATCAAAAAATGGATGCCACCAACACAGACACTGGGCTGCCCTCCTGCTGCTGACCAAATCTCGCAGTGGAGGAGGCCCAACAATAGGCATCCTGTCACAGGGAGGTGTAACCACCTCCCAGACAGGATTTAGTGTATTGGGGCTGGGTGGGTGCACTCCTAGAGTGCTTTGAAGTCCTGCACTGGAGGAGCAGTAGGCTCCTCTGTGCATATGCCAGCTCAAACCGGTTCACGGGCATACCTGCCCCTGCTCTGGTGCGAAACTGGACAAAGGGAAGTGGGTGTAGCCACCCACTCCCCTGACCCTCCCATAGGAGGGGTCATAGAGCTAGTCCCTCCCTTCCTTGTAGTATAAGTTAGGGAACCCTTGCCATTGCAAGTTAGATATCCCTGGATGACGCTCTGAAGAAGAATCCTGGACCTTTGACGTTCCACTACCTTTGGAAGACTGAAGAATCTCCCTTGGAGTCAAGGAGTGACCAAAACCAAAACTTTGAATCAATGGTCACAAACGTTCCCGCTCCCGCCGGAGTCCGAAGTCCCTACAGCCCCGAAAGTGGATTTCCTGACTTCTCAAAGGCCATCGTGAGTCCCCAGCAAAGCTGAGGCACGTGGACCCCACAAATGACGAGGAACAGCAATACCCAGGTGCCGTGCACTATTGTCGAGTGCAAACCCTTCACGACATTCTACGAACTTGTGCATTGGACCACGTGAGGTCCAAGCCTCCAGCAGGATTTCCACCGAAGATCAGAGGCCTACCCCGTCCAGAGTGACCGTGGGCTCCTGCGAAGGGAATTCTCACGAAGCGTCTTCTCGATCCCTTGCCCGTTGGCTTGTGGGTCCCCTGAAGACTTTTTCTATCAAACCAAAGGGCTCCCCTGGTTGCTCCAGGCCTGCCCGGACTTACCCTTGCTGGTTGAGTCCCTCAGACCTTGCTGGTCTGCACCGCTGACTTTCTTCACTTTCCACAAGACTTGCTGTTGCCAAGGCTTGTTGGCTCCAATCCGGTTGCCGACACCTCAGTAAGCTGCAGACTTCGTGAGACACTCCGAATCCAGCTCCTGGTCGTCGTCAACGCCTCCTGGACCTCGTGGCTGAAGAGTCAAGACA
Source organism: Triturus cristatus (assembly GCF_964204655.1). Classification (NCBI taxonomy): domain Eukaryota; kingdom Metazoa; phylum Chordata; class Amphibia; order Caudata; family Salamandridae; genus Triturus; species Triturus cristatus. Next base: position 960,719,002 of record NC_140582.1, read on the forward strand.
CCCGTGATCACCTGAAATCACCTGACGACTGTGGGCATCCATCTTCCTGGCCCCGGGTCCCTGGCAAGTGACTTTGAACACTGTCTCCTCGGCTTTCAGGTCTTCTTTCTTCTGAATCCAGCCTTGGATTCCACCGGACACTTCTTCTGTCTTCACAAGCAGCAAGACTTCTTTGGCTCCCATTGAAAACTACGCCGCGACCCGACACCAAAAGTCCCCTATGCACCCGGATTCCCTGGGTGAGGTAACTCGTGCACTACGGTGCTCCTGTGTGTGTTGGCTGTCGAACTACTTACCCTGTAAGTGACTTGCTTGTAGACTCTCCCGAAGTACCCTACAACGTTAAAATTCCAACCGCGACTTGCTCCATTGAAGTCAACAGGGAACCCGCAGCTGTGTTCTCACACTGCACGCGCCTCCCATGGGTCCTTTACTTACCTGTCTTGGGTGGATTAGTGAGGCCCCAGTGATTCTGAAGGTCCTAGGCCTTGTCCCCTTGCAAGTCGATATTCCTAAACCTCTTTTTTAGTATATGGTTTGGTACGCCCCTAGGGCCCCAGCCATATTTGTGCTTAACTTGTTGTGAAACATTGATGTTTACATATGTTCCTGACTTCTAATCTGATAAAGAGATTAGTAGACTGTGTCTAGTAATAAATACATGTATATTTTATATATATACCTGTGTGGTGTCTTTTTGTTTGGTAATTCAAGAGCTTATAAGGTAAAACAAGCTGCTTTACATTCCTCTGAGACTTAGCCTGAAGGCTGCTCTCCACAGCTACCACTAGGATAGCTTTCTTTGAAAAGGTTGTCTTAAACCTATCTATCATAAGAGTCCAATTGGACTGGTGCCAGGCCAACTTCTCACAGTAGTTGCGTGTGTAGACTTAGGAATCAGTGAGTGGTTATGTAGTAACTGGTATTGGTGTGTCAATGGTTTCAAATATTATACTCTGTATTTTACAGTGAGTGATAAAAGGTTATACTAGTGTATGATGAGGTGTATCAGATTGTCACATGGATGATGTCATCAGTGATGTCATTTGAGATGTCATCAGTGATGTCACTAACCATGTCATGAATGATGCAATATGTGACATCATCAGCAGTGCATTGCGGGCGCGCGAGTTATAGTTAGCAGAACTAACTATAGCGGAGGAATTTCTATGGTTTTGTACGAGTGAAATGACCAGCTTACTATAATACCCCTGAAACCTATGGTTTTTTTCTGTGAATATCTAAGATTTTTTAAATGCTAATTTCTAAGTATAACGTCTCTGAAACCTATGTTTTTTTTCAGTGAATTTTTTTTTTTTTTTGAAATATTTGTATTGAGTTTTTGCAAACAAAAAGCAACACATCTTGGTATCAAGTTCCGCATGAAATCAGCCCATCGGTAGTGGAATACATCAGTACGGGCACATTTAATATACATAGACGCTCCGTCTGCATCATACATTCGTATCCATCCCATACTACGGGCAAACGATAGGTTGGCTATTCTTGGTCACTGAGTTCAGAGTCTGAGGCATCGTGCGGGGGTTCACATATATTTCCTCTATAAATATTCCACCCACCCCACACCTGGGTCCACTTTCTCGGGCAACCTCTATGCACATATACAGTTTTTTCAACCACCATTACAGAGTCCATGTCCTGGATCCATTGAGCGAGGGTAGGCGACTGCCCCGATCCCCATCGCTGGGCTATTTTGCGTTTCGCCAGCATGAGCCCCAGTGTCACCCAGAGCTGTGTCACTCTCTTGAGGTCTGTCTGTTCCCAGATATTGAGGAGACACCTCCGCGGCTCCGGGAGTGTCGGGACCTTGGTCACCTGGGAGAGTGTGTGCAGTACCCCCTTCCAATATAGCGCTATAACTGGGCATTCCCAGAGGGTGTGAAAAAGAGTTCCCTCCAGCCCACATTGCCTGAGACATTGTGGGGAGTCCGCCCGCCGCAGTTTAAATAAGAGTGTACGGGTGTAATATGTGCGGTGCAGAATTTTAAGTTGGACCAGCCTTAGTTTGGACGATATGCCCACCTCCTTAGGGGAGGAGAGCGCCGACTGCCACTCCGCTTCATCCAAGTCTCCCAGTTCTGCCTCCCATTTACTCTTAAGGGTCACAAAAGGGTCCGGTCGATTGTTTATCATTTTCCGGTAGGTTAGGGACGTCGCTCTTTGCGTTAGGTGTTCCGTGAGGAGCCGGTCTTCTAGTGGCGATGACTCCGGGAGCCGGGTCCCGGGTTGGATCACCGCCCGAAGTGCGTGACAGATTTGCAAGTACCGGAAACGTTCAGTGTCAGCCAAGTCGTAATCTGCTTGCAGTTGGGTGAAAGTGACCACCTCTCCCTTCTTCCAGAGGTCACCGACCCTGGAGATGCCAATTAGATCCCACTGGTGGAATCCTTTGGTGGTGCGTAGCACCCCTAGCTGTCTTGTCTCCCATAGAGGCGTAGCCTGGGTAATCCTTCCCGCCCATCCCATAGTCCGCTGTGCCGCAAACCATATCTGGAGGGTATGTGCTGTGGGCCCTGCCGGAACGCGACCTCTCTTGGGGTTGTAAAGTTCGCCCATGACCCCCTCGGCCCCCAGCAGTTGTCTATCCATACGATACGCCGGGTCGTCTCCAGGCATATGAAGCCACTGATTTATAACCATAAGTTGCGACCAGTAATACGTTCTCATGTCTGGGAGGGCTATACCTCCATCGTACCACCCACTGGTGAGCTTATGGAGTGCTATCCGCGACGCCCTATCCTCCCACAAGAGGCCGGTGATCTCCGCGTTGACGGCCGCGAAATACGTAGGCGCAACCGGGAAAGGAGTATTTTGAAGTACGTATAGGAATCTAGGGAGGGCCAACATTTTAAAAAGAGAGGCCCTCCCCAGCAGCGTCAGGGGCAGGGAGCGCCAGTGCTTGACGTCCTTGCGAAGCCTTTGTAGGGGCTTCGTTAGATTTTCAGCCACAAACTTGTCGTTGTCCGCAGTTACATAGATGCCGAGGTATTTGAATCCGTCCTCGACCACCCGAATATCGCATCCCCTCGGGAGCCGAGGCGGGGAGCCTCGGAGCGTATAGACAATGGATTTCTCCCAGTTGATCTCATATCCGGACCTCCTCCCGTACGACGCACAGATGTCTAGGAGGCAAGCGATTGAGCGCACCGGCGAGGCCAGGTACAGCAGAACGTCGTCCGCATATAGGGAAATACGATCTTCCCATCCCATCGTCCATTTAAGGGCCCCGGATCACCGGGTCCTGTCGCACCCACACCGCCAGCGGCTCCAGAGCCAGAGCAAAAAGGAGCGGCTAAAGAGGGCAGCCTTGTCGCGTCCCTCGGCCCAACGGAAAGGCGTCTGAGACGTGCCCGTTTACTACCACTTGTGCCAGTGGCTGGGTGTACAGAAGCCGGATCCAGGCGCAAATCTTGGGACCAAGACCCATGTGGCGAAGAACGGCAAAGAGAAATGGCCATTACACCCGGTCGAACGCCATCCGTGCGTCCCATGATAGGATTGCCGCATCCTCCTCTATCGAGGAACGGCACACGAGAATCCCGTGGAGACGCCGTATATTCAGAGCTGTATTTCGGTGACTCATAAATCCCGACTGGTCCGGGTGTATCAGGGTCGAGAGTTACGGCTGTCATCTTGTCGCCAGCACCTTAGCTAGAATCTTCGCCTCTGCGTTCAACAAAGAAATCGGGCGATAAGATGCGCACTCGTGCGCGGGTTTGTTAGGTTTCGGGATTGCCACTATCGTAGCCACTCTCTGATCTCGGGGCAGGATCCCGGTCGAGAGACTGTCCCTATACATGGCAAGTAAGTGCGGGACCACGAGGGAGGCGCTCTGCTTATAGAATTCAACCGGAATTCCGTTTGGCCCCATCGCCTTCCCGGCGCGAAGGGCCAGAATCGCCAGTGTGAGCTCCTCAGCCGTCAGGTCCGCCTCCAGGGCCTCAGCCCCAGATGGGGTCAGCCGTGGAATTGCGATGTCCCGAAGGAAGGCCTCGTTCTCTGCAACAGTAGAGGAGGCCTCAGGGGTATATATCGTTCTGTAGTGGGCCGCCAAGGCCCCCGCTATTTGCCGCGGCTCCGACGTATACTCCCCGGAATCCAGCCTAATCCGTGCCACCCACCGCGCCGCGCGCTCCCCCTTTTCAAGCCAGGCCAGTAGTTTACCTGCTTTGTCCCCCAGCTCATAAATCGTATGCTGAGTTGCCACCTGTTTAGCTCGTGCGGCCTCCCAAAGATGGGACCTATACTCCTGCTGCGCCATACGGACTCTATGTGCCGAATCGTCATCTGCTTGCGCTGCGTGGATTGCCTCCGCCTCACTTACCCCCCGCTCGAGCTCCAGCACCGCCTGCCGCTGGGTTTTCTTGTGATCAGCAATCATGGAGATTGCCTGTCCGCGAAGGACTGTTTTATAAGCCTCCCAGAGTGTCGTTGGGCTCCTCACGGAATCTTTATTTTCAGCTAAGTATTGTGTAGTCGTCGCTTTAAGGGCCTTGCTGATTTTAGGGATTTTGATATAACCGGGGTGAACTGGGAACACTGTGCGTTTACGTGGGTCAAAGGTTGCAAACGTAATGACCACCGGTGAGTGGTCCGAAATACCTCTGGGTAGGTGCGACACTTCAGTCATTCCCTTTAACCCCGTGGGTGATGTGAAAATGTAATCTATGCGGGAAAGAGTGTTGTGGGCCCCCGAATGAAATGTGTATTGCCTCTCCTCCTGCCTATAGGTTCTCCAGGTGTCAATGAGGCCCAGTGCTTCCGTGAATTTTCGCAGAATGGGGATGGCGCTGCCATGTTCCCTGTATGAAGACCTATCCAGAGTCGGGTCCATGGTTGCATTAAAGTCCCCGCCCATGATGAGCTCCCCTTGTGGTAGCGCCAGCAGGAACTCACCCAATGCCCTAAAAGTGGCCTGGTGAAGTGTCGGGGGGATGTATACTGTCACCAAATTGTACAACTTCCCTTCCCATTGGCAGGTCAGTGCCGCAAAGCGGCCATGCTCCTCCCTACGAGAGTCAACCAAAATCAGGGGATAACGTTTGTTGACTAATATGCCCACCCCTCGGGACCCCGTCGTGAACTCCGAATGTATCGCCATCTTGAACCCCCATCTGTCTAGCGCTTTCGTGGTTGTGCCCACTAAATGCGTTTCTTGCAGGAGTGCCACCGCCGGCCCTCTACGCTTGAGATATTGCAACACTAGCCCTCGTTTGATCTTGTCCCCTAATCTGTTCACGTTCCAGGACAGAACACTGAAAGAGGGACAGTGCTGCTGTGCCTGCCCGTCTCTTAAGCTAGCGGTGGCCCCCTGAGTTTCGCTTTGTGTTTCCGTCGTCATGGATGGATGTGGAAAGTGTGTACTGTCGTGTACCCCTCCTGTGGTCCCCCACATGCCTAGCCTGCCAAATACACCAATGAGTAGTTGCTAAACCTGAAACAAAACACAAACCAACATTACCAAACTGCCCCCGTTCCCCCACCCCCCTCCCTGCCTCCCTGCCCAGCGGATTTAGAACTACCCGCCACCCCAACTTAGCAGAGTGCTTAGTTCCCATAACTTGCTACTTGCGTATGGGGGGGAAGCCGCTCACAGCCCCGCCGACGATCTCCACACCATGTGTTTGTCCATTCAAGTAACCGACCGACTGTCCGGAGACAAAAAAATTCAGAGTCAACAATTCCCCTGCCAGTTCCGAGCCCCACCCGGTCGCCTGGTGCACTCCGGCACTAGGCCCCTCACCGTCGTCAAATTCGGTTGCTCCATCGCAGCCTCAGCTCCGCGGCGCGCCACCCTCCGCTCTTGACTCCTCAACCTCCAGGTTCTCGGGGGAGGCGGAATGGCTGCGAGGGGGTCGCCCCGCTCGGCCCTTCGTTCTCACCGGACGCCACCCCTCCAGCCACTCCGTGGCCTCTGTCGGCGTTGCAAAGAACCAAGTGCGCCCCTCCGCCTCCACTCGTAGCTTCGCCGGATATAACATCGCATATTTAAGTTCTCGAGTGCGGAGTTCCGCCTTGACCGCCAGGAAGTCTCTTCGTTGCCGCATCACTGTAGCGGTGTAGTCCGGATAGAGGGTAACTGTGCTGTTGTCCACCCACAGCGGGGGGGCGGTATGCGCCGCCTGGAGGATTGCGTCCCTGTCGCGGAAGTTGAAAATTCGGGCCAAGATCGGGCGCGGGGGGGCCCCAGGTCGAGGCCTCCCACCGGGCACCCGGTGCGCCCGTTCTACTGAGAAAAATTTTGAGAGCCCACGTGGCTGCAACTGTTCCGTGATGAGTTTTTCCACAAAGAGGTCCAACGCCGGGCCGCGTTCACTCTCCGGCACCCCAACGACACGCACGTTATTCCTCCTTGACCTGCCTTCCTGGTCATCCAGCTTGACTAGCAGCTGCTTTTGCACCAATTCCAGAGTTTGTATTCGCTTCTGATGCTCGGCCGCTTCGTGGGTGAGGGTTGCCGTGGTAGCCTCGACCTCGGTCAGTCTAGAATTAATTTTTGCGACGTCTGCTCGAAGAAGCGCAACGTCAGTGGAGATCGTGCCGATTGAGGCCTGCATCTGGGTCAACGTGTCCATGACATCCGCCAGGGTAAACTCTTTAGTCTTGTCAGGGGGGGAAGAGGTAGTCCGATCTTTCAGGAATGCAAATTTTTCCAGCTTCGCCTGTGCTCCCCCACGGTGGCCCTTTCCCCCCATGTTGTCTGGCGCAGGCTGTGTCAGTACCCCTTCTGCCAAGGCCCGGGGCGATCCGGGGATTGTCCGAAACGTGAACGGGGGGTCAGTAGATGTCGCCTTATGCCCCGGGGGCACAGATTTGCCACCTATCTGCCGCTCCCAGGGTCCAGTCGTCACCACTCGTTACTCCCCACACCACGCAGGTCTCGGGCCGTGTACCGGCTCCTTACCGGGTCAATCGTTGCTCAGTCTCCGCTGGCTCCCTCCGCGCCTCGCCATCAGCCTCCTCACGTCGCCCCGCAAGGCCCCACGGGGCCGCGGGGGAGGTCCAGATGCCCAGGCCACTCGCCTTTTGCCTTGAAAGAGGCGCCGTCGTGTCACCGACTCCACCGCCAGATGCCTCGATCGCGGAGTGAGGCTGGGGGAAGTCTCACTCCAGGCCCGTTGCCCTGCTTGCTCCTTCGTTTCGGGGCCTCCAGTCTCGGCGCTTCAATGCCGACGCCTCGGGGCCTTGGCCACGCCCCCTCCGACTGCTCCCGATCGGTGCAGCCACCACTCGAGGCCCCGGCTCCGCCGCCGCTTCCAGGCCGCGCGTCCATTGCAGGAAGCCTCAAGGTCAGTCACACCTCGCCGGGGCCCCGCCGCCCGTACGGAGTCCCGGGTGTGCAGGGGGTGAGTCGCTAGCTTTCTTGCCGGTGTCGGGCCAGGATTAGTACAGGATCGGTGCGGGTTTGGGCGCCCGGCTCCGGAGCCGCGCTAGAGTATTTGTATTTGTATGTGGATTTATTAAGCGCGATTGATGCCCGGGGGCGTCCAAGCGCTGAGGGACCGACAGATGTATAGGCAGAGGCGGGGATAGTTACCAGAATTATTGTGGGGAGTTGAAAAGAAGAGTCTTGAGCTGTTTCCGGAATGAGGTAAGATTAGAATTGGCTCTCAGATGAAGAGGAAGGGCGTTCCATAGCTTGGAAGCGTTATGGGTGAAGGTCCTACCACCTGCTCTGGCTCTTTTTATTCTTGGTGCGGTGGCCAGAAAAGTCTGGTTTGACCGTAGGTTTCTGCTTGGATGGTAGTGAGAGATTAGGTCGCGGGTGATGATTGGGCCTTTGTCCCAGAAAGCCAGGTGGGCAATACACAAGGCTTTGAAGTGGATTCTTTGGCGGACTGGCAGCCAGTGTAGACTGGTCAGACTAGCTCTGACGGATTGTCGGAGTGGGAGCTGGAGCAGTGTCCGAGCTGCACAGTTCTGTACTGTTTGAAGTCTCCGCAGTGTGTAGTCTGGTGCAGCGAGGTATAGGACGTTATTGAAGTCCAGGCGGGACTGGATCAGACCCTGGATGGCCACTTGTTTTGCCTCCATGGGTAAAAGATGAAGAATTTTTTTGAGCATTTTAAGAAGGCCAAAACAGGTGGCGGAAAGTTTGGTAGCTTGTGTGTCGAATGACAGGGATTTATCGAGCCACACCCCAAGACTCCTGATGTTGTCCTTGGGTGTTGGGGGGGTGCCCAGACAGGGTGGCCACAGGGAATTGAAGGAGCTAGGATTCGCGGGACCTAGAAGCATCAGCTCCGTCTTGTCCCCGTTTAGCTTGAGTGATGAGGAAGACATCCAGCTCTTTACTTCCTCAAGGCATTTACAGAGTCCCCCGCTCATGGGAATGTTGGCCTCATGTGCCAGTGAGACCACCAGTTGGGTGTCGTCCGCATAGGAGATGATCTTAACTCCATACGGACGAACAACCTCAGCCAGTGGCCTCATATAAATGTTAAATAGCGCCGGGCTTAAAGAGGAGCCTTGTGGGACCCCGCACCTTAAAGGTCTGCTGGTAGATACTGATTCACCGTCAATACCTGAAAGGATCTGTCTTTCAGGAAGGACTCGAACCATAGCCAAGCCTGGTGCTTGACGCCAACATTAGACAGACGGTTCAGCAGGATGTCATGGCTGACCGTGTCAAAGGCCGCGCTGAGGTCAAGGAGGATCACTGCCACTGATCCTCCTTGGTCCAAGATTTTTCTGGATTCCTCGGTGACCTTGAGGAGGGCGATCTCGGTTCCGTGCTTGGGTCGGAAGCCTGTCTGGGTGGGGTCTAGCAGTTGGTTGGTTTCTAGGAAGGTGACCAGAAGGCTGTTGATGTATTTCTCCAACACCTTGCTCAGCCAGGGAAGCAGGGAGATTGGCCGATAGTTGCTGAAGTCTAATGGGTCCAAACTGGGTTTCTTCAGCAGTGCTTTAACCATGGCCCGTTTCCATCCAGGAGGGACCGTGCCGGAGGAGATAGAGGCATTCAGGAGGTCCATTATGATGGGTAGGGTGACCTGAGATGCCGACATTATAATGTCTGGTGGGGCTGGGTCGTTGGGGGAGCCAGATTTGACTTTCCGGGCTACAGTTTCCAGAGATGCCAGATCTAGGGGGGGGAAGTGAGCTAGTGTAGTGGGAGTCTGTGAGGTAGGGTGTGCCAAGACTGTGTTAGTCGAGGCTGGAACGGAGGTGGCCAGGGGGGGAAAGGAGGCGTAGATTTTGTCAATTTTTGGGTGGAAAAAGGCTGCCACATTGTTGCAATGCTCTGTGGATGTGGTTACAGGTAGGCTGGGTGGTAGCTTGGAGAGATTTTTTACTATTAGGAAAATCTCCCTAGGTTTTGATTTGGCTGACATGATTTTGTTAGAAAAATATGCCGCTTGAGTGGCTTTGATTTCTTCTTTGTACTCTTTAAGTAGCGTTCGGTATTGGGTTTTTCCTATTGGAGAGAAGTCCAGACGCCATTTCCTTTCAGCTTTCCTGCGTAGGCGTTTCTTTGCCCTAAGGGCCTCTGAATACCATGGTGCCGATTTGTGGGAACGTTTTAGAGTGGTTTTTCTTTTGGGGAGAATGTTGTCAAGGGATTAGGTGATCCAGTCTTCATAGGTCTGGTCAGCTAGGCGTGGATCCTTATTATGGAGAGGAGGGTTGCTAGCGAGTTTGCTCATCCATTTGTCGACTGGAAGGCGGGACCAGGCTCTGGCTATTCGTACTGTGGGTTTAATGGTTGGGGGTTTGAGTGTGGTCCAGGTGAAGGGGACTAGTAAATGGTCAGTCCATGGAAGGGGGATTGGTAGGCTAGATGTAAGATCTGCGCAATTGCTGAACACAGGGTCCAGCAAATGGCCTTTGACGTGAGTGGAGGACCTAACGATTTGGGTTAGCTGCAGCGCTGCTAGGACATTTATCATCATAGTGGCTATGTGATCGGTTGTGGAGTCAAAGTGGCAGTTAAGATCCCCTAACAGGGTGAAGTTCGAGGAAGTGCTGACGCGTTCCGCCACAATCGAGGCGAGAAGATTGTGGAATTGTTTGGGAGGGCCTGGAGGGCGGTAAATTAGAGTACCTGTGAAGCAGGTGTTAGGGGAGAGTTCGAGGCAGAAGGCTAGGCTCTCGCAGTCAGGGATGGTCTCCGGAATTACTCGACAGAGGAATTGGTCTTTATAGATAATAGCTAGACCTCCTCCTCTGCCCTCAGGGCGGTCCTGCCGAATGATTTGGAAGCCGGGAGGGAGGGCTGTGATTACCGCGGGGTCCGAATCTGTGGCCAGCCAGGTTTCTGTTAGGAAGACAATGTCTGGCATACGTTCTTCCAGCAATAATGCGAACTCTGCCCTGTGTTTGGGCAGGGATCTGCAGTTGAGCAAGTAGTTCAGCGCGTTTTTTATAGCTAGCACTAAGGGGGCGTGGCCTCTAGAGGGCGTGCCCAATCAGGGCGAGGGGAGATAATTAGGCGGGATATGCGGCGATTTCGCCCTTCCCAGCGCTCGTTTTCAGCGTGGAAGGGTGCCTGCACACAGAGGATGTGTCCCAGGAGGGGTGAGTGAATTAAAATCCAAGTGACAAAAATACAGTATTTTAAGTTTTAAAAATAGTGAATAGTTCTGTCTCCTTCTACTCCCGGCTGCGCCTCAGGAGGGTCCAAGTTATCTCGGCCATCTTCCTCGGCTGCCTTCAGTGAATTTTAAAGGTTATTTAAATGCTAATTTTTAAGTGTAATAGTAGTTATACCTATTTTTTTTGTGCTGATTTTCTACAGTTTTGTAACTGTTTATTTATAAATATTTTATTCATTAAATAACATTATATATTTTTCTGAAAATTGCAAAAAAAAACTCCTGCTCCTGCGCATTCGCGACACATGCGCATTACGGTACGAGATGCTTGCGCGGTTGCGGGTCCCGCGTGACGTCATATACGTGCTGGGGCTCACTGGGTGCGCGACTATGTGTCTTTAATATACATATTAGGGCAAGAGATTATCTAAGATATTCATAAAAATAATATATTTGTACTTATAATAAACTTATATTATTTTTAAATATATTTTCGCGAAGTCGAGTGCGTGCATCCTGAGTGCAGAGAACCAGGTCAGCAGAGCTGCTGTAGAGCCAGAGAAACCAGGTCAGCAGAGCCGTTGTAGAGCCAGAGAACCAGGTCAGCAGAGCTGCTCTAGAGGCAGAGAACCAGGTCAGCAGAATTGCTTTAGAGCCAGAGAACCATGTCAGCAGAGCTCTTTAGAGGGAGAGAATCAGGTCAGCAGAGCTGTTTTAGAGCCAGAGAACCAGGTCAGCAAAGCTGCTTTAGAGCTAAAGAACCAGGTCCGCAGAGCTGCTCTAGAGGCAGAGAACCAGGTCAGCAGAACTGCTCTAGAGGCAGAGAACCAGGTCAGCAGAGCTGCTTTAGAGCCGGGGAACGAGGTCAGCAAGCTGCTCTAGAACCAGAGAACCAGGTCAGCAGAGCTGCTTTAGAGTCATAGAACCAGGTCAGCATAGCTGCTCTAGAGGCAGAGAACCAGATCAGAAGATCTGATTTAGAGGGAGAAAACCAGGTCAGCAGAGCTGCTTTAGAGTCAGAGAACCAGGTCAGCAGAGCTGCTCTAGAGCCAGAGAACCAGGTCAGCAGAGCTGCTTTAGAGCCAAGAGACCAGGTCAGCAGAGCTGCTCTAGAGCCAGAGAACCAGGTCAGCATAACTGCTTTAGAGCCATAGAACCAGGTCAGCAGAGCTGCTCTAGAGCCAGAGAAACCAGGTCAGCAGAGCTGCTTTAGAGGGAGAGAACCAGGTCAGCAGAGCTGCTCTAGAGCCAGAGAACCAGGCTAGCAGAGCTGCTTTAGAGCCAGAGAACCAGGTCAGCAGAGCTGCTCTAGCTGACACTGACTGACTGACACTGACTGACACTGATTTACTGAAACTGACTGACACTGATTGACTGACACTGACTGATTGACTGACACTGATTGACTGACACTGATTGACTGACACTGACTGACTGACACTGACTGACACTGATTGACTGACACTGATTGACTGACACTGACCGACTGACTGACACTGACTGACTGACACTGACACTAACTGACTGACACTGACTGACTGACACTGACTGACTACTCTCTACTACTCTGCTACTCACTCTCTACTACTCTCTACTACTCACTCTCTACTACTCACTCTCTACTATTCACTCTGTACTACTCACTCTCTACTACTCTACTTCTCACTCTCTACTACTCTACTACTCACTCTACCACTCTCTCTACTACTCACTCTCTACTACTCTACTACTCTCTACTACTCACTCTCTACTACTCACTCTCTATTACTCTCTACTACTCACTCTCTACTACTCACTCTACTACTCTCTACTACTCACTCTCTACTACTCATTCTCTATTACTCTCTACTACTCACTCGCTACTACTCTACTACTCACTCTCTACTACTCACTCTCTACTATTCTCTACTACTACTCTCTACTATTCACTCTACTACTCACTCTACCACTCTCTAATACTCAATCTACTACTCTCTACCACTCACTCTCTACTACTCACTCTCTACTACTCTCTCTCTACTACTCACTCTACCACTCTCTACTACTCACTCTCTACTATTCACTCTCTACTACTCACTCTCTACTACTCACTCTCTACTATTCACTCTCTACTACTCACTCTCTACTAACACTCTACTACTCGCTCTCTACTAATCGCTCTCCACTAATCTCTACTACTCGCTCTCTTCTACTCTCTACTGCTCACTCTCTACTACTCACTCTCTACTACTCTACTAATCTCTACTACTCACTCTCTATTACTCACTCTCTACTACTCTACTACTCTCTACTACTCTCAACTACTCACTCTCTACTATTCTCTACTACTCACTCCACTACTCTCTACCACTCACTCTCTACTACTCTACTACTTTCTCTCTACTACTCAATCTCTACTACTCTCTACTACTCACTCTCTACTACTCACTCTCTACTTCTCACTCTCTACTACTCGCTCTCAACTACTCTCTACTTCTCACTCTCTACTACTGTACTACTCTCTCTTACTCTCTCTACTTCTCACTCTCTTCTACTCTCTCTACTACTCACTCTCTACTACTCTCTACTACTCACTCTACTACACTCTCTACTACTTGCTCTCTACTACTCGCTCTCAACTACTCTCTAGTACTCACTCTTTACTACTCTCTACTACTCACTCTACTACTCTCTCTCTACTACTCACTCTCTACTACTCTCTACTACTCACTATCAACTACTCTCTCTCCACCACTCACTCTACTACTCACTCTCTACTACTCACACTCTACTACTCTCTACTACTCTCTACTTACTCTCTACTACTCACTCTACTACTCACTCTCTACTACTCACTCTCTACTACTCTCTACTACTCACTCTCTACTACTCTCTACGACTCACTCTTCTACTCTCTACTACGCACTCTCTACTACTCACTCACTACTACTCACTCTACTACTCTCTCCTACTCACTCACTGCTACTCTCTCTACTACTCTCTAGTGCTCACTCTCTACTCTCTATTACTCACTCTCTACTCTTTACCTCTCTCTACCTCTCTCTGTACTACTCTCTACCTCTCTACCTCTACCTCTCTAACTCTACACCTCTACCTCTCTCTACACGCACACATATGCACATATTTATATGCATATGCATTTATATATATGTATGTGTATGTATATATATATATACATACATACATATATAAACATATATATAATCTGCATAGCTATATAAATAAAAATATAAATGCATGCATACATATACATATATGCATGCATATGCATGTTATGTACATGAAAGTTTGAAAAACACTAATAAAAGCAAAGCTAAAAAGCCACCTAATTACAAACAGAATTGCTTTAACTTAAACGAGGGCGAGACCTATTGCATTTTCAATGCTTGTTTACTTTGCTTCCTTCAAGAAGGCATTCAGATGTGTCACACATTTGCCATAAATTCTGAATGGTAGCACTCTAGTTGCTCATTAGATCACTGTAGTAAAGCTACTGCTCACCAGGGAAGTCTGCTGCTGGTATTCAAAGTGCATGTTTCAGTCTGCATGTCAGAATGTTTGTACGAAATAGAAGAGGATTTGAGAAGTCAAAATGTGCCCTAATTTTTCTTTCTGCAGCACTAATCATAATTTCTATGGCAAAATGAACACTCTCATTTTGTTCCTTTGCAAATTAAATGTTTTAAGTGTTACCACTGTTTTCCAATCAAGATGGCTTCAGGTGTTCCATTTTGTCATAAGTAAGACTGTTAGCACTCTAGTTGTTCTTTGGAACACTCTGGGAAGCTGCAGTAGAACACAAAGGATTCAACTGACAGTCTGTGCCCTTGTTGGATGTACATGTTTTACTGATAATGTCAGACTTCATTCTCACATGACTGAGAAAGATAATGTGAATTTACTGAAAATATGCTCTCAGTTTAGCTTATAGATCACCTTCCAAACCTCTGTGGGAAAACATGAGAAAATAGTTCTCTCTCAAACATGATTCATGATATCTCAGCAGAAGGCTTTTTCACATGGTAAATTCACCTTAGAACATACTACAATTCCTAAAATGAGTATGGTACCATCAAAAAGTGATTTATACTGTAACTAAAGTCTTAAAACCTTCTATTAACTGCAATGCTTTTTAATGAGGTGCTATCATGTATATTGATCCCAAGATGGCTGCCAACACTTCTTGGATGAAGTGCTGACAGCCAATCAGATCTCACGATGAGATGTGTGGTTAGGATCCGCCCAGATATATATGTGATTTTACTTTTGATTTTCTCAGGAACTACTGAACGGATTTACACCATTTCAGCAAAAGGCACGACTCTGAACCAAGGTCTACCTTTCTGCCAAATTTGGTGTAATTCCGTTCAGCAGTTCGGGCTGTAGCTGTGACTAAAGGTCCCTATGGAAAATTGCATGGGGAAAACACGTTTTGGGACCCCCATTTTTTCTCAGCCCCTGCTTGACGTATCACCCCGAGACTTTAGGATAGGAGCAGACCGGAGCAGGCCACGAGTTTTGAAAATTTCACGAAGATTCGTCAACCGGCGCCAAAGTTATTCTAAATAGAATGTTGCAGATTTCGTATGGATAATAGGTCCTAACTATAACTATCTACTGGTGACCTCCAGTAGTATATATATATATATATATATATATATATATATATTTACACAGAAAAAACCATAGGTTTCAGGCACGTTATAGTTAGGAATTAGCATTTAAAAAACCTCAGAAATTCACTGAAAAAACCATAGGTTTCAGGGGTGTTATAGTTAGCTGGACTTTTCACTTGCACAAAACCATTGAAATTCCCCCGTTCTAGTTAGTTCAGCTAACTATAACTCGCGCGCCCGCAATGCACTGCAAATGACATCAGTGATGTCATTTGAGATGTCATCAGTGATGTCATGAGTGATGTCACTGACCATGTCATGAGTGATGTAATATGTGACGTCATCAGCAGTGCATTGTGGGCGCGCGAGTTATAGTTAGCTGAACTAACTATAACGGGGGAATTTCAATGGTTTTGTACAAGTGAAAAGTCCAGCTAACTATAACACCCCTGAAACCTATGGTTTTTTCAGTGAATTTCTGAGGTTTTTTAAATGCTAATTCCTAACTATAACGTGCCTGAAACCTATGGTTTTTTCTGTGAATTTCAAAGGTTTTTTAAATGCTAATTTCTAACTATGCCTACAGAGATAGGACATGTGAAGAAAGAAGAAAAAATGCACAGAAAGAAAAAAAAGAATTGCAGAAAGAAGCAACAGAATTCCTCAAAGACGAAGAAAAGTGCAGGAAGAAGGATAACGTGCTGAAAGAACAAAAAGAAGAGCAGAAAGAAGCCTTGTTGCAAAATCATCCTGTACCCTCAACTTTTTCAGACGGATACTGGTGGTAACTGAGTCTGACTAACCAGTCCTAGAGCCAGTGCTATGTTAAAAGACACTTAGAATACAGTGAAAACACCTAAATACACTAGGGAACATTATGCGTTGGGGTCCCCCTGTGATTAGCATGACCTCCTCTGTAAGCCCCTAGTATATAATAGGGCAGGGGGATTAAAACTACCTCTTAAAACAGGCCACAGGGCGTTTTTGCACACGTTAACTCAGGCCCTGTCCCCTCCTTTCACCACTGTGTAAACACGACCTGTGTCCGTTTTTAGTTGGGAGATTAAGTTCATTTGAATCCTGAGGGTCCCTAGGGTCCAACTAGCCCACTAGGTACCTCCAGTAAGTGCCACAGAGCTGCGTTGCAGAGAGGTGTAAAAAGTGGCACGGCCTGGACCACCTCTCTGCAATGCAGCTCAGTGGTGCTTACTGGAAGCACTTGGAGGGCTAGTTAGCCCCCAGGGGCCCTCAGTATTGAAGGGAAATTATATCCCCAATTTAAAACGTGCCATAGTGCGTGTTTGCACACGTCACCTCGGGCCCCGTCCCCTCCCTTCACCACTGTGTAAACGCGCCCTGTGGCTGTTCTAAGTTGAGAGATTAAGTCCCCTTGAATCCTAAGGGTCCCTAGGGTCAAACTAGACCACTAGGTACCTCCAGTAAGCGCCACAGAGCTGCGTTGCAGAGAGGTGTAAAAAGGGGCTTGGCCTCAGAACACCTGTCTGCAGCGCAGCTCCCTGGCGCATACTGGAGATGCCTGTTGGGCTAGTTGGCCCTCAGGGACCCTCAGTATTGAAGAGGAATTAATTCCCCAACTTACAATTCGCCAGGGGGCGTGTTTGCAGAGTGCTGCAAAGAGAGGGCGTGGCCTCCGGCACAATGCCAGTCTTTTATATATTTTAATTTTTTAAGAAGGGGGGCTGGGTGGTTCCCCTTCTTATTCTAATTTATTGGCCCTGATGACCCCATCCCCTAGGGCCTGTCTCCTAATTATATTTTTTTGACCCCAATCCCCAGGGCCGGGCACTGTTTTTTATTATTTAAAAAAAATATATAATTATAGGCACACCTAGGACACGCTGGACAAACCGTACGTACCTATCACCATGACGATTTGAGTGATATTCATTAAAAGGCGACTATGCATACAATGAATCCACGTGGAATGTATTTACACCACTAGTGAAGCTCTGACATGTCTGATGCCCTACCGTGCCTAATCCCGGTAGACACCCTTGTCGTTTATTTATACAAACATGGGTAGCTATTGACGGGCACATTTAATACACATGCACACCAAGCCATTCAAAGGGGATTCGACAAAAATTCGACCAAAACTATGCAAGAAACCCCCCTCACGGTTAATAAAACACACATCCACTGCCGGATGTGTAATACTTTTTATTTTACTCTCTGGAAAGGGGACGAACATCACTTGAGAGTCACAGCGCGCTTCTGGCAGAGCCCAATGCTGTGTTACACCCACCATTGCCTGCTGAGTGCCACACACCTCTGTGTTGTATTCCACTAGCTAGTGCATATGCTATGACACTCTCTAGCCCATGTGCACTGTAACACCACCCCGTGAATATGTCATGCCACACTTGTCTTCGCACGGGTTATATTGCCCCATCTAACGTGCCTTCCTCGATGCCTATGTTATAACGCACAGTGCTATGCCATACATATTACAATCTGGGATCCATATCTTTGTCACAGTGCATATGCAACGTTACACTCCCCAGCACATATTTTATATTACAACTTTAGAGACTAGTTAGGTTACACAACACTGCCCTGTGCATATTACACTCCAAGGCGCATATCGCATAGCACGCGCTAGTGCCTGTGCTATCTCGCGCTCTCCAATGAATCTGTCATTGCGCACAATGTATTGCATATTATATTTCACGCCCCGGTTCATCTTATATCACACTTTTTGGTGCATAGTTTATACCATATACTATATCTAGTTTTCATTTTCAATCGTGCTCTCAGGACTATGTTCTATATAACACTGCGTCCACCTACCCTTTTTCACGGGCATTCCATTTTGCGATGGGGGGTGGAGGGTCAGGGGGTGTTTCTGCCAAGTGAGCCTGGAGTCACAGTCACAAGCGTCCTCTTCTTCCTGAATAAAAGTGAGATTATTCTGCATACTTGTTCATATTTTAAGTAGTTCGCACAGACACACATTTTAAAAACAATAAAGTTCCTAATACCCACCTTCTATGAACAGTTAGCTTGCTGCCCCATCCACCTCCTCCCTATCCTCTGTTGTCTGAATCCATGGACTAGCCTTCTCCCTCCTGCCATGCATGGTCTGATGTGCTGCCACTGCCCTCCATCTAGCATGATGTACCAGTCCACTCCTCCTGCCCTCCATTGCCCAATTCTATGGCCCATCATTGACCTCCTGCTTAGCCTCTGTGCTTAGCTTGCTGTCCCTATTCTCCTTCCCCCTGCCCTCCGATGTCTTTGTGCATGCCCCTGCTCCATCCTTTTTGCCCACCATGTCCCATGGACCTGCCACTCCTATCTACTCTGAGTGTTCTGTTGAGCTGCCACTCCCCTCCCACCTGCCTAGCATTGTCAGATGACTGTAACCTGTCCCTGCCACCTCCACCCTGCCTGTCCACATGCCATGCCCCTATCCTCTTCTTCCTGTCCTCCATGGTCCATTCTACTGCCACACCCTTCTGCCCTCCCTGGTCTGTCGTGCTGCAACTGCTCCTCCAGCCTGCCCCGCGTGGTCTGTTGTGAGGCCCCTTCCCCTGAACTCTCTTGTCTGTGCCCAGGTCCTGACCTTCCCTTCTATCCTCCATGGTCCTTTGTGCATGCCCCTGCACCCTCCGTCTTGCCCATCATAGCCATTGTGCTGCCACTAACCCTCCTGCTTGCCATGCATGGTCTTCTGTGCTGCCACGGCCCCTCCCACCTTCCCTGTGTGGTCAGCTAGCTGCCCCTGACCCCCTCCCACCTTCCCTCCATGGTCTGTCTGTATGGCATCATAGTCTCATTGTTGCTCTCCATGGTGTGTCTTGCTTCTAGTGCCCATCCTGCCTGACCTCCATGTTCATCTTGCTGCTCCTGCCTTGCCCCATTGCCCCCAGCCCTCTGTTTCCATGTGCAGACCCCTATTCCCTCCCTCCTGGCTTGTCTGTTCCATTGTAATGCCCCTGATCCATCCCTCCTGCCCTTTATGGTCTGTTATGCTGCAGCTTTCTCTCCTGTCTGTCCATTATGGTCAGCTAGCTACCATTGCCTCTTTCCCCTCTGTTCTCTGTTGTCCATGTGCATGGTCCTGTCCCCTCCCTATTGCTTTCTATGAATTGTTGTGCTGCACTCCCATCTCGCATGCCCTGTGCGGTGTATTGTGCTGCTGCAAACCCCGATGCCTGCCCTGTAGGGTCAGTTTGGTGCACCACTCCATGTCTCTCCTGTCCTCTGTTATCCGAGTCCATGTCCCTACCCCAATTCCTCCTGCCTTCCATGATCCAATGTACCATACTTGCGAACATTTTGAACTTGGTAAGAGGGAGTTTTTGAAAACAAACTGGGGTATTGATTTTCCCCTTTGAGTTACATTGAAAAAGAGGAGTTTGTAGACAGGAGACAGATCAAATAAAGTCCATTTGAGCTTAAAAACTTTGGACGTTTCCTTGCTGAATCGGGTCTGTTGGCATGTATGGTTGTACTACCACTGCGTCTTCCTTCTGCCCACAATGGTCTATTATATTGCCACTGCCTCTCTTGCCAGTCCTGTATTGTTTGTTTGTTGCCCCTGCCCCCTTTCCACTGCCCTCCATAGTCTGTTGTGCTGCCACTGCCCTTCCTGCCTGCCCAGTGTGGTCAAATTGTTGCCTCTGCACCCTCCTACCTGCCTTCAATTTTCAGAGTCTGTGCCCCTGGCCTCTCAACGGTATCCTAATGAACAACTAGATTGCTAACATTCTATATTTATTACAAAAGTGTGGAACGCCTGACGTCATCTTGATGTAATCAAAACTGTAATACCTAGAGCATTTCCTTTAGAAATTAGATATATGAGAGGGTCTTATTTGCATCAAAATTACGGTTAGTGCTCTAAAAAACGAAAATGAGGACATATTTTCTGAGTTTTCAAATAGCGACAAAGCACTTTTAAATTATTTGTTATCTTTAGTTTTTTTATCCAGTTGACCACTTCATTAAATGTTGCACTTAGGGGAGAGGATGTGGTGTTACTGCCAGAGCTGCAGACCTTGCAACAGGGGAACCAGGTTGGAGTTTCTGCTTCAGCTTGACATTCTGTGATTCTAGTCAAATCACTTAATCTCCCTATGTCTACAACTAAAATTAATTTGTTCTTGTGTGATGTAACCAATGCTCATGTAAAGCACTCCAATACCTGACAAGTTTGCACTATATAAAACTGCAAAAACACAACAAATAAAAAGTGTTTTGCACATTTCTGTCATTGGGCTACATGTGGGCTACATCTGGGTGATATTTGTGCTGCATTTGGGCTCTTTTGTCTCTGGTGGCCATCTTGAGAGATTTATTTGTTATGAAGTTTCCTAATTTCCTCATTTACTGCAGTCTCCTCTATAGGAAATGCTTTCAGTTTTTTACTTTGATTCCATCAAGAAGGTATTCAGATATGTCACACATTTGCCATAAATTCTGAATGTTAGCACTCTAGTGGCTCATTAGATCACTGTAGTAAAGCTACTGCTCACCACGGAAGTCTGCTGCTGGTATTAAAAGTGCATGTTTCAGTCTGCATGTCAGAATTTTTTCATGAAATAGAAGAGGATTTGAGAAGTCATTCAAAATGTGCCCTAATTTTTCTTTCTTCAGTACTAATCATAATTTCTATGGCAAAATGAACCCCCTTATGTTGTTCCTTTGCAAATTAAATGTTTTAAGTGTTACCACTTTATTCCAATCAAGATGGCTTCAGGTGTGCCATACTTTTGTCATAAGTAAGACTGTTAGCGCTCTAGTTGTTCTTTAGAACACTCTGGGAAGCTGCAGTAGAACACAAAGGAATCAAATGACAGTCTCTTCCCTTGTTGGATGTACATGTTTTACTGAGAATGTCAGACTTCATTCTCACATGACTGAGAAAGATAATGTGAATTTACAGAAAATATGCTCTATAGATCACTTTCCAAACCTCTGTGGGAAACGCATGAGAAAATAGTTTTCTCTCAAACATGATTCATGATTTGCCAGCAGAAGGCTTTTTCACATGGTAAAATCACCTTAGAACACACCAAAATTCCTAAAATTAGTATGGAACCATCAACAAATGATTTATAATGTAACTAAAGTCTTAAAACCTTCTATTAACTGCAATGCTTTTTAATGAGGTGCTATCATGTAAATTGATCCCAAGATGGCTGCCAACACTTCTTGGATGAAGTGCTGACAGCCAATCAGATCTCACGATGAGATGTGTGGTTAGGCTCCGCCCAGATATATATGTGATTTTACTTTGATTTTCTCAGGAACTACCGAACGGATTTACACCATTTAACTAAAAGGCACGACTCTGAACCAAGGGCTACCTTTTTGCCAAATTTGGTGTATTTCCGTTCAGCAGTTCGGGCTGTAGCTGCGACTAAAGGTTCCTATGGAACATTGCATGGGGAAAACACGTTTTGGGACCCCCCCTTTTTCCTCGGCCCCCGCTTGACGAATCACCCCGAGACTTTCAGGATAGGAGCGGACCGGAGCTGGCCAAAAGTTTTGAAAATTTCACGAAGATTCGTCAACCAGAGCCAAAGTTATTGGGAATAGATTGTTGCGGATTTCCTATGGAAAATAGGTCCTAACTATAACTACCTACTGGCGAAATAAACAATATTATATGATTAAAAACCAATGTTTTCAAACACTAAAAATATAGAAATTCCATTAAAAAAACCAAAGGTTGAAGATAAATTATAGTTGGGAAATCTTTATTTATTATTTCTATAGAAAACCAACCTAAACTACACAAACCTTAGAAATTACAAAGTTATGATTTGTAATTTGTAATGCCACAACCAAAACTTTCTGCAACTCGCGCACCTTCGAACAGACTGTTGTAAACTCGCTAGACTACTGAGTTGACGTCTTTAGGGCTGCAGTAACTTTAGAAGTGTAGTCTGTGTATCTTCCTAAACCCATCCTTAAATTGTCCTAAGCTTCTCTCATTTAGTAGCAAGTATTCTTCAAAAAAAGCTCCTGGCAAACTACTGTTACTCTGTGAGGTAAAGGTATTACCCCTGGCCGGTTTTCGAGTCTGGTTTTAGCAGCCACCTCAGCATGAGGGAAGTGTGATTCTGAGCTGTGTTCTCTGCAGCATCACAGTGGATATTGTCTAAGCAATTTCTTGAAAACAGATGCAAAAACCCGTCTTGCGCCCCTGAAAAGTTGTTCACAGTATCAATATAAGGTCCTTTCTATTAATAGTGTTAACATGTACCATCTGTTGTTTTTCTTCACTTTCCAGGCCTCAAGTTAATGTTGTTGCTAAGCCTAGCGAAGACCAGGCGCAAGAAACAAAGCGTCCTGAATGGTTTACGAAATACTTTTCATTCTAAGAATGATTGATTCTGTACCTGCTTGGATGAAGAAACATAAGAAGAATGTATGTTTGGAAGCTCTAAATGGTTCTCGATTGAAAACGGACGTGTCCTTAAAATGAAATAATTAAACTAGATGCCTTTTATAAAGGCTAAGCGGTCCTAAATTTGCACTTCTACAACCTTGGTATGCTACATTTGTATCTCAGGAATATATTTTGGTCAGAATATCATGTGACGAATGAATGTGAAGAATTCATTCAAGCAACACAGCAGTTATAGTTTGCAGTATCCTTTCATGTAATAATTTCTGTCGCTGAACAATGTAATCATTGCACAGAACTGTGCTAATGTGGCATGTGTTTCGAGTTCAT
Source organism: Triturus cristatus (assembly GCF_964204655.1). NCBI lineage: Eukaryota > Metazoa > Chordata > Amphibia > Caudata > Salamandridae > Triturus > Triturus cristatus. The sequence continues at coordinate 960,741,885 of NC_140582.1, forward strand.
CTGATGCTATAGCTAAAATTGCTTTACTGATGGATATTGTAATAAAATGGTTTAAAGGACTGAATTCCACGAGTATTCTTGTATTTCAAATTCATTGGCTATTGGAGTTTAGAAAGCACAGTTATTTGATGCATTCTTTCTGTGATCTCTGTGGAAGCTTCTCTGGGCAAGACTGAGTGGATGTTACCTTACTGAGGTGCAAATAATTTCACAGGCCACAAATGATACAAATGATTCAAAGGACAACCACAGAAGAAAGCTTCCTTTGTTAATTGTTAAAGAAACGTTTTCCCCTAATTCCCAATTTTTATCCCCCCCTCCATTGGGCGGGCGTTAGGATACACATTGACAGTTTGCCACCCTTTTTATGGCGCCTCCTAAGGGCAACTATGCCTCTACGCCCGCGTTTGTAATATGGTGCAGTAATTCCCTAATTTGCATCGGAACACTCCTCCAAGCAAATGAGGGAATGCCCTCTCAAGATAGCACTGGCACACATGTAAAAGAGGCAGCACAAGCATCTGTGCCCTCTTCTGTAATTCCGTAGTGCCTCCAGGGTGTGAAGATCTGGTGCACACATCTGTTGCACCCCTGGGGCACTACGTGTAATACGGCCCATGGTATCTGTTTTTACTGGTGGATAGTAGGCCACTTACTGGTGTGTGGATGCTGGCAGGTGGTTATCATGAGAAAGGGACCATAGGTGCTTTCAGGGCAGGATTATGTCAGCTCCTCCAGCTCAAAAAGCATCCCATTCTGTTGCACTCCTTTGGGAAATTACACAATTATTGGGTCCTCAGCTCAAACACGAAGGGCAGCTGTTGACATAATGGATGCCCGAAGAGCAGAGATCTCTCCTGTGATTTTCATTAAAACTGGGGTGTTTAGACAAAATATCGGGACCACATATATCGTGGGACAAAATATTGTGTCAAGAATATTGAATACTAAAATATCGTGAAAGTAAGTTACTATAGGTAAGCAAAGTTTTTCTATATACAAGTCGAAATCTACGTACCTTGACGATATATATATATCGTCGATGTACATAGATGTGGAGTTAAAGCTTGTAAATCTATATTTACCTATTTGTAATTACCTTCTAGAAATTTTGGTCTTTGATATTTTTGACATGATATTCTGTCCACACGATATTTTTGTTTCCGATACTCTATCAGTGATCATGACACTGTCACAGACTCAACTAGATGCTGTGAAATACGGCATCATATCCTGTACACAGAGTGCCAAAAGGAAAGAATTGCGAGGCTTCATTAAACTGTGTACTCTTCTCTCTTTTCCTCTCTCTGTCAGATATTGCACCAGAATTGGATATGAATTGCGGCAGGCATGGTTTTTCATACCCCAGAGGTTTAATGGATTGACAATGTTAGGTCAGAAACCAAGTGAAAAATAAGTTCCATACCTGTACACTGTGGTTCTCAGGTATTGCTATCTTTCATAGATTTACATTCTTGTATCTTCCCTGTCGTCATGGTGGGAGCATCCCAGTAGATAGAAAAGAAGTACTGTAAAAGTACATTAGAAACCACCAAAGGAAAATAAAAACTTTTAACATTCGTCAGCCTCCTTATGTAGGTCCAAACTTCGACCAATCAGAGATGAGCCCTAGACCTCAACTCCTCAGCAGAGCCACCAGACCTCAGATTTCGCGCACAAGTGTGCTAAGGTTAAGAGTAGCATGAGGTAAGAAGTGGCATGCCTAGACGGGGAGGAGGGAGGGCCGCATGTGAATCTATGAAAGATATCAATACTGGAAAACCACAGTGTATAGGTAAGTAACTTGTTTTTTCTCCAGTATTAAATCTTTCATAGATTCACATGCTTGTATCAGAGTAGTTAGCAGTGTTCTTTGTTAAATCGTTGCGACTAGGCGAAGACCTTCGTATGCACAGAGAATGAAACAGCATTTAAGAAACATATATAAGCATATAGATCTATATGCATCACTAAATTCAGATACATAACTAGAAACATGTAAAACCATGAAATCAAATGCATAAAGTAAAACAGAGGTAAAAGATATAAATAAGATGTACCTCAAGTTAACAGATGTCTACAGCAAAGAGGGCAGTAGAGGCCACCATCTTCCTTGTGGAGTTCGCAGACTCCTTTGCAGACAGGGGTTTTCCAGCTTTATTATGGCAGAAGACAATTGCAGAAGAGATCCAACGTGCGATACTGTTTCTGCAAAGGGCTTGACCATTCCTTGAAGATTCAAAAGACACAAAGAGCTGGTCCGATTTCCTGAAAGTCTTTGTTCTTTGGATGTAGAATTTGATGCATTGTTTTACATCCAGAAGTTGTAGGATTTCTAAAGTGTGTTGAGAGCACGACCAGCTCCTTTAAGTGAAAAGACGTTGGAACCTTTGGTATAAAGTGAGGGTTTGTTCTCAACACTACCTTGTCCTGTTTGAATTGTAGAAAAGGTTCAGCCACCGTGAAAGCCTGAATCTCACTGATTCTTCTAGCCAAAGTGAGGGCCAGTAAGAGAGACGTTTATCCTTGAAACTTATTTTCAATCAGCTTTGTGGATCGGCTCAAATGGCGATTTCAACAATTGAGATAGGACTGTGTTTAATTATGGAACTGCCGGACGTTTCAGTGGTGGAAAAACTCTGAAAAGGCCCTTCATAAACTCTTTAATAATTTGCGTTAACCACAGCGAGAGTTCCCCTGGCTATCTGCGAAACCTAGAAATTGCAGCTAGGTGTACCTTGATAGATGAATGAGCCAACTTTGACTTTGCTAAATGAAGTAGGTTGCTCCGGGGTCGAGAGTAAAGGATGTATGTCCTTTTCCACTCACCAGTAGCAACATCTTTTCCATTTTGCAGCGTATGCCCTATTAGTGGAAGAAGCTATGGCCCACTGAAGGATGGACTTGCAATCTGGAGCGATGTCGAGATTTGTAAATTCATAGTCGTCGGGTTCCGAGCTGACTGTTGTCTATATGAGACATAGGAAGCCCGAAAATGCTGCTGTTGTTGCTGTCCTCCATATTGTGGTCTGTACGATTTTTGGAAATACGGCTGAAATCTGTAGAACTGATAGGACGATCTTTGCTGGAACTGACCTCGTCCTCTTCACCCACGAAAGGACTGATAACTTCTTTGTTGCAACGTGCCCAAAGAACGTGCTGCCTCCGTTTCCTTTTTGATACCCTGAAGTTCTTCGTTCTTCGTTCATGTGTTTCCCAAACAGGTTTTTCCCCGTCGAAGGGCATGTCTAACACTTTCGATTGTACTTCAGGGCGGAAAGATGTTGCCCACAGCCAGCCCTGTCTACAGAGAAAAGCATCTCCTGCCATTTGTCTAAAAGCAATAGAAGACAAATCCATTGCCGAGTCAATCACTTCGGACGAAGCTCTAGCACCTTCCTATAGCAGGTCTTTTGCTTCCTTCTTTTTATCTTCGGGAAGATATTCAAGAAGAAGTACAAGGACTGCCCATAACTGGCAGTGGTATCGCCCCAAAATTGCTAAGGCATTAGAGGCCTTGATGGAAGTAGCGACCATAGTAGCAAAGTGTCTGCCTATACTGTCAAGCCGTTTGCCTTCTCTGTCTGGAGGCACAGAACAAGGAGATTGCGGATTCCTCTAGCGCCTCTGATGCCATGTCTGTTGTATACAAGGATAGCTGTATACCTGATTCTTAATACATTTATGTTGTGTGCACTTACAGCTGGGCACCACGAGATGGTCCAAGAGCATGGAGAGTGCATGTGACTTTTTTGCACAATAGGTAAGCGCCAATACATATGTATATATGAAGCACAGGTGTTTTATGGTCTGTAATGATGTTAAAGAGGTCTGAATCACTACAGCATGAAGAATATAGGGGACTACGAAAACGTCCAATATCCTTAGACTGGGCACACCTAATAGAACTTTTTAAAGTAGACACAAGGGATGAGTTGGAAGACTCACAGGCTACAGTGATGGAAAGCGGTACAGACGCATGATTACTGCCTGTGAGATGGCTGGATTTCTAAAAGATGTACTGTTCCCCCCCATTCTCCCACTTCCCCCATACATACCCTTCCTTCCCCTTTCTCTCCCCTCTTCCTCCCCCTCTGCCTCCCCCCTACCTCCCCCTCTCTCCCCTGTCCCTCCCCCTCTCCCGCCCCTCTCCCCCCCCCCCCCTTCTCCGAGCCTCACCTTCCCCTTCCCCTGTGATTTCGGACCTGACCGTCACCCGATACAAAACATCTGGTAGGGTGTATTGTCTTTGTAGCGGCAACAGTTTTTATTGTTTGGTTTTCATATTATTTGGGGTGGGTTTTATTTGGGGGGGGTAATGGGTACTGATATTTCGGACAATACTCACATTATTATTGTTTATGCACTTATAATGTGTCCACATTCATATCTATGCAATGCTTCCACACCTAATATTAAGTGGATAATAGTTCTGAATAATGAAAACGTAGTTCATGTATGCGACTATTACCATCTTGTTATAGGAAAATGTAAACAAAACGTCTGATTCTAATCATACATGTGTATGTACCATCGACAAGACTCAATAAAGTTTGTGTTAAAAAAAAAGATGCCTGATAACATTAACATGACCTTTTCTCAACAGTTTCACGTTCCCATCTGAAAAGAAGAGGGACGTTGAACATCGGGCCACGCAGTTCCAGTGGTGGCTTGTATAATTTCACTTCCTCTCCTCTCACTACTCAACTGACAGGTCATCCTGCCTTAAGTGACTATAACTAGGTCTCTGACCAAGATTTTTAAGGCACCAAGGAACTTTGTACCATTCTTCCTTGTGACAGTCTAGGGCATGTACGCTGGACCTTACCAAAAGCCTATTGTCCCCTCTCTTTGGGATAATAATTTCACTTTTATCATCTTTTTGCCGAGTGACTGGATAGTTAGGGCCTGACGAATGCCTGGTGGCAGAAACATGTTGACCTAATGTACTAGGGTATATCTCTTGAATCCCTACCCGTCATGCATTTTAACCATCTCGCTGTGACCACTTAATATATTTTCAGTGGACTCAGACAGACATTTTTTATACTACACCTTTGACACTTTTATGCCCTCTGCCCCTCACTCATCCTCTTTTCACGCTCATTCTCAGAGAAAACACCTCAGCTCCTCCCCTAGAGAAGTCGTAGCCCAGACCTCGGTTTGAGGAGAGAACCCAAATAATGAAGCATGTCACCTAATCATGAGTGAGGGTTCTTGTCCTGAGGGATATCTCCCCCCTGATAGGAACACTCGTCCTTCAGGATCTTTCCTTTTTTCCGCTTACTAAGACTTAGCCAGTCGTACTTAATTTGAATTGCAACCAGTTATGAAATGCCTCTGATAAATCAAATTAATTAAGGCACTTGTATTTTTGCAGTGGGCAGCCATGGGGAGGTCATCAAGAACTGACACAAGGGTGGATTCAATACTTCTGTTTGGGCGGAAGCTCACTTGTGGGTCATCAAATGGAATATGTTCCTCAAGAAAGATTAATAGTGCTTAGCTTCTCAACTCTAGGAGTCTTGCTATAGCTTGTAAAAGTGTCATGGGATTGTTGTCTGGATTTAAATTGGGATTTAGGACAGGCTTGATAATTACCTGTTTCGGTTGGCTTGGACTATGCCAGAACTTAAGGAGCAAACTTAAAGATGAACTTTCTAAATTTAGGTTTTTCCATATACAGAATTTTAAAATACAGGAAATATTAAATGTTTAGCTGTCAACTTAGTTGTCATTGTAAAAGTGCAGATTGTCTTTCTCAATTGAGAGATACCATTTCAGAAAGCCGACTTTTCTCTTCTTTCCCTTGCTCTCCCCTCCTCCCCCCACATTCCCTGCTGACCTTGGTATCGTCCCTAAGAATGTTGAGGCAACGGTGCCTCGGTGAAAAGCTAGTTTTTCAGTAGGAATGCAGCGTCTGATGACTTATCTTATCCTACATGAGAAAATAAAGAGTTCAAAGCGCACATACCTGGCTACTTTTCTTTGTACGTTGTAACACCGTTTTGGCGATGAGTGACGGGATCGATATTTCTGTGTGCTGGGCCTTCTCCTGTTCTTGATGGCCTTTTGTGGAAACCTTGTAGTGCATTCTGTGTCACAACTTGTGTACTATCCATTGGAGTCAATCTGTGCACATTCCTAGCCTCCAGTGTACTGTCGTCGGTTGAAGGCTGTTTGGTGAATACTTCCAGCCAGAGCACTGAAAGACCGCTTTGCTGCCTTCGCCCTCCTGTGTGCTTGTTTCATTACACCGATCCAGCCAATCAACTCTGCTCCCTTTTGAGACACAACATTTAGTGGAGGCCCCATGGACGTTATCAGTAGTGTGGTTAAGAGGTTGGTGCACAGGATCCTCTGCCTCAATTCTGATGATTGGAATTCTCCTCAAACTTTACCCGCGTTTCAAGCCTCTTTCTGTATAAAGCCATTTTGGCTCTTTTGAGGGTATTGTTGTGTGTTTAATGCTGACCTATAGTGGAAATCGTGACTGCTTTTATCATTTTTGTCGCCAGCAGTAAAGCGGTTATTAATAACAACGGTTAGTCATTTGTACCACATATTGTTTATATACTTATCCTGACTCTCACAATCTTTAATTCCCTGTTATAAATTCTGAAATACAATTGAACCACCCCAAAGATTTCTGAAATGTAAAGGGAAACCACCTCTCACATAGTTGAAATGGAAGGAAGAATTTTTAAATTACATTATTGCGATAGATGCCATCACAAAAATGACAGTTGATAGAAGCAAGGGAATCCTTCCACACTGTCTAGGTTCAGAAGGTCAAGGAATATTTAGGATGATTATGAAGAGGCCCTTGTACGATCAGAACACTATTTCAAACTCACCATCAGCATCAAACTGGTAAGATATCAGTGCAATAAATGCATTCAAGAAAGGCTATGGATCATGGGTAACCCAAGTCTGGATGAAGCCACCAACTCAGCCAAAGCAATAGAGCAATCTTTGTCCTGGGTGAAGAAGGTCACTGGAGAGAGATCGGAAAAGAAAAATGTAAAAGTTTGTGCAGAGAGTAACCCGGCAAAAGCAGATAGCTATCAAAACAAAAGAATAGGAATGAAAGTCAGCTCTTATTGCTGGGGAAGCATCTTCCATATAGCATTATTTAAAGAATACCCTGCTATTAATAGGAACTGCAACCTGTGTGGTAAAAAAGCCAGTTTCTAAAGTGTGGGGGAAATAAACGACTTACTAACTCACATGTCGCACAAGTGTCGGAGGAAAAAATCCTACCATGTTTGCTAAAGGATGAACAATAGGGGGCGTGGTTAAGATGGCGGCTTAGGCGGACGTGTGGTTTCGCCTCTCCCGCGGGCGGCCCAGAAAAGCTTCGGTGATCGGCCGTTTCCAGCTGGCCGACACTCATGATATCAGCCCAGTGGGTGCTTGTCAAGACTGCGGAGGCGGGAGAGTGGCGGGAGAGTGGCGGCCTGGCGGAGGGAAGACCCCCGGAGCCTGAACGAACGGGACAGAGAGCGGACCCGCGAGGTGGAGGCCCGGACACGAGGAGGAGCGGCCTTGCTGTAGCGGGAGCACCCGGGTCGGCTTGCTGCTATGCGGGCCCTGGGAGGAGGATGGGCGGGGCCGCGCCGGGTGAAGATCCCGGCCGCCCCCGCATGTGGGAGACCTGACACCCTTAGCCCGGAGAGCGGGGAAGTGGGCCGGCTTGGCGGCAGCGTGAGGCCCTGCGGAGCGGCGATACCAGCCGGCGTGGTGTTGGCGCGGCGGTCCCGGAGAGGGGAGGCGTGGATCGGCTACCTTGGGGACGCTGCGGAGCCTTGATGACCCTGGACCGGATCGGAGCGCCAGGACCCTGACGGGACCCCATCGCCGGACAGGCAAGTGATCGCGCTGTTGGCGCCATCGGTGGGGGTCCAGGGGGGCAGGCAGAGGCCATCGACGGGGGACTTGCGGTGCCCTCCTCTGGGTGCAGGGCTCGACGACACGCCCAAGGGAATAGAGGCCAGTGGTGAGGATCGGTGGGCCCCGCGCGCACGTTGGGCCCCACAGAGGACTAGCGGGCTGCCTGGAGGGACGATAGTGGCGCTGGGAGCGGAGCCCGCCGGCTGGTGAGGCACGGGGGCTGTGCACGGGCCAGGGCCAGCGGAGCCGGCGAGTGGAGGCCTGGGATCGGGACCCCGGAGAGACTGGGCCCACCACTGTGGACACCGCTACTTGGGCAGCCCGGAGATCGTGGGGGGGCCGCCTCTTTTGTCGGGGGCCTTCTGCCCCTGCACCGACCCAGCGAACGTTTGTTCAGGAAGTGGGAGCTGCATGGGGCTGGATCAGGGCGATGCCTGCGCTGCCATTTGAGGTGGGCCTGGTGAGGTGCCCAGCGGATCACGGGCCCCCAGCACACTTGACACAATGGAAGGGACCCACTGAGCCCGCGAAGCGGGACACATAGCATTGAGGTCGTCCTGTGGCGAGCCCTACTGACGAGGGACATCCCGGGCAGCCGGCGGAGCCCCTGAGTGGCGAGACTGTGGCGAGGGGACCTGAGGGGGGAGATCCACTAGGGGACGGAGAAGCGTTCCACGACGGAGTGACCGGGAGGAGCGTCATCGAGGGCACGGCTCCAGAGCGATATCAGGGGCAGCACACCGGACCAGCGGGGCCCGGCGGCCGGAGTGAGGCCCGCCGGATTGGATTCGGCGGTGGAGGCGGCAGAGTCGTGCCTCCTCCCGGGCAGGCTAACGGAGGAGCTGGGGGCACGTTATGGTCCCCCGAAGGGCCGCAGAGACAAGACATTGAAAGAGCTGTTCGAGAAGCCACGGGTGGGGCACTCAGCAGGCGTCATGGCGGCGGGTGCATCTGGTCCCCCGCCCACGCAGCCGGAGGGAGCTGAACTGATCACTAAGTCATTTCTAGAATCCATGTTCACTGGCCTGCGAACTGATATCCAAAATCTTCAAAAAGAATTCATGGCGGAGCTTAAAGAAGTCCGCAGGGATGTGGACGGCATAGGGGAAAGGGTTGCCACGCTGGAGGACAAATGTGATGGCCGAGACACGGAACTAGCGGCGCTACAACAAGAAATCCTCCGGATCCATCACCAGCAGGTGGATCTTCAGTCACACGTAGAAGGCCTGGAAAACCGGTCTCGACGCCATAATATACGCATCTGTGGGGTGCGAATAACTGAAGACTCGAAAGACCTATTTGCCTTCACGAAAGAGCTCTTTATTCATATTTTGGACCGCCCACTGGAGTCGGAGTTGCGAATTGACCGGGCGCACAGGGTGGGTCCCCCGCGACCTGCGGCCGCCAGTCCACCTGACATCTTAGTGTGTGTGCAAGACTACCGCACCAAAGAGGACATACTGCGCAACGCCCGTCAGCAACACCCAGTGAAGTTTCGTGATCATGCACCAGTGCTATATCAGGATCTATCGGCTCTCACGCTCCACAAACGTAGACTTTTCAAGCCGATCACGGTGCACCTTCAACAGCGTAACATCCAGTATAGCTGGGGCCATCTCTTCCGCTTGGTGTTCCGCATTGACAGCACACTCTACCAACTGCGGTCCCTGTCAGAGGCGGCAAAACTGTTGGGGTGGAGTTACCGTAGGAGGATAGTGGTGCTGAGGGGGGCCCAGTGGATGCAGCAGCGGCCGGGCCTGGCTGGCGCCAACAGGGCCGTCGTAGGCGCGCTAAGAAACCTCAAGTGGCGGAGATCCTCAGAGGACAACAAGCGGCACTAGAGACAGTCTCCGCAGGTCTGCGTGGCCCTTCGCCCGGTGGGGCTGAGTGATGGCTGAGGCCGGACACACCGCTGGATCTCTGAACGGGCTGCCTGTGGGGGGGGCCCTTTTCACTGTGTTGCCGTACCTTACGTTCCTACATCACTATCCACTGGAAAGTGGAGGACACTGGTTCTGGACTATTGCTGTTCAACTGTTGGGATGTTTGGGGAGGGTTGGGGGAGGTTGGTTGAGGGAGGGCATGGGGTTCCATGTCCATCATGGGGTGGGGTTGTGCTGGTCGCAAACACGCAGGGAGCGAGTAGCACTCGCCCATGGTACAGTCCTCATGCGCGAGCTGCGCCTTTCGCATTGCGTTTTCTGACACTGCGAGACGGAGTACATGGCCTCCACACACACTTAAAGTATTAACATTCAATGTTAGGGGTCTTAACAACCCGGTAAAGCGTAGAGCCGTGCTGTCCTGCCTAGAGAACTCGCAGGCCGATATTTGTCTCCTTCAGGAGACCCACTTTCTAACACAAGACTGTCACCGGCTCAGGTCCCGCAAGTTCCTGGTACAACTTTTTTCCTCTAGCCCCACCAAGACTGCGGGAGTAGCGATCTTGGTGGCTCAGTGATTTAGGGGGGAGGTTTTGCAGAATGAGGCTGAAATTAGAGGTCGGCTATTGACCTACAGATTTGCCTTGGGAGCCTTGACCTTTACTATTGGCTCAATTTACGCTCCCAATGAGGGTCAGGAGCGCTTTTTGCTGTCCGCCCTCACGGAGGTCACGGCAACGAGCGATCGCCATATACTCTTGGGGGGAGATTTGAATCTCGTTTTTGATAACACACGCGATAGATCTTGTCAACGTACGCATCAGGCAGGGGCGCTCTCTGCGTCGGGCCTTAACCAACTACGAGAATTAGGGCATGACGATTTGTGGCGTAGTTTTCATCCTCAGAGTCGGGAGTTTTCTTATTACTCTCATGCACATAAAACATATGCGCGGCTGGATTACCTCCTGGTTTCTTCCGCGGTTAGAGAGATGGCGGTGGCAGTGGAGATAGGGGCGGCCTCGCTCTCTGATCACGCTCCGGTGTTTACTACTTTGACTCTTCCGCCGGTGGTACGACCAGATAGGATATGGCGCCTTAGGGACACCCTGCTACGCCGGGAGGAAGTGCTGGGGCAGATCCGCAGATCGATCACAGATTTTTTTGCACACAATGCCAACACCGACACGACCTTAGCGACACAGTGGGCGGCATTGAAGGCGGTCCTAAGGGGAGAGTTTATTGCTGTCTCTGCGGCCGACAATTTAGAGCGGCGACACAAGCGAGAGGAGCTTACACAAAAAACTAAGGAGTTGGAGCAAATGCATCAGAGGACGGGCGCCCCTAGGGTATGGCGGCAACTGAAAGCCATCCGACAGCAGCTGGCGGCTCTTGATCAGGATAGGGCAGAATACGCCGCCCTCCGTTTAAAGCATGCTTATTACACAGGAGGGGATAGGTGCGGGCGCCTTCTTGCACACAAATTCCGGGAGGTCCGGAAGCGCCATGGGGTTCGCGAGATCTACCGGGAGGACGGTACGAGAGTCACTGAAGACAGGGACATAGCTGAGACGTTCCGTGCATACTACGCTGCCCTGTACGCTAGCTCTAGGTTGACCGCCGATAATGGGGCGGCCTTCCTGGATTCGGTCAAGCTCTCCACTCTGACCAAGGTCCAGGCGGACCAGCTGGATAGAGACATCCGCCCTGAGGAAGTGATTAGGGCTATTTCCCGGTTGAAACCGGCGAAGGCCCCAGGGCCTGACGGCTTTACCGCCATTTTCTGTAAGAGGTTCTGCACTTTGCTGGCGCCCCTTCTCACCCGGCTCTTCAACTCCTTCTAGACTGCGGGGGCGATCCCCCCAGACCTCCTGGGGGCCCACATAGCAGTCATCCCCAAACCGGGGAAAGATCGGACTCGATTTGGGGCGTTCCGTCCCATCCCCCTGTTGAACGTCGATCTTAAGCTCTACTCGGGAATCCTAGCCGGTCGATTGGCACCTTATATGCCAAACCTAATCGACCCGGATCAGGTGGGGTTCATCCCAGAACGTCAAGCCCCCGACAATACGAAACGTGTCCTACATTTGGTCGAGAAGGCCTCCCGTACGTCGGGAGAATACATGCTACTCGCGATCGACGCCGAAAAGGCGTTTGACCGTGTTCATTGGCCCTACTTGGAACAGGTGTTGCTACGGATGGGGCTGGGAGAGAAATTCCACACCCATATTTTTAATTGCTACAAATTCCCGTCGGCAATGGTTCGAGTAAATGGACACACGTCCGCTAGCTTCCCCATAACGCGAGGCACAATGCAGGGGTGTACGTTGTCGCCGCTGCTTTATGCTGCATATATGGAACCCCTTGCCCGGAATCAAGTTCGGGGGGCATGTTCACACCATTAGCCTATACGCGGATGATGTGCTACTATCTTTATCAAACCCGCGGGAGGCATTGCCAGCGTGCATGGCAGACTTGGATGCCTTTGCACGGGTGGCGGGGTTCAAGGTTAATGCGGACAAGTCAATGGCTCTTAGCCTTTCCTTGTCTCCCTCCATCCGGGAATACCTGGAGAGCTCACTTCCTTTTCAGTGGGCGGAGGAATCGGTCACCTATTTGGGGATCCAGTTCGCTCCTACGCTCTCATGAGTGGTGGCCCTCAACTATGCTGCTCTGCGCCGGAGGATCCGCAGAGAGTTGGGGCAATGGAAATACTATCCTCTCTCGTGGCTGGGCAAGATCGCGGCGGTTAAGATGACCATACTACCTCAGATCCTCTACCTCTTTCGCACCATACCTCTATACCCGCCTGCCGGTTGGCTTCGGCAGACACAATCGGAGCTGGCCCAGTTCATTTGGAACGGGCGGAAGCCGCGCATGAAGAGGTCTTTGTCCACTCTCGCACCTGAAAACGGGGGGCTTGCGATACCTGATCTCCAACTCTATTTCCGGGCCACACAGCTACGCTATCTGGTGGAGTGGAGTCGCTGGGAGTTGGAAAAACACTGGCTGTTTCAAGACCAAGCGGTAGCAGCCCGGCCTTTACAGGAAATCCCTTTCCTGCAGAAACAGCACAGGCCCCCCAATCTCTACGCTTCCCACATCACCCGCATTCCCCAGGAAATCTGGGATCGCACTAATGTCTTTCATGATCTCACCACCTTTCCTTCCCCGCTTACACCCCTGTTCGACAATCCGGATTTCACTCCCGGAATGGACTCGGTAGCCTACCACAGGTGGAAACCGGCGGGCTGCCGTTTTCTTTATCATATGTACAATGCGGATGGGATGCGCTCGTTTCAGCAATTCAGGCAGGACTACGGGTTACCGGGGACGGAACGGATTCGCTATCTCCAGGTCCGACATTGGGCGCTGGATGGACGGGTCCGCCCGTGGCAGACAGGCGGCTCTCCCAGTATGAGCGATGGTTAATAACGCATTCATCAGATAAACAACTAATCTCTGACCTGTATAGAATTCTCCAAATGCGACTCGCGCATACATATAATACAGGGAAGACGCGTTGGGAAGGGGAGCTCGGTAGGACTCTGACTTACGAGGAGTGGGAGGGAATATATTATAGGGCCAGACACTCAGCGTTCCACATGGGACTCACGGACACACTCACAAAGATTGCGACCTATTGGTATTATACTCCAGAGCGCTTAAACGCGATTGACAAGAAGAGGGATGCGTACTGTTGGAGGGGCTGTGGGCGGATAGGTACCTTGACGCATTTGCTTTGGGATTGTGAGGGTGTTCAGACATACTGGACTCAGGTGCTCGATGAAGTGGACAAGCATTTCGACACTTCGATACCGCGCTTCCCGGCGTATGTACTGTTGGGTCTCCCAAATCCTTTGACATACCCGCTTAAGTCGCGTAGGGGCAGACAGATGGCCATAGCGTTGGGCTCAGCGATGCAGAACATACTTACTCATTGACATTCCCCCACCACACCAACTTTTACAGGCTGGTTGTACCGACTGTGGCATGTCTTGGGCATGGAAAAACTCACATTAACACTAACTGGGGAGGGCTCCAAATATGGGGAGTTGTGGAGGTCCTTTTTGACGTTGTTGGCCACAGAATTTAGGGAAGTCACTTGTCCCCGTTATCTACGTTTGCTGCGACTATCCGAGGGACAGAAAGAGGGGTAGGGATTGGACGCGGCTGAGAATGCGGGGGACGGAGGACAGATGGACGTGGAACGCGGGGAGGGAGGGGGTTAGGGTAAGGGCGGAGGGGTTCTTAGATTTAGTATTTGCTCCATGACACCTTATTGGGGATTACTATGGCGTCTCCAAGTTGGTCGCCGTTTAACTTAGTCTATAGCAGGGAAATGTTAGATTTACCCATCACCTGGGGACTGAGCAAGGTGTCGTTATTTTCCTTGGTTGGAGCCTTTTTGTGTATTTTTGAAATGCCAATAAAAGATTTAAACTATAAAACTATAAAGGATGAACAATAAAATGTTAAAACGAGCAACGTGGTACCTGAAGTCAATGCAGTGGGTAATAATGAGGATAACAAGTTAGATAAACCCTGTATGCATACACTTGAAGTAATGGGTAAGGAACTCATGATGGCAGACTCTGGGTCTTCCTACATCATTATAAGCAAGAAAGAATTTGAGAGGTTTTCCATTCATCTGATACACAGAAATGGAACCAGATATCAAGGCTGTGTCATTTGATGGAAGAATTATTGATTTTACAGGATACTTCTTTGTGCAAACCATTTTAAAGGTAGAACAGCAGTGATAAAAATCGTTGTGACAAACAAGAGTGTGTTTGTGCTTGAATGGAAGGATCAGTGATCATTGAAAATTGTTGTGAACCCATCCCTGCCAGATACGGAATTGGCTGTCAATGGAGTGGACGCGAAAGATCACGTTGTACAAGTTTTATCCCAAGGTGTTCAATAGTAGACTAGGGAAACAGAAGGACTTTTTTCATTGCATTAAGCTCAAGCAAGGTGTTACACCGGTAAGAGAGAAGCTAAGAGGGGTACTCCTATATGCATGGAAAGAATACAATGCGTTTGGAAAACTTACAATGTGACAACATTACTTTAGAAACGGAATCCTCTGAATGGGTATAGCTCCTAATTCTGACCAAGAAAAGCAGCAATGCATTACATGTATGTGTCTATTTAAGAGCCCTGAATGACTCAATGATAACAGACACACACCCCTTGCCTAAAATAAATGAGATGACATTACTTGTCGATGGGGCATCCATTTTTACTACGCTTGGCCTCCTTCAAGATTACTACCAAATACCATTGGTAGAAGAGTCAAAACACTTAACTATTTTTATAACTCCATTCAAGATTATTCAGACATAAAAAGAAGCCATTTGGACTTGCGTCAGCCCCGAGATCTTCCAGGGAATTATGGGGCACATGCATAAAGCCTTTTTCTGTTCACAAAAGGGCCGATTTGCAGAATCAGACCGTTTGCAAATGGAAAAAGGCCTTTTCAGATGCATGTACATTTTATCATTCGCAATTTAGGTAATTGCATTTTTTTGCGATTACCTAAATTGCGAATGCATTTAGGGAATCGCAATTTGCGAATCCTTATTTGCCAATGCATGTAGCCTTTCCTAAATGCGAACTGTGCATTTAGTAAATGCTAATTGCCATCAACTTGGAGCTGATGGTAATCTGTGCATGCTTTGAAAAATGCATTTTTCAAAGTGCCATGTAGTGCACACATCCCTTTAGGGCATGTGTGTGCTTCACATGTGCACACTTACCTTTTTTTGGGGGATGCATCAGGGGGGCCTTAGGCCCCCGGGAATCCTTGGATTGCATTTGCGATTACCAATTTGGTAATCGCAATTTGCGAATGCATTGCCATTTATTCCGATGGGCCTGTAGGCCCATCGGAATGAAAGGAGTCACATTAGCTAATAGCGATTCGCAATTTCCAAATCGCTATTAGCTAATGTTATTTTTATTGCGATTCCTACATGCATAGGCATTTACGATTACCAAATAGCGTTTCCTTAAAAATCGCTATTTGGTAATCGCAAATGAGGAGTTTGATGCATGTGCCCCTATGTTCTATATGTTCAAGGACTTAGAAAATAAGGTTAAGTGTTTCCAAGATTACATTTTAGTTTTTACCAATAATAATGAAGAGCAACTAGAAGTGTTTAATAAGGTCTGCGATAGTTTGGAAACCAAAGGATTAGTTCTAACACCAGAAAAATGCAGATTGTTTAAAGAGCACAGTGACTATTTAGGGCATACCATCTCGGATAATGGAGCAGTCAGAGAAACACCATCGCCAGATGACAAAGACAAACTGTTGTCTTTTATGGGCCTGTGTGAATACTACTCAAACTTCTCCACTGAGGAAATTACTAACTCCGAAATGTTGTCCCGCCCCCCTGGGTTTTGTAAGCCCCCCCTTAGTTGAGGAAAATGGGCTTCCCAGGCAGGCCCGTGGGGAGAGGATGTGGCCTGGGATTAACCATCCTTGGCTCCCTCAGCTCCAGAAAGGTAGAGGGCACCAACCCAAGGCATCACCCTGAGCCCAGGGTATTGCAGTGACAATCAGTACCCAGGGCAGGGTGGCTGCAGGACTCTCTTGCCCCCCTACTGGGTTTGGGCTAAAGAGCGGAGACCAACCCAGCTTGAAGCACCCACCCCAAAGGGCGCTGAGCTGGAACACAAGCCTGGGAGAGCTCTGAGAAGCCCTCAGCAGATGTCTGGGCCTGGTCTCAAATAGCAGTGACTTTAGATGTCCCACGCCACCCAGGAAGAACTGTCGGCATGCCCAACGCAAGGTTTACCATTCTCCTAAGAACGAGCGGGGCATGGCAAAGTGGAAGTGGCAGGCCTGAGGAGCCCTCTCCCCCTTCTCTGGCAGGCCGCGAGACCTTGGTTGCGCCCTCAGTCAGAGCCCTGGCGGGACCCGGGCTCCATGCGCCGGCCCTCTGTTCAGCCAAGTGCGCTGTGGCGTAAATGGGCTCCGCGGTCACTGACAGTGCGGTCTGGCTGGGGAAGGTCCAGACCAGACTCTGGTCGATCTGGCATCGTTGGGCCTATAGGGCAACTGTAGGCTGCTTGGTTGGAAACACCTCACCCTGGCCTCAGGCAGGGCTTCTGAGTTGTTGAGCGGACAGGATGCGGCTCTGCAGGGTCAAGGAGCCGGCAGGCCTGAGTCTGCGAGCCCACCGAGGCCCTGTGTTCCCTTCCCCGGCCCACGGTGTCGTAAAGGGAATGCTGCCCCTGCGTGGCTAGGTTCAGATGATCTGAACGGGGCCCTGTGGCCCCCACTGGGCCATGGGGTACTTTTCAGAATTGTATAGCTTTCTGAGGATCCACCATAGATTTCACACCCAATTCTACCACTAATTGGAAGGAGGTTGAACACACAGAAAATTTGGAAAAATATGCTACGTCCAAGTAAAATGCCGAAACTGTGTTTAAAAAATGTGTTTCTGATTCAAGTCTGATTGTTCCTGAATGCTGGGAAGATGATAATTTTAGCACAACAAACCCAGACACTTTCTTCTGCAGCACTTGTTTCCCCAAAACACCCAAATGTAGCTGTATTTTGACTAATGTATCTGTCCCCTCCTGGGGAATCCACAAACCCTGTCTACCTTTAGAATTCCCAGAGTGTTGGAAAAAAAGGATGCAAATTTGGCATGGATACCTTATGTGGGCAAAAAGTTATGGGGGCCTAAGCGTGAACAACCCCAATTAGCCATAAAAAAGGCTTAGCACAGGGTAGGGAAAAAGCCTACAGCAAAGGGGTTAATAAGCCCTACCCATGCAGAAATAAAACAAACAACATATTATTTTGTCTCCCTCCCGTTAATATATTAACCCTAGGGACACCAAATTTTACTCATGGATTGCACACGTTTGTGCAGAGAAATCTTAGAGAATATGCATGCAGTGCGAAAAAGGTCTAATTTTTGTTCTCTGTTGAAGTAGGGAAGCAATGCTTTGTATCTATTCAGAAAGCTTGTGTATGATGCAAAACACTGATGAAATTGGTCAAAACACATGTACCCTAACCGGGGTTCAAGGCAGGTGGAACACCCTCAACGGAGCTTTCTGGCCCATCCAAGGCCCATTTGCAGTATTTCATGTTTGTTTGAAACTTACACACTCTACCTAATCGTTCTACTTGTATCAGAACAGGCAATGATCTGGGCTGCATAAATTTCATCAGTAGATAAGTGTGAACTCGGGGTATCCTTTTCCACTCTCAAAACAACAAGACAAAACAAAGTGTAATTAATGCATATACTGACTGCACTGTGTGCAGTGGCAATGTGTTGTAATGTTAATACATGATGTATTTTTTTCTATCCAACACGTTACAAGGAAGGAACCCTAATCCCAGTTTCTACATTGTTGTAGCAACAGGAAATGGGCCTAAACACAACATGAAATCATCAAATTTTTTAACTGAAAACTTACTCTTTTTTCCATTGTAGGTTGCTCTAGGCTTTGGACCATAGCTCAGCCAGCACCTAGGGAAACCTAGCAAACCTGTGCTGACAAGAATGTGATGTAAATGTGATGACAAGAACATGAATATGAAATGTCTGTCTGCGTTGCACCACAATTGTGACTATGGTAGTTGTCTCGCAAATATGTGTAAAAAACATTGTTAGTCAGAAATCATGTGTCTCCTTCTGTACGTTGCACTACAAGTCCCGAAAACCTTTGTGATGGAAATGGCAAATTCCATTCCCACTATCAAAAACAGGGACCCAGCACTGCTGGAGTATACACCTCACACTGGCAAAAAGCAATAGACAAAGTGCCCTTCCACTTATGGTTTAAATCTTTTATTAATTTTCCATATCAACCATAGAAAAGGAGAAGTCAGATCCCGGCTCCTGAATACAATGTAGAACAGACACAAGTGCCGCTACTAATCACATTACCAAGGTAAGAAGCATGGAGCGAGGTTACTAAAGAAAGCGAAGTAAGAAACAGAATATTGGAAGGAATAGAAGGTAACCTGTCAAAGACATAAACCAAAAAGTTCCCCAAACGTGTCCGCCCTCCGCCCCCATCTCGTCCATCAACTATAAACCCACGGGAAAGGAAAGGAGAACCTCAGACCACAGCGGATCATCTCAGTCTAGTAGATCTGCGTGGGAGGGCCTTCTGTGCAATCTGTGTATCTACCAGACGCAGCAATCTAAGGTAGCGGGGGCATGTTAGTTCCCTGAATTCAGTTCTGAGGAGAGTGAGGAATGGACGCCAGAGCTCTGGGAATTCAGATCCTCTGCCTGCCAGAGTGAGAGTAAGCTTCTCCATCCCCAATACCATCCACAGTCTATGCAACCATCCTGAGCAGGGCGGGGGCGAGGGGGAGCGCCAGTGTGCCAGTATGTTCTGTGTGGCCGCCCCCAGGGCTATGGCGATCAAGCGCCCCGTCGGGATTTGAGAGGATACATCAATGGATTTGGTAGGCCGAGCAGTATGTAGGCAGGGAAGCGCGAGAGCTGCGTGTCCAGATGAGTATCTATGTCGTCCAATATTTGGGCCCAGTACGGATGAATGTGCTCACAACTTCACAATAGATGTTCTAAAGTGCCCACCTCTCCACAACCCCTCCAACAGAGAGCACTCTGGCGGGGGTCAAAACGGTGGAGACGCTCTGGTGTGTAGTACCAATAAGTAACTACCTTGGTCATTGTCTCAGTAAGGCCAGCGTGATGTGCTGAATGTCGTGCCCTGTAGTAGATGTCATCCCATTCCTTATGAGTGAGAGATCTGCCAATCTTGCGTTCCCAGCGTGTCCGGCCCGCATTGTATGCATGCGTGTTAGTAGTCAGGAGGTGCTTGTAAAGATCAGAGATAAGCTTTTTATCTGACGATCTAGTAATAAGCCATTTCTCAAAAGCAGTGAAGGAGCGCTGGGCACCAGGTTTCACTTGGGGTTGCAGGACCCAGTGTCTGAGCTGTAGGTATGGGAGCCTCTCGGTCTCTGGAAGGCCATAATCTGTACAAATCTGTGGGAAGGGAAGAATGCCGTCCGTGTCAAATAGATGCCCGAGGCATCTACACGGAGAAGGCCGCCATTGTGCAAAGGCCTTAGTCGTCATGCCATGTTGGAATTCCGGATTGTTAAAGAGTGGCGTTAAGGGGTAGGGAAAGGTTGCCAGAGCATGTGTGACGGTGGTACGATCCCACGCCTCCAAAATCGTACCCGTAATATAGGAAGCATAGAGATTCGGTGGCCTATGTGCCCTACGCAGAAAGGGGACACCCTGCAGGGTCGTTGCCGCAACTGCTTGGTCTTGGAACAAACAATGCTTCTCGGACTCCAAACGACTCCACTCCACAACGTAGCGGAGCTGTGCGGCGTAAAAGTAAAGCTGCAGATCGTGAACCCCCACTCCTCGCTCGGGCGGTGGAATTGCTATAGCATGCTTAAATCTGGGCTTGCGGCCCTGCCAGATAAACTGCGCCAGATCTGTCTGAGTTTGCTGAATCCAGCCAGTCGGAGGGCGAAGAGGGAGCGTCTGAAAAAGATATAGGATCTGAGGAAGGATGGTCATTTTGGTGGCCGCGATTCTGCCTAACCAAGAAAGGGTGTGATGCTTCCATTGACCCAATTCACTGCGGATGTGGGCACGGAGCGGATGTATGACGTTACAACGCACACTTTTACAACGCATGCACTTACAACGCATTTTTTACAACGCATAATCCATTACAACGCATGACATTACAACGCATGACAGTACAACGCATTTTTAAAAACTACCTTTACAACGCATTTCCATTACAACGCATACTACCTTTACAACGCATACCATTACAACGCATAATATTAAATTGCATTTAAGGTAAGTATTAGATAGTATAGGGGTAAAAGTTACTTTTCTAATTCCAGGGGGTGCAACAGTAGGGTAAGTGTTGGATAGTATAGGGGTAAAAACTTACTATTCTAACTCCAGGGGGTGCAACAGTAGGGTAAGTGTTGGATAGTATAGGGGTAAAAATTACTATTCTAACTCCAGGGGGTGCAACAGTGGGGTAAGTGTTGGATAGTATAGGGGTAAAAATTACTATTCTAACTCCAGGGGGTGCATCAGTAGGGTAAGTGTTGGATAGTATACGGGTAAAAATTACTATTCTAACTCCAGGGGGTGCAACAGTAGGGTAAGTGTTGGATAGTATAGGGGTAAAAATTACTATTCTAACTCCAGGGGGTGCAACAGTAGGGTAAGTGTTGGATAGTATAGGGGTAAAAAATACTATTCTAACTCCAGGGGGTGCAACAGTAGGGTAAGTGTTGGATAGTATAGGGGTAAAAATTACTATTCTAACTCCAGGGGGTGCAACAGTAGGGTAAGTGTTGGATAGTATAGGGGTAAAAATTACTATTCTAACTCCAGGGGGTGCAACAGTAGGGTAAGTGTTGGATAGTATAGGGGTAAAAATTACTATTCTAACTCCAGGGGGTGCAACAGTAGGGTAAGTGTTGGATAGAATAGGGGTAAAAATTACTATTCTAACTCCAGGGGGTGCAACAGTAGGGTAAGTGTTGGATAGTATAGGGGTAAAAATTACTATTCTAACTCCAGGGGGTGCAACAGTAGGGTAAGTGTTGGATAGTGTAGTGTAATATTATGCGTTGTAATGGTATGCGTTGTAATGGTAGTATGCGTTGTAATGGAATGCGTTGTAAAGGTAGTTTTTAAAAATGCGTTGTAGTGTCATGCGTTGTAATGTCATGCGTTGTAATGGATTATGCGTTGTAAAAAATGCGTTGTAAAGGTAGTGCGTTGTAAAAGTTGCGTTGTAAAGGTTGTTCCCCGCACGGAGCCGATCATAATTAGCGGTGACAGTGTCCCGGATGTTAGGGCCTAATTGCACTCCCAAGTAGGGGACCGTGGAGGCCGCTGTAGGAGAGTAGGGTCTGCTTTCTATGTTCACCCCCACTTTTTGCTTTTGCTTTACTGGTTTTCGACTTAGATGTGGCTGTGGGCCTGCTAATCAGACCCACAGCCCTGCTGTTCTCTCTCTAAATTGATACTATGTACTTTAGGTGCATAACCCATTTGGATAGGATCACCTTATTGGCCCCTGTACAGTGTACCTTAGGTACCCAGGGCATAGGTGTATCCTAGGCCTACCAGGGGCTGCAGCATGTATTATGCCACCCCTGGCCTGGCCTTCCATTATGACACAACTGGCTGATCACTCAGCTGGGGCAATGTCGTGTAATCACTCCTTGCTTAGGTGTAGTATTCCTATACCTATCTTATATATAGACACATGTGTACCTATCAGCCACTCCTATGGCAGGCCTTAACAATCCTGGAGGCAGAGTGCTTGGTAACATGTGAGATGGTGCTCTAGCATGAGCTGAGCCTGTCTGCAGCTTTCGGAACCATGTCCTTATAGCTGTTCTATGATATAGCCTACCATATACTCTTAAAGTGCCTTATAATCTTAAATGGTTATGGTAACTATGGTTTGGCTTTATCAAAACATGTCGTGTAAGGTGTCTAACACTTTGGAATAATACCCCCATCCCATTTTTGGGGATGAGGATATTATCCCTCCCTTCTAGAGGGAGAAGACATGTTGAAACCTACTTACCCGGTTAAAGTTAACCAGAGCCCCAGCATCACAAAATGGATGCTGCTGCCACGACACAAGTCTGACCTCCTGCTGCTGGGAGTGATCCCGGCAAGGGAGGCTTGGACAATAGGTTTCCTGCCTTGGGAGGTGCGAGCACCACCCCAGACAGGCCTTAGTGTATTGGGGCAGGGAGGGATGAATGAAACGAGACACTGCCTGGGGCATACAAGGTGTCCCATGCACAGTCCAGTTCAAACCGGTGCTGGGGCACACCAGCCCCAGTCCTGGCGCGAAACTGGACAAAGGGAAGGGGGTGTAACCACCCCCCTCCCAGGTCCCACCCATAAGGCGTGACCTAGCAGGCAACCCAGCCCCCCAGATTAGTATAAGAGTGGTAGCTGGGCCCCAGGAGATTAGATTATCCTGAACCTGCAACTTGAACAGAAACTCTGGACCTTCGACATTCGACGAAAGAAGAAGACTGAAGAATCTCCCTTGTGGCCAAGGAGTGGCTACCCTGTGCAAACAGGCACCATCAAGAGACTACCCTTTGCTTTGCTGAAGTTCTACGAGGGACCGACTGCAGAGCCCGACCAGAGCCTTGACTTCCAGACTTCTCCGACCCTGATCCACATCCACAGCCGAGCTGAGATCCGTGGAGGCGACGAGAGACGTGGGACCGGCTACCTGGGAAAAGTGGCGAGTATCTTCCAGCGCAGCTTCTGAGGTACCCTCGAAGTTGTGCACCGGGGATTGAGAAGCCCCAACCCCAAGCACCATCTGCACCGAAGATCAGCCCCCCACACTCCACGAGTCCTGCGTGGGGCCCTTCTGCATTTTCCTGCTTTCCGCGTCTGTCCGGTTGCTTGCCCGTTGGCTAGCGGCCTTTGTGACGACACACCTTGAAATCTTCACTGCTGGTTTGGCTCCTCCAGACTGGCTCCCGCTTCTTTGCAAAAGAGAAGCACCCCAGACCTTCCTGGTGTGCACCAGAAGCAAGTCCTCCGTTCTTTGTGGGTTCCGCTTGCCAAGGCTTGGTGAGTCCTAGTTCGACTTCGATGACGCCGACAGCAAGAGCCTTCGTGGGACAGCTCGCCTCCTGGTCCTGGTCGTCCTCGACGTCTCCTGGTACCCGTGGCTGCAGCGACAAGCTTCACCCTTCACCTGCAATCTTCACGACATCGCCTGGTTCCTTCCTGGTTCCACGTGGTCACTGGCTAGTGACCTTGACTCTGTCCCTTCTGCTTGCAGGTACCCTTCCTTCTTGATCCCGGCCTTGGGATCCACCGGACACTCTGCACTGACTGCCTGTCAGCAACTTTCCTTCAGGAATCCATAGAAGTCCACGACGAAACCCGACGCAAGTTCACACCTATGCACCCGCAGCCCGTGGGCTAGGTAACTTGGGTACTTCGGTGCTCACAAGGGTAGTGACTATCCTAGGGTCTAGTTTCCGAGTCTCGACTTCCTAGTTGCTTCAGAAGTGTCCTAAAACTGCTTATTTCAGAACTGTACTATTTCTATCTACTATACGCATTACGCGTGAGTGTTTCCACTCTGCACCTGAATCCCGTGGGCCTCCCACTTCCTAACTGTTGGTAGTGTAGTGTAGCCCCAGCAATTCCGTAGGCCTAGGCCTATTCTATTTCCGTGACAGTGGTCCTTATACCACTTCTTTAGTATATGGTTTGCGTGGCCCCTAGGGCCTAACTGTATTACTTACCTGTGTGACTTAATGTATGCTTAAATAAGACTGTGTTGTACTTACCTCGAATCTCATAAAGAGTGCTGAGGGTTTGACTAGAATAAATACACTTTATTTTATATATATATCTGTTGTGGTGTCCTTTCATTTGGTATTCAAGGGATTATATATGGTATCACAGCTGGCTTCACATGCCATTCAGAGTTTAGCCTAAGACTGCTCTTGTCCATGCTACCATTAGGATAGCTGGTCTATAAGGTTGACTTTACAACCAATCACCATAAGGGTTGTTTGGACTGATATAAGGTGTACACTAGAACTAGTGACATCATACATCAGGCCAACTTCTCACAGCCGCCCACTGTATCGAGTGCTCCTCCTGTAGACTAGCCAACGTGTGTTGGGTAAGGGAGATATTAAGTGCCATCGACTTTTCCATGTTAATTTTAAAACCGGAAGCCTGCCCAAAACTATGAAGTTCGATAAAAAGCGCTCTGAGCGACTGGATCGGATCGGTGAGAGACAATAGGACATCGTCCGCGTAGAGGCTGATGGTATGTACATCTCCGCCAAATTTAATGACCGTTATAAGGGGGTGATGCCTGATCCGGAGAGCTAACGGTTCCATATATAGCGCAAAGAGGAGGGGGGAGAGGGGACATCCCTGTCTCGTACCTCTGCAGATGGGGAACTGGGAAGAGGACTGTCCATTCACCCGGACTGTGGCCATGGGCAGCCAGTAACAATTCAGGATCCGTGTGCGCAGCTTCTCCCCCAAGCCAAACCGCCGCAACACCTGCTCTAGATATGGCCAGTCTACCCTGTCAAAGGCCTTCTCAGCGTCTATGGCCAATAACATGTATTCCCCGGCTGTGCGCGACGCTTTTTCAATGAGGTGGAGGACTCTCTTGGTGTTATCACTCGTTTGCCTCTGTGATATGAATCCTGCCTGGTCCTGTTCCACGAGTTGGGGCATGTATGGCCCAAGTCGGGTTGCGAGGATGCTCGTGTACAATTTAAGATCGATATTGAGTAGGGAGATCGGCCTGTACGCACAACAAAATGTCTCATCCTTCCCCGGCTTGGGAATGACCACGACTGATGCTTCTAGCATCTCCACCGGGATGGCGCCATCCTGGGAGAAGGTATTAAACAGGTCTCTCAGTAAGGGAGCCAACTGCGCACAAAAGGTTTTGTAGAAGGCTGCCGAATAACCATCCGGACCAGGCGATTTGCCTAATTTTAGGCGCGAGATTGCCGCAATGACCTCCTCCGTCCCTATATCCCTATCAAGGTGGTCAGCTTGCGCTGGGGTAAGAGCCGGTATCTGCGCGGTCTCCAGGTAGGCGGAGCAGTGGGATGGGTCCAGGGAGTCACCTGAATAGAGAGTCGCATAGAAATCCCTAAAGGCTTCCGCAATCGCCCCATCGTCTGACGTGAGGTCTCCCCACGGCCCCGACGAATGGTTTGCACCCCCTGGTGCTGCCAGGTTGCCCGCAGCTTATGGGCCAGTAGACGACCGCATTTATCGCCGCCAACGTAAAAGGACTGGCGTAGCCGCAGAGCCGCATACTCGGCTCTATCTTGGTCTAGCGCCGCTATCTGCTTCCGCTCCACACACAACCGCCGCCATGCTCTGGCTGCGCCGGTGCGTTGGTGCATCTGCTCCAGTTCAGCCACCCTCTGGGTGAGCTCCGCCCATTTGCGACTGCGTTCCACGTTACTGGCCGTCGAGATGGCTATGAAGTCCCCTCGTAGGACGGCTTTAAGGGCTGTCCATTGTGTCGCTAGAGACGTGTCTGAGTTCGCGTTAAGAGTGAGGTAGTTGGCAATTGCTACCTTGATTTGCTCGACATTAGTTGCAGAGTGTAGCAGCGTGTCGCGCAGCCGCCAGTGCCGCAATGGCTGCTGGACTTGGGGGAAGTGAAAGGTGGCCACAACTGGGGAATGATCTGAGAGTGATGCAGTAAGGAACTCGGAGCCCGTCGCAAGCGCCTGCAATGGGAAGCAGCTAATGAAGTAGTCAAGTCTGGCGTATGTTTTATGTGCCCCCGAGAAGTGTGTGTAAGCTCGGCTGCGGGGATGAAAGTGGCGCCACAGATCAACGAGGCCAAGATCACCAAAGCGGGTCAACCCCGCCTGAGAGAGAGCTCCCACCTGAGACGTCCGCTGGGCCGAGCGGTCGCGTAAGTTGTCGAAAACTAAGTTCAAATCCCCTCCCAGCAACAGGCGGCGCTCCGTGTTGGCCGTGGCTTCAGTGAGGACGGTGTGGAAAAATTTATCCTGACCTTCGTTTGTGGCGTAAACAGAGCCCACAATGAGGGAGACCCCCGCCACCAGGAACTGATAGGTAAGTAAGCGGCCCCTTATCTCAGCCTCCTTCTGCAGGACCCTACCTTGAAAGGAACGGGAGACCAAGATAGCAACCCCGGCTGATTTGGTGGGATTAGAGGAGAAGAGTTGCGTGGGGAAGGCGCGCAATTTCATCCTATGGTGGTCCTTAGGGGTGAGATGCGTTTCCTGTAAGAGGCATATGTCTGCGGCTGAGTGTTCCAGGAAGTAAAGGACCGCCCTACGCTTGACCGGGTTATTGAGTCCCCGCACATTAAGGGTCAAAATGTTAAGTGGCTTCTGGGGTATCTAGTGTGTGGAGGAAAGACATGCCAAGGCGTAGCGCGCAGCGCCTATGCTGGGATCTAACACAAAGACATTCGGAATATAGCGCATTACCAGAAAACCATCTGTCTGTGGAGGGAAGAAGGATGGACGAGAGGAGCAAACCCCAACGCAACACAAAAACCCCAACAAAAAAAAAGAGGACATCACCCCCCATAACCCAAGCAACCTACCACCCATACACAACAATAAACATAGTCCGTCGTCCCAGGACAACTGGTCAGTCAATAAACAGGGGTCCATATCGTAGCCTCCGGAAGAGCATCCCCCCCGCCGCCCACCCAGAGCCAGCACAGATGCTGAGAGAGTGCATTCGCCCAAGAGGCGCACTCTAGCTTCACGTGGCCGTGTCCTCGCTCCCAGCACGCGCCTCCGTCGCTGCGGGCAGTGCTGCCTGCTGACTCTGGACGATCTCTGACTGGGCCGACCTACGAGAGCGCCGCCGTCTAGTCTGCCTCTGCCATCCAGATGAAGGAGTCTCTGAGCCCGATGCAACTCCTCCGCCATCGTCTACATCTCCTGGCGCCGCCAGGCCCAGCAGCTGGCACACATCCATCAAAGAGCGCAGTTGGTGGAGCCTCCCCTCATGGTGAAATATGAGGCGAAATGGATGCCCCCACGAGTAGGTGATCCCCCGCTGTCGGAGATGCTCCGTGACGGGGCGGAACTGCCGTCGCCTCTGGAGGGTGATTAGGGCCAGGTCCTGATATAGAACAGGAGTGTGGCCCTGGAAGGAGATGGGATGGAGGGCTCGGGCCCTGGCGAGAACAGATTCCTTGGTTTTAAAGTCTTGCACACACACCAGGATGTCCGCTGGTGGGGCATTGGGGCCCCGGGGCGGGCCCACACCCTATGGGCTCTGTCCAAGACAATGTCCGCGTCTGGACCGCCCCCCAGAATGTGCCGGAAGAGGGCCGTGGCGAAAGCAAACAGGTCTCTGGTGTCCTCGGTAGGCTTGACCCCCCCTAATCCGGATGTTGTGTCTTCGGGACCGGTTTTCGAGGTCCTCCAGATGTGTTTTGTTAGAATCCGGGTTCTCTGGTTGGCACATGTAGGTACTTGTGACAAGCAGGGAACGTTTCCTCTAGTTAGGGTAAGGGGTTACACTCCTAAAATAACCCCTGCTCAATAAGAGGTAGAACAGCGTATAAGTGTATAAACAAAGAATCTTGTTGTATGGAACAAATACAGAAAACGTGATTCAGATACATGAATCAAAGGGTGAAATGGAAAAATCTGACCATAAAACGATCAGTCACAAAAGTTTACAGCAGTTTAAAAAGTTGCCATAATCGAATGAAATTAAACAATCTGAAGAAAGATGTGAAAAATATGCCCCACATGTAAACCCCCAAACGAATCAACATTATATGGGTCAATAAAGATGGTTTGAGCCAGGTCAGCAGGGTGTGATATCGCCAGAAAAACAGCTCAACGGGGTTATAGTATCGCGTTTTCCCATGGTAGCGATTCATTCAGGCCATTTTTTTGAGAATCAAGAAGAAATATCCAGAAAACCTCACGTTTTTTACGGATGTTAGTGATGTTAGTGCCCTTATGGCTTTGTATTTTTTCCAGAATGGTGTAACGTAAATCACTTTCATTATGATTTGCCTCTTTCCAATGGGAAACGAGTGGAGCTGAGAGATTGTTACGTCTGATGTTTGATTTGTGCTCTCCAATCCGTACCCTGCATTCCCTCGCAGTTTCTCCGACATAGGGTAATTCGCAGGGACACAAGATGACATAAATACAATTTGAGGTACGGCAGTTGGTCATTTCCCCTAGTTCTACCGAACGGTGACGAAAGTTAATTCTTTCACTTACGATGGCATTGACACATGCATGGCATGTTCCGCATTTGTGGTGGCCACGGATGGGTTGGCTGCCAGTAATGGATTTCTGCACAAGTGGGGTCTTAAAGCTTGTGTATTTGGCCTTAACTAACAGGTTCCTCAAGTTTTTGTTGCGTCTAAAGGCAAATAGTGGTTTTGGAATCCTGGGTGCATCAGCGTCAAGATTTAGTAGGTGCCACTGGGAATTGACAATGTGTCGGATTCTGTTGTTAAATGAGGAGTGTTTTGTTATGCATATCAGTTGTTCAGTTTGTTTTTTCTCTTTGGGAATAAACAGTGTGTCCCGATTGTAGTAGCGAGCTCTTTTAAAGGCATCGCGTACCACTTTTTTAGGATACCCCCTTTGAATGAATTTAAGTTTCATAGCTTCTGAGTGGTAAAGGTAATCCTGAATTGAGGTGCAATTTCTACGCAAACGTAGAAATTGACCAAATGGGATGCTATTTTTCTGGCTGGACGGATGGAAACTATCAAAATGAAGGAGAGTGTTTCTCGATGTTGGTTTGGTAAACAATGTAACTTTTAATTGGGCATTTTCGTGTTTTACTGCCACATCCAAGAATTCCAAACTTGTGTTACTAATCTGGGCAGTGAATCTCAGATTAGGGTCTGCCAGATTGATCCATGATAGGAATTCATCAAGATTGTCCTTTTCGCCCTGCCAAACGAAAAAGATGTCATCAATGAAGCGTGCCCAGTATCGGATGTTCTCATAATACGGGGCCACTTCATTGTAGATGTTCTTTTTTTCAAAGTGCCCCATGTATAGGCAAGCCACACTTGGGGCACATGATGCCCCCATACTGACACCTTTGATTTGATGATAGATGTCTCCGTCAAATTCAAAGTAATTTTTCCTCAAGAACAGTTTTAAGACATTCCATGAGGAATTTGCTGTTATGTAATGTCGTCTGGGTTTCCAGGATATCCTTAATAACCATAAGAGCATCTTTCTGTGGGATGTTTGAATATAAGGATTCGATATCCATTGACACTAAGAATTCTTTTTGATGGTTAAAATGAAGGCCCTCAATCTTAGATATAAAATGTCCAGTGTCTTTGACATAAGAATCCAGGTTGGTCACCATTGGTTGTAGAAATTTGTCAATGTATTTTGACAAAGGTTCTGTAACTGATCCGATTGTAGAGACAATCGGTCTCATAGGGGGATCAATTTGGTTTTTATGTGTTTTAGGGACCCCATATATAATGGGGAACCTAGTAAATGTAGGGGTAAGGTATTCTGCTTCTGCCAACCAGTGCCACAGTGCAAGTGCTCCCTATTTAAAAAATATATGTTGGTTGGATTCCATGATTGGCTTATTTGATTTACTGTTAGACCCCATTAAAGTGCACCAGGAGTGCCCAGGGCTTGTAAATACAAATGCTGCTGGTGGGCTTGCAGCACTGGTTGTGCCACCCACAGAAGCGGCCTGGTAAAATGCATCTAAGGTCTGCCATTGCAGAACCTGCGTGCAGTCTGGTACTGTCATGCTGACTGGGCAAGTGCACCCAAGTCCCAGTCCCTAAACCTTCCCTTAACTTCATATTAGTCACCCCTATGGTAGGCCCAAGGGCAGGGTGCATTGTAAGCATAAGGTAGGACAAGCCCTGATGTGTGTGGCATGTCCTAATAGTGAATTACAGCCATTTTCGTTTTTCACTATTGTATGGCTACCTGTTCTCCATAGGCCAGAATGGGCTGTTAGAATTGTTACATCCTATGATCCTAACAGACCCAGGGAACATGGTAGAAATTCGAGTTTAGTATGCCTGAACTCAGAATAATAAAATACATCTTTTAGTAAAGTTTATTTTAATATTCTGTGTTTGCAAATACCACTTTTAGAAAGTTGGTATTTGCTTGCCTGACCATTTCAGCCCGCCTCTGCTATGATGTGTATCTGCCTGTCTGGTTTGTGTGAGTGACAGGGCTGGGGAAACCCAGAGGGGCAGGGCTAGGTAGCCTGGTGGTGAATAGAGAGATTGACAGCCAGATGGGTGGGAGGAGTACACCTGGACTCTGAATAGGGCTGTGCTCTGCCACCACAATGCTGGCTCCACCTCCTGTGGAGCGGCTGATGTCTCTGCCCTGCACCCTGAATGGAAAGGCAGAGTCATGTCAACAGAGTGCTCAAGAACTGGTTTGGACTGGGCAAAGGCCCCTCTACCCCAGAGGAACAAAGGAATTAGGGGTACAAATATTGGGACTCTGCTCCCAAGAAATTAGATCCTGCTTGACAAGAAGAACCTCTGCCTGAGGAGAAGGAACTGGGAAAGCTGTAAGGAGGAGTACTGTCCCTGACCTGAGGGATTGGCCTGCAGTGGTTGCCTTGCTGCTGAAGGGAGAGGAGAAAGACTACAAAGACTTTATTTCAACTTGTGCTTAAAAGATCTCCAAGGGCTTGTGCTGTGCTTGCCCCCTGAACGAAGTCCCAGGACCAGTGGACTTCACCCCCCAGCTCCCCAGAGTTCTTTGGAAGTGCCTGCTGCTGTTGTTGGGCCTTCTGAGGGACTGCGTGTCGCAAGGAGCTGGAAGCGCGACGCAAGGAGGAGAAGCGTGCCGCCGTCGGAGCCGCTGTCGTCGCATCTCGCAAAGGGTGTCGCCGCTGCAGCATCGCATCGAGCGGAAGCGTTTCGCATCATCCGGAAGTGCCTCGCAACGCCGTAGAAGCGCGTCGCCATCGCAGCCATCGTAGCTGACGCATTGCACTGCATCAAGAGAAGAGTCTTGCATCGAGGAAGAAGCGTGTCGCCATCGCAGCCATCGTAGTTTTCGCATTGCACCGCTTCAAGAAAAGCGCCTCGCATCCACGGAGAGTTATGTATCAATGGGGTAACCCGATAGACCACTGGACTCGGGTGTATATATTGGTATATGAAAAGACAGTCACAGTGGAACAATTTAGCTCAATTAGAACGCAAGTTTATAATATAAACTTAAATAGAGTTATGACAACACCTTATTGAGATACACAAATGACTGCATTTAATCGTTTGAGCATAGAAAAAGGTCAACATATCAACCTGTTCGACAGACAAACGCATGTCAAAATCATCATTTTCAATTAATAAGGGTGTAAGTAAGGTGAAAAGTGCAACATAAATCAGGATAAGTGCAGACAATGTGAAGG
Organism: Triturus cristatus; assembly: GCF_964204655.1. NCBI lineage: Eukaryota > Metazoa > Chordata > Amphibia > Caudata > Salamandridae > Triturus > Triturus cristatus. The sequence goes on from NC_140582.1 coordinate 960,773,614, forward strand.
GGAAGGTCGTGTGTTTAAGAACATCCAAAATCAATTTGAAGACCTAACCTGCCACTTGAATGGCAATAACACAAATGCAATAACATGAACAAGAAAAGCAGTTGTAAAATCACTGTCAGTCTCATGTATTGAACAAAGGGAAAAAAAGTCGTCGACGTTTCGACCCCTAATCGAGCCAGCAATTAGGAAATCTTGGAAGCGGGGTCTTCTTCAGGACCAGTGGGGGGTAGAGGAGATGGACTTACACCTAGGGATAATGAATAGTATTAGTACGGTGTGTCTATGGGGTCATTAAATGTCATTAGGTAGAATTAAGATATTATTTACCAACATCAGCAGGGATGACTCATGCTGGACTATTTGTAGATTGGGCCCGAACGGCTCCTAAAACAAAAAGACGGAACAAGAGGAGAATGCACATCTGTATGGGGTCTCAATTAAGGCCTAATGATCAAACCAAGATGGTGTACTACTCACCATTCAATGTTGAAAAACCGGTGCTATTGGTGAGAATATTCTTATCGGTATCTGAAGAATCAGAGTGGGCAGTGGTTCATACGTAACCAGAGCTGGGGGGGCAAGAACACGAATTTCAAAACTCAAAACCGGGTTTGGAAATATACCTAAAACATTATGGTATAAACATCAAGGGACCCACAAGAGTAAAGGAAAATGTTTAAAAACAAATTAGCGGCAATTATATCGAAAAAGGAGTCACCGTGATGAGACAACGGGGGTACGGGAAAATTAGAGCATAAACAGCGCTGCGGGGTCTTTAGAGTTGGTGAACACCCAGCGTGTTACGGAATTAACGTGTAACCCGCCTGACGGCTCTAAAAGCCCGGAATCTAGTCAATTGATGTGTGGCTGGCAAAGGCCCATATGGCGGCTTTTACATCTAAAACCCAACAAAGGCGATGTGTCTCGCAGCGTGTTACGGAATTAACGTGTAACCCGCCTGACGGCTCTAAAAGCCCGGAATCCAGTCAATTAATATGTGGCTGGCCAAGGCCCATATAGCGGCTTTTACATCTAAAATCCAACAAGGCGATGTGTCTCGCAACGGGAGATTCGCAAATGGAGAGGTGAGGAGGAGCAACACCCAGTCTCTTAATGGGGCAAAGGCAGGTGAGCAGCGCGGTGAGAGACAATCTCCAGTAAGAAGAAGACGCGAGCATGCATCGCGGTCTGACATACCTCCCGGGCAGCGTCAACAGCATCTGACAGCTAACCCTGGGAGGTGTCACATGACCCTTTAAGTAGCTGACGAAAGCAGGTACGTCAGGGATTTGCGCGTAACGCGCTCATTGGACAAGGGCAGGGGGTGTGTGTGTGTCAGCACAGCTGAACACTCAGAAGAGGCAAAACTGAAAGTGTTTTCACATGAGCGGCAAACAGAGTTCAACAACGCACAAAGGGCACTCAAATATGCCGATAGAAACTGCTGTCAAACAGCTTACAATCTAAATATCTTGCTTGTATCATTGAGGCATGATATTCACAGTATTGTACGTAAATGCAAAGATAGGTAAAAAACACTTTGTCAGATATACGTCAACGTGAAAACCAATTCATAAACGTGAAAACCAATTCATAAAACAGCATAAAAATCAGAGAACAGTTTAGCTTCCAGGGTGAAGTATATACAAAGGTAATGGCCTGACTGCAAAGGCAGCTTACATTCTGATGCAGTGATAGACTGCCCTCAACGGATTAATAATAGGTAGAGTTTTGCTCAGATTTTAAAAAGGGGAATAAAGGCAATTATGAGCCTAAAAAGATGGAAAAAGTGTCAGTAATGTGATATGTGCCATGTAACAAAAATCCATAAAGGTATACATGGACGAGAAAGCCCCAAATGTAAAGGCTAGGTGTTATTCAACAGGGATAATTGTGCATATGTAGCGTCAAGTTCGTTAAGGCCATTACGGACAGAATCCAACCTGTCCATCCATTTGCATTCACGGGTATTAAGAATTGCTCCCAGGTCGCCTCCCCTGATGCCCAAAGTGATGGCCTCAAGAACTAGCCATTTCATCGATTCAGGGGGATGGTTAGATGCTGAAAAATGTTCAACCATGGGCGCCCCCGTGGTGTTGCACCTTATTCTGCTACAATGTTGTAGGATGCGGCACTTGATCCTCTGAGTAGTCTGACCTACGTATATTTTGTTGCAGGGACAGACAATCGCGTAAATGACATTCTTAGTGTTGCAGTTTGTCAATGTTTTTAGGGGCACCGTGCAATTACTATATTGAAACACTTTAGTTTCAATGGTAAGATTGCACGCTTTACATTGTCCACATTTGACATGGCCTACTGGTGCCGGAAGTTGCCACATTGATTCAATTGTTGGCTTAGGAGGTGTGTCCAGAAAGGACTTTACCACTTGATCACGAACATTTCTGCCCTTCTTGAAGGAGTGCATTGGTGGTTCAGGAAGATGTCGTTCCGATGATACCAGATGCCAGTGTTTGTTTATGATATGCCGGATTTTGTTGCTCCTGGTGTTGAAGGTGGTTACGCATATTAACCTGTTGAGGTCCTCTTCACGGTTCTTTGGAGTTAGAAGCATATCCCTGTGATTGAACCATGCTCTCTTACGGGCCCTCTTAACCAACCGTCTGGGGTAGCCACGCTCAATTAGTCTAGCAATCAGATCATCAGATTCATTAAAAAAGTCCTCCTTCCGTGTACAATTTCTCCTGATCCTGAGGAACTGGCCAAAGGGCAGATTATCACGTAGGCCTCTTGGATGGTGACTCCCATATCTGAGTAGCGTGTTTCTCTCAGTAGGCTTTCGGTAAAGGGTCGTGTATAGGCACTCATCCGCAGTTTTGATAGAGATATCCAAGAAGTCAATGGTGGACTTGTCTTTGTGAATAGTAAACTTGATATCACCTGTTCTCTCATTAAGCCATTTGAAAAAATTGTTGAGTTCCGAATCACTGCCTGTCCAAATCATGAGGACATCATCGATGTAACGCTTCCAGTACGCAACTTGCCTATTAAATGGATTTATGATGTTGTTCACAAAGGTCTGCTCAAAATCGTCCATATACAGGATCGCCAGGTCCGGAGCAAAGCTGGCCCCCATCGCGACGCCTTTAGTCTGCATGAAGTACTCATTTTGGAAGAGAAAGAAATTTTGTGTCATCGCTATAGTGAGTAATTGAATTATGAACTCGGATGGGACATGTGTAGGTTGTGTTCTTGTGTCCAAATATTTTGACATTACGTCTAGAGCATGTTGTTGTGGGATGCTGGTATATAGTGACACAATATCCAGCGTGACAAGGATCTGGGTATCTGGATTGAAAGACATACCATCAATTAAGTTGATGACCTGCATCGTGTCTCGTACATATGACCCGGTTTGTTCAGCCAAAGGTTTTAGGAAGAAATCCACGTATTTACACAAGGGTTCAAGAATTGACCCACATCCAGAGACTATAGGGCGCCCAGGTGGTCGTTGTTGATTCTTATGAACTTTAGGTAGGGTGTAAATCGTTGGAATGCGTGGGTGAGTCTGGTTCAGGTAGGCAAATTCCAAATTTGAGAGGAAACCTTGAGCAAGGCCATCCTGAGTTGTCCGCAAAATCATGCTACTGATTTTCTTAGAGGGATTATGATTTAATCTGGTGTAACTGACACCATCATTCAGTTGGGAGTAAATCTCGTCCTTGTAGTCCTCCACATTCTGAAGCACGATGGCACCTCCCTTATCAGCAGGTTTGATGACTATGGAGCGATTGTTTTTGAGGTTCTCAAGGGCTTTCCTTTCACCACTGGTAACGTTGTGTGTTACATATTTCTTGATGGAACACGTGTTGAGGGCCTCCTTGAGCACAATGCTCTCATAGGTTAACAGCCGATGTGAAACCATTTGTGAGGTTGGAGTGAAGGAGGATGGAGTCCGGAGTCCAGTACAAGATGTCGTAGAGTGAATTGGGGACTGACGGAAAAAATAGCGTAACCTCATCTTACGAAAGAAACGGTGTAATTCAGTTTGCAGATTAAATTTGTTAGGATATGTGGTGGGGACGTATGATAACCCTTTACTGAGAACCTTATGTTCATCATTGGTCAATACATGATTGGACAAATTCATAATAGGGTCCTTGATGGTGGTCACCAGCGATAGACCCGGCGTCTCGTTTGAATTTCCCCGTGCTGTTCCTGGGGGAAATGCACTTGCTTCTGGGCAGGGGTCATACCCTGGGGTTGGCCTCGACCCCATCCTTGTTGAAGGTGGCCGCGTCCCCGGCCTCTGTTCCAGTTCCAATTCGTATTCCTTCCTCTTGGTGGTCGCCATTGTCTGTCCTCTAAAAAAGAAGGTCCAGATGGTGGATAATATGCCGTGTCCTGGTCTTGGTAGTTGAGACCGATCCCTGCTTGTTCGCTGTCGCTTCCAGTGGATCCTGTTGATTCAGAGAAAGTTGTGAATCTGCGGGTACCTCTGAAACCACCCCTTCCTCTATTGAAAAAACGACCCTGCTGATCCTGTTTGTAATAGTCGTCGTGTAAATATGGGTAGGTCAACTTCTTGTCATAGACACGTACGTCTTTGGAGAGTTTATCAAGCTTCTTCGCTTGAGTATTAATGTCGAATTCTTTGATTGTTTTCTCAAGACGCTCCAAGGCTTCTTTGGCGTTCGTTAAAGCGCTGTCAGTAGAGATATCGCGTTTAAGATCTGCGATTTCTTTCATAAGTTTCTCGACCTGTTCAAGGGCTGTTTCTACCACAAGCACCATCCAGTGCCGTGAGCAGTTGTTGGCAACAAAACTGAAGCCCTCCTTGAACTTGGGTTGGTCCACAAAGATCGCAGGCTCGTTCTTGACTTGTAATCCTACCGGGATGACATTAGCCTGTAGGTATTTGGTCAGGACGTGTCCGTGTAATCTTGTACGGATTCGCTTTTTCTCCAGTCTTTCCAGTTTGTTTATCTTTTCGTTGAGAGACACATCTATGTTGGGAGTGTTGGAGGTTATGAAGAGATTAGTGGGGTCCTGAATGAGATTGGCGATGTACTCCTCAGTATATGATAAAGTTTCATTTGCCGTCATAATGTGAAAATGCAAATTAAATAGGCTAAAAGCAAATACCCTCGCAGGAAAAACCTGCACTAGGATGAGTTATGTATCAATGGGGTAACCCGATAGACCACTGGACTCGGGTGTATATATTGGTATATGAAAAGACAGTCACAGTGGAACAATTTAGCTCAATTAGAACGCAAGTTTATAATATAAACTTAAATAGAGTTATGACAACACCTTATTGAGATACACAAATGACTGCATTTAATCGTTTGAGCATAGAAAAAGGTCAACATATCAACCTGTTCGACAGACAAACGCATGTCAAAATCATCATTTTCAATTAATAAGGGTGTAAGTAAGGTGAAAAGTGCAACATAAATCAGGATTCTTCAGGACCAGTGGGGGGTAGAGGAGATGGACTTACACCTAGGGATAATGAATAGTATTAGTACGGTGTGTCTATGGGGTCATTAAATGTCATTAGGTAGAATTAAGATATTATTTACCAACATCAGCAGGGATGACTCATGCTGGACTATTTGTAGATTGGGCCCGAACGGCTCCTAAAACAAAAAGACGGAACAAGAGGAGAATGCACATCTGTATGGGGTCTCAATTAAGGCCTAATGATCAAACCAAGATGGTGTACTACTCACCATTCAATGTTGAAAAACCGGTGCTATTGGTGAGAATATTCTTATCGGTATCTGAAGAATCAGAGTGGGCAGTGGTTCATACGTAACCAGAGCTGGGGGGGCAAGAACACGAATTTCAAAACTCAAAACCGGGTTTGGAAATATACCTAAAACATTATGGTATAAACATCAAGGGACCCACAAGAGTAAAGGAAAATGTTTAAAAACAAATTAGCGGCAATTATATCGAAAAAGGAGTCACCGTGATGAGACAACGGGGGTACGGGAAAATTAGAGCATAAACAGCGCTGCGGGGTCTTTAGAGTTGGTGAACACCCAGCGTGTTACGGAATTAACGTGTAACCCGCCTGACGGCTCTAAAAGCCCGGAATCTAGTCAATTGATGTGTGGCTGGCAAAGGCCCATATGGCGGCTTTTACATCTAAAACCCAACAAAGGCGATGTGTCTCGCAGCGTGTTACGGAATTAACGTGTAACCCGCCTGACGGCTCTAAAAGCCCGGAATCCAGTCAATTAATATGTGGCTGGCCAAGGCCCATATAGCGGCTTTTACATCTAAAATCCAACAAGGCGATGTGTCTCGCAACGGGAGATTCGCAAATGGAGAGGTGAGGAGGAGCAACACCCAGTCTCTTAATGGGGCAAAGGCAGGTGAGCAGCGCGGTGAGAGACAATCTCCAGTAAGAAGAAGACGCGAGCATGCATCGCGGTCTGACATACCTCCCGGGCAGCGTCAACAGCATCTGACAGCTAACCCTGGGAGGTGTCACATGACCCTTTAAGTAGCTGACGAAAGCAGGTACGTCAGGGATTTGCGCGTAACGCGCTCATTGGACAAGGGCAGGGGGTGTGTGTGTGTCAGCACAGCTGAACACTCAGAAGAGGCAAAACTGAAAGTGTTTTCACATGAGCGGCAAACAGAGTTCAACAACGCACAAAGGGCACTCAAATATGCCGATAGAAACTGCTGTCAAACAGCTTACAATCTAAATATCTTGCTTGTATCATTGAGGCATGATATTCACAGTATTGTACGTAAATGCAAAGATAGGTAAAAAACACTTTGTCAGATATACGTCAACGTGAAAACCAATTCATAAACGTGAAAACCAATTCATAAAACAGCATAAAAATCAGAGAACAGTTTAGCTTCCAGGGTGAAGTATATACAAAGGTAATGGCCTGACTGCAAAGGCAGCTTACATTCTGATGCAGTGATAGACTGCCCTCAACGGATTAATAATAGGTAGAGTTTTGCTCAGATTTTAAAAAGGGGAATAAAGGCAATTATGAGCCTAAAAAGATGGAAAAAGTGTCAGTAATGTGATATGTGCCATGTAACAAAAATCCATAAAGGTATACATGGACGAGAAAGCCCCAAATGTAAAGGCTAGGTGTTATTCAACAGGGATAATTGTGCATATGTAGCGTCAAGTTCGTTAAGGCCATTACGGACAGAATCCAACCTGTCCATCCATTTGCATTCACGGGTATTAAGAATTGCTCCCAGGTCGCCTCCCCTGATGCCCAAAGTGATGGCCTCAAGAACTAGCCATTTCATCGATTCAGGGGGATGGTTAGATGCTGAAAAATGTTCAACCATGGGCGCCCCCGTGGTGTTGCACCTTATTCTGCTACAATGTTGTAGGATGCGGCACTTGATCCTCTGAGTAGTCTGACCTACGTATATTTTGTTGCAGGGACAGACAATCGCGTAAATGACATTCTTAGTGTTGCAGTTTGTCAATGTTTTTAGGGGCACCGTGCAATTACTATATTGAAACACTTTAGTTTCAATGGTAAGATTGCACGCTTTACATTGTCCACATTTGACATGGCCTACTGGTGCCGGAAGTTGCCACATTGATTCAATTGTTGGCTTAGGAGGTGTGTCCAGAAAGGACTTTACCACTTGATCACGAACATTTCTGCCCTTCTTGAAGGAGTGCATTGGTGGTTCAGGAAGATGTAGTTCCGATGATACCAGATGCCAGTGTTTGTTTATGATATGCCGGATTTTGTTGCTCCTGGTGTTGAAGGTGGTTACGCATATTAACCTGTTGAGGTCCTCTTCACGGTTCTTTGGAGTTAGAAGCATATCCCTGTGATTGAACCATGCTCTCTTAAGGGCCCTCTTAACCAACCGTCTGGGGTAGCCACGCTCAATTAGTCTAGCAATCAGATCATCAGATTCATTAAAAAAGTCCTCCTTCCGTGTACAATTTCTCCTGATCCTGAGGAACTGGCCAAAGGGCAGATTATCACGTAGGCCTCTTGGATGGTGACTCCCATATCTGAGTAGCGTGTTTCTCTCAGTAGGCTTTCGGTAAAGGGTCGTGTATAGGCACTCATCCGCAGTTTTGATAGAGATATCCAAGAAGTCAATGGTGGACTTGTCTTTGTGAATAGTAAACTTGATATCACCTGTTCTCTCATTAAGCCATTTGAAAAAATTGTTGAGTTCCGAATCACTGCCTGTCCAAATCATGAGGACATCATCGATGTAACGCTTCCAGTACGCAACTTGCCTATTAAATGGATTTATGATGTTGTTCACAAAGGTCTGCTCAAAATCGTCCATATACAGGATCGCCAGGTCCGGAGCAAAGCTGGCCCCCATCGCGACGCCTTTAGTCTGCATGAAGTACTCATTTTGGAAGAGAAAGAAATTTTGTGTCATCGCTATAGTGAGTAATTGAATTATGAACTCGGATGGGACATGTGTAGGTTGTGTTCTTGTGTCCAAATATTTTGACATTACGTCTAGAGCATGTTGTTGTGGGATGCTGGTATATAGTGACACAATATCCAGCGTGACAAGGATCTGGGTATCTGGATTGAAAGACATACCATCAATTAAGTTGATGACCTGCATCGTGTCTCGTACATATGACCCGGTTTGTTCAGCCAAAGGTTTTAGGAAGAAATCCACGTATTTACACAAGGGTTCAAGAATTGACCCACATCCAGAGACTATAGGGCGCCCAGGTGGTCGTTGTTGATTCTTATGAACTTTAGGTAGGGTGTAAATCGTTGGAATGCGTGGGTGAGTCTGGTTCAGGTAGGCAAATTCCAAATTTGAGAGGAAACCTTGAGCAAGGCCATCCTGAGTTGTCCGCAAAATCATGCTACTGATTTTCTTAGAGGGATTATGATTTAATCTGGTGTAACTGACACCATCATTCAGTTGGGAGTAAATCTCGTCCTTGTAGTCCTCCACATTCTGAAGCACGATGGCACCTCCCTTATCAGCAGGTTTGATGACTATGGAGCGATTGTTTTTGAGGTTCTCAAGGGCTTTCCTTTCACCACTGGTAACGTTGTGTGTTACATATTTCTTGATGGAACACGTGTTGAGGGCCTCCTTGAGCACAATGCTCTCATAGGTTAACAGCCGATGTGAAACCATTTGTGAGGTTGGAGTGAAGGAGGATGGAGTCCGGAGTCCAGTACAAGATGTCGTAGAGTGAATTGGGGACTGACGGAAAAAATAGCGTAACCTCATCTTACGAAAGAAACGGTGTAATTCAGTTTGCAGATTAAATTTGTTAGGATATGTGGTGGGGACGTATGATAACCCTTTACTGAGAACCTTATGTTCATCATTGGTCAATACATGATTGGACAAATTCATAATAGGGTCCTTGATGGTGGTCACCAGCGATAGACCCGGCGTCTCGTTTGAATTTCCCCGTGCTGTTCCTGGGGGAAATGCACTTGCTTCTGGGCAGGGGTCATACCCTGGGGTTGGCCTCGACCCCATCCTTGTTGAAGGTGGCCGCGTCCCCGGCCTCTGTTCCAGTTCCAATTCGTATTCCTTCCTCTTGGTGGTCGCCATTGTCTGTCCTCTAAAAAAGAAGGTCCAGATGGTGGATAATATGCCGTGTCCTGGTCTTGGTAGTTGAGACCGATCCCTGCTTGTTCGCTGTCGCTTCCAGTGGATCCTGTTGATTCAGAGAAAGTTGTGAATCTGCGGGTACCTCTGAAACCACCCCTTCCTCTATTGAAAAAACGACCCTGCTGATCCTGTTTGTAATAGTCGTCGTGTAAATATGGGTAGGTCAACTTCTTGTCATAGACACGTACGTCTTTGGAGAGTTTATCAAGCTTCTTCGCTTGAGTATTAATGTCGAATTCTTTGATTGTTTTCTCAAGACGCTCCAAGGCTTCTTTGGCGTTCGTTAAAGCGCTGTCAGTAGAGATATCGCGTTTAAGATCTGCGATTTCTTTCATAAGTTTCTCGACCTGTTCAAGGGCTGTTTCTACCACAAGCACCATCCAGTGCCGTGAGCAGTTGTTGGCAACAAAACTGAAGCCCTCCTTGAACTTGGGTTGGTCCACAAAGATCGCAGGCTCGTTCTTGACTTGTAATCCTACCGGGATGACATTAGCCTGTAGGTATTTGGTCAGGACGTGTCCGTGTAATCTTGTACGGATTCGCTTTTTCTCCAGTCTTTCCAGTTTGTTTATCTTTTCGTTGAGAGACACATCTATGTTGGGAGTGTTGGAGGTTATGAAGAGATTAGTGGGGTCCTGAATGAGATTGGCGATGTACTCCTCAGTATATGATAAAGTTTCATTTGCCGTCATAATGTGAAAATGCAAATTAAATAGGCTAAAAGCAAATACCCTCGCAGGAAAAACCTGCACTAGGATGAGTTATGTATCAATGGGGTAACCCGATAGACCACTGGACTCGGGTGTATATATTGGTATATGAAAAGACAGTCACAGTGGAACAATTTAGCTCAATTAGAACGCAAGTTTATAATATAAACTTAAATAGAGTTATGACAACACCTTATTGAGATACACAAATGACTGCATTTAATCGTTTGAGCATAGAAAAAGGTCAACATATCAACCTGTTCGACAGACAAACGCATGTCAAAATCATCATTTTCAATTAATAAGGGTGTAAGTAAGGTGAAAAGTGCAACATAAATCAGGATAAGTGCAGACAATGTGAAGGGGAAGGTCGTGTGTTTAAGAACATCCAAAATCAATTTGAAGACCTAACCTGCCACTTGAATGGCAATAACACAAATGCAATAACATGAACAAGAAAAGCAGTTGTAAAATCACTGTCAGTCTCATGTATTGAACAAAGGGAAAAAAAGTCGTCGACGTTTCGACCCCTAATCGAGCCAGCAATTAGGAAATCTTGGAAGCGGGGTCTTCTTCAGGACCAGTGGGGGGTAGAGGAGATGGACTTACACCTAGGGATAATGAATAGTATTAGTACGGTGTGTCTATGGGGTCATTAAATGTCATTAGGTAGAATTAAGATATTATTTACCAACATCAGCAGGGATGACTCATGCTGGACTATTTGTAGATTGGGCCCGAACGGCTGGATTCCGGGCTTTTAGAGCCGTCAGGCGGGTTACACGTTAATTCCGTAACACGCTGCGAGACACATTGCCTTTGTTGGGTTTTAGATGTAAAAGCCGCCATATGGGCCTTTGCCAGCCACACATCAATTGACTAGATTCCGGGCTTTTAGAGCCGTCAGGCGGGTTACACGTTAATTCCGTAACACGCTGGGTGTTCACCAACTCTAAAGACCCCGCAGCGCTGTTTATGCTCTAATTTTCCCGTACCCCCGTTGTCTCCTCACGGTGACTCCTTTTTCGATATAATTGCCGCTAATTTGTTTTTAAACATTTTTTACATTTTCCTTTACCCTTGATGTTTATACCATAATGTTTTAGGTATATTTCCAAACCCGGTTTTGAGTTTTGAAATTCGTGTTCTTGCCCCCCCAGCTCTGGTTACGTATGAACCACTGCCCACTCTGATTCTTCAGATACCGATAAGAATATTCTCACCAATAGCACCGGTTTTTCAACATTGAATGGTGAGTAGTACACCATCTTGGTTTGATCATTAGGCCTTAATTGAGACCCCATACAGATGTGCATTCTCCTCTTGTTCCGTCTTTTTGTTTTAGGAGCCGTTCGGGCCCAATCTACAAATAGTCCAGCATGAGTCATCCCTGCTGATGTTGGTAAATAATATCTTAATTCTACCTAATGACATTTAATGACCCCATAGACACACCGTACTAATACTATTCATTATCCCTAGGTGTAAGTCCATCTCCTCTACCCCCCACTGGTCCTGAAGAAGACCCCGCTTCCAAGATTTCCTAATTGCTGGCTCGATTAGGGGTCGAAACGTCGACGACTTTTTTTCCCTTTGTTCAATACATGAGACTGACAGTGATTTTACAACTGCTTTTCTTGTTCATGTTATTGCATTTGTGTTATTGCCATTCAAGTGGCAGGTTAGGTCTTCAAATTGATTTTGGATGTTCTTAAACACACGACCTTCCCCTTCACATTGTCTGCACTTATCCTGATTTATGTTGCACTTTTCACCTTACTTACACCCTTATTAATTGAAAATGATGATTTTGACATGCGTTTGTCTGTCGAACAGGTTGATATGTTGACCTTTTTCTATGCTCAAACGATTAAATGCAGTCATTTGTGTATCTCAATAAGGTGTTGTCATAACTCTATTTAAGTTTATATTATAAACTTGCGTTCTAATTGAGCTAAATTGTTCCACTGTGACTGTCTTTTCATATACCAATATATACACCCGAGTCCAGTGGTCTATCGGGTTACCCCATTGATACATAACTCTCCGTGGATGCGAGGCGCTTTTCTTGAAGCGGTGCAATGCGAAAACTACGATGGCTGCGATGGCGACACGCTTCTTCCTCGATGCAAGACTCTTCTCTTGATGCAGTGCAATGCGTCAGCTACGATGGCTGCGATGGCGACGCGCTTCTACGGCGTTGCGAGGCACTTCCGGATGATGCGAAACGCTTCCGCTCGATGCGATGCTGCAGCGGCGACACCCTTTGCGAGATGCGACGACAGCAGCTCCGACGGCGGCACGCTTCTCCTCCTTGCGTCGCGCTTCCAGCTCCTTGCGACACGCAGTCCCTCAGAAGGCCCAACAACAGCAGCAGGCACTTCCAAAGAACTCTGGGGAGCTGGGGGGTGAAGTCCACTGGTCCTGGGACTTCGTTCAGGGGGCAAGCACAGCACAAGCCCTTGGAGATCTTTTAAGCACAAGTTGAAATAAAGTCTTTGTAGTCTTTCTCCTCTCCCTTCAGCAGCAAGGCAACCACTGCAGGCCAATCCCTCAGGTCAGGGACAGTACTCCTCCTTACAGCTTTCCCAGTTCCTTCTCCTCAGGCAGAGGTTCTTCTTGTCAAGCAGGATCTAATTTCTTGGGAGCAGAGTCCCAATACTTGTACCCCTAATTCCTTTGTTCCTCTGGGGTAGAGGGGCCTTTGCCCAGTCCAAACCAGTTCTTGAGCACTCTGTTGACATGACTCTGCCTTTCCATTCAGGGTGCAGGGCAGAGACATCAGCCGCTCCACAGGAGGTGGAGCCAGCATTGTGGTGGCAGAGCACAGCCCTATTCAGAGTCCAGGTGTACTCCTCCCACCCATCTGGCTGTCAATCTCTCTATTCACCACCAGGCTACCTAGCCCTGCCCCTCTGGGTTTCCCCAGCCCTGCCACTCACACAAACCAGACAGGCAGATACACATCATAGCAGAGGCGGGCTGAAATGGTCAGGCAAGCAAATACCAACTTTCTAAAAGTGGTATTTGCAAACACAGAATATTAAAATAAACTTTACTAAAAGATGTATTTTATTATTCTGAGTTCAGGCATACTAAACTCGAATTTCTACCATGTTCCCTGGGTCTGTTAGGATCATAGGATGTAACAATTCTAACAGCCCATTCTGGCCTATGGAGAACAGGTAGCCATACAATAGTGAAAAACGAAAATGGCTGTAATTCACTATTAGGACATGCCACACACATCAGGGCTTGTCCTACCTTATGCTTACAATGCACCCTGCCCTTGGGCCTACCATAGGGGTGACTAATATGAAGTTAAGGGAAGGTTTAGGGACTGGGACTTGGGTGCACTTGCCCAGTCAGCATGACAGTACCAGACTGCACGCAGGTTCTGCAATGGCAGACCTTAGATGCATTTTACCAGGCCGCTTCTGTGGGTGGCACAACCAGTGCTGCAAGCCCACCAGCAGCATTTGTATTTACAAGCCCTGGGCACTCCTGGTGCACTTTAATGGGGTCTAACAGTAAATCAAATAAGCCAATCATGGAATCCAACCAACATATATTTTTTAAATAGGGAGCACTTGCACTGTGGCACTGGTTGGCAGAAGCAGAATACCTTACCCCTACATTTACTAGGTTCCCCATTATATATGGGGTCCCTAAAACACATAAAAACCAAATTGATCCCCCTATGAGACCGATTGTCTCTACAATCGGATCAGCTACAGAACCTTTGTCAAAATACATTGACAAATTTCTACAACCAATGGTGACCAACCTGGATTCTTATGTCAAAGACACTGGACATTTTATATCTAAGATTGAGGGCCTTGATTTTAACCATCAAAAAGAATTCTTAGTGTCAATGGATATCGAATCCTTATATTCAAACATCCCACAGAAAGATGCTCTTATGGTTATTAAGGATATCCTGGAAACCCAGACGACATTACATAACAGCAAATTCCTCATGGAATGTCTTAAAACTGTTCTTGAGGAAAATTACTTTGAATTTGACGGAGACATCTATCATCAAATCAAAGGTGTCAGTATGGGGGCATCATGTGCCCCAAGTGTGGCTTGCCTATACATGGGGCACTTTGAAAAAAAGAACATCTACAATGAAGTGGCCCCGTATTATGAGAACATCCGATACTGGGCACGCTTCATTGATGACATCTTTTTCGTTTGGCAGGGCGAAAAGGACAATCTTGATGAATTCCTATCATGGATCAATCTGGCAGACCCTAATCTGAGATTCACTGCCCAGATTAGTAACACAAGTTTGGAATTCTTGGATGTGGCAGTAAAACACGAAAATGCCCAATTAAAAGTTACATTGTTTACCAAACCAACATCGAGAAACACTCTCCTTCATTTTGATAGTTTCCATCCGTCCAGCCAGAAAAATAGCATCCCATTTGGTCAATTTCTACGTTTGCGTAGAAATTGCACCTCAATTCAGGATTACCTTTACCACTCAGAAGCTATGAAACTTAAATTCATTCAAAGGGGGTATCCTAAAAAAGTGGTACGCGATGCCTTTAAAAGAGCTCGCTACTACAATCGGGACACACTGTTTATTCCCAAAGAGAAAAAACAAACTGAACAACTGATATGCATAACAAAACACTCCTCATTTAACAACAGAATCCGACACATTGTCAATTCCCAGTGGCACCTACTAAATCTTGACGCTGATGCACCCAGGATTCCAAAACCACTATTTGCCTTTAGACGCAACAAAAACTTGAGGAACCTGTTAGTTAAGGCCAAATACACAAGCTTTAAGACCCCACTTGTGCAGAAATCCATTACTGGCAGCCAACCCATCCGTGGCCACCACAAATGCGGAACATGCCATGCATGTGTCAATGCCATCGTAAGTGAAAGAATTAACTTTCGTCACCGTTCGGTAGAACTAGGGGAAATGACCAACTGCCGTACCTCAAATTGTATTTATGTCATCTTGTGTCCCTGCGAATTACCCTATGTCGGAGAAACTGCGAGGGAATGCAGGGTACGGATTGGAGAGCACAAATCAAACATCAGACGTAACAATCTCTCAGCTCCACTCGTTTCCCATTGGAAAGAGGCAAATCATAATGAAAGTGATTTACGTTACACCATTCTGGAAAAAATACAAAGCCATAAGGGCACTAACATCACTAACATCCGTAAAAAACGTGAGGTTTTCTGGATATTTCTTCTTGATTCTCAAAAAAATGGCCTGAATGAATCGCTACCATGGGAAAACGCGATACTATAACCCCGTTGAGCTGTTTTTCTGGCGATATCACACCCTGCTGACCTGGCTCAAACCATCTTTATTGACCCATATAATGTTGATTCGTTTGGGGGTTTACATGTGGGGCATATTTTTCACATCTTTCTTCAGATTGTTTAATTTCATTCGATTATGGCAACTTTTTAAACTGCTGTAAACTTTTGTGACTGATCGTTTTATGGTCAGATTTTTCCATTTCACCCTTTGATTGATGTATCTGAATCACGTTTTCTGTATTTGTTCCATACAACAAGATTCTTTGTTTATACACTTATACGCTGTTCTACCTCTTATTCGATTCCATCTTTTGAACCTTTTGGAATGCCTGTTGAGAAACAGATCTATCTGTAATATGTCTGAGACTACGCCTTCTTTCTTTCGTGGCAGATGTTTGTATCGAGCCATTCAGGGAACCTATAGGTCGTTTCCCTTATCTTCCCGACCTACTTAGAGCACCAATCGGCGTTGTCATACTTAAGTTAATATCACATGCTCATTTACGTCACAGCTTTGTTGTCCTCCCATTGGTTTATGTTTGTATTTAAAGACCCAGTGTTTCACCCACCGTTCGCGCGGTTATCTGCTACGGTAACCATTGACTCGGAACCTCGCTATCACTGCCCCACGTCGGCTTGAGACATCAGGAATCCATCTATGAGGTAAAGAACCAGACGCGTAGATTCCTTCTTTCCCCCAGCACCGGTAATGGCATTTTAGATACTTACATGATTTTGATGTAAAAACTTAGTGCGCTCCTTCGAGTTATCTGTACAGTAATCAGGTCTGCTGATTATATTCTTTTACCATTTTTTATTTAGTTCAACCTCATTGCCCCGTCAATTACCTACACTTCCACTTGAGCGGCTGCTCTCGGGATATATTGCTCATTAACTCCTTGCGATACCGCAACGTGATCAGTTGGCTCTCTATCATCGCGCTACGGATTATAAGGTATGACTGAATCTCCCGACAATCTATTTGAAACCGCGAGTAATTAGCGACTTCTCCCTGTCTTGAAACGTATCCATTTAGCTACATTCGTGTCACATCTAGCTATAGAATGGATGCCCCAAGCTTCAAATCTCCAGCCTTCACCTATACTTGTGTGTTATTCTGTTTTTCATCTAGCTTGCTAGCAATTAATGGAATTAACCGTCCTCACGAACAGAAATTGGGGCGTTTATCGGTCTTGAAGCTTCCCCGACTGTAGCTTCCACCGCACAATTTGAAAGGCAAGCGGGATCGGTTTTGTTTCTTTGTTACATTTCTAGCACAACCTGGGTTAAATGACTCTAAATTGGGTGCTTCTTTTTCTTTATGTTTTTCTTGATTTAGGACACTTATCGTAGTGGTTCCCTCTACAACCCTCCCTATGATTGCTTCTCTGTCCTACATGATGTTCCGTAAAATTTGAACTTGGGTGAGGCCTTTAACCCATACAATACATCATACTATTATTCTTCTTTCTATTTTTGGCTGTTGTTATCTTTATGTTTATCGCACTATTTGCGTTCAGTTTCTTAGATTCCTTCCTTTGGTTTCTCCATGGGCAATCTATCCTATGAGAGATTACCTACTATGTGCAGTTGTTTTAGGTTAACACATCCTGATTATCTTCATTGTATTTGTTTATTTGTCCAGTATTCGGTTATGTCATCTGAAACCCAACTTGAGCGCCTGCATGCCACACCATTTTGGTCTATAATTGACTTGTGAACAAATATTAATCATTTATTGATGTGCTTTATCTTATTATTGATGTATGCAATGTGAACAATTGATTATTCATTTTGTTACCTCCAATATGATGTTTCTTTCTTTGAATCTTACCTATCTGCAGGCCCCCTGTGATTATAGAAAACGCCCTGAAGAAGGTGGCACCCTGATGATTGGGTGATTGCACCGAAACGCGCGTCGCGTGTCCTTTTGTACGATCTGGCGTGTCCCTTTGCACGATTTAGTGGTGTCCAACATATTAGACACTTCAATATTG
This sequence comes from Triturus cristatus, assembly GCF_964204655.1. Lineage (NCBI taxonomy): Eukaryota > Metazoa > Chordata > Amphibia > Caudata > Salamandridae > Triturus > Triturus cristatus. The sequence continues at coordinate 960,791,210 of NC_140582.1, forward strand.
TGAGGAGATTGTTCCTCTGTATATTTACAAACATTTTAATGTAGAGCAAATGTATGTTTTATGTTTGGGTTGATTGTGTATGATTGTATGGGTTGTTTGATGAGAATGACTGTTATTTAACTGTTTATACACTCCTCCAACTCCCCCATGGGGGCCCATTTTGATTTTTTGTATATATCCTTCCAAAAAATCTGTCTTTTTGCTTACTCTGAGCACATGTGTTTTTTGTACATTTATCAACAAAATTACTAAACAAAAAGAATAAAGAGAAAAACATTATCTTTAATCACAATTTATATTTGTTTGTGTGCTCTCTTCCCAATGGTGTTGCTGTTGACGACCAATAGTGGGTGAGTTATTAGTGAGATTTATTTGATCCACCTGTATATGAATAGGTAGAGCATTTCTTCTGTTTGAGTTATTGACTGGTTGGCAGTGGCACAGTGCTCTGAGCGGCCAACACCATAAAAACACATGAGGCACAGTGACAAAAAGTGGAAGGGAGACTCACGCCAAGGTGCCAGGTCTAACATATTTGGATATCCTTGTTCTGATCCCGCAGTCGGAGGATTTCTTGTTGAAGCAGGGCTGTGTCATTTACCGCCGTATCACTTTTCTCCTCGAGGGTGGCAACCCGTTCTCCAAATCCATCAACATCCCTACGCAAATCCTTGAGTTCGGCGGCGAATTCGGCTTTTACCGATTGGATGTCTGCACGTAAGGTAAGAAACAGGGACTCCAAGAAAGCTTTCGTGATGGGCTCCTCCCCGGTGCTCGGGGGAGGTCCGGAGGGTGCAATGTTAGGCGTCACGCCAGCCATGGAGGCGGGCGACTAAGGCCGACCGAAAATATCTTTCAGAGGCTTCACCTTGGAGGGCCTGTCTTGGACATGTTCACCCTCCTCCATTGGTTCCCCCGGGCGCGCGACCAGGGAGGGCAGAGCCCTCTCGGAGACCGGCGCCGCCGCGGGAGAGTCCGCTAGAGTGCAATCAGGGGCCCCCTAGATGGGCGCGTGCTCCCGGTCCGACGCTCCAGCAGTAGGGCCCACCCCAGCTGAGTCCAGAGTGCGGCCCGGGGTGTATTCAGTCGAGTCCAGGCTGCAGCAGGAGCCCCAGAGTCCAGGCCAATGCCCCAAAGCACCACAGAGAGGGGGTCCTCGCCGTTGCCACCAGAGGGACCGCACCGCCCTGCCACGTGACTCCCGCAGCCAATCCTCTGGGCCAGGAATTCCACAGGGGCACCGACAGCCACAGCCCGGCGAAGCGCTGGGGCGCAATACACCTCTACCACCCACTACTAGTCGCCTTTTCTGTCTGAGTCCAGGGAGGGCAGGATCTCTCCTCGGTGTACCTCCGGCGCGCTACAGAGTCACATTGGAGTCTCGCTCACTCGCGGACCCGGGACCCCCCCGGGATCCTCCCGCACCAACTGCATCCCACGGTATCCATCCGAGGAAGTATTACTCCCGTTGTGCTCCGCCCTACCCTCAAGGGCACATCCGAGGGGAGCCAAGCGTTCAATGAGGGGGGGGGGCGCCGCGCCACTAGGGTAGCCCCGCGCCGCCCGCGTAGCCTCTCAGTCTCTACTCCCAGCTCCCGGTTTCAGCAGCACTCCTGTACTTGTCGCGGCCGCTGCACCGGAGCAGCCGCTCACCAAGGCCCCGACCAGCACCGTCTCCGCCGCCACCACCACGCTGCAGGGCCGCTGTCTCCACCACTCGGGCCCCGTCACCGCCTCCTAGGCCTCATAGGCCGCACTGGAGCATCGCGGCTCCCGAACTCTTCGGTGACCTCGGAGCCGTCACCACTGCAGCGCCGAGGCAGCCCCCTCCCAGCGGCCGAAGGTCGGTCCCGATCGGCGCCGTCTCCTCTGCCGCCACAGCCCCCTAGGGCCGCTATCTTCAGTGCGCAAGTCTCGCTGTTCCCGCCTAGGCCCCGTAGGCCGAACGGGGGCACCGCTGCTCGCTCCGATGATGCTTCTGGTTGGGCAGGCTGTCTCAGGCACGTGTGCCGCCCAAGCTCCAGAGGGGCAATCGTCGTTGGGGCGTAGGGCCGCGGCCTCCCGAGAGCCCCGAAGCCGGTCTCGATGCAGCCCGTCAGGACCCACCGCAGTGTTGAGGCCTCCCCGCACTGGGGAGGCCGGCGCTGGCTCTGCTCGGCGCCGCCGAACCTCTCGCCTTCGCCTCTTCCGCTACCGCCGAATGCTCCCCGCAGGACCGGGACATCCCAGGCAGGGAACCCAGGTCTCAATGAGCTGGTAGCGCCCCACACGGGCCGCGCTGTGTTGCTCCGGGCGAGCGGCAGGCAGGCAGGAGCCGGCAAATACACGTCCTACCGCTCCGCCATCTTGGCCCTGTGCCCTTCCACTTAACCAGCTAACCAGTAAGAGCGGTAGGGTGTGCGGGAAATTGACAAAAAACGGAATAGGGAAGAAAAAAAATCACAACTAATTACCTTGCACTCGCCGCATCGCCGAGTCCAAGTGGTTTGCTTTCTTTTATAATTTTATTTTCCATATTCCGTCATCTATTGAATTCCCCTGCCCCGCCCAGCCATGGCCCCCACCCCCCCACCTTCTCACTGCCCCACTGCTCCAACCTGCATTGGCTGTGGCTGCACTTAGCATTACTCTTAGCATGTAGATGCAGTGAGGAAATTTCTGACAAGTTGCACATGTACGTTTTTGGTTTGCTGAGTTCTCCTCTAGTGACACATTCAGCCAGAGTACAGTCATCCACTGTAGCAGAGGTCCCTGCATCTGCTGGGAGGAAACAGCATAATCCACAACAATCCATACCAATATCACAAACTGGTAAGTTAAAGTGGTCCGGAAAGTGTCCAAACGCCTACAATGTTAGCAGACAGCACATGGACATATTTCATGTATTCCATCAACAGTGCCAGAACTGTGAACTGAACTCTGAGATTGAGTGCATCACAGGTGGCAACTAGAATGTTAACTGTAAACACATATATTTTTGTAGGCCCAAAGATGTCGTCCAGGATTCCACGCCCCACAGTGACATCTGCTACAAGGTTGGCTGGGACATCTGGTCAGGAACCATACACTGGGCAGACGCGGGACCTTGGTAAGTAAACCCAAGAATGGTGTACCTGAACGCTCATGCTCATAAAATATGCTGTATGTGTTCAACAACACTGTTGTCCCTCATCTGCCCAAATATGTCGTTTTAGAGCATACCGTATCACACAATGGTGGCTAGTGAAAGAATGACACTAAATGTATGGCAAGTGAGTGCAGTATGTACTAATAGACTATCTTGTGTCATATGAAGTGGAGCAGCCACAACTGGATTGTAAGTCAATGATATGAAAACTCTCAAGGAAAATCACAGGGAACAAAATGTATGGAAATTGATGTGGGTGTGGGTCGCACTGATGCCAGTTAGGTTGTGTTGTTTTGGGAGGGATGTGTGGGCTGGAAAGGTGGATGTTGAGGAAGTGAAATATATATATCTGGTGACTGAACTGCAAAATGGGAATCCAGTGTAGGCGGCAACCATCCAAGCTTCTACACTTTACCACAATATGTGATCCTAGTGAAACGTTGAATTCAGTTTGCATCCTCTTCTACCATATTCTCATATATAAGTGACAGGATAATATGTGAGGTTAGGATGTGTGCTGTACAAGACATCATCCGTTGACATCTAAGCTCTACCATGACGTTGTACATCTATAATGGTAACAGAGGTCACACAAAGATTGAACATAACAATCTCCCAGTCCTAAATGGTTGTTGTGACTTCATGGGGAGGGAAGGACAATGTACCACAAAATGTACCTGACTAATGGACATCTCACATGTTAGCTCTCATATGCAATGATATGATCTGCTGTGCAAATGTGAAACTGGTGTGCATGATGATGTACACTCCTTTAGATTTGTCAACTGATAACATCATACTCATGAGGCAAGATGGGCCGAACAATAAAGGTGTAACCAAAGGTAGGTGGAGGCGTTCACCATAATGATCCCCTTCCTTCAAAAATCAGTTACCTTCTCACACACATTTGACTGTTAATGTGATATCTCGTTGATGTCCGTTTTGTGTGGAGGTAACAGCTGGCAACTGCAGCTGGTGACCAGGGGCCCACATGTAAAGTTCAGGAGGTAAACATGCAACACACTGGCCAGAAATAGCATGTCAATGGTCTATGACAATGACATGTACATGTTAACTCATTGCTATTAGCCTATGTACTTGAATGTGGACATGTATTTCTCATAACAGCTGCTGGCAGGATACCATCAGTGCTGCAGACAACAACATCCCGGGGTATACAAGATATCCTGGCTGCAGCAGTGAAACCCACTCGCATGTGCCCATCAGGTAAGCTTGAAATAAAGTGTTTCCATATTATGGATTCCAAAATCATTCCAAACATCCAAATCCCTTCTGCATAGCATCTGTAGTTGGTATGTAAAAAGTTATATACACACTATTTCAGTTATGTGCCTGTCACGTGTGCCTGTTAGCATATTAGTCATGCAGATCATTAAGTATGGTGTCACTACCTTCTCAAGCTGCTGGATTGAGGACCACATCTTCCGATACACCTATAAGGAGCGAGGTTCAGCAGTTGACATCGGGGGAGATCACAAAGTAACACAGAGCTGTGGCAGGAGCTGGTGAGTTTGTTTGTGCATTGTACATCTCCCTTCAACACCTCAGTGCTATGGTGTGAGCTGTCAAGTGCAGGTGTACCCAAACCAGGTCACATTTGCATCATCCGTTGATGTAAAGTACAGTAGAAGCAATCCTTGTGTTGTACCACATCATATAATAGGTCAATTACGTATCCTGTTGCAACCTCTGTCTTCCAGGTGATGAGGATGATGAGGACAATGGACCTTCCACAAGTGGGGGGCGACGGACAATGGAAGGGGAGAACCCACTACTCTTGCAAGCAGCCATTTCAGCTGCCAGTACTTCGCAAGAGGAGGAGGAGGAGGAAGTACCAGAGGAGGCTGATGAACTGGAGGATGACGGAGACTATCTGGCCCACCTCACAGAGGACAAATGACAAACGAGCCACTGTTGGAAAGACGTGTGTATATGGATCCCATTAGAGAAGTTGGTATTGCTAATGAGTGAGGCAAGGATCTCAAAGTCTGTCTTAACTCCATGGCACATGATGATCTGTCTTAATCAGAACCCAATCTCACAAAAGGCAATACAGCTTCCAACACCCAAAGGCATCTCATCCACACACTGGACAGTGTCTGTACCATTCCTCACTTAATGCACAGAATAGTTATAAGGCCCTTGGTTCACTGGTAATGGTGCTGCCAGTGCAATTTTCTATTCAAGTGCTCGTGTGTGGCTCTGTTTCCCTGGTGGCATACAAAAATCACCGCTCCCAGAATGCACTCTGCTCAGTGCATTCTAAGTGCTACAGAGAGCCTTTGGCTTTATAATGACTGCATTATGTCAAAACAGAGAACCCAGTAGTTGTACACCTGATAACTCTCTTGTGTCAGGAAAAACAAAGTTTTTCTTGTATAACCCTAACCCACCAGGGTTACCCCTTGGTGGGGATGCTTCATCATCCGGTCCATCCCAATCCGCTGCGGATCGGGCGTGCTGCGCCCTACGATCTACGTGGGAGCTCTTATTGGTCTTTATTTAATGATAAAGAAGGTGTTTATAAAAGGGGGCAGTGGAGGATAGTGCCGTGTTACGGTGTAGTTTAAAAATACATGGCTAGTAGGTATATCTATTTTATTCCTGCCTCTAGTCAATATGATGAAAAAATTGGGTGTAATTAGGAAGAGGAGGTTATAATGTACCTACGATCCTATGGGTAAACATGTTTTGAGCCGTGCCCCTATGACTCTTCTTTAGGACCATGGGAAACTAGTTCCTTGGTACCACTCCTGTATGTTATTCACAGAAAACACGCTATTTGCATGCCATGCCACATTGTTATTATTAACAATAAAAGACAATCTGCATATACATTATCACAGTCACGAGGGCAAGCACACAGAGTCAATCGGTATACATTTTCCACAAAAACACCGACACTATGATGGCTACAACAGAATTATATCTCCTCGTCCGAGTCTTGATCCAACCCCGGAGGTGTACAGATGTTCCCCCTATAGAAGTTCCATTTGCCCCACACCCTACCCCATTTCTTTGGGCGCCCCCCCCTGTGAACAAAGGTGGCCTTTTCCGCTACCATAACCATATCCATATCTCTACACCATTCGAAAAAAGTTGGTATACTTGCTGACCCCCATTTTTGTGCTTGGTTTCGTTTACCTATCATTATGCCTGTCGTTGCCCACTAACGTTCAACGTGATTGAGGTCTGTGGGTCCCCATATGTTGAGGAGGCAGCATTTAGGTTCGAGCGGGACTTGCTTCTCGCTGACCTCTGTAATGGTGTCTATTACTGCTTCCCAGTATGGTGTGAGTAGTGTGCACTCCCAGCCATGCCACATTGTAAAAATTCATACGTATACCAAGATGCGGTCCCAGTGGCAAAGTCCACAGTAGGTGTACATAGCGAGGGTTCGCCTAGATGCGAGTGTGACAACAGGAGGAACCATGATGCACTACGAATGCATGCTAAGTAAAGAAAAATACAATTTAGTTTTTTATTTTTCACAATGTGGCATGGCATGCAAACAGGGTTCGTTAGGCGGCCCAACGTTCTTGCTTCGCATGAGCAAGACTTCCTGTTCTCTCATCACTTCCTAATCAGCAAGTCCGAACAGCTGTTTTCCTCTTGGAATTTTGGTCTCCACCGAAACGCGCGTTGTCGTATGTTCTTGGAATGACACATATCTAATATTAAAATGTACTAAAAAAATATATTGAACATTTAATGAGATTTATTGTCTATATGTTTTTATACATATTGTTTTGAATCACATGGCTCTTAGCAACTTTGAGCTTTTCTCTATTTATGGCGCGAGATTCCGCCTGACTAATATATCAGGCAGGTTGTTTCTTCATTTAGTTATTGTTTCCTGGATGGTGCTTGCAGGGTTGGAGCAACATGAGTGAACTATGACCGGAAGTCGGTAGAGTCTGGCTTTGGATGAACCTGATGCCCTGCGATCCCTCTGGAGCGGGGGTAGAGCTTTGGAGGCCTCCTATCCTGGCATCACCCCTCTCCCTCGGGCATTCACTGCCTTGGAAGGCTCAGTGAGCACCTGACTCAAGTCCCGAGCTCGTCATTAAGCTGAGGTAGGATTACCAAAATGTTCCCAGGTCCAAGATTGGATAATTTTTCACAGTAATGGAAGTATCACTGAGGGGCGCAGAATGCCCGGCAGGCGGCGCTCACCAATGGAGAGAACACCGATCCACAGGTGCTACAGGACAGAGTCTATGTACGGGCTAAAAAACAAATGCCAGCCCGGTAGGGCCCTTCCCTGACCCCGGAAAGATCTTCCGGGACAGATGGCCCCAAAAAGAACAAGAATTTACAATGCAATAGATCTCGTATTTGCAAGAGTTTAAGCTATTGGTATTGTAAATGACAATGCCTTTTATTTATCAGTTTTAAAAAACAACACATAAATAAAAGGCATTGTCATTTACAAATGCCAATAGCTCAAACTTTCGCAAATGCGACACCTATTACAATGTAAACATCTGCAATGCAATAGGTCTCGCATTTTCATGAGTTTGAGCTATTGGCATTGTAAATGTAAAAGACAATGCCTTTTATTTATGTTTTGGTTTTTAAAACATAAATAAAAGGCATTGTCATTTACAATGCCAATAACTCTAGCAAATGCGAGAAGGCTTGAAGGCATCCCCGAGTTGCCCCCTTCTGTCTCCCATGGCCCCTGAAGAGCACTCTGTTTGCTAATGTATTTGTAGTGTATTTTAATAAATAAGCCGGCCAGCAGAACATTTGATCTCTAATCTTCTCAGGGATGTCACATAAAGCTGACAATTTTTACATAAACAAGTGAAGCAATTTCTAAAACTTGGGGAGGATTTAAATATGAGAAATTGTGAATCCTACCAATGTTTGCAACATCATCCAATCGCATCCGTTCCAACAAATTCTGCTCTTGCACCTTCAACTGTATCCTGTGGGTTCAGGTTTAGATTTTGGACAGCTGTCTAGTCCTCTACCAAGGCAGCAAGTTCACTGCCAGAGTCTGCATCCTTACTCAACAAAAAAGAAAAAAGGCACAAACAGCAACAACATTCTGGCCAGACTTGATTACATGTCAGTGCCTGGCACACATTAAGAGAGCCCTGCAAATTATACAGATATGCAGAACAAACAGGCCTTGCGGTCCTGCTGGATGACAGTTCAAAAACCTGCCCTGTGGTCTTTTTAAAAAAAATATTTTCTGTCCAACATCGCAATGCAACCCCCCAACAGCCTCAGCCCTCCACCGGAGAGTGTCACCCTTGATATTTCAGGCATTTGAACATAAGAAAAATCACCCTTCCCGCGTGGGCTCCCCTCAGCCCATGTCAGTTTGCCCCCTTCTGCCTGTCCTCCTCCTGTTAAGACCCCACCTTCCTGTGAAGCATGTACAGCTACCTAGACCGTTCCCTGGAAGCTCGGGTTGTCCCCCCATGTCTAGCCACGGCTCGTGTGTCCACCTCTCCCCATGGCTTCCCTCCTACTCCCCACTTGCCGCTTCCTCCCGTCGATCGGATGTGTTCCCATCTCCTCCCGTGTCAGACATCAGCCCCTGAAGTTCCACCACCAACGCCTCCCATGCACGGGCCGTCGCCAATGCCTTATCATCATCCCTCCTAAGTGCTAGCTGCAACCGGAGTGTGCCCTCTGCTCCTGCCCATCTCGCAAACGCCGTCCTCCACCTCAGAAAGCTAGGCCCCCCCCGTGATTTCCAATGCATGGTTAGTTCCCTCTTGGCCATAATCAACCCCAAGTCGTAAAACTTACTGGTAATCTTCGTTCGGCGGGTATGGGGAAACCAGAGCAACAGGCAGGCCCCCATTTCCGGGGCAATATCGCGGTCTGTCACCTGATTCAGGCAGTCTATAACATCATCCCAATAGTCACCCAACTTCGCGCAGGACCAAAACATATGTTGAAAATCAGCCCCCTCTCCCCCACAACGCGGGCACTGAGAATGCGCGCCCCCAAAGTATTGCAATATCTTAACTGGCGTCAGATAGGCCCTGTGTAGTGTAAAAAACGGAACCAGCTGAAACCGGGCATTATGCGTTCCCTTCCAGGCCCGCCGCACCAGCGTGGACCATGTCGACTCGGGGATGGGCTTCCCGAGGTCCACCTCCCACCTATCCCTCAACGCGTCTAAGGGCCGCAGGCATGCTGTCGACAGCCTGCGATAGAGGCAGGTAATAGCCTTGGATGTCCCTGCCGCCATAACTACGTATTGGCAGCCCGCGGCGACCGGCGGCTCCGAGAGCCCCATACTCCAATGCCTCTGAAGGCCCGCTACGAGGGCTGCATGAAGTAAATAGTCTCCCCGCGGGAGCCCATAAGAGTCCTGCAAGTCCTGAAAGGGCAACAGCACCCCCTCCTTAAACAAATCCCCCACTACTTGTATGCCCAGCTCCTCCCAAACAGCTAGTCCCGACCAATCGCCCCTGTGGGGGAGCGCCGTACACATACCCAGGGGGATCTCTGGGGCATATGGGTGATCTATGGCGGCCCTCTTCTGACATCGATTCCAGCACTGCCTGAGGGTGCGCTCCTCCAGAGTGAGCTGAGCAAGGTCCATCCGCTGCTGGAGGACTATGAAAGCGATCACATGACGAGGAATCAACCTGCCCTGCGGGCACTCTGGGTCTCTATACTCCCTAGCCACCGCCTGTGTGAGCCATTGGAGCTGCGCCGCCAGATAGTACCATTCAAAATCTGGAGCTGCCAGGCCCCCCTCCGCTCTCGGCTGCCGCAATTTGGTCAAAGCCACCCGCCGCCGTCCCGAGCCCCATATGAAGCCCGTCGACAGTGCACGAAGCCGCTCAAAAAACGATGCTGGTATCCAGATGGGCAAGGTGCGAAAAAAGTATAGGAGGCGCGGTAGCGCCACCATCTTCAGCAGCGCCACCCTCCCCGCACACGAAAGTGGCAGCGTACTCCAAAAACCTATGCTGCCACGCAAGCCCCGAATGGCTCTGCCGATATTCCCTTCCAGCAGATCAGGCTGGGTGTGGTAAATATTAACCCCCAAATAGCGCAGACATTGACCCTCCCATCGTATTGCTCCCAGCGAGTGGGGGGCCTGTCCCTCGGGTAACAACGGGAACAAGCATGTCTTGCCCCAGTTGACTTTGAGCCCCGACAAACGACCAAAGACCCCCAATAAGTCGGTCGCCCCACGTAATGCGCCATCTGCATCTGCCAAAAACATCAGCAGATCATCCGCGTAAAGGGAGATATAGTGGGCCTCCCCCCTCAGCTGTACTCCAGCGTAGGAGCGCCCCAGTCGGGCATGCGCCGCCAACGGTTCAATGGCCAGGGCGAACAACAATGGGGACAGCGAGCAGCCCTGCCTCGTCCCACGCCGTACCCGGTAGGGGGCTGAGATGGTCGCCCCCGTCTTCACGCGGGCCGTGGCATCCTTATAGAGCAAGGTGGTCCAGCGTACAAAGCCATCCCCCAGGCCAAATGCTTGCAACACTTGATATAGATATGGCCACTCTACACTGTCAAAGGCCTTTTCTATGTCGACCGAAAGCGTTGGGCCTCTGGATATTCGTCCCGATCCACCTCCATCACCCGCAGTAAACGCCAAATGGAGCAGGCGGTATGCCGTGCGAGCACTAGCATCTCCCCCGGTTTTCAGCAAAGGTACCACAATCGCCTCCCGGGCGGAGGCGGGTAAGCGCCCAACCCGCCATGCCTCCCCGTAGAGGGCCTGCAGCCGTGGGGCCAGCAACTCCGTGTACGCCGCACAAAACTCGACGGGCAGTCTGTCCGGCCCCGGAGTCTTACGACGGGCCATGTGCTAAATCGCGGCGCGAATCTCACCCAGCTAAATGGCGTCCCCTAAATCTTTCCCGTGTTCCGGATCCAACCCGGGTAGCCGAGCCGCCAATAGAAAGTCATCCAAGCCTTCAGGTGCCCCCTGCATAGTGCTATCATACAATCCCGCATAATAGCTGGAGAACTGTGTATTTATCCCTGTTTGAGAGTAGACCGGGGTCCCCCCTGGCTCGACCAGGGAAAGTATTGGGGCACCTCGGGCCATCGGGGTCGCCAGCCAGGCCAGGAGTGAGCCCACCCTATCTCTCTCCGCGTGCGCCCGGGTGAGGTAGTCCTTATGGTCAAAGCAGCGGAGCGTGCCACTCCCTCACGTGCCTCGGCAACCGCAGCCTGCAGGTCCTCCCCCGCCTGATGCGCCCGTTCGGCCATACGCAGTCGGGTCTCCGCTCCCTCTATGTCCTTCAGCAGCGTCTTCCGCACCCCGGCGGTGGACGATATGCAGACCCCCCTAACGACCGCCTTGAACGCATCCCATTCCAACGCCCTACTCGACGCCGTTTCCGAGTTATCCGCAAAATACCGCTCTACACAACCGCTAACCTCAGCCCGGAAAACCTGATCCTCCAGCAGCATGGGGTTTAGCCGCCAAGTAGGAATCGCCTGCCGGTGCCTGGACCATTGCAGCGCCCCTACGCAGGGGTGATGATCGGAGATGGTTTTTGCCAGGTACTCACTGTGCCGCATCAACGTCTGGGCATCCGGCGAACACAGTATACTATCCAGCCTGACATGTAACTCATGGGGGGCCGAGTAGAAGGAATAATCCCTATCTGTCGGATGATGGGCCCGCCAAGTGTCCACCAACCCCCAGGTGTCCTGCCAGGCCCGTTGTAATGCCCTGAACGTCTCGGGATCGTTTAACAGACACGATAATGAGGACGCAACCACTTGTGAAGGGTTAGTTATTTTAATGAAGGCAAAAATAATACAAAGAACAAACAAAAGTTATAGTCACTGGAATCCTCCAGGCTAAGTACGTTACCAGCCCACCGCACGGATGGTCCTAACCGTCCTCTGCATATACGCCGATCCCGGCGTATGCCAACAGAGGGCAGAAATGAAATGGCCGACAATGCCAATCGGTAGGCTGTGAGGGGCACGAAGAGTGTTGGGGAGAATCGAGGAGTCAGGGAAACACCCAGCCGGGGTCTCTACCTGAAGGGAGCAGCCGCTCAACCTCTTCCTCAGACTGCACCGGGACGCGGAGTCACCTCCTGGTGATGCGTCACCGATACCCCAATCAAAAAGCAAGAAGACTGAACCGAGAGCAGCCGCTCGATCGATCCTGTGGACTTCTGAGTCTGTAACGCGGCAAACACCTCCTGGTGTGCGTTACAGCTGGCAGTCCCTGTATCTCTGGTCTGGCTGGGAGTTACGACTCCAACCAGCAAAAGCGCCACTGCGCTTTGACTCAGCCGAGTCAAAAAGCGAAGCTCAATGGTTGACCGGTAGAGCTTCCGGGTCCTTCACAGGTGACGATGGGGCAAGACACGGCCCAGGGAGTAACGACTCGACCTACCTCCGTTCTTGCCTTACTGGAGCACCACTCCGGAACACTGCTCTTCACGAAGCAGGTACGTCGGTGTAAACACAATATCCGACAGCGTTGTACCTCCCGGTTCCTCCCTTTATAGGGCGTGTTTTCCTTGAGTTATGTAACAGCTCTCCTGTTTACATAAGGGCGTGTTTTCCTTGAGTTATGTAACAGCTCTCCTGTTTACATAAGGGCGTGTTTTCCTTGAGTTATGTAACAGCTCTCCTGTTTACATAAGGGCGTGTTTTCCTTGAGTTATGTAACAGCTCTCCTGTTTACATAAGGGCGTGTTTTCCTTGAGTTATGTAACAGCTCTCCTGTTTACCTAACCTCTCAACCGCTAAGCATCCTGGGAGATGTAGTCCGTTTTCGCTGGTTACCGTTTTCTTCCCCTCGCATGACAGGAATTCTCGACAGTACATCCTCCCTCTCAGCGGCTCCCCACGGGTCCAGCGCTGGCAGGAAAACGCCGATGGAACAAGGAGACCAAGCGCGGAGCATGAACCCCTTCAGCCGGTTCCCATGATTGCTCCTCCGGGCCATAGCCTTTCCACGCAACCAGGTACCACAGCTTCCCCCTGCGCCATTTGGACGCCCGTATGCCCGATACTTCATACTCCACCTCCGACTCCACGCATACCGGCCTAGGTGTCCCAGACGGCTTGGAGGGTGCAGGTTTGAGCAATGATACATGAAAGACAGGGTGTATCCGCAATGACTGGGGCAAGCACACCTTCACGTTCACGGGACCCATACACTTGGCAATTCGATAGGGGCCCATGTACTTGGGATGGAACACACTGTTCTTTCAAAACCTCATGTTTCTTGTGGATATCCAGACGTAGTCCCCAGTGCGGTACAGTGGCCCGGGCCTTCTCTTCCTGTCTGCCGCAGCCTTGTATTTTCTCTTGGCCTCTATTAGGACAGCCCTTGAGCGCATCAACGTGTCTTTTATGTGTGCCACCCTGTCCGCTGTGGCGGGAATCCTGTCCTCTCTGAACGGATGTAGAAATGGCAAGAACCTGGGATGTTGGCCATAGTTGCTATAGAACGGAGATGACTGTGTGGAGTTGTGAGTGGCGTTGTTATAGGCTATCTCTGCAACCCATAGCAAGTCGACCCATTCTTCCCTGCCCTGGTCCACAAAACATCGCAGATACTGTTTGAGCGTTTGGTTCAGGCGCTCGGTTTGGCCGTCCGTTTGAGGGTGGTAGCTGGTGGACAGGGCGGTCTTAACATGCAGCGCAGTGCACCAAGTCTTCCAGAATTGCGCAGTAAACTGCGACCCCCGGTCCGACACGATCACCCCAGGTAATCCATGCAGTCGTACCACATTCTTTAGAAGTAGTGACGCCAATTCCCCGGCCGTAGGGACTCTCTTGCAGGGGATGAAGTGCCCCATTTTCGTCAAGTAATCCACCACCACCAGTATTGCCATCATCCCCTGGTCTACCGGTAGGCCCACCACGAAGTCCAGTGATATGCTATCCCATGGTCTATCCGGGGTCGGAAGTGGATGTAAGAGCCCTTGGGTTCGGCCATGGTCGGCCTTCATGGTAGCACACGTAGGACACTCCTGTCCCCACCTCCTGACATCCACTCTCATGGTTGGCCACCAGAAATGCCGTCCCATGCTATCCACCGTTTTTTCAAAGCCCAAATGACCTGCGCATGGAGAGTCATGGCACCAGATGAATGCTTGTTTCCTTAGCCTAGGCGTGGGTATCAATAGGCACCTGCCCTTCAGGGGTATCCCGTCCTTCAGCTGCCATTCTCTGTGACTGAGGAGCCACCTCTGCCATGCGAACGACCTGATCCCTCTCTTTATTCCCCTCAGGAAAGTATCCGGTTGGATAACCCCCAATACCATCCTCGGGGAAATGATGGAACGCTCGGTCGCAGGCAATGGTTCCTTAACTGCAGATTGACGGGACAGGGCGTCCGCCTTCCGGTTTTCCGTCCGCGGCCGATATGTGATGCGGAAGTTGAACCCCGCAAAGAAGATCATCCACCGCAGCTGCCTGGGAGAAAGGTGTCTTGTGGCCGTCATGAACTGTAGATTCCGATGGTCCGTGTACACCGATACCACATGTCTTGCCCCCATCAACCAATGCCTCCATTCGGTGAAGGCGTCCTTGATTGCGAGAAGCTCCTTCTCCGCAATATGGTAGTTGCGTTCGGCGTCGTTGAGTTTGCGGGACATGTACGCAACGGGATGAAGCACCCCTGTGTCGTGGTTGCGTTGGGACAAGATAGCCCCCAGCGCCACATCCGAAGCGTCCGCTTCCACCACGTAGGGGAGATCCGGATCGGGGTGAGCCAACACCGGCGCCTTACCAAAGGCGCTTTTCAGGGCCTCAAAGGCTGTGTTCGCTTCAGGGGACCAGACAAACTCCTTGGACTTCCTCAGTAGCTGTGTGATGGGGGCCACCACTCCTGAAAATCCATCTATAAACCGCCTGTAAAAGTTGGCGAAGCCAATGAAACTTTGGACGTCCTTCACGCTTTGGGGCACCGGCCATTCTTTCACAGCCTTGATCTTTCGTTCTGCCATCTCCTGTCCCTCTGGACTCAGCATCACTCCGAGGAATTCCACGGACGTGACGTGAAAGTCACACTTGCTGAGTTTACAAAACAGCTTGTTTTCCCTCAGCTTTTGGAGCACAGCTTTGACGTGGTGTACGTGCTCCTCCACACTGGACGAGTAGATGAGGATGTCGTCGATATATACGACCACGTAGATATCCAACTCCTCTCTGAATACCTCATTCAAAAAGTACTGAAAGGCTGCCGGGGCGTTGCACAGACCGAACGGCATGATGAGGTACTCAAAAAGGCCGAACCTGGTCTTAAAGGCGGTCTTCCACTCGTCTCCGTCCCTCATGCGCACCAGATGGTATGCCCCTTTCAAATCCAACTTGGTGTAGATACGAGCTTTCTTGACCTGTTCCAGAAGTACACTGATGAGAGGCAAGGGGTACCGATTCTTTTTTTTTTTTTTTTTTTTTTTTTTTTGAAACCGTTTATTGCAGTTTATAGAAGTTACAGGTATGGGCCTACAACCACACGGCCGGCCGCTAGAGCATCAAAAGCATATTACATACATACAGCAAAAAGCTTTCTCAGCGGTGCACAGTAGGAAGACAGGAGTGATCAATGGTGCAGGCCTCACAGCTCCATGCCCACAGTACGGTTCCATTTTCTTAACGCAAAACAACGTAAACAAACCACAACCGCAAGGCAACCCTCGATCCAAAGTGACAACACGTGCTCCATAAGTGGGGGATCCAAACCAGCAGCAAGATTCTGAAGAGGGGGACGGGAGTAGATCAGGGACTGGGGGACCGCGCGCCCGCGGCCAAGGGAGGGGCGCCATCTAGGGGGACGGAGCCGGCGAGGCCGCCGGTAGCAGCGGCGGCTCACAAATACCCCCGCGGTAGGCGTTCCAGGGGCCCCAGAGTTTCATCCACGCCCCAGGCTTACCCCTCGCCACATACACCACCTTTTCACGAAACATACACCAATCCATATGCTCTTTCCAGGCCGACACCGCAGGGGGCCTCTGGGATCCCCACAATTGGGCAATATCACGCTTGGCTATCATGTATCCCAGAGTCACCCACCGCGCCTGCGGGACCGAGTAGTCATTTGGTTCCCAGACATTCAGCAAGCATCTCCTCGCTTCAGGCAGCAGCGCGACACGCGTAACCATTCGTAGAACCTCATGCACACCACGCCAGAATCGCTCCACCTTCGGGCACTCCCACAGTATATGCATGAAAGTCGCCAACGCACCACAGCCACGCTTACACATTCCATCACCGGCAAAACCCATACGTAAAAGCCTTGGCCCCGTCACGTAGACCCGGTGAAGGATCTTGAGCTGGACGAAACGAAGGCGAGCCGGGATGGCCACCTCTTTCGGAGAGGCCACCGCGGAGATCCAATCCTCGTCGTCCAGCTCCAGCCCGTCGGCAACCCAAGCCTCGCGGAGACTAGTCAGCAGACACGATCTATCGTTAATCAATTTTTTGTATATGAGGGAGATCGTGCTGTCCGGGACATGGCCATCTAGCACTCTGTCCTCCAGGGGGGAAGACTCCGGAATGGATGCAACATCCGGGAAGACGGAGCCCAGCGCATGGCGGACCTGTAGGTACCGAAAGTACTCACTGCCCTGCAGCTGAAACTCCGCCTGCAGCGTCTCAAAAGTTTTGAATCCCCCCCTCGTCCAGAGATCTCCCACCGTGCTGATTCCGATCGTGTCCCACTTCTCGAAGCCCTTCGACGTCCACAGGGAGCCCAACCTCTCAGATGCATACAGCGGAGACGCTCGGGTCAAACGGTCCTTCCACCCCATAGCTGCATTAGCCGCGTGCCAGACACGCACCATGACACGCGTCGGTCCCGTCAAACGGGAGTCGGGCGCGCCAGAGTAGAGCGCTCGATTATAATCGCCACCGGGCAGAAGCGTCCTGTCCATCTCAAATGCCGGGTTCAAGGCGGGCCCGTAAAGGCCATGATTAATTGCAGCTAGTTGGGAGGCCCAGTAATACCGTTTGGGGTACCGATTCTTTATGGTTATCGCATTCAATGCCCTTAAGTCCACACAGGCTCTCAGCTCCCCATTAGCTTTCGGGATGAAGAAGAGTGGCGAGGCGGCCGGAGACTTGGACGGGCGGATGAATCCTAGCTTGAGGAGTTTATCCAGGTACCCCCGGAGATGCACGTTTTCAGGCTCCGTCAGGGCATACAGCCTGCCGCTGGGAACGCTGGCCCCTGGCACCAGGTCGATCTGGCAATCAAACTGTCTATGTGGTGGTAGCACTTCCGCCTTTACCTCATCAAATACATCCTCAAAACTGTGATAAGCCTGGGGGAGAGCCACATCTTTTTCTGCCGCTGTAGCCACCGTCTGACTCCCGCTCTCATCTGCGTCAAGGGATTCCGTTCTTTTTCCACAATGCAGGATGCAATACGGTGACGTCATTTCGACGCGATGTGTTGGCCAATCCACAGAGGGGTTGTGTTTCTGTAGCCACGGCAATCCCAATATGACGCCATATTGGGGCGCTCGGATGATGTTAAAATCGATTTGTTCCAAATGGTTCCTCCCATATCTCATCGGAAGGACCCCCGTGTGCTGCCCGATGGGCCCCGTCACCAATCGCCTTCCGTCTACAGCATAGACGTCTTCGGGTACAGCTTTGGGAAGAAGCACTAGCCCTAGCCTGCATGCCTCGTTGTGGTCCATAAACATGCCAGTGGCCCCTGAATCCACCATGGCCACAACGGGTATCCACTGGTCATGCACTCCCACGTGCACCGTGATAAACAGGTGTCGGTGTCCCTTAGTGACCGAGTTGGAAAGTGAAGGGATGGATGAGTGACTCCGAGATGCCCCTTCTTTGGTCTGGGAGTCCTCTAGTTTTCCGCCGGTATGTCCACCACGGCTGTTACCGACCGGTTGGCCCGATAACGTGACGTCTTCGGTTTGGCAGGGCATTCACGTACGTAGTGGCCTTTTTTGCCACAATATAGGCACAATCCTTGTTTACGGCGTGACTCTTTCTCCGTGGCTGTGAGGCTCGCTCGTATTGCGCCGATGTCCATGGGTTCTCCCTTGGATGCGGTGGAAGTTTCAGGACTTCCCACCGTCACATAGGATGGAAGGGATTTTCCTTTTCTCCCATGATCCCCTTTTCTTTCACTTAGCCTATGTTCCAGCCGTAATACCAGGTTGATAAGGCCCTCACATGTCTTGGGTTGAGGGTCAATATGAGCCACGGCGTCTTTGAGCTCATCGCACAGCCCGTGATGGAAGAGCGCCGTCTGTTTAGCAACAGGCCACTTGGTTTCCGCAACCAGCCGTCGGAACGCGTTGAGATACTGCACCAGGTCGTTGGATCCCTGTCTCAACTCAAGCATTTCACGGTCCGCCGTGTACGAGTCAGCTCTTCTGTCGAATACCTTCAGGAATTCCTCGCGAAAAGCACCCCAATCACATAAGATGGGGTCGTCCCTGCTCACCAGAGGTACGGCCCATTGTGCCGCGTTTCCAGCCAAATAGGAAATAAGGAAAGCCACACGAGCCTGACTCGTGGGGAATGCCTTTGGTTTGCACGATAAATGTAGCGCCACTTGTGTGAGGAATACCTGCACTGTGTTAGGATCCCCACTGTACCTCTCTGGTGTGGCCAAGGGGATGGCTACCGGCATTTCCACTACTACCGCAGGGGTCGGGTTCGTGAGGGAGGTGCTGGGCGTGAGCGGGTCCAAGTGGATAGCATCCAGTCTGGCTTTTACATCGGCTGTTTCTTGCCTAGAGGCAGCCAATTCAACTTGCACGGTCGCTAAAGCAGCCAGCACATCATCAAGTGTTGCCATGTCTGTTATCGACCGGGAGACAGTTAGTGTATTAAGGTCGGATATTTTGTAACGCCCTGAACGTCTCGGGATCGTTTAACAGACACGATAATGAGGACGCAACCACTTGTGAAGGGTTAGTTATTTTAATGAAGGCAAAAATAATACAAAGAACAAACAAAAGTTATAGTCACTGGAATCCTCCAGGCTAAGTACGTTACCAGCCCACCGCACGGATGGTCCTAACCGTCCTCTGCATATACGCCGATCCCGGCGTATGCCAACAGAGGGCAGAAATGAAATGGCCGACAATGCCTATCGGTAGGCTGTGAGGGGCACGAAGAGTGTTGGGGAGAATCGAGGAGTCAGGGAAACACCCAGCCGGGGTCTCTACCTGAAGGGAGCAGCCGCTCAACCTCTTCCTCAGACTGCACCGGGACGCGGAGTCACCTCCTGGTGATGCGTCACCGATACCCCAATCAAAAAGCAAGAAGACTGAACCGAGAGCAGCCGCTCGATCGATCCTGTGGACTTCCGAGTCTGTAACGCGGCAAACACCTCCTGGTGTGCGTTACAGCTGGCAGTCCCTGTATCTCTGGTCTGGCTGGGAGTTACGACTCCAACCAGCAAAAGCGCCACTGCGCTTTGACTCAGCCGAGTCAAAAAGCGAAGCTCAATGGTTGACCGGTAGAGCTTCCGGGTCCTTCACAGGTGACGATGGGGCAAGACACGGCCCAGGGAGTAACGACTCGACCTACCTCCGTTCTTGCCTTACTGGAGCACCACTCCGGAACACTGCTCTTCACGAAGCAGGTACGTCGGTGTAAACACAATATCCGACAGCGTTGTACCTCCCGGTTCCTCCCTTTATAGGGCGTGTTTTCCTTGAGTTATGTAACAGCTCTCCTGTTTACATAAGGGCGTGTTTTCCTTGAGTTATGTAACAGCTCTCCTGTTTACATAAGGGCGTGTTTTCCTTGAGTTATGTAACAGCTCTCCTGTTTACATAAGGGCGTGTTTTCCTTGAGTTATGTAACAGCTCTCCTGTTTACATAAGGGCGTGTTTTCCTTGAGTTATGTAACAGCTCTCCTGTTTACCTAACCTCTCAACCGCTAAGCATCCTGGGAGATGTAGTCCGTTTTCGCTGGTTACCGTTTTCTTCCCCTCGCATGACAGGAATTCTCGACACCCGTCTGCTGTTGGCCACCCGCCGGACCACTGACTGAGCAAGGGGGGGGTGGGACCTATCTAAATCCACGTCAGTCACCGAGTTAAAGTCCCCTCCCAGCACCACCGTCCCCGTCAAATATGACGCCAGCTTCCCCGACAGCCTTGAGAAGAAGGCGGCCTGGTCTATATTAGGGGCGTATATACTGCATAAGGCCATGTCCCTCCCGTCCAGTCATCCCTGCACTGCTACAAACCTCCCCTCCGTGTCCACTAGCGTCGCCAATGGCTGGAACTGGACTCCAGCTCTCACCCAAATCAGGGCCCCCCGCGCAAACTTCGAAAAAGTAGTATAGAACAATTGGCCCCTCCAGCGCCGCTGCAGTGCCTGCCCCTCCTCTCGATCTAAGTGGGTCTCTTGAAGGAAGGCCACCTGTACCCCTCTCCGCACCAGGT
Organism: Triturus cristatus; assembly: GCF_964204655.1. Taxonomy (NCBI): domain Eukaryota; kingdom Metazoa; phylum Chordata; class Amphibia; order Caudata; family Salamandridae; genus Triturus; species Triturus cristatus. Next base: position 960,811,724 of record NC_140582.1, read on the forward strand.
ATGCATGGACTTTATATCTCTTCGCCATAGAGGTGAGCCCCCTCACATTCCAGGTTAAAAATCTCAATTCAGGTGGGGTCACCATCCCAGAGCTTGGCCAAACTCCGCTCGTCCCCGGCCCGCCTAGGCACACTGACATCACCCCAAAACCGTGTAACTACCCAACTCCCCAAACTCCCTCCCTTCCCCAGAACAGGTGCTAAACCGCAGTTACCCATCCAAATACCACCCCAAAAAACCAAACACTCTGGTAGCCACCAGGGTCTCACTACGTCCGTGAGGGTGAGGTGGTGGCTCTGCGCCAGACGGGCTTGTCAACAGTAGGCCTTTGCGCCCCAGACCCCTCAACAGACTACCCTGGCAGTCCCCCGCAGCCCACTGTCAACACCCCATGCAACACAAGGCGAGGCCCCCCACCCCAGGCATCCCCCGCCCTGCACGTGCCCCCCTTACGGTACACAGGCGAAGCCCTGAAGTGTCAAGCGTCCAGCATTCCGTCCGCCGTCCCTGGGGTGACGTCAGGCAGCAACTCCACGTCCCTCCCCGCACCATCGGAGAGGGAAGTCTCAGAGCCCTTCTGGGACCCCGAGTCCTCACTGGGCCTGGAGGCCGTGGCCCCTGATATAACAGAGACGGCACGCAACGCCGCCCATCGCTCCAGCACAGTTTGGGACGCCCCCGGAGTCCTGACCCCTGCAGTCCGTGTCCTGGTGCGCCGGCTGCGACGGGCCCTCGCCGGAGTCCCCGACGACTCCCCTCCGTCCACGTGGGCCGCCGCCCCAGTACGGGATGACTCCAGCCAACTCCAGGCTGCTGCGGGCTCCGTGAAGAAGGATGTCTTACCGTCCAGCACAACTCGGAGGTGGGCCGGGAACAACAACGAATACTGCAAGCCCTCGTCCCGCAACGCCTTTTTCACCGCCTGGAATGAGGAGCGCCTACGCTGGACCTCCATGGAGTAATCCGGGTATATAGAGACTGGGACATTCTCCACTTGGTAGGGGCCCATTGTTCTAGCCTTCTGGAGGATAATATCGCGGTCCCTGTAGTGCAACAGGCGCGCCACCACTGGTCGGGGGGGCCTGCCCGGGTACGGGGGGCGATCCGGGACCCTATGCGCCAGCTCCAAGGTGTAAAACTGCGTGAGCCCCCCCGGCGCCACCACCTCTTTCAGCCAGGTCTCCAGATATGTCAACATGTCTCCCCCTTCCACCTTCTTGGGCAGGCCCACCACTCGAATGTTGTTGCGTTGATTACGCCCTTCTGCATCCTCGGCCCGCTTCTCCAGGAGCTTTACCCTCCGCAAAAGGTCCGCCGTCTGGGCCTCCGATGCCTTCTGCGCCAGGACCACCAGCTCCAACGTGTCCTCCGCCTGCTTGACCCGGTCTGCCAAGTTCCTGTGGTCTGCCCGGAGCAAACCCAAATCCGTAGACACCTGCGCAATGTCGCTCTGCAACGCAGCTCTCGTGTCCGATATGGCCTGCAGGATTTGGTCCAGCTGGCGTTGTTGAAGGCCTGTTGCGGGCTCAGAGCACGCCCCTCCATCCCGGCCGCCTGTGGAGTCGTCGACGGGGCCCGTCTGGTTCGCCCCCAACTTGGGTCGTGGTTTGCCCATGCTGCCAAGCAAGGACTCACTTCCGGGGGACCCACTTCAACCGTCCTCCAGGGCGACCCCCCGAGGCAGTTGCCGCTATGGAGCACCGGGGCCGCCCCCACTGTCGACAGAGCCCAACACAGTCCCGCCACCTGTCCGTGATGGCGCCGGCACTCCACGGCCCCCTCGCTCCTCATGACTCCCAGGCAATGAGGTCCCACTCCTCACTGGGAAGATAGTCCTCCTGTCTATACGGGCGGTGGCAAGCAGCGCTACCTCAGGCCACTGGGTCCTCCCCTCACCGCTCTGCCAGTACTGTCGCCGCCCTCCAGCCGTCCGTAAGAAGCCGCCGCTCCCCGCCAAAAAGCCGTCCCAAAGCCCCAAGGAGGTGCAGGCCGGGGAACCAAGTGCCAGCCGGGCTCACGTCCCCCGCAGCTCCGGCGGAGCAGGCCGTCCACCCGCTGGCCACAGTCCGAAGTCCTGGGTGGGTCTCAGTTCTCTCCTCACCCTCCGGGCCACAGTCCACAACACCGGCGACCGCACTCCGCCCCCAGGTCAGCCGCGCCGCAAGACCACTCTCCGCTCCTCCGGGCACACACAGCTGCAGGATCCGCCCCCCAGCCGCCAGCCTGCGGGGGCTCCAGAGGCACAACTCCGCTTCGCCTCCGCCGGGGTCCGCAATGCTCCGGTGTCTTCCGCGGGGGGACCGCCACTTCCGGTGTCCCCAGCCGGGCAAGTCTCACTTCCGGTCGGCTGCCAAATCACCGCGGGCCGCGGCTGCGCTTCCTCCCGCAGGCCACACAAAATGGCCGGTGCCGGCTCTCACTCGCCTCAGGGCCGGCCTCAGTGCCAGCCCCCGTCACCTCGCGCCGTCCAGCCGCGCCGTCCCTGGGGTCGGAGCCGGGCAAGGGCGCCCTCCGGAGTTCCTCGGGACACCGGGGCTTCGATGAAACAGGATTTCAGCTGGGCTGGATGCGGAGCTCGTCGCTCACGCGTCCATGCCCGTCGGCTTCCAAGCCACGCCCCCCTGCCCTGTGGTCTATGTGCGAAATTAGATTTTAGGACAGCAAACTTCTCCACTTGAAAAGATAAACACGGAAATTTAGTAGAAGGACACACAAGCATACGAATATGCCCAGTGCTCATCGCCTGCAGTATTTACAGGACAGTGATGCAATATAAGACTGCTGTGCATGATTAGTGCGATAACAGTGCAACAATACGCAAGCCGCCTCTAGCGTGAACCGTGCACCTTCTGTCAGAGTGCTTTATAATTGTCAAAAGGGGGTGGTGATGGACAGAGTTTCTGAATGATGCAGAATACTCTTACCAAGTCAAGAGATCATGGTTTTAATCCATCACCGTTTTTTAGCTCACTGCACCATCCCAGCTCAGAACCAGGCTACATGCAAATTAGTCTGTACCTGTCCCAGTGCATGATGGGAACAGGGCAAACCAAACTATCAAGCCAATTCTTATACTGGGAAGGAAACAAGCTTCCGGGGACCGGTTTCTGGCATCACAGCCTTCGTCGGCCCGGCTTGCCTGAATCCTGATGGTGCAATGAGCAAGGGACTCACGTCTGAGCATACCCTCCCACACTGAGTGTGGATAAAATCGATTTGGGAAAAAGGGGGTGGTGATGGACAGAGTTTCTGAATGATGCAGAATACTCTTACCAAGTCAAGAGATCATGGTTTTAATCCATCACCGTTTTTTAGCTCACTGCACCATCCCAGCTCAGAACCAGGCTACATGCAAATTAGTCTGTACCTGTCCCAGTGCATGATGGGAACAGGGCAAACCAAACTACCAAGCCAATTCTTATACTGGGAAAGAAACAAGCTTCCGGGGACCGGTTTCTGGCATCACAGCCTTCGTCGGCCCGGCTTGCCTGAATCCTGATGGTGCAATGAGCAAGGGACTCACGTCTGAGCATACCCTCCCACACTGAGTGTGGATAAAATCGATTTGGGAAAAAGGGGGTGGTGATGGACAGAGTTTCTGAATGATGCAGAATACTCTTACCAAGTCAAGAGATCATGGTTTTAATCCATCACCGTTTTTTAGCTCACTGCACCATCCCAGCTCAGAACCAGGCTACATGCAAATTAGTCTGTACCTGTCCCAGTGCATGATGGGAACAGGGCAAACCAAACTACCAAGCCAATTCTTATACTGGGAAGGAAACAAGCTTCCGGGGACCGGTTTCTGGCATCACAGCCTTCGTCGGCCCGGCTTGCCTGAATCCTGATGGTGCAATGAGCAAGGGACTCACGTCTGAGCATACCCTCCCAAACTGAGTGTGGATAAAATCGATTTGGGAAAAAGGGGGTGGTGATGGACAGAGTTTCTGAATGATGCAGAATACTCTTACCAAGTCAAGAGATCATGGTTTTAATCCATCACCGTTTTTTAGCTCACTGCACCATCCCAGCTCAGAACCAGGCTACATGCAAATTAGTCTGTACCTGTCCCAGTGCATGAAGACGGCTGAAATGCCAGAAACCGGTCCTAGGAAGCTTGTTTCCAGTCCAGGGAAGACATGGCTTGGCAGTTCGGGCTGGACTGTTCCCATGAGGCACAGGGTCAGACTGATTTGCATATGGCCATGTCTGAACTGGGGTGGCAGAGTGGGCTAAAGAACGGTGATGGATTAAACCCAGATCAGTTGACTGGGGGTGAGTGCTTGCAATGTTCAACACTCCGTCCATCATTTCCTTTGGTTTTTGCTTTGTACGCCATAAGTTGGCAGGGTATGCTCAGACGTGAGTCCCTTGCTCACTTTGCCACTGGATTCAAGAAAGCCTGGCTGAAGACGGCTGAAATGCCAGAAACCGGTCCTAGGAAGCTTGTTTCCAGTCCAGGGAAGACATGGCTTGGCAGTTCGGGCTGGACTGTTCCCATGAGGCACAGGGTCAGACTGATTTGCATATGGCCATGTCTGAACTGGGGTGGCAGAGTGGGCTAAAGAACGGTGATGGATTAAACCCAGATCAGTTGACTGGGGGTGAGTGCTTGCAATGTTCAACACTCCGTCCATCATTTCCTTTGGTTTTTGCTTTGTACGCCATAAGTTGGCAGGGTATGCTCAGACGTGAGTCCCTTGCTCACTTTGCCACTGGATTCAAGAAAGCCTGGCTGAAGACGGCTGAAATGCCAGAAACCGGTCCTAGGAAGCTTGTTTCCAGTCCAGGGAAGACATGGCTTGGCAGTTCGGGCTGGACTGTTCCCATGAGGCACAGGGTCAGACTGATTTGCATATGGCCATGTCTGAACTGGGGTGGCAGAGTGGGCTAAAGAACGGTGATGGATTAAACCCAGATCAGTTGACTGGGTGTGAGTGCTTGCAATGTTCAACACTCCGTCCATCATTTCCTTTGGTTTTTGCTTTGTACGCCATAAGTTGGCAGGGTATGCTCAGACGTGAGTCCCTTGCTCACTTTGCCACTGGATTCAAGAAAGCCTGGCTGAAGACGGCTGAAATGCCAGAAACCGGTCCTAGGAAGCTTGTTTCCAGTCCAGGGAAGACATGGCTTGGCAGTTCGGGCTGGACTGTTCCCATGAGGCACAGGGTCAGACTGATTTGCATATGGCCATGTCTGAACTGGGGTGGCAGAGTGGGCTAAAGAACGGTGATGGATTAAACCCAGATCAGTTGACTGGGGGTGAGTGCTTGCAATGTTCAACACTCCGTCCATCATTTCCTTTGGTTTTTGCTTTGTACGCCATAAGTTGGCAGGGTATGCTCAGACGTGAGTCCCTTGCTCACTTTGCCACTGGATTCAAGAAAGCCTGGCTGAAGACGGCTGAAATGCCAGAAACCGGTCCTAGGAAGCTTGTTTCCAGTCCAGGGAAGACATGGCTTGGCAGTTCGGGCTGGACTGTTCCCATGAGGCACAGGGTCAGACTGATTTGCATATGGCCATGTCTGAACTGGGGTGGCAGAGTGGGCTAAAGAACGGTGATGGATTAAACCCAGATCAGTTGACTGGGGGTGAGTGCTTGCAATGTTCAACACTCCGTCCATCATTTCCTTTGGTTTTTGCTTTGTACGCCATAAGTTGGCAGGGTATGCTCAGACGTGAGTCCCTTGCTCACTTTGCCACTGGATTCAAGAAAGCCTGGCTGAAGACGGCTGAAATGCCAGAAACCGGTCCTAGGAAGCTTGTTTCCAGTCCAGGGAAGACATGGCTTGGCAGTTCGGGCTGGACTGTTCCCATGAGGCACAGGGTCAGACTGATTTGCATATGGCCATGTCTGAACTGGGGTGGCAGAGTGGGCTAAAGAACGGTGATGGATTAAACCCAGATCAGTTGACTGGGGGTGAGTGCTTGCAATGTTCAACACTCCGTCCATCATTTCCTTTGGTTTTTGCTTTGTACGCCATAAGTTGGCAGGGTATGCTCAGACGTGAGTCCCTTGCTCACTTTGCCACTGGATTCAAGAAAGCCTGGCTGAAGACGGCTGAAATGCCAGAAACCGGTCCTAGGAAGCTTGTTTCCAGTCCAGGGAAGACATGGCTTGGCAGTTCGGGCTGGACTGTTCCCATGAGGCACAGGGTCAGACTGATTTGCATATGGCCATGTCTGAACTGGGGTGGCAGAGTGGGCTAAAGAACGGTGATGGATTAAACCCAGATCAGTTGACTGGGGGTGAGCGCTTGCAATGTTCAACACTCCGTCCATCATTTCCTTTGGTTTTTGCTTTGTACGCCATAAGTTGGCAGGGTATGCTCAGACGTGATTCCCTTGCTCACTTTGCCACTGGATTCAAGAAAGCCTGGCTGAAGCCGGCTGAAATGCCAGAAACCGGTCCTAGGAAGCTTGTTTCCAGTCCAGGGAAGACATGGCTTGGCAGTTCGGGCTGGACTGTTCCCATGAGGCACAGGGTCAGACTGATTTGCATATGGCCATGTCTGAACTGGGGTGGCAGAGTGGGCTAAAGAACGGTGATGGATTAAACCCAGATCAGTTGACTGGGGGTGAGTGCTTGCAATGTTCAACACTCCGTCCATCATTTTCTTTGGTTTTTGCTTTGTACGCCATAAGTTGGCAGGGTATGCTCAGACGTGAGTCCCTTGCTCACTTTGCCACTGGATTCAAGAAAGCCTGGCTGAAGACGGCTGAAATGCCAGAAACCGGTCCTAGGAAGCTTGTTTCCAGTCCAGGGAAGACATGGCTTGGCAGTTCGGGCTGGACTGTTCCCATGAGGCACAGGGTCAGACTGATTTGCATATGGCCATGTCTGAACTGGGGTGGCAGAGTGGGCTAAAGAACGGTGATGGATTAAACCCAGATCAGTTGACTGGGGGTGAGTGCTTGCAATGTTCAACACTCCGTTCATCATTTCCTTTGGTTTTTGCTTTGTACGCCATAAGTTGGCAGGGTATGCTCAGACGTGAGTCCCTTGCTCACTTTGCCACTGGATTCAAGAAAGCCTGGCTGAAGACGGCTGAAATGCCAGAAACCGGTCCTAGGAAGCTTGTTTCCAGTCCAGGGAAGACATGGCTTGGCAGTTCGGGCTGGACTGTTCCCATGAGGCACAGGGTCAGACTGATTTGCATATGGCCATGTCTGAACTGGGGTGGCAGAGTGGGCTTAAGAACGGTGATGGATTAAACCCAGATCAGTTGACTGGGGGTGAGTGCTTGCAATGTTCAACACTCCGTCCATCATTTCCTTTGGTTTTTGCTTTGTACGCCATAAGTTGGCAGGGTATGCTCAGACGTGAGTCCCTTGCTCACTTTGCCACTGGATTCAAGAAAGCCTGGCTGAAGACGGCTGAAATGCCAGAAACCGGTCCTAGGAAGCTTGTTTCCAGTCCAGGGAAGACATGGCTTGGCAGTTCGGGCTGGACTGTTCCCATGAGGCACAGGGTCAGACTGATTTGCATATGGCCATGTCTGAACTGGGGTGGCAGAGTGGGCTAAAGAACGGTGATGGATTAAACCCAGATCAGTTGACTGGGGGTGAGTGCTTGCAATGTTCAACACTCCGTCCATCATTTCCTTTGGTTTTTGCTTTGTACGCCATAAGTTGGCAGGGTATGCTCAGACGTGAGTCCCTTGCTCACTTTGCCACTGGATTCAAGAAAGCCTGGCTGAAGACGGCTGAAATGCCAGAAACCGGTCCTAGGAAGCTTGTTTCCAGTCCAGGGAAGACATGGCTTGGCAGTTCGGGCTGGACTGTTCCCATGAGGCACAGGGTCAGACTGATTTGCATATGGCCATGTCTGAACTGGGGTGGCAGAGTGGGCTAAAGAACGGTGATGGATTAAACCCAGATCAGTTGACTGGGGGTGAGTGCTTGCAATGTTCAACACTCCGTCCATCATTTCCTTTGGTTTTTGCTTTGTACGCCATAAGTTGGCAGGGTATGCTCAGACGTGAGTCCCTTGCTCACTTTGCCACTGGATTCAAGAAAGCCTGGCTGAAGACGGCTGAAATGCCAGAAACCGGTCCTAGGAAGCTTGTTTCCAGTCCAGGGAAGACATGGCTTGGCAGTTCGGGCTGGACTGTTCCCATGAGGCACAGGGTCAGACTGATTTGCATATGGCCATGTCTGAACTGGGGTGGCAGAGTGGGCTAAAGAACGGTGATGGATTAAACCCAGATCAGTTGACTGGGGGTGAGTGCTTGCAATGTTCAACACTCCGTCCATCATTTCCTTTGGTTTTTGCTTTGTACGCCATAAGTTGGCAGGGTATGCTCAGACGTGAGTCCCTTGCTCACTTTGCCACTGGATTCAAGAAAGCCTGGCTGAAGACGGCTGAAATGCCAGAAACCGGTCCTAGGAAGCTTGTTTCCAGTCCAGGGAAGACATGGCTTGGCAGTTCGGGCTGGACTGTTCCCATGAGGCACAGGGTCAGACTGATTTGAATATGGCCATGTCTGAACTGGGGTGGCAGAGTGGGCTAAAGAACGGTGATGGATTAAACCCAGATCAGTTGACTGGGGGTGAGTGCTTGCAATGTTCAACACTCCGTCCATCATTTCCTTTGGTTTTTGCTTTGTACGCCATAAGTTGGCAGGGTATGCTCAGACGTGAGTCCCTTGCTCACTTTGCCACTGGATTCAAGAAAGCCTGGCTGAAGACGGCTGAAATGCCAGAAACCGGTCCTAGGAAGCTTGTTTCCAGTCCAGGGAAGACATGGCTTGGCAGTTCGGGCTGGACTGTTCCCATGAGGCACAGGGTCAGACTGATTTGCATATGGCCATGTCTGAACTGGGGTGGCAGAGTGGGCTAAAGAACGGTGATGGATTAAACCCAGATCAGTTGACTGGGGGTGAGTGCTTGCAATGTTCAACACTCCGTCCATCATTTCCTTTGGTTTTTGCTTTGTACGCCATAAGTTGGCAGGGTATGCTCAGACGTGAGTCCCTTGCTCACTTTGCCACTGGATTCAAGAAAGCCTGGCTGAAGACGGCTGAAATGCCAGAAACCGGTCCTAGGAAGCTTGTTTCCAGTCCAGGGAAGACATGGCTTGGTAGTTCGGGCTGGACTGTTCCCATGAGGCACAGGGTCAGACTGATTTGCATATGGCCATGTCTGAACTGGGGTGGCAGAGTGGGCTAAAGAACGGTGATGGATTAAACCCAGATCAGTTGACTGGGGGTGAGTGCTTGCAATGTTCAACACTCCGTCCATCATTTCCTTTGGTTTTTGCTTTGTACGCCATAAGTTGGCAGGGTATGCTCAGACGTGAGTCCCTTGCTCACTTTGCCACTGGATTCAAGAAAGCCTGGCTGAAGCCGGCTGAAATGCGAGAAACCGGTCCTAGGAAGCTTGTTTCCAGTCCAGGGAAGACATGGCTTGGCAGTTCGGGCTGGACTGTTCCCATGAGGCACAGGGTCAGACTGATTTGCATATGGCCATGTCTGAACTGGGGTGGCAGAGTGGGCTAAAGAACGGTGATGGATTAAACCCAGATCAGTTGACTGGGGGTGAGTGCTTGCAATGTTCAACACTCCGTCCATCATTTCCTTTGGTTTTTGCTTTGTACGCCATAAGTTGGCAGGGTATGCTCAGACGTGAGTCCCTTGCTCACTTTGCCACTGGATTCAAGAAAGCCTGGCTGAAGACGGCTGAAATGCCAGAAACCGGTCCTAGGAAGCTTGTTTCCAGTCCAGGGAAGACATGGCTTGGCAGTTCGGGCTGGACTGTTCCCATGAGGCACAGGGTCAGACTGATTTGCATATGGCCATGTCTGAACTGGGGTGGCAGAGTGGGCTAAAGAACGGTGATGGATTAAACCCAGATCAGTTGACTGGGGGTGAGTGCTTGCAATGTTCAACACTCCGTCCATCATTTCCTTTGGTTTTTGCTTTGTACGCCATAAGTTGGCAGGGTATGCTCAGACGTGAGTCCCTTGCTCACTTTGCCACTGGATTCAAGAAAGCCTGGCTGAAGACGGCTGAAATGCCAGAAACCGGTCCTAGGAAGCTTGTTTCCAGTCCAGGGAAGACATGGCTTGGCAGTTCGGGCTGGACTGTTCCCATGAGGCACAGGGTCAGACTGATTTGCATATGGCCATGTCTGAACTGGGGTGGCAGAGTGGGCTAAAGAACGGTGATGGATTAAACCCAGATCAGTTGACTGGGGGTGAGTGCTTGCAATGTTCAACACTCCGTCCATCATTTCCTTTGGTTTTTGCTTTATAATTGTCAAGGCGCCGAGTTGCGATCAGGAAGGACAGATTTGCACTTAACGTGACTGGGAAGTGCTCCTTCGCTGGCAGCAGACAATGGAGAGCAAGCAGAAACCTAAACTGGAATGTAGCTGCATGTATAAAATGAGGCTTTTCCTCGGCAGGCCCTTCCATGTCACCACCATGGAAACCTATTTTGAACGTCGTCGTGCCCAAAAAAAAGACACCTAGGGTTATTTAACAACGACACGAAGACCGTCCTCCTACCTGAAGCTTCATCTTCCAGCACATATGCATCTGCGTGTCCTTAATGGAGCTCCCTCTCGTCACATGGCTACGGTAATCCAGGCTGGAGATGGGAGCTGTGCGCGCACAGCTGCCGCCTGCCCTACATCCGTGAGCAGGCTGAGAGGAAGCACTGCTGCTGCTTGCCCGGACTTGCTTGAGCCCCTCGAAGTGCGCGATCCGAGCTGAGCTCTAGACTTCCTCCAGCTGATTCAAGGCAAGGAAGAGGAGCGATGATTAATGGATGAGGGCTCCCTCAATGTGCTTCACTTTGTCCTCTCAGCCCTCCCACCCACGCCCCGTGGAGACAGAGCCGGGAGACAGCAGTGATCAACTGATGAGAGCACGGCGGCTTGGATACAGACAGGCTTCTGTTATTTATTGCATGCTGACTCTTCCTTCAATACAATCGTATAAAACTGCCCACACTGTCGCAGAAAATAAATGCTGCTTTCATGAATATATTTTGGGCCTTGAGTCATAAATACATTCGCAGCTGATTTAACAAGCGCGGCCGCAAAAGTGAAAGCAGCCCGCGTGGCAAATCAATTAACTATACAAGCGCGGTCCCTAAAGTGAAAGAGGACCGCGCTGCAAATAACCACAAACAAGCTGTGGCCATTGCAGGAATGAAAAAAAAAAGTGCTTACACAATAATTGAAGGAGACAGTGTAACGCCACAAGTAAAAGATCCAGTCCTGATGGGCCGTCCCAAAAGGAAACAGGGTGGTAACGAAGAGGGACTAAGAAGCCTCATTTTCAATCGGAGGCCAGCGTTTACCATAGACGATGATGCCAGCCAATGAAAAATAGGGGCGGGGCTTCCACCCCACTTCTAAAACATACCCTATTACAATATGCCTTGAAGAGAGCGCAGTGCATGCGCGCTGCAACGCTAGGTCTGCAAGACCTAAAAAACTGGACTGTCTGAGCAAATCTGAGATGGCTGGTCACCCTGCACTTAGGGTTCTAAGTTTACTGGCGCCCACGTGAGCGGGGAACTGTAGAGTTTTAAGGACTTGCCATCTTAGGCGCTAGACGAGTATTCGTTCCCGTCACCAAGGATGTCTTTGTTCATAGCTGAGAGGGAGGCCTCCGTTGTATCAGAGCCTTTTGGAGAAATCTGGGGATGCTGTTGGAACTGCTGCACGGCATGAAGGAAATGTTGAGCTTGGCCGTGAGGCCAGAGGAAATGGAGTCCTATTGGCTTGGTTATTGGAGTACGTCTCCTTAGACATTGGCTGTGGGACCTGGGTGCATACTCTTCATATCGATATATATTTTGTTGTTGTTTTTTTTTACTTTCACCGCTCCCTCGTCAGACTACCCTGCCCCTCAGCAGTGGCCTTTCCTGGGGAGTCAGCTAGCAGAGTGGGGCCTAGTTTTCTGTGAGGTGCTTTGGGCAAGACTGGCTATTCTGTGTTCCCATGGACTCATCATTGATACCTGGACTTGGTGTGGATATCTGATCGGCATGGTCCACAATAACCCTGAGATCCTAGAAATAAGTAAAACTTTTTAACCCCCTAATATTGTCTGTGTTTTTTTCTGTTCTAGAAAAGGGGAAAGGGGGTTGCTGTTTGTCTTCGCTACCAGGGCTATGCTACTGGGGTTAGGTCATTGATATTATTTATTGTTTCCTGTCTTCGTCTATTGAGGGGGACCTACTTTACTGTGGATTTTGGTATTCTGATTGTGAGAAGGCACTACCCCAACGCACTGTCATCCCTCCCTGCTGGGATGGATTGTTCACCTGGTCCCTGTTGCACTGGGTTCCCTATCTGTAGCTAGTGCTGCCACAAGTTCGCCCAATTGTTAGACTCCTCCTGTGGCTATGAGGCAAACGGCGGACTTCCCTGCGGCTGAGTGTAGGGTTTGTTTTGATTACCCCGTGCTTGGTGCTGAAGAGGGACGTTCGAGAAGGTTTGTGGCGGCTGGCCCTGGTTCACTGACCTCTGCTGCTTCTGTAGCTCATAATATGCCTGCATCCGGCATCTCTCTACCAGGTGACCCCCACCTGTGGAAATATTAGCACTCTCTAGGGTCTGGTTGCAACCAGCCCTCCTGGCCTCCACTACCTTAATTTAGTCGTGCTTCTGGATTGCCTGTCTGGTACCCTCTAAAGTTTTGCAGCCATCGCTGCCCCCTCGAGGGCAGCCTTTTTCAACTTGTGTTGAACAAGTTTTGATGTGTCTCTTTAGGCCTGCTCCTGCTTCTCTCTATCCTTCTCTTGCTTCTTTTTGTGGTAGGGGAGTATGTGAGCTTGTATCTCCTGCCAGGGTTTGATATCTAGCCCAACTATGCTGCCCAGCCTCCTTTGTATCTCAGTGGGTAACCTTTTCTTAAGAATATTGTAGAAAAATGGGACTTGTGGGTTCGTATCGGTCCATGGCTGTCCGAGTTTTGTCCCGATCTCTCTTTCATACTATACAGGAAATCCTTTCTACTTTCCTCTGGCTTCAAGGTTTCTGCCATAAGCCCTTCTACATCTGGGTGGCCAGGGAATAATTCCTTAAGGGCCTGTCATGCTGGCATGGTAGCGTGATTGCTGGAATGCAAGCTTGGAATGCAAGCTTGGGCAAACACAGTGTTCATCTGCTCCCTAATTACACTGCTTAGCAGACTCTTAATATCTCCGATCACTAGGATGAAACCTGCGGTGTTCTTCTCGAAGCATGTAATCTACTTCCCTGCTCAATCCAGCAATGACAGTGACTTGGTTCTCAACCCCTCTTCATCCATCTGGCACATATACAATCCCTGCCGCGTGGCACATATACAATCCCTGACGCGCCCTTCTGTAGTAAGGGGCATGTGCTCACACTAGGTGACTCTATGGGTCGACCCTCAACATAATGTTCCCATCTCCCAAGGCATTGCTGCTCCTGAGGCTTGAGCCGGGAGCTTTACTGCGAGACGCGTGAGCATTAATTGTTTGACATTTGCACTTTCCTTGCTATTTGCACATGTACAAAGTTCGACCATTCTTTTAATTGATTGCCTGCTGCTCTTGATTTTAACGTTTGGTGTGATAATTTGTGCTTTTAAAAACCTGGTGGAGGCTTGTCTGAACTACGAGACAGGCTTCCGAATATTGCCGCCATCTTAGGTGTACGCAGGTCAGCGGGCTAGTCCCCCTGACCGCGTATAAAGAGGCGTCCTGGCGCGCCGAAGGCGCGCCTAAGGCAAGCCCGTCTGCGCCCGTCCGCGCCTGCTCAGCGCCCAGTGCCAGGAATGCTGTCATTTTTGAGCCGGATGCCAAACCAGTTTGCAGATATGACTCACGCTCTCTGCTGAACCTGAGAAAAGGGACCACTCCACTCTGCCATTGTTTGGCCCTGAAGGAGCTGCCCTCATCCCCTCCTAATTATGGCTCAGGCTGTGCCACTTTTATTCCTAAAATTTTCAACTCTCCCATCCACACTACAAAAGGGAACCTTGGGAAAACTAATACTAAGAAGGAAGAATTCTTAGCATGTATTTTGCTAAATGCCAGGTCGCTAGTTAAGCACAGCCTTGAGTGTGCCAGACTTTTGGAGGAACTAGAGATTAAAGTTGCTTTTATAACAGAATCATGGACCGATCCATACTCAGGGCCGGACATGGTCAAAGCCACTCCACCGGACTTCCTTTCGTACAACATGGATAGACCTTTAAGGAGAGGCGGAGGTTTGGCGGTTATATACCACCAGTCCATCAAAGCTTCTTTCCAACCCAAGCCTACAGATACGTGCGAAGCCTTATTTTTTAATCTTGGTCTCACCCATCAACAGTCCTTTAAGGGCTGTTTGGTATACAGACCACCGGGGATTCGAAACCCTTTCCTGGCCTCCGTAGGATCGTTATTGGAGGAGGGTCTGCTCTCCCGGTCCTTCACAGTCATGGGAGATTTTAATTTCCATCTTGAAGCAAGAGAGGATGGGGACACCATTGCGCTGCACGATCTTATGTTGGCAGCTGACCTCACACAACGGGTTAAAGGGCCGACGCATAGGGGAGGGCATACCCTGGATGGGATTTTTTCCAACTCCAGCAATCTCCTTTTCCAGGGCCTTCTCCCACTGACCTGGTCCGATCATGCCGCAGTTCAGTTTGAGATACGGCTTGACACCCTTGACAAGGAAACTGTTAACCGAAAAAATCATATAAAAATCCGAGCCTGGAATAGAGTGGAGGAACTCTCCCTTAACAAGATGCTATCCTCTCCAACGAATGGTACGCTGGATGATGTGGATAGCGCCTGTCAATACTATACAGGCTGGCTGCAACGGGCATGTGACAGTTTAGCTCTGCCCAAAGTACTGCGGCCCAAGAGAGCACAGCCCTCCGCCCCATGGTATTCGCAGGAACTTAGAACTCAAAAGGCCCTTTGTAAGAAACTTGAACGTGCCTGGAGGAGTAATTACAACGAGGCAGAGCGCAAAGCATACAAAATCAGCCTACAAACTTATAAACATGTTATTGCATCTGCAAAACAAACATATTTCGCAGCTCAGATTTTAGACTCTAAAAACACTACAAAAGAATTATTTAAGACAGTTGCGTTATTGGCTTCGCCAAAACCAAGTCCGGTTCTTCCTAGCCAACAACTATGCGAAGATCTGGCCACGTTTTTCTTGACTAAGGTGGAATGTATTTTTGAGGTCTTTACTGAGGGATGTACAGGTTCATCGGAGTTGTGGAAGCAAGGTCCTAGGACAGAGGTTGCTATTGGCCCAACCTTTGATAAATTCCGGACAATCTCGATTTTAGATACCCAAAAAGGCCTGATGGAAATTAACTCTGACTCCCCTTTTGATCCCTGCCCCAGCAGGGTGGCGAAACTGGCCCCTGGTCTGATAGGAGCTATGCTCACGAGCATATTTAATCTTATGTTCGAAACTGGCCTCTTTCCAAGACAGTGGAAACTTGCTTCAATCCTACCACTTTTAAAAAAACCTAATCTACCAACAAATGACCCCAACAGTTTTCGTCCGATTGCCAGACTTCCTCTTCCTGCTAAGCTGGTCGAAAAAATGATGATTAGGCAACTCAGCCTTTTTCTGGCCGATACCCAAGCATTTGACCCTACGCAATATGGCTTTAGGCCAGGTCACAGTACTGAGTCCGCCCTGATTAAGGCTACAGAAGAAATCAGAGAGGCTGTGGATCAAGGAGGGAAAGCGGCGCTGATCCTGCTCGACTTGTCGGCGGCCTTTGATACGGTCCACCACTCGATACTTTTGAATCGCCTAAAAACTTGTGGTATTGACGGAAAAGCCTGGGACCTTATCAGATCCTTTCTCACTGATAGGGAACAAGTGGTGACACTGGGGGAATTTCAGTCTACTCCTTTCTCCACTCCTTGTGGTGTCCCCCAGGGTTCATCACTTAGCCCCACCCTTTTTAATATTTATGTGAGTGCACTGGCACCGGTCATCAGCGTCTATGGATTTGGCATCACATCCTACGCAGACGACACTCAAATTGTGGTCTCTCTGACGCCAGGGGGGGAGATTGCAGTCTGCGGGAATGTATGCTAGCAGTAGGGAGCTGGATGGCAAAGAACTGCCTTAAATTAAATTCCCACAAAACAGAAGTCATTTTGTTTGGAAATATATCTAATTTCTGGACCCCGGCCTGCTGGCCTGACTCTATGGGCACGCTTCCAGTTCCAGTTGTAAAAGCAAAAAACCTCGGCATAATCCTTGATCACAGACTAACCTTAGACCATCAGATCAAGGAGGTGACGGCCAAAACCATGTTCACCATTAGGATGCTGAGGAAAGTGCTACCCCTGTTACCTCAGGACAGCAGACACATGGTGGTCAGGGGGTTGGTACTTGCCAGGTTGGACTATTGCAATGGGCTGTATCTAAATGCACAACGCAGGGCTCTGGGTAAACTCCAGATTCTGCAGAATGCTGCAGTCCGTCTTCTTACGGGCACCTCTAGATTCGCCTCGGCGTCCTTGGGAAGAAAAGCCCTGCACTGGCTTCCGGTTAATAGCCGTATCCAGTTCAAGGCTTTGACCTTGACCTTCAAGGCACTGCACGGCTTAGGCCCAAAATTTTTAAAGGATAAACTACATTGGTATGTGCCGGGTAGAAGCCTTCGATCTAAAGAAGCCAATCTGGCTCAAGTTCCACGTATCAGGAAAGCTCGCTGGGGAGGCAGGAGCTTTGTCTACGGTGCCGCCAAAGCCTGGAATGAACTCCCTCTGTATCTTAGGACCATGACGGATCTTCTGTCATTCAGAAGGGAGCTTAAGACCTGGCTGTTCCGTAAGGATTAGCTCCGGTCGATTCACTCTTAGGGCCCTCAGGATTTCTTAGACAAGCGCCAGGACACCTCCGGGTAATTGCCGCGCTATACAAAAGTCAATAACATAACATAACATAACATAACATGTAGAGGAAATCCCACTTAGGGTTTCCTCCGTCCTGTCTGATGCAGTCCTACGCTACTGCCATGTCCTCTGTCTCAAACAATCCTTCTCTTGGCCAAGGCTTGTCATAGTGGTCCCTATCCTCAGTTTAATTGGCTAAAAGGTTGCAAAACAGGCGCACAAAGATCTTGCCTTTCCTCACAGCTATTATCTCCTCTGGGGTTTGCCTATCCACGTCGTTGCTCCCCTTGTGTGCGCACACTGGTGCCATCTTGTTTTTTCTGCTTCGCCTGTGAGTAAGTACCAGGCTGCCCTGTTCCTTTATCTCTTGGTCAGCCCCTATGCTATGCCTGAACGATGTGTCTCAGAGCCTGCTAACAGCCTTTCATCGACCTCTGACTCTTCCCAGCGGGGCACCCTGTACCTGGCTTTGCTTCCCTCATAAGGAGAGACTGCTGCCCTGTAGCCCTGCTTTAATTCCCTGTTGCGTGCGCTTTCTCTCTCAAGCCTCCATTTGTGCCTCTCTACCTTGCACCGTCTGGCCTGTTCTCTTAGCTCAGAGCTGCGTGCTGCCTTAGTTAGCTTTGCTTCACCCTCAAATTCGCTTTCCATACTCTCCTGGGCTCCATGGGTAAACCCGGTGGCCCCACACTCATCCACGGTTCTTGGGGGACTGGGTCTCCCTTCATCTCCTGAGCTCGCTGTGCCACTGTCGAGGACTGCCACAAATTTCCCTGACATACTTTTGCACTTGCCTGACCTAGTGGGAATGCGTATTTGACCCACCTTTGAGGTTTGGTGTGTCGAGTGTGGTGGACGGGGAGTCAAGCTTTTGGGGACTTTGCCTAGAAACTATGGTTGTGCTTGAGGCTCCCATGCTTCTAGATTTCTGGGGCTTGGACCTGGCTGATCTTCTTCGGTGGGGGGGGGGGGTGGGAGGGGGGTCCTTGGCTCCTGCTACTATTGAGTTAGAATATCCTAATGCAGGGGTAATGTTGCAAGCACGTCCATCTCTGCATATGGTGGAGGAGGTGACGATGCCTTGCTTGCTTTTGGCAGCGTGGAGTTATCGCGTTGAACCTCTTCAAAGATGGCCTACAATTCTAACAGTGCCTCCCGCTTGTCTCTTTTCTGACCTGTATTTTTGTTTTTTATATGTGTTTTAGTGTACTCAATTTTGTTCATGTCAAATGTTCCCTCCTTAGGCCAGGGAAATGTGTGTGCCTTTGTGTGTAAATGTCACTCTTGGCAAAAATGATTGAGTCTTTTTACATGTTTGGGGAATCTAGTCTCCATGGGCTTTAGTGGAGAATCTATGACAATTTTAGTAATTTGGATAATACAGTTCAATTGATGTTGAAGTGACCTAATTTGGTTTGTCAAATAGTAGGGGCAATTCGTATGTGGTGCTCTCTCACAAATTACGTACTATGAGCTGAGTGTTTACACTTTTTACATCAAAACAGTTTGAAACAGCATTTCAATAACACAAGATAAGACTGCATGTGCAGTATTGTAACACAGGGCGAATATGCAATATATTAAAATAAAACCTGCACAAGTTTGACAGAGTGAAAATCTCATTTCATTGTAGGGGTGCATCATAATCACATGTTGAGCGCACCCGATTTATTGTATTGCCTCTATATCAGCAATCCTTATTGTATGAGACCCGAGAAAATAGATGTCTCTCCCACTCTTTTTCATGACCAACCCAGCTCTAATACTCATCTGCGTTGTATTTCACTAGTGTCATTTTCCTGCGAGGTTTGTGCATGAGTTTTTTTCTGAACAAAAACATATTTGTTTACCAGAGAGCACATTATGGTGCGCAAAGCAGAGAGATAACGGATTTCCGCACTCTGCATGGAGTGTTCATGCCCGTGCGTGTGTGTGTGTGTGTGTGTGTGTGTGTGTGTGTGTAACAGTAGAGGGGCTTGGTGTAAATGTTTACTTTTACCGAAAATTGTCACGGTGTAGTACCACTGTTCTTGAAAACACAACGTAAGTAATTGGGCCACCACCTCAACACCAGTGCAGCACTACAATCAGTGTACCACCACCAGCGTAGCCGCACCTCAGCACCAGCACAGCCACAGCCCATCAGCAATTCAGCATCAGTGCAGCATCACCTCAGCTCAGCACCACCTCAGTACCACTCAGCATCAGCTAAGCATCACCTCAGCCCCAGCACACCACCACCTCAGTCTGTCCTCTAGTGGCGGCCGGTGAAGTTTGAAAGTGGTGATGCTTAAATTGGAAGAGTGACTTTACCTGAGAGAGTGTGATTGTCCGGAGGAGTGTTTGGGTGCGGGTGGTTTCTCCCCTAAGAATTTGTTTGTAAAAATAAGTTAAAATGGGGCAGTTTACAGTACAATTTTGAAAATAAAATTATCAGAATAATAGCTTCCACTGGCATTTCTAAATAAACGGTGTCAAATGCTCATGACTTACACCCTAAGTGGTCTTCCTGATCAACCTCTCTGTGCAAGTGACAATTGCCTCAGAGAGAACGCAACAATGCCTGGACCAGAGAAATAACAACACCAACAAGGAAGAAAGGGTCAGAGGGTGATTTTGAATGGAATTGAGTGAATTAAAAGGTGAGGGCAGGAAAGAGAAGTAGAGTGGAGGAAGAAGGTACAAAACAGAAAGAGCAAAGAGTAAGGCCACAAGTCAAACCAGAGCAAGAAATTCTGTGGTGATCCTATCATGACCAACATTGGTGCAGAAGCATTGGTTGTTTATTTTGTTGGGAGTGGCACAGCAATGGTGCCAAGAAAAGGTGCTAATTGAGGCAAGTAAAATGCGTCCCCACTCTGCTAGATGAGTATTAAAATGCTGAGGTAACAGTAATTCAGTGGGTCTTTGGGACCCAGTGCCACAACACTATTGTATCTACGCTTTTGCTACTGAAGGATTAGGTGTGCACTCTAAACAAAGTCTGTGTGCATGGATGACATCTGTGCTTGAGCAGGATGCCTAGATAAGGCTATAAGGAGGATGTGCTGAAAGAAGATTCGGACAATGAATTGAGAGCCTGACGGAAATCAATTCCACAATATCTGAAGTGGACCTGAAGTAGAGAAACAGAAACAGTGCAGGAAGCTGAGGATATGGAAGTGCAGGAACCTAGAGATAATGGATGCTTTAGCAGGCTGAATGTAGTAGCACCTTGCAAGAACATGGAGCTATGGAAGTTCCATAGGAGCCTGGAAGGAGGGAATAGGTGCAGGAACCTAGAAGTGGGGGACTACTGCAGGGAGAGCAGCTCAGCAGGAATCTGGAAGAAGGGAAGAGTTGCAATAACCAGGCAAGCGCTGAGGGGTGAAGTGCTGTGGCAAGTTTGTTAGAGAGGAGCACTGGAGGACTCAGGCAAGAAGGGTGCAGCTACAGGTGCCAAGTATGAGAGTGATGCAGCATGAGCCTTTAGTGTGAGAAGAGTTGCAGTAACTTGGAGCAGGATTACTGCAGAAACATGGAGGAAAGGGATTCTAGAGGAAGCAAGTACTGCTGGAGCATGGTGTGAATATGCACATTGATTTAAAATTGTATTACACACAGTATAACATAAGCTGCAGCAAAATGTGCAGAGATTTAATTTCATTTTAAAGCCAGTGTTAACCTTCCATTCCAGGAATTCTGCAACAATTTCAAGATATTCTTAGACCTTCTTAGTAATCAAAAGGGCGTAATTTCCAATATTTATCCCTTTCCTTTTACCTCATTCTTGGATTTACTTGAGAGAATTTGTCACACATTCAGCTGCTGAATGGCACTCATAAATGCAATGAAACCATGGAAATATCACACATAAGCAATCCGAAAATGTGTCAGCTATGCATACGCAGCATGTCAATATTGTGTGATACACAGTGGCACTGTGTAGGTTAGGAGGTCTGAATGTCCATAATCATATATGTCCCATTATGCCCAGTTCACACTTCTCCATGAGCCAGACTTAAAATTAGAAAATTGACACCACTGCCTTTTCTCCTTGAGCTGTTTACTCTGCTCAACCTAAGAAACCACACAGCCTTATTCTGAGGTGAAAGGACAGGGTCATGCTAGGCTTATGTAAAACGAGACGCAACTACTCCTTTTTGAAATGGAATTACAAACATGGAGAAATCACACGCAAGATTACACGAACACTTGAAAGTGAGGCATTTCCAACCAATCCTTCTCTAGTCATTTTATAATTCGAGCAACAAACATACCTTCAGCCTTCTACCCAATGTGCTTCTCCCAAATGCACACCTGCAATGATTTATTCAGGACCCAGCAAGCTGAGCAAGTGTCTGGGGCTTAAGGGTTAAGGCAGGCTGCAGAATGTAGCTAAAATGTAGTGCTGCTGAACTCACTGTATATCTATAAGCACTCCATAGCTACAGAAGCCTATGAGAGGGCACTACCACATCCAAAGGTTCATTTAAAAAGACAGTCACCACCTACTGATGCACAATGGGAAATGGAGGTTTTATTTGTAAGCAAAATAATGGGACCGTCTGCAGAATGTGAGTTTCCAGTACCAAATTGTCATATGTTGGCTGAATGGGGGTGCCCTGGAAGATTGGGAACACCATGCATCGCAGGGGCATTTGTTACACCCCTATTTTTACAAAACAGGAAAACATAGTATGTTACGATATCTTTTTAATTGGCCCCATGCCTTGAAGGTGTCCTTCAGCCAGTCCGTTTTTTTTGCCAATGGTTCTAAGCACATATGAAGGGGGTTTGGGGTGGTAGCCGACCACAGGGAGGTCCCCCCCCCCCCGGGCAGTTTGGGAGGGGCGGGGGGGTTGCAGGTTTCATGCTGGCCATTTTGCGTTTGGGCTTGTTTATTTGTAGCCCAAAAGGAGACCAAGCATAAATGCTTTGGGCTCCGGCTCCCAGCCACCATTTTAGGTTTGGTGACCTGGT
Source organism: Triturus cristatus (assembly GCF_964204655.1). Classification (NCBI taxonomy): domain Eukaryota; kingdom Metazoa; phylum Chordata; class Amphibia; order Caudata; family Salamandridae; genus Triturus; species Triturus cristatus. The sequence continues at coordinate 960,833,542 of NC_140582.1, forward strand.
TGCTGGGAGCTGTAGCTAGACTAGTTTTTGTGGTAGTCCTTAAGTGAGTTGTTCAACGATTTTCGATGGCGGCAGAGGATTATCGTGTGCTAGAAGCCCTCCGGCTCCAGAGAAAGGCGGGTTTGACTTGATGATTGGGGATGTGGCTGGGCCGGCGCGCCCCTCGCAGCAGGCCTCAGCAGGCGTAGCAGCAGCGGTTGCGGCTTGTACATCGCCCAAACGTCCCCGGATATCTCCGGTGAGTGAGCGGGGCCGCCCACGAGCCAAGAAGGCGACCCCGGAGGTTAATTTTTAGCCTGGGGAGGGGGGAGTGTCAAGGAAGGCAAGCGGTGTGGGGCGTGGGGGTGGGAAGGGCTCTGCGGGGAAGAGCGTTGTGGCCTCGGTATCGGCGGGGCTTTTTCAGCTCTGGTGTTTGTGGAGCGAGCTGTATCGGCATCAGTGACCAGCGGTAAGCGCGGGGGTGGGCGGTGCGGCAAGAGGCATTCTGTCTCTCTTTCCGCCGCTCCGGCTTCTGATGCAGCGGTAGAGAGCGGGCGGGTGGGGGACATGGGCCTTATCTCCTGGGTCGGAGCGCCGCAAATAAATAGCCGGGCGGCGGTGGGGGAGGGGCAGGTTTTCCTCGTTTCCCCGCCCGGCACCGTTGATGTGAAAAGGCGGCGTTGGTGATGTGGGAGGCGGGGCGACTATCGGCCCCATTTTGAAGGCCTCTGCATCTGTGGGGGGCCTTTACACGGGGTTCGGTGGCGGGGAGGATCGAGCTATGGCTGGGTTGGAGGACTTGGGGGACAGGGATTCATTCAGCCCCCTTCTTTTTTCGCCCCCGTATTCTTCTAGGAGCGCGGCAGCCTCGGTGGTTGGCAGCTCGGTGGGGGTGGGGGAGTGGGCACAGGTAGGAGGGTGGGGAGGCTTACACAGTTCTGATGCCAGAGAGGATTCGGGGGTTGTGAGAGCGGGCCCCCTGCTTGGTCTGGAGAGGCCGGGGACCTCCAGGGTGGGCAGTGGGTCTGTGGTTTGGAGCACTGGGGACAGGGGTAGTCTCATGGAGTTTGAGGGTGATTTGGCAGCAGATCTGTATCCGGCTGGTGGGGGCAGGGCATGGGAGGGCTTAGATATCTTTCCTTCTTGGGAGGAAGGGGTGCGTGGCCTTGGCGAAGGGGACCGTGTAGATTTTCATGGCCCCATACAGCTCGGGGCTGGTGCGGACGGTTTTAGGAGGCCATTGGGGGAGGAGGTGGCCAGGGGTGGGGCTGCGGGGGGTTTCATGAGTGTAGGGGGGAGGGAGCAGGACCTGACTGGCCGTAGCGGGCACCGGGCAATCCCCCGGTGCGCCGCACGGGTGAGGGCTGGTTTTGGGCCCCTGGGGGCCGTTTTTGTTACAGGGCCGTTTTTGCAGCATAGCTGCAAAATCGGCCCTGTAACAAAATCGGCAAAAACCGGCTCTGGCAAAGAACCACGGGCCAAACCAAAAATGGTGTCTGGGGGAGACAGGGAGAGGGGAGTGTTGGATGGGAGGCTACACAGAGGAAAATACGTCAAAGATCGGGGGTAGGAACGGGAGACGTGGGGGGAACGCAGTGCACCAAGGTGGAGAGCGGGACGAATACTGAGGCAACCGGGGCAGGTAAGGAGCATTTAGAGAGTAAGGAGTTACAAATCAAATGGGCGCAATATGATGAGGAATTCCGGGCTCAGATGGCTTGGGACCCGGAGGCGAAGTGGGGTGAGTTGGACACTGATTTATGGCAGCACACGATGGGAGCAGCGGCTGGGGGTAAGACCATCTTCACAGCTAGTGGGTTACCATTGGTATACTGGCCCTTTCAGGGAAAGCCCACCAGGGGAGGGGTGGGGAACACAACAGCTACACAAACTGGGACTGGGGCGTGCTGGGATTTTAATAAAGGCTTGTGCACAAGAGAGTACTGCAGGTTCCGACACGAGTGTTCTAAGTGCGGAAAGAGACATCCCCTTGTTAACTGTTGGGGAGTTAAACCGCAGGGAAGCCAATAATGGCAGCAGACAAGTGCCAACACCCCTGGCCCCTCTCAGCAAGTCCAGAGCGTTAGGGGAGGTAAGGGTCCTCAAGGGACTGGGCCCAAAGGCTCCTACGCCAGTTAGGGTGGTGAGGCTGGTAGAAGGCTTGCCCTCGCTGGTATGGGGATTTGGGGGCGAGGTAGGTGCTTTTGGAAGGGTTTCAAGAGGGGTTTCATTTGGGATACAGAGGGCCACGGCAGAGGCGGTGGGCGGAGAATTTAAAATCGGCAGCAGAACACAGGTCAGTTGTGCAAGATAAACTGAACAAAGAGGTGCGAGAAGGGAGAATGGCGGGCCCATTTGATGATTGGCCACTGGAAAACTTGATTATTTCACCACTCGGGGTGGTCCCCAAAAAGGAAGTCGGTCAGTACAGGTTGATTCAGCACTTATCATGGCCAGAGGGGTCTTTGGTTAATGATTTTATTGATGAGGAGGCGGCCTCGGTTTCATATTCCTCAGTTGAAGTTGCATTGTCACTAGGTGTGACCGCAGACGTAACTGCAGAGATGTCAAAATGCGATATAAAATTTGCATTTCGGTTGCTTCCAGTCCATCCAGATGATTAGAACCTTCTGGGGATCCATTTTGAAGGTAAATGGTACGTGGACAAAGCATTACCGATGGGTTGATCAATGTCTTGTGCTTTGTTCGAGTGTTTTAGCACCTTTTTGCAATGGTATTTCACACAGCACACGAGTCATGAGTTGGTGACACACTACTTGGACGACTTCTTTTTTGTCGGTTCCCCGGGCTCCACGGAGTGCCAGGTAGCACTGGACACGTTCCATGAACTCATGGAGGATTTGGGGGTGCCGTTGGCACCGGAGAAAACAATGGGACCATGCACGACCATGTCTTTTCTGGGAATCAAAATTGATTCCGTGGCAATGCAGGCTCGCTTGCCAGCTGATAAGAAAGTGAAAATGTTGGAATTATTGGACAGAATGCTATCGAACAGAAAGTGACGGTAAAGGACATTCAAGTCTTGCTAGGCCATCTTAATTCTGCCTGCAGGGTGGTGAGGGTGGGGAGGACTTTTTGTAGGCGATTGGGGTGGGCACTGGCAGGACATCATTTGCCTCACCACCATGTCCACTTGTCGGCTGGGGTGCAAGAGAATTTGCGTAAGTGGTCAGTTTTTCTACACTCTTTTAATGGAGTCCCATTGGCCAGAGAGGATGACTTGCAGTGGGATGTTCAGATTTTTTCAGATGCAGCAGGCAGTGACGGTTTTGGGCTATACTGGCAGGGCAGGTGGTGTGCTGAGAAGTGGCCTCCTCAATGGAGGGATGGGGGGAGGAGCAAAGCCTTTTTAGAACTTTTTCCGGTACTTGTGGCACTGACACTGTGGGGTGAAGAGCTGGCACATAAAAAGGTTTTGTTCCGGATTGACAACATGGCAGTGGTGGAGATTATCAATAGGCAGTCAGCAAGAGATGAACAGATTCTGAAGTTGCTTCGGGTTTTTGTGCTAGGCTGCCTTAAACATGATTATGCTTTCAGGGCATTGCACATCCCTGGTGTGGACAATGACATTGCCGATGCTCTGTCTCGTTCGCAGTGGGAGAGATTCCATGGGCTGGCCAAGGAGGCGGACAGGACACCGACCCCAATGCCGGAGCATCTTTGGTATGTAGGCAACGTAGGGTTATACAATTGGTGGTAGGTTCTTTGGCAGTGGCTACTCGTGCGGCATATGCTCTGGCCTGGAGGGAATTCGTAGCATCAGGGGCCTGTAGGCGTGAGGAGGTATGGAGGCGGTCCGAAGATGTGATCCAGTTTATTTTAGACCTCATTGAGAAGGGTCTTCCTAGAGTCACCATCGCCGGGAAATTGGCGGGCATTTCTTTAATGGGGAAACTCCTGTGGGGTTACTCTCCATCCGCGGGGGAAGTAGAGAGGAGGATGTTGGAGGGTTGGGCTAGGGAGCGTACTTTGGCACGATTATTGGAAGTTTTACCAGTAGTTTGTAGGGATGGATTTGAGGCATGTTTGTTTTTGACCCTTATGGTATGGATGTTTTTTGGGGCTTTTAGAGTCTCTGAGCTCTTAGGTACCAAGCGGAAAAAGGGCGTCAATTGGCAAGAGGTGTTTTTCTCCGCGAGGGGGATTCATATATGGCTGGCCAGCTCAAAAACAGACCAGAGAAGCCTAGGGAAAGGAGTTTGGTTAGAGGCAGCTTCCCCTGCCTCTACATGCCCGCTGCTTGGGCCCGGCGCTGGAGGACTTTGTCTGGAAGTGAGGTGGGCAAGTTGGTTTTTTTGCACGTCAATGGGGCCCGGGTATCGGAGTACCAGTTGCGCATGGTGCTACGTAAGGCTTGCAGAGTATTGGGTTGGATGGGGCACAGTTTGGGACTCATTCTTTTAGGATCGGGCGGCAACGAAAGCATACCACCGGGATATTATGCGACTGGGGCGCTGGTCATCAAACTGTTTCCAACGCTATGTGAGAAGGAATGCGGAGGAAGCACATGCGTCATCTTCCCTGTCATGAGTCTCATACCATTTTTTTCGTTACAGGTTCCATAGCTGGTCCCCGCTGGACGGAATTGACCATCTGGATAGTTGGGCATTCATTCATCAAATGGGCGCAGGTTCAGGCGTGCCGTTGTTATTTTGGGGCAATGCTGGGATTCAATGAGCGTTTGTTTAAAATTGTTTGGAAGGGAAAGGGGAGGATGCTTTGGAAGGAGTTAATACCCTCTCTGAATAAGTGGATAGTTGGGGGCCAGGGCCCGGATGTTTTGTTAATTCATTTGGGCGTGAACGATCTTTGTGGGGTTAAAGGAGTGGTGTTGTTGAGGGCAATGAAGAGGGACCTGTCACTTTTGAAGGAGCAGTGGTCTGGTTGTCACATTTTGTGGACAGAGTTAGTGCCTCACAGAATTTGGAGAGGCACCCTGAAACCTAGGGCTATTGACCGGGCGCGTAAGAAGGTGAATCTCGAGATTTCTAGGCTTTGTAGGAGTTTGGGTTTTGGGAGGGTAACTCAAAAAGACATTCGCTTTGAGGCAGTGGAGTTTTTCAGGGATGATGGGGTCCATTTATCCAGGCTGGGTATGGACCTTTATTTGCTCGAAATTAGGGAAGTGTTGTCTAGGTGTTTGAATGTACAGGAGCATTCTGTGGAGGTCTGAAATTTTTCTGGCATACTGTGAGGGGTGTAGTATTCTGCCCCCCTTGCTTTCTGGGTGGCGAGGGTTATTGGAAGTTTGCCAGGGTTGGCAGAGTTTTGTTGTTCAGTTTCGAAGTTGGGTCATCGACAGGGAAAGGGTAGGCAGTTTAATTGTTGGGGCAGTTACACAGGTTGGGTGATCGACAGTTGTAAAGGGGCAGGCAGGAGAGGTTGTGTAACAGATGGTTTTTATTTATAGGTTTATACGTTGATGCATTGATTTGTATTGTTTGTAATTTTGTAATGTTGTAATGTACGGGCGGGGGCGGATTCAAGAATATTTTAGGGGCGGGGCGACGGGATTAGGTAAGCGGTTTGATTCGTGAGGTTTAGTTTTGTAAGGCTTTGGCCGAGGTTTTATAATTGTTATGTGCACCTGTTTCAATAAAGCGGCCTTTTACACACAAAAGCTGGATGTGGTCTGCTCCCCCCCCCCACCCCTCCCTCCCAAGGGGGGTTTGGGGGGGTAGCCGACCGCAGGGAGGTCCCCCCCCCGGGCAGTTTGGGAGGGGCGGGGGTGGTTTGCAGGCTTCATGCCGGCCATTTTCCGTTTGGGCTTGTTTATTTGTAGCCCAAAAAGAGCCCAAGCATAAATGCTTTGGGCTCCGGTTCCCAGCCACCATTTTAGGTGGGGTGACCTGGTGGCTGGAAGCTGTAGCTAGACTAGTTTTTGCCCTCCCTCCCTCCCTCTAGATATTTAATTGGGGGTTTCTTTTCGGTCTTCCTTTTTAAGGTAATCTGGGGCGGCGTTGTTGGGACAGGTGAGCAGGGTATTGGTTATGTATTGTCGCTTGGAACAGGTGCAGTGCGGGGGTTATTGGAAGTTTGCCAGGGTTGGCAGAGTTTTGTTGTTCAGTTTCGAAGTTGGGTCATCGACAGGGAAAGGGTAGGCAGGTTAATTGATGGGGCGGTTACACAGGTTGGGTGATCAACAGTTGTAAAGTGGCAGGCAGGAGAGGTTGTATAACAAATGGTTTTTATTTATAGGTTTATACGTTGATGCATTGATTTGTATTGTTTGTAATTTTGTAATGTTGTAATGTACGGGTGGGGGCGGGTTCAAGAAAATTTTAGGGGCGGGGGACGGGATTAGGTAAGCGGTTTGATTAGTGAGGTTTAGTTTTGTAAGGCGTTGGCCGAGCTTTTATAATTGTTATGTGCACCTGTTTCAATAAAGTGGCCTTTTACACACAAAAGCTGGTTGTGGTCTGCTCCCCCACCCCTCCCTCCCAAGACAGAATATGTGGAAGTGCTGCTGTTAATTTGATAACATACTCACCTCAAGCAGCCTACAATTCGTTCCTGTCTTCCCGGTGTCTGGGAAGAGTCACAAGACAAAGTGTGGAAGATAAACTGCTTTCTGCAGCGTGATCTCTCTTGCAGGCTGGATTCTATGGCGCGCAGTTTGAACAGCAACATGGGAAACTGTGAACTGTATTCTGTGCAGTGGATCGTTGAAACCCGATCTGATACACTGCGCAGAATCCAGTGCTCAGCATCTCAACCCCACCCTTCCCCAACTCGTCACAGAGTGGGGTGGGTAAATGAGGCCCCCTGAGCCCACCCCACCCTGTGATGAGTTAGGTAAGGGTGGAGTGAGTGGCATTGTACCAAACCTTGACTGACGTGAAGCCCCTGGCGCTGCAGGGCTTCAGGCTGCAGCGCCCGGTGCTAACTTTATTAAAACGTCCTCAAGGGGTGGAGCTGGACCCAGGAGGCTATTGCTATGTGGGGTTGATGACATCACAGGTCTCAGGGATGTCAGATCGTCAGCCCCACAGTTTCATTTTGGCAGCCTGAGACGAAAGGATGCGCAAATTGCGCATGCGTGCCATCCACCAGAGTTTAGTCACTATGACAGATGGTGAGTACTGCGTTAGTAACAACTTAGTTATGTTGTGTGTTTGTATGTATGTGTGTTATGAGTGACTGTGGCCACAAGTGCTAATACAAGTGTGTTTTGCTTTTATCACTATTACGTGTCGTTTTCAGAATTTAATGTCAGGCAGAAAAGGAAAGCAAAATAAAGACTGGGATGGCCCTCTTACGCCCACTAGGGGAGCCGCCCCTGCTGTCCTCGGATCGGGCATCTGTTGATTCTCCCCTAGTATCCATCCACTGCTCATTTTGTAATTCCGATACTATTTCCCAACCTCCACCTTCAAGTTGTTTATGCCCCCCATAACAAAAAAAACCCTATAACTAACAAGCATTAGAACAAGCAGGAAGAAGTTGACAGCATTGCAAGGACAAAAAAAACAGAAGACATTTTTTTTTATGTTAATTCTGTTTTTTAATAGGCTCGTTCAGTTGTACAAATGTCTTCTTGGATATCTATAAGGTAACAAAAATGTTTATAACACTTTTTTATTATACTTTTTCAACACGCTGCACAGAAGCCACAATGCTCTACAACATAGTTTAAAAACATTGATAAAGCCAATAGCTCTGGATAAACATTTATAAGGTCCCAAAGGCGAGACCTATTGGCTATGCCAATGCTTGTTCTTCAAGGAAATCGGGAGGCTCCTGCCTGAATCGGGTCTGTTGGCACAGTAAATTGGCAAGTGTGACAGAGAAACGAACGCGCAGAGACAGGGAAGAGAGGCAATGCTGTTGCTACTGTTTCATCAACCCTAAAACACACAGCTATGTGCACGCCTCAGAAGGCTTGCTTGGGCCTGGGCTCAGCTGGCTCATGCCAAAAACGTCCTTGTCTGCTGGTCATTCTTTTCTTTTTTTGGCATCTTTTATATCGCGCGAACTCGACCCGAAGGTATTGGAGCGCTGTACATGAGCACCGTATTTACATTACATATTCAGGCACGGGGAGATTAAGTGATTTGCCCAGAATCACAGGATGTGGACGCGACCCCGAGGCTCGAACCCTGGTTTCCAGCACCAAAGTCGACAGTCTAGCCGATGGACCGAGGACATCGGTTGGAACTATAGTGGGTTTCAGATTCAAAACGAAATCATCTTTTTTAACTACCAAACTTTAATGGGAATTTATTCAGCTGGGGGATTATGCCTTTAACAGCATGGCCATTTAACTCAATTAACAAGACTAATTGGTAATGAGCACAAAATACACTGAAGAATACTACACGATTGCAACCCAAAGCCTACGTCATTTTTCTCACACGTTATATCACTACACGTCGTCAAGACACGTGTTATGTGGCACCCGTGACGCAACAGATGCGACCAGTAGGGTGTCCCAACCTCGGGTCCGAGGGAGGGGTGCCTGGGTGTTGTGTCCCTTTAAGTTAGACGTACATGTGTACCTCGTGCCTATGCGCGAGGAATGTTTTTCACCATGTTTGCTTTTAAACTAATGTTCCATTCTTCAGTCGTTCACCTGGCAACCGGTATTCTTATCAGCGGTTAGCCAGGGAGAAAGACTGAAGGTGGTGTGCTCTGTCGGTGCCTTTATGCAATAAATACTTGAAACTCATCTTGACTGTAGATTGCATTACTAAACAAATTGGCGACGATCTACAAAAGGCATTGACTTACAGAACCCACATTTTAGACGGAATTTTTATTCAATTCAAGTTGTTAGTTTCAAGCACGCAACTTTCAACGGACCTGTTTTTCTCCTGTTCGTTGAAGATTTCCGTGTTTGTTAGATCTTCACTTTGTGGCAGCGCAATTTGCTCTTCTTTTTCGACATTGTGTTCCTGACGAACACGGCACGCTGAGTGGGCGGTGTTCCAGGAATTGCTCGGTCTGCCAATCCAAGATTAATTATATAAATTCCGTCAAGTTTTCTGAAGTTGCCTGTTTGGACTGCATCGCGTACGAGTTGGTAAGGCAAGCCTTCCTCGTGGCGATCATCGCGCACGAGATTGTGGTGCGAGCGCTTAGCGAGTGCCTGAACTAGCTTGTTTACTTTTGGTGTAGAGAACGGCAGCACGCTTCATTACGTTTCAATGTTCCCTCATCATTGGAGTCACGCACAGAAACGTGACACCATTTTGAGTTTACTTGAAGTCATTAATCCAACGTTGCATATCGGAAGTGCCAATTCTTTTTCTACACATTACAGAGTGAATTCATCATCGACCACGACAGGTACTGTACATTTTACTCACTATTGAGTGTTTTCTGGGTTATATTTATTTTTTTCTTTTCTTTCTTTTTCTTTACTATTACTTGTTATTTTTTTTACCTCAACATAACATTTCTATTTCAACATGGCTTCACAAAGTTACACTATGCAGCCTCCTCAACCTTTCTGGCCTGCAGGAATCGAACCTTGTATGAAATGGTTGGACTGGAAGGCATATTTTTTTAATTTCATCAAAACTATTGATGAAGACAACAAAATGTCAGCAGACAGAAAAAAACCTCTTTTTTTACATTCTGTTGGTCCTGGAGGGATAAAAGCGTATGATTGAATGCAGAAGGGGTAGTAAGTGGTGATACTAATGAATTTTTGGCCATTTTGAAAGACTTTGACAATTATTTCGCTCCCAAGGTATGCATTGGCATTACTAGGTACAAATTTTTTCATAGAAAACAAGAACCTAATGAAACTATTGATGACTATGTATCTGCTCTTAGACTCATTGCAGATGACTGCAAATGTGATCACTTACAGGATCAATTCATAAGAGACCAAGTGGTCATGCACACCAGGGACCCATCCATTCAGGATCGTTTATGGATCAATGGTGATGCGGAATTAAAGGACATCTTAGCCCTTGTAAGAAAGGCAGAATTATCCAGCCGCAGTGCGACAGTACTTAAAAAAGAATCTAAAGTGGACGACAAAACTGAAGTTACTGTCAGCAAAATTAAAGAGAACCCTTCTGAAAGAATAGAAAGTTTAATTCTAAATCGTTAAAATATGACTCCTCTAAAAAGAATGAACATTTTAAATGTTATCGCTGTGATAGTAGTTCACATTTAGCTTCTAGTAAATTTTGTCCTGCATTGAAACAAAGATGCTCACATTGTAATGTTGTGGGACATTATGCCAAAGTATGTCACAAAAAAATGTTTTCCAAGGTGAAATGTGTTGATGGAAATGAAACTAATTCTGATGATGAAGAACATTTAGTCAAAAAACTCTCTTCTCATATAATCACAGACACTGAGAATACTGGTAACGGTGATTATGAAGGTAGAGAGTTATTTTTGCTAAATATTATTGATAAGAAAATAGAGAACAAAAAGAAACCATTGTGCTTAATATCTTTTGGTGGAGTGAATGTTCAGGTATATGCTGATTCAGGATCTCCATACACTATTGTGAATGAAGAGGTTTGGGTTAACAAATTTGTAGACAAATTAGGAAATGATTTACTTCCACCTGATATCCAGCCTGAAGGTTTCTCAGGAGCAAAGATTGATATGGTAGGTTATCGATCCCTTTTATTTAGATTCAAAGGAAGAGAAGCATTTGGGAAATTATATGTGTCAAAAAAGGGTCCTTCAGTACTTGGCTGGAAAGATCAAGGAAGTTTAGACATTATACTCAACCCTAATAGTGATGACCCTGTCATGTTGTTAGATGACAATACAGATTTGTGTAAGGACATTTTGAATTCCTTTCCAAAAGTATTCAGTAAAGAAATTGGCAAAATTACTGATTTTGAACACAGGATAATTTTTAAACCTGATGCTTGTCCAAAAATTCATAAAGTTAGGAACAGACCTATTTTATTAAGAAAAGAGTTGGATTTGGAACTTGAGAAACTTGTTAAAGCTGACATAATAGAACCTATTGAATCCTTGTAATGGATTTCTCAGATTGTTGTCGCACGACGCAGTAATGGAAAGTTGAGACTTTGTATCGATTTGAGACACCTGAACAACAATATTGTGGTAGACAAGTTTCCCCTGCCAAAAATTTCTGAGATGCTTAGTTTAATGAGGAATGCAAATTGGTTTTCAACCATAGACTTATCTGCTGCATATCATCAGATTCCTCTCATTAATAACAGTAAACCATTAACTGCTTTCATAACTCCTTCAGGGTGCTTTCAGTACAAACGTTTACCCTTTGGGCTTGCCTCTGCTGCGCAAATTTTTCAAAGATTGATGCATCAGCTTTTTAGTAAATTTAGCAAGGTACGATGTTTCCAAGACGATATTCTAGTTTTTGGAAAAGACAGACAGGAATATGATTTTATGCTCAAGGAGGTGTTAAACGTTCTGGAAAAAATAGGTTTAACTGTTGAACACACTAAATGTAAATTTGCCGTGAAGTCCATTACTTATTTGGGACATGTCATCAGTGGTGAGGGAGTATCCACAAAGCCTTCTTTGGTGGATTCTGTATTAAACGCTCCTCACCCTAAGAACAAAGATGAAGTACGTTCATTTATTTAGTTAGTGGAGTTCTTCTCCAAATTTGTTCACAATGTATCAAGTAAACTTTTTAACATACGCCAATTACTCAAAAACAAGAATAAGTTCAATTGGTCTGTTGACTGTGATAAAGAATTTGAAGGAATCAAGAAATCAATTTCTGATGCACCAGCCTTAAGTGCTTTTGACTTTTATTACTGTAGATGCAAGCAACAAAGGTTTGGGTGGTGTACTTTCCCAGGTCAATCAGGAGGGAAAGGAATTCATAATTGCTTATGCTTCCCGTGCTCTTTCACCAACTGAAGAAATGTTTTCGGTAATAGAAAAAGAAACTTTCGCTTGCATCTGGTCTCTTAAACATTTTAGAGCATTTGTGTGGGGGTAGACCATGTGTTCTTCGCACAGATCACAAACCTTTGGTAAAACTCTTGCCCACTGAAGGTTTATTCAATGCTTCTCCTAGGATTGCTAGGATGTCATTAAGATTGCAAGACTACATCTACAAAATTGTTTATGTCCCTGGTAAGGAGAATGTAGTGGCAGATTTTTTGTCACGTATGCCCACAAACTTGTTAGACAGTTCTGACCATGAATGGGAAAATATTCAAGTTGCATTAGGTCATGATCAAGGTTTACCTAACATTGACAAGAGTGAATGGAAAAGGCTTTATGAGAAGGACAATGTATTGCAGAAAATGTTTATTTTCATTACTAATGGATGGTCATCCAAGAGTAGATTGTCAGATGAATTTAGACAATTTTGGGAGGTTTGTGATGAACTTTCTATATCGCATGAGAATATCAGAAGAGGAGACAGAATCATTCCTCCTTTACAAATCAGAGATGATATTATTAAAATGTGTCATGAAGGGCATGGCGGTGTATTTAAAACCAAGCAGAGGATAAAGCAGTGGTATTGGTGGCCGGGCATGGATTTAGCTATTGAGAGGTTCATCAGAAATTGTGTTCGGTGTGCCGATTCTGATAAAACACTTGTCACTCCTAGACCGTCTATGGCCGATCCAATAATTCCTAAAGCACCATGGCATACTGTCGCTATGGATATAATGGGACCCATTGGTTCTCAAAACAAATATGTGTTAGCTGTAATTGACCTTTTCTCAAGATGGCCAGTCTTAAAAATTGTTGATACGGTTAACTCTGAAGAAGTTATAAAATTTTTGGACTGTGTTTTTGTTGGTGAAGGACTTCCTGCACTACTTGTTAGTGACAATGGCGTCCAATTCACTTCAAAGATAGCTAAAAGCTACTTTGATAAAGTAGGAATAAGACATTGTACTACATCATTGTACAACCCAAGTGGAAATGGCATGATTGAATGCTTCAACAGAGTATTGAAAAATGCCATACAATCCGCAATTAGTAACAATAGTGATTGGGAGTTACAATTATTCAAGACCATTTGGATGTATAGGACTTCTCCTCATGATGTTTTAGGGGTATCACCATTTGAGGTCATGAGAGGAAGAACAGTTCGAACTAAATGAAATCCAGAATGGATGTTTGATGTTTACAAACCTTGTGTATCCATGGATATTCTAAGGTCTAGAATTGAGAAAAAGCATTTTAAAAACAAAAAGGTTTATGATCTCAAACATAATGTCAAAACATGTGACATTAGCGTGGGTACTTGGGTTAAAGTAAAAAAACAATGAAAAGTAAAGAAAGGAGAGAGTCAATATTTTGAACCTATGAAAGTCATTAAAAATTTTCGCAATGCTGTGCAATTGAATGATGGAAAGGTATGGAATTTGAAACGCATTGCAGTTCTTAAAAGTGAAATTCATTTATACAAAAAACTGAGGATCCAGCTTTGTCAAGAAAGGCGTCTCAATATTTTATTATTGATGATGACCTTATTTGCAGTCAATCTAGCAGTACCAATACTACTCAGTCCATTGTTCAGGCGGATACCAGTGTTGATTGTCATGTTGCTGAAGAGTCTTCTGTCGCTGGCACTGGTGACTTCCCCGCTGTTGCATCTTCTTTTGTGGAGAGCAGCATGGTTGATACTAGTGTTAGTCCTGGAGCTTCTGGCACAGTACTTAACGATGGTATTTCAGCAGACACAACCAATGTAACTGATGATGATAATAATGCTACAGCAATTATGAATGACTTAACTAAAATTGCTGGTGAAGGTAACAGTGCAGCAGCATTTACTACTGATATTTGTACTGATAATGTTGGTGATCGATCTGCTCGCACACGCACTAAACCAAAATGGTTAGATGATTATATTTGTGATGACCAATCTAATTGAATGTTTTTTTAATTTTATTTTTTATTTTTTTATTATTACTGGCATTGTATCTTATTCTTTTGTATTTTGTTAAGGGGGAAGATGCGTTGTGTCCCTCTAAGTTAGACGTACATGTGTACCTCGTGCCTATGCGCGAGGAATGTTTTTCACCATGTTTGCTTTTAAAGTAATGTTCCATTCTTCAGTCGTTCATCCTGGCAACCGGTATTCTTATCAGCGTTTAGCCAGGGAGAAGGACTGAAGGTGGTGTGCTCTGTCGGTGCCTTTATGCAATAACTACTTGAAACTCATCTTGACTGTGGATTGCATTGCATTACTCAACACTGGGGTCTCGCCCCCTTTAGAACCTGGCCAGATAGTATGGCCCAGGTCACGTGACAGCAGTTTATTAAAGGGACTGCCGCAGACATGACGTCAGTGGACGCGTGTACGAGGTAGACGTAAGCAATGCACCTCCGGCTCCTTGTCTTTATTTGAAGGCATGCCGCGCTTCCCCGTCAAGCTAAAGACCAGATCGGCGATGGTGCCTCGCCTCTAAACACCACAGCATTCACTGATTAACTATAAAACTAACTGATTAAATAATTTGCAATATCCGCTTCTCTGGGCTGCCTCACGGCTGCTAACCCTCGCCAGAGAACTTTTTGACCGCACTTTCCCGTGTCATCGCTCTGAATGGAAATGGAATTTTTACAAAGCAGAAAAAAGTGACGTAACCAGCGTGCGCGACAAGTGATGGCTGTGTCGGTGCTGGGGGCGGGGAAGACAGGGAGGGCGTTGCTCTAAGTGAAAGCTAGCCGCGCCTCTAATAGCGACAGAACATGGCGGCTTCTCTGAGCGGAATGTTTTCTGCCCAGGGAACCGGTGTACCGCCAGGAGGTCTGCCTCCTGCGGGGCTAATGTCCACTCCGCCCGGCCCCAGAAACGCAGGAAATACCCTCGTAGACGAACTGGAGGCGTCTTTCGAGGTAAGGGAAACCATGCTGTCTTGTGTGTGTGTGTTTTTTTTTTGTTTTTTTTAAAGCTGTACCGGTGTTGCACTGCGTGTTCGCTTGCTATCTGAAACTTGACGTTGCTCAGGCAGGTGCCGAGTCTTTGCGACCTATCGCCTTGACGTCTAAGCAAGCCACCAGTGGGATTCAGGGCTGCTGAAGTTCTGTTTCCTTGTTTACTCCGTCTTTGGTGGATCGAACACCTGGGACCTATGGCGCTATCCCAGTTTGTGTATTCATTTGTTTGAGGGGTATATTAGTTGGAACTGGCATCAGAACTCTTTACAAGAGAATAAGAATACTTGATAACTCATAAAAATAACATGTAAATATTAAGATGCCTGTCGTAAGGTAAGTAGATGTAAGTTTATTTATCAACAACCGCAGGACACGGATCGGTTTCTATTCCGCCTCCAACGCCAGCCAACTCACATTCTCCCGTGTCTCTATCCTTCATACTTGCATTATTTACTTTGCAACCTAACACATCTTCCTTCTTTACAACAAACACAAGAATGTCTCCAAAAAAGAACCTAGAACAATTTGACACACTAACAGTTGTATTCATACATGCACAACATGTGGACCTGCAATCATTAATTACAAATGTACATACAATATGAGCTATGATTATCTTGCATAAATGAATTCCATAACAGTTGAGCGCATGTATGTTGTAAATAACATTTAATACTATTTCAAAACATAATCACACAATTTACTGGGCAATCTAGTTACCCTAGGCGAAGGATTGCGCCTTACCTTCTCTTCCTCACATAGACTTTCCACACACTCTTGCTTGGGGAGGGCAAGTGGACGTCAGTGCTTGCACCATATCCGGCTCAGGAGTAATTCTCTATCATAGAATATATGACCAAAGGCCTTAAGTTTGGTCTTGTGAAACTTGTACTGTGCTGCATTCAGAGTGAGACCTGCATCAGCAGGTAACTGGCACACTTGTATAAGATTACTAACAAGTGTGCAAGAGGTACCACCCTCCCTGCTGGTAGGAGCACGATTCCAATAACAACAAGATGTTATCAACCGGTTGGAACTGGGTATTCAAGAAGTTATCCCTCTTCAATAAAATTCTTGTTTCAATTTTTAAATGTTTTAATGTTCATTCAAGCCATATGGAACATGTGATTCAATCCATGGTCCCACTTCAAATTAAATCCAAGGCATATTCATAAACCCAATGCATTTCGGGTCGGAACATTACCCTTCGTCAGGGGTCACTGAGTAGGCTCTAAAAAAATGAAATGGAAACAGGAGACTGTTCATCATACAGTCCACTGTATTACGCTTCAAAGATTACCAAAACTAGGAAAAAAGTGAAGGATGCATATACTGAGTAACTGAACGGGACGTGATAGTGCATCCTTAAGGCGTTAAAGTGCTGGTGAAACAATTGTCCATAGAGAGGCAGCTGCCGTGTCAATCGTGAATATCATTCAAGTAACATAAATATGATGGTAAAACATTTTGACTGGAGTTGTCAAGAGCGTCAAACAGCCGTGCAAATCTCAGGAGTGGTAGCTGTGTCCGACGGGTTAAGCTATATAAGTGAGGGTTGCTAAACAACAGTGACACAAGTAAGTAAATGAACGTATACTGTACAACGGAAACTCCGACCTTCACCAAAGACTTCGAAAAAAGTTACCCACACTCACCCGAGTCATGCTAGGTGTTCAACGGGGAAGGAGACATGCTGTATCTAAACTGAAAAGGATATATCAAGTCGGGAGCTTACCGAGATATTTTCGGTGTTCAAGCCGCGTTGCGGAGCAGTAAATCGTGACGTGCATCCGCGTTAGCGTTTTATCGACGATGTAGGTTCCAGCGTCTTAAAGAAACAGTATACAAAATGTGCGAAAAAGGGTGCGAATAAAGTTGAAAGGCTAGAAAAAGGCTAAGGCCCGGAGGATTGTGGAAACCGTTGTTATTGAAAGAAAAAAAAATCAAAATAAAGGCTGCTGGTGCCTGCAAACAATTGCTTACTTCAAAATCGAATAAAGACATAAACAACATGTGGAAATATGTATAAATTAAGTAGAAATCAAATTATAAATATCTTATGAAAAACCGATAAAGCAGTGGTTATGTCAGAGAAAAAACGCAAGTTATCATATCATTTACAAAAAATGTTTTAATTCAATTCTGTCATTCATTCCTTGAGGCTACAAGGCATGTCATTTCTTGATCCAGTAAAATTCCGATCTGTCTTTCTGGGGGTCTATGCCCTGTTGAGGTTTTTGCGCCTCCAGTATAGGGAAGCGAAGCTGTGCTATGTTGTGACCATGGATTGAATCACATGTTCCATATGGCTTGAATGAACATTAAAACATTTAAAAATTGAACCAATAACTTGATTGAGGAGTGATAACTTCTTGAATACCCAGTTCCAACTGGTTGATAACATCTTGTTGTTATTGGAATCGTGCTCCTACCAGCAGAAAGGGTGGTCCCTCTTGCACACTTGTTAACAATCGTTACGTTCGAACAATCAATCACAACTTGTAAAGCGCACTACATACCTGTGAGGGTTCCAAGGCGCTGGGGGTGGGGGGATGTGCTGCTGCTATTGGTCGAAGAGCCAGGTCTTGAGTTGTCTCCTGAAGGTCAGCGGGTCTTCGGTTTGTCGCAGGTAGAGGGGGAGGGTATTCCAGGTCCTGGCTGCGCGATGGGAGAAGGATCTGCCTCCTGAAGTAGTTCTCCGGATGCGTGGGACTGTGGCCAGGGCGTGGTCGGCGGAGCGGAGTTTCCTGTTGGGTACGTAGAAGGAGAGTCGGCTGTCGAGATAGGCTGGGCCGGTTTTGTGGAGTGCCTTGTGTGCGTGGATCAGGAGTTTGAAGGAGATTCTTTTGTCGACGGAAAGCCAGTGCATATTCCTCAGGTGGGGGGTGATGTGGTCGCGGCGCGGGACTTTGAGGATCAGGCGTGCAGAGGCATTCTGGATTCTCTGTAGTCTGCTGATGAGCTTGGATGAGGCTCTGACGTAGAGGGCGTTGACACCATTGGACACGGAGCAATGGCCAGTGAAGCACAATTGTAAAAAACATTTGAAAACCTTGACTTTAATCGTTGAAAATCAAGTGCACGTTGGCAACATTTTTGTTTATCTACACTTGTATAAGAGCCTTTATCGTGCTTCTTTTGTGTTGATCCAAATACCAGTATTGCATCACTGTTATTAAAAGCATGTGTAACGGGTTGAATTACTTGGCAAATAACATCCTGAAATATCTCCGTGGCTGAAGATAATCTGAACAATCTAACAATCAAAAAAGTAGTAATGTACCTACAGTTCTCTTCCAGCTCGAGTTGATGGTATCCTTTTTTCAGTTCAAGAGGGGAGAAGACTTTTGCTCCGTTCAGCTGCCTGATCATGTCTGCAATTTGGGGACTAGGTTGTTTTTCTCAATTGCGTTGTTGGCCTGGTGCATAACCACACAAATGCGCTCAACACCTCCACTGTCCTTCTTCAGCACCACAACTATAGCAGAGACCCACGGCATAGGATCAGTAGAGTGCTCAATGATGTCATGCTTCAATAGAAACTTCGGGTTCTTACTCAACTTCCTCTTGTAAATGAAAAGTGACTCTATGGTACTGTTGTGCAACTGGGCAAATGTCCACATTAATATGCAGTTGCACGTTCATTTTCTTTAGCATCCAAAACGATGGGAACCGACTCACAATTCCAAACTGGGCGCAGAGGTTGTAGTTGAGAAATCTTAGTCCCATGTCGGTAGCAGTGGCAAAGCTAAGTAGACATGCACTCAATGAAGTTCCCAGAAAAACTTGAATCTGCTCTTGCACTGACGTTGTTTTGTGACTCATGGTTGCTGTAAATAACCCAGGACCACAGTAACTGTTAGAAGCAACCCACGTGTATACCTTTTGTGTTTGATGGTGCCAGGTGTGACACAGGAGATAAGCTGTTAAACTGGTCTACTGGCATGATATTAATTGATGCACCACTGTGTATAATAAAGGTGATGGGGCAACCACTTAAACAATGAGTAGACCACATTACAGGGTAGTAGCTAACTCTGAAAGGAACTGAGGAACCGCTATGGGCCTGTTTGTCTTTGCTAGAGAAAAATAGAGCGAATAGAGTTCCAGGGACGTGACAACAAAGCCCTGAGGTTGAGACCCGCGGGCAGTCACAGTTGGGGGCAGGCGAGTGGGAAATGCTGCCAAGCCCCCGTTGAGGGCCAGGGAGATGCGTAAGGGAGGGGTTGGAGAACACCAGGTGAAAGGAGGGGGGCAAGAGGGGTGTAAACACCACCCACGTACCCCCTGCCTATCTCTCCCTTGAAGTGAAGACCCAAAAGCAACAATTTAATTGCAGAAAGTCATTTGATCTCTGAGGAGTCAGTAAGGGTAGGCTAACCAAAAGGTGAGCGGGGCGCGAGAGATGGAGGATTCTATGTCACTGAAAGAGTCTTGAGATGCTGATTTGCGCGACGATCAAAGGCCATAGAAGTTCGGCACCTTGGTGCCAGTCGTCATCTTTCTGAGCCTCTGAAGGAGACACATTGCCTGTGACATTGCATCCAGTGCGCTGCACTGATCGTCCGCGTTTTTGTCGGCACCACAGCAGGGCCTGCTTGTTAGGGGATTGGGGACTACTCTTGCCGTATGGCAGCCAGATTGTCTAAGAAGAATGACTTGTTTGCATGAACTACTCTGAGCATGACTGGGAATAGAATGGAGTAGGAGATGCCCAGCTCACGCAGTTTACATTTAACCATGGTAAAGTACGCACACTGAAGCTGCTCCACAATGTGGTGTAATCTGGGAAGAGCATAAGTGCAGATTGTAATTTATCTCCACACCTCATCTGGGTCCTTGAAATTCAGTAGTCTGGCAAACTAGTCTTTGGTGTGCAGATCCTGGGGGCTTTTCACCGCCACGCTATGTGCCCTCTGTATCGAGAAGGGGAGATCACTTGCCCACCGACATAAAGCTTTTAATCCAAGTCTCCAGGTAGGACACGTTGTCCTGACCATCCGCCTGGCCCACAATGTGGATATTATTGCTGCGAGACCTCCCCTCCGCGTTCTCCCAAGTAGCACACCCGGTCCTGCAAGTCCATTAACAGCTGCTTCATATCCACTGGCGCAGGCTTGATCTCCGCAAAGTGGTCGTCTACGTACAGGAGACCCTGTTTGGAGAGTCGCGGAGCAATCCTAAATTTAAAGACACCGCGTCCATCATGTGCCCCAGCGTCGTCTTTGATTGTTCGATGGCAGCCAGGATGGAGTCACAACTTTTCTGAGGTGTCCATGACTGGAGATGGAGGCGCAATAGGTCGACCGAAGGGTCCAGGCGTCTCACCTTTTCAGACTGAGGCTGTCCCTTCATGACAAGTTCTGTTTGGGTGGTCTTGCTAGCAGCACCACGGACAAGGCAAACTTGCTCTGACCCGCTTGCAGGCACGGCATCGTACCCAGCCAATCCTGCAGCACGAGATGCTCAAGCGACAGGTAGAGCCCTGCTATTGCAGGGCCAGTGTGGATCCCATATGATTAGGAGCTACTCGTAAAGCGCTACAGGTCTTGGGTGGTGCCATGCACCACAGAAGAAGGTGAACTCAGAAGTCCTCCACCTGGCATGTTCCGTCCCTTCTCGGCATTCCAGCCTCCAGTCACCATTCCAAGGGCAAGGGTAATCGACCGGGCGCAGGAGGGGCAAGAAGAGCACCACTATAGAGCCAGGGAGATGCCCTCTGTGTTAAGTTCAGTGTAATTGCATTCCTCAAAACTGTCTGACGTTGCCTATGGTATGGTTCAGATAAGGATACTGGAATGCACCAACCATCAAAGGTACACATGTTGTGGTATGCAGGGGCACTCGGGTCTCCAACAGTCCTAGTGCACCCAAGGGTTCCGTCCTCAAGTTGCAGGATGAGCTGTCACTCACTGTGGATGCATGTGACAGCTCACCACGATAGCAAGTGGCAAGTCTAGGTGTAGTTTCCTCAGCGTGAGCTGGCAGACCTCCTGCGGTGGCGAGCAAACCACACCCTCCAAGCTGAGCCTCCGTCAATAGGGGGAGGGGAGGGGCGTGCTTGGGGGTCTTAAGCCTGCCACCACAGGTTGAAGTCGTCAGCCGGATGCCCTCCAACGCCACTGAAAAGAGCTGCAAATCCATCCTCTGCAAGAGTGTGGTAAATTATGCTGAGGCTCGTTTTGCGGCCTAGCAGTGTCCCGGGCTCACCAGCCCACGTCGTTCCACTTTGCCACGCGTAGTGTACCAGATCCTGGGGAGCAGAAAAATAAAGGGTAAAGATACTCCCCTGAGCCTCTCCTATCGGAGGTCCACTAACGCATTAAGGATGGCACCCAGTCTGCCATACTAGTGTCTGATACACGAGTAGCTGGAGCAGAGTCTTTAGGCGTCCATCATCTTGGCTTCCATAGCCACACCTTGTTAGTATTATTTTGTTGTAATGCATTTATAAAGTTTTGTGTTGTCCTAAAAATGGTAGGATAGTTTGCGATTTGTCTTTGATTAATGGCAAAGGTAGTGGCGGAGTTTGAAGAGCATTGTGACGGATGATCATTGCACACCTCCACGCAAGATCTCATGGGTAGAGAGGAAGGTACCCTTCATAAAAACATGCCTTTATTACTTGTGTATGTCATGGGCACAGGACACAATAATGAAATAGTCCAGGCCAACTTTGCACATGCTGAGTATGAACTTCTGAAAAATGCAAGTCTGCATCACAGAAGTATGCATAAATCGTGGCATTGAAGGGGTTAAGTTATTTACTAAGATGGATGGGACAAGGGAAGGGATACATTTAATAATACGAATTCCTCTTGACGTATGTCAAACAATGGTGGTGTTTGCACAAAGCTGAAGGTCATGATAGTCAAGTACTCTGTGGCATGCCATGTCCTTGTTAGCTACTTCAAGGGTAGGTACCAGATTTTGGTGTGGTCTGTTTTCGAGCTATATTCTGGGCAGAAATACCACTTTTTAAGAGGCTGAGAAGGTTTTGAATGTTTAAGTTGAACCGTAAGGTAGAAAAACTTTATTTTCAAGATGCTTGCATGAGTTGGCCATGTCGGTTATTGGCCTGCAGTTTTTGTAATCCCCGAGTCGAATAGAGCTTACTCGAACAAGCATGTGGCCTGACATTATTTAGGCTATGTGGGAAATTTCCTTTTATTACACAAGCACTTCATGTGATGAGTGGTAGTGATGATAAGGTCTTTCGTTGCTGCGCAGTGTTTAAAGTGTGACTTAAGGAAACACTAAACATTAAAAAGTGGAGGAGATCCGGTAACCTTGCCCTTTGGTAGATTCAGCAGTAAGTTACTGACTTTAAGCGTGATGGGCAGTATCATTTGGTGGAGCTCACTATTGGTCAGTGCTGTTCGGACGACCAAAGAAATGGAAGTTGCCGATAATGCAAGTATCGAACGCCATGCAAGTCACTGAAACTATGAGCATTCGGGAAAGTTAGTCACTAGAGTCCAGAGCAGGAGTCCAGAATAAGTGCTGGAAAAGCACTTTTTGTTGGGTACAGCCTGTCGCCCGCATTCCTTTTGGCACATTTTTGCACACTCACTATTAATTAAAAACTCCAGTTAAAGAAACACTCTTGAAATGTTGAGGAGCAGAGCCACCTTACTTTGAAGCTTGCACATTGTCTGGTGTGATCAGGCACAATTGGTAGTGTGTATATTTATCAGATCAATAGACCACTTTGAAATGTATATTTGTCAATTACTTCGAATTTCAGCTGTAGAATGAAGTGCTGGTTTACCCAATAAAGACTTTGTCGTCTGCATTCCAGCCGGATAAAAACCTTATGAGTCACAATTACAGCGCCAAGAAACTTCGGCATTTGGTGCACTTTATCAGTAATAACCATAGACCGTACTTGTTGATCAGCAAGACTTTGCTTTAACCCCTTGTGTGCCCTTGACGGAACCACGCCGTCATGAGCCACGGGCACCGTGTGCTCATGACGGCGTGGTTCCGTCATGGAGCGGCCGCTCCTCCCACGCGGTTCGAATTCCCCGCCTGTGCGGGCGAATTAGAGAGTGGGCGGAGTCGTGACGGAACCACGCCGTCATGAGCACAGCTCGCCCGTGACGCATGACGGCGCGGTTCCGTCATGAGCACCGCGCCACCGTGCTGCCCCCAAACCCCCCCAGCGCTGCGGCAGAATTCGCGCCGCAGCGAAGGGGTTAAGAGTACCTGGGCATTTCAGGTTATTTTGAAAATTGCCTGACATCCTCATTGTTCTGGATAGTGTTAGATGAATTCCAACTGTTAACTAACTGGTCTGTGATCTACATCTAATCGACGTGTGTCCTGTTGGTTTTTCCTGTGTCTAGCGCACTTTTTCTTTGTAAAGTTATTACTGCCTTTCTGGAATATTTTCAAAGTATTTCATTGTAGAAAAAAGACTGGAGAAAGTTTTGCTGTTTTAATATATTGTTGTGTATTTGCACACTGATTCCATTTATTTTGATTGTTTTTGTAGGCATGCTTTGCGTCACTTGTGAGCCAGGACTACGTGAATGGTACTGATCAGGAGGAAATCAGGACTGGTAAGCAATCTTGTTTGTTACATAACATTTCTAAACAAAATAGAACTTCTAACCGCTCTTCAATAAAATGTACTTTGTCTTTAGATGGGATTTTATGTTCATATTAGCGTAACAAATTATTTTCAGAATTACTATCTGTTAAATACTTAACTGTGCGTTGGTTGGCAACTATTAATTAATGAAAGAAGACTGCTCCTTTTTTTCCGATCTGCCATAGAGGCAACTTTATCGCTATCCTCTTGTCATCTAAAAAATGGCTTCGTATTCTAGTAAGTGAACACTTCGAAAGGAGCTTTGACGTGCTCGTCTTCAGCTGTTTGTCAGGTTTGTTTAAATTACTTTAACATTTTTATCAATTACACAACCAGAAAGGAAACGTGTGTATGTGGTGAATATCAACAATGAAGTATAAAACACACCCAAATTGTGAGATTGCAAAATAGATCTCATGTCTGTATTATAACAATTTACATGGTCCGTAAAACATTGATCAATTATTCCGTGGACAGTAAAACATTGATCAGTCCAGTAAAGAGGCGTTCAGGGAACCAGCGACCTGCAAACTGGTAATACTGAGAATGTAAAATGAGTATAGACGCTCTTCCAAAGACCCTTCCTGCATACGAGGTAACGCACCAACTTACTCTATCATAGTGGCCAATGCAAAAAAAAGGGCCAGTATACCGGCATAATCGGGCCATCTCTTGAAGAGGGGAGCAAAAGGATTGAGATGGTGGGATGAAAGTTTGAGAGAAGAGCTGTAACAATGTTGCATCCCCAAATCCATTGCCCTGCTGAAGAGGCTTGCTCACCAGCACTGGAAAGAGGTAGGAGAATTGCTAAAACACCTGCCAGAACAGTACCAAAGGAAAGCGCACTCGCTCATCAGAGGGCAAGACTATAGCCAACGTGCATAAAATCTGCACTAAATGCTGCTGACACGGCAAGCAGGCAGGTGATGTAGGGAACAACACTAAGAAGACATGCCTTGCTTGGGCTGTCCGTTTTTAAAATGAGGCCTAGACAAACATAATCAACATTCCCTTAAACAAAGTGCAGCTCTTTTGCAGTGCGATGAACAACACCCTGGAGCAACTACAAAAGGACAATTACACAGCTAAGTCCATTGGGCTAGGAGCAGGTCTTCTTCCACAAGAAGACCCACAGGAAGAGGTAGCTTCTAGTCCAACAGTTCGCACGAACCCTTCCAACAAACAAGTCCACTGCAGGGAGCAGCACAGCAATGGCAATGCCAAGCACTACAAAGGCAGTCTTTCGCAAGATTTAGGGGACAACCATTCAGAGGAGCCAACCCCTCAAACGAATGACTCTCCAATGCTGAGCCCCCTCCACATAACTCAAGTGTGGTGAAAAATTGGGGCCTTTCTCTAGTAGTGGAGAAAGGTCATGTCAGACAAATGAATTCTCAACATAATTCAACATGGATATTGCATAGGTATGACACCTCCCAGAAAGCGAACCAAAGGAAAGACTACATACGAAACCGGAATTATCATATCTATGACAGGAGGTAAAAGAGCTGTTGCAGAAACTACCATTAGAAAGTGTACCACAAAAATAGATCAATTGGGGAAACCACTCAACATGCTTTTTGGTACCAAAACCCGACAAGTCACTGTGCCCAATATTATACCTCCATTTCCTAAGCCAATTCATAGACCAGAATAAAAAAATTTACATCACTACAAGATGCCATCCCTCAATTGCAAGAGGCAGAGACTACTTGGCAACGATGGACCTAAAAGAATCTTAACTTGCATCTCCCTATGAACAACAGACTCACAGACTTCCTATACTTTGTAGTGAACAGAACACACTACCAGTTCAGAGTTCTACCATTCGGAATAAAATCAGCACCCAGGGAATTTACAAAATGCTTACGGCCATAGCGGCATACTTGAGGAGGAAGGGGATACATGTGTACCTCTACCTAGTAGGTAGGCTGGTAAAGGCAAATTCGTTCTCCAGGTTTGCAAGCAGCATTAAAACGGTGATGGAAACTGTAGGAGAGTAGGGTCTGCTTTCTATGTTCACCCCCACTTTTTGCTTTTGCTTTACTGGTTTTCGACTTAGATGTGGCTGTGGGCCTGCTAATCAGACCCACAGCCCTGCTGTTCTCTCTCTAAATTAATACTATGTACTTTAGGTGCATAACCCAATTGGATAGGATCACCTTATTGGCCCCTGTACAGTGTACCTTAGGTACCCAGGGCATAGGTGTACCCTAGGCCTACCAGGGGCTGCAGCATGTATTATGCCACCCCTGGCCTGGCCTTCCATTATGACACAACTGGCTGATCACTCAGCTGGGGCAAGGCCGTGTAATCACCCCTTGCTTAGGTGTAGTATTCCTATACCTACCTTATGTATAGACACATGTGTACCTATCAGTCACTCCTATGGCAGGCCTTAACTATCCTGGAGGCAGAGTGCTTGGTAACATGTGAGATGGTGCTCTAGCATGAGCTGAGCCTGTCTGCAGCTTTCGGAACCATGTCCTTATAGCTGTTCTATGATATAGCCTACCATATACTCTTAAAGTGCCTTATAATCTTAAACGGTTATGGTAACTATGGTTTGGCTTTATCAAAACATGTCGTGTAAGGTGTCTAACACTTTGGAATAATACCCCCATCCCATTTCTGGGGATGAGGATATTATTCCTCCCTTCTAGAGGGAGAAGACATGTTGTAACCTACTTACCCGGTTAAAGTTAACCAGAGCCCCAGCATCACAAAATGGATGCTGCTGCCACAGACACGAGTCTGACCTCCTGCTGCTGGGAGTGATCCCGGCAAGGGAGGCTTGGACAATAGGTTTCCTGCCTTGGGAGGTGCTAGCACCACCCCAGACAGGCCTTAGTGTATTGGGGCAGGGAGGGATGTATAGAATGAGACCGGCCTGGGGCACACAAGGTGTCCCGTGCCTAGTCCAGTTCAAACCGGTGCTGGGGCGCCCCAGTCCTGGCGCGAAACTGGACAAAGGGAAGGGGGTGTAACCACCCCCCTCCCAGGTCCCACCCATAAGGCGTGACCTAGCAGGTATCCCAGCCCCCCAGATTAGTATAAGAGTGGGAGTTGGGCCTCAAGACTTTAGATTATCCTGAACCTGCAACTTGAACAGAAACTCTGGACCTTCGACATTCGACGAAAGAAGAAGACTGAAGAATCTCCCTTGTGGCCAAGGAGTGGCTACCCTGTGCAAACAGGCACCATCAAGAGACTACCCTTTGCTTTGCTAAAGTTCTACGAGGGACCGACTGCAGAGCCCGACCAGAGCCTTGACTTCCAGACTTCTCCGACCCTGATCCACATCCACAACCGTGCTGAGATCCGTGGAGGCGACGAGAGACGTGGGACCGGCTACCTGGAAAAAGTGGCTAGTCTCTTCAAGCGCAGCTTCTGAGGCACCCTCGAAGTTGTGCACCGGGGATTGAGAAGCCCCAACCCCAAGCACCATCTGCACCGAAGATCAGCCCCCCACACTCCACGAGTCCTGCGTGGGGCCCTTCTGCATTTTCCTGCTTGCCGCGTCTGTCCGGTTGCTTGCCTGCTGGCTAGTGGCCTTTGAGACGACGCACCCTGAAATCTTCAGCGCTGGTTTGGCTCCTCCAGACTGGCTCCCGCTTCTCTGCAAAGAAGAAGCACCCCAGACCTTCCTGGTCTGCACCAGAAGCAAGTCCTCCGTTCTTCGTGGGTTCCGCTTGCCAAGGCTTGGTGAGTCCTAGTCCAACTTCGCCGCCGCCGACAGCAAGAGCCTTCGTGGGACAGCTCGCCTCCTGGTCCTGGTCGTCCTCGACGTTCCCTGGTCCTCGTGGCTGCAGCGACAAGCTTCACCTTCACCTGCAATCTTCACGACATCGCCTGGTTCCTTCCTGGTTCCACGTGGTCACTGGCTAGTGACCTTGACTCTGTCCCTTCTGCTTGCAGGTCTCTTCTCTTCTTGATCCCAGCCTTGGGATCCACCGGGGACACTTCACTGACTGCCTGTCAGCAACTTTCCTTCAGGCATCCATAGAAGTCCACGACGAAACCCGACGCAAGTTCACACCTATGCACCCGCAGCCCGTGGGCTAGGTAACTTGGGTACTTCGGTGCTCACAAGGGTATTGACTATCCTAGGGTCTAGTTTCCGAGTCTCGACTTTCTAGCTATACCAGAAGTGTCCTAAAACTGCTTAATTCAAAACTGTACTATTTCTATCGATTATACGCATTACGCGTGAGTGTTTCCACTCTGCACCGGAATCCCGTGGGCCTCCCACTTCCTAACCTTTGGTAGTATAGTGTAGCCCCAGCGATTCCCTAGGCCTATCCTATTTCCGTGACAGTGGTCCTTATACCACTTACTTAGTATATGGTTTGCGTGGCCCCTAGGGCCTAACTGTATTACTTACCTGTGTGACTTAATGTATGCTTAAATAAGACTGTGTTGTACTTACCTCTAATCTCATAAAGAGTGCTGAGGGTTTGTCTAGAATAAATACACTTTATTTTGATATATATCTGTTGTGGTGTCCTTTCATTTGGTATTCAAGGGATTATATATGGTATCACAGCTGGCTTCACATGCCATTCAGAGTTTAGCCTAAGACTGCTCTTGTCCATGCTACCACTAGGATAGCTGGTCTATAAGGTTGACTTTACAACCAATCACCATAAGGGTTGTTTGGACTGATATAAGGTGTACACTAGAACTAGTGACATCCTACATCAGGCCAACTTCTCACAGAAACACTTCATGGGTTAGGTTTCAAAATAACCATAGAAAAATCATCTGCAATAGGGGAAAAGGAAAAACATCATTTTGAGGCGTGTGTGGCTGTATATACACATGCTCTGTATACTTCTGCCATCTAGTGTTGGACCCGGATGTGTGCAAGTTGTTTTTCTTCAAACAAGTGTTTAGAGTCGCAAGGTACAGCGGCAACTCCTCTTGTTAGTAATGCACACGGTCATCAATTCCATTGTTAGATTATTTGCTTACTGCTGTCTGGTTTGAACGTGTGCTCTGGTTCGAGACCGTCTCAGTGCTTTTTTTCGGTCTACAGTGGTTTCTTCCCACAGTCAGTATTGTTTCTGGGTCGCATTTTGCCCATTCTCTCTGTTTCCGGTCGACGACTCCAGCTTCGACCAGGCGAGACTGTCGAACTCTCCCCCACGTGGACATTTGCACTTTGGAGCCTCTTTTTGTATTCCGAACACGTACCCCCACGCAACTCGTGCCCCCCCCCCCCCCCCCCACCATGCCTTCATAGTGATGGAATGGATGCCATTCTGCTACTGTTCTTGCTGCCATGTGAAATTCCCTGCGATGCCTGCCGCTCCTTTTGCTCTATGGAATGCCCACCATGATTGTTGGGCTTGATGTCTTGGAATGTCCCGTAGGAGCGGAGACGACATCCCAGACCTATTCAGCCCCAAGGGCATTGAGGGAGAACACCAAATACAAATGTCACCTACAGATAAGGAAGCTTTCTTCCGGACAACAGCTCCAATCTGGCGATAGAGGATCTTCCACTAGCGCAGCCAGTAATGAGTACGGTACTCCATCCTCCTCAATTCCGCGCACAATCGAGGCCCGTACAGCTGCTGTGGAGCACCAGAAATAGGCTGCTGGGCCACCACTACATTCGAGCCATGGTTGGCACCAACCACCACCTTTGGACGCTGCGTTCCGGCTCGGCGCCAAAGAAACTATTGAGACCGACTGCTTCGGCGTCTCCCGTGCCCGCCTTGGAGCCAACCCGTCGACCGCCAAGATTGACCATGGCTTGGGTACTGTCAACCCGATCCTCGATAGACTGCAAGAGGAGATCAAAGCTAGGCAGAAACACCTAATGATACATCCCTACATGGGCCGTATTCTTACCTGCCCTCCAGGAACTGCTGCTCAGCCGCCGACCCTTCAGCTGTCCTTCGAGGAAGCCTTGGAAATACCACCTTCACCTATCCATGCAAGAAACTGAACAAGGCAACTAGCTTTTTACTCATCACTGTCCTAAACGGATCTAACCCTTCCGTTTGTCACTTTTGCATACCTAAGGTGTTATAAAGAAAAATGATAATGCATTTTCAAATATGTATTGAAAAGCTCTAATCCTTGTACATAAAATGGAACTGTGATTGTTAAAACAAATGAAAAACACAATTGTTATAAGCATTATTAGATTTGTGAAACACGCAAACAATTCAACCATGTTAAGTGTTCCTAATGTTAATCCTACCTATCAACAGTACTTCTACACCAACAAGAGCATAGCTGGAGTACCACCCTGCCAGACTTGTTGGAATGGTCTAAGCCTATACCTTTGTATTGTGCGTCAGGAAGCTGGCCTCATTGAATAATCAATTGGACTTGTCAAAGTGATGCACTTCTCTTGCACGATTATCATCCTTTGCAGGATGAAGGTCTGGGCCACTAGGGCTGCTACTTAGTCACACCTCACAGGAGTGTTCCATGATAACCTCGGCACAAAGTGCCTCTCACTGAATTTAGCTTGGATGCTCTTTAAATAATCCATCATTTGCTTACTGTGCTAGAAGTGCATAACAGCGTTTTAGGTTAGTCAGGAGAGAGTAGTCTTCTACGAGCACAAAAATATAGCAAGCATATTGTGCAGAATATCGGGCGACAATATCCATCAGAAATGATTACATGCGTGGCACGCCCTCTTACTAGGCGGAAAACTTGCAAATCACCATTAGAAAAAGATGCGAAGTTAAACAAGCATTAGCAATTGCATTAGGTTTAGCCTATATGATTAATAGTAAGCTTTTTTTGTTGTTCTAAGTTGTAGCTTGCCAAGTACTACAATATAAGTTACAGAAAGTATGTTAAAGTGTTATGACTGACTTATGTACAAAAAGGCAGTATATTGTGCTGTTACTAGTGGTATTATAAAGCGGGGAGATAAGGTTAATGGTATAGGACAAAGATTTAAAAAAACATGTACCCGATAAGTCGTCTTGAAAGTGGTGCAGCTATAGGGAGAATAGGTGAAGCGTGGATGAAGAAGCATACAAATGAAGCGTACAGGCTGTTTTTGCAAATCCAAAAAAACAAGATTACGAAAACTAGATGAAAAGGTGGCGTTTGATTATTGTCCATTATTAAGGTAAATAAAAATGTAGTTAACATTTTTTAAATGAGCATTTGAGCAGTTGTGCCATATAAGTGAAAGAAACACACTAAAAGTTAGATTGTTATATTGAACTGGGCAAGTTTTTTTGGTTTTTCTTTATTACAGATTTCTCTTGCGAAGTTTTTTTTATGCACTGAGTGCACTTTTTGTTATTATTGCAAAACTTAAATATGAAAATTAAACTCTGAAACAATAATGAGCATATAGTACATATTTGTACTTGCATTGGCATTGTGAGCTTATGGTTTACAATTTTTCTTTGCTTAAACAGTACTCTTACATTTTCAGTTATTGTGATATATACTTAGAAGTTTGTATGTTGTAACAAATACTGTTTTTTTTCAACTCATTTGTTGTAAGTCCTGGTGCGACTGCACCTGCTACACCATTGAAATCATTACCCTAGTGCAGGGGTGTGGAATTTAATAAAAATATCTACTTGTCCGTGGGGCAGGTTGCTTCATAAATCTACTTGTCCTATAACAAAATCCACTTGCCCCTTTGGTGCCATGTAGTGCAGCAACAAACTATGGCAGCAATCTCATTATATAAGAGCTCTGATATAGCCTCTCTGATTATGCCAGGGCTCATACCATAGTGTTTGAATGCTTACAATCCCCTTATGTTGCCACGTTTCCACAGATCTACATATTCGGGCTGAAGGTAGTGGTAAGCAATAGTTCAAAGTTTAGAATGCCCTTTTGAGTCTGTGCAAACCTACTAACTTGCATGTTTTAAGGACTTTCAACAACTCTTCTCTAATCTTTTCCCATACTGAGAAATGTTCGAAATGTACTCCTGACAAAGGCAGACGTAAAAAACCTTCTTCCAGAGTTGAGAGGGGGGGGGGGACAGTGGTTCGAGGGGAAAAAATTGGTTGGAGGGTGGAGGAAAAGTGAACTTGCAAACACTCAGATTTTCGCATGAGCAAATCTGCACATGCATATTTGCTCATGCGTGCAGTTCACAAATATGTTCTAGGAGCACTATTTCTTGTCCTACTGTAAATTCTTGGGACTTCACAAAAGCCGTTAAGCTGCACTTAATGCAAGGACATATACCATGGGTGCACTTGTGAGGCTTCCTTTAATAATTGGGCCCCTAATTTGGTCTGACATTGACCGTGACCTTTTGTGTTTATTTAAAATCTCTCCCTCCCCTGTGAACGCATTCTGCTCTTTCAACAGCTCCCACACCAATAAGGTTTTACAAAAACCACGCCAAAATAAGTCACACATTGACAAAACTAAAAAACTGACCACCAATTCCAGACCTACTGGCTTTGCCATAATTTTATTGAAATTGGTTACACTGATTTTCCATTATGAATATTTTTGGGAAATACTAGCATGCATCAACACATGTTCCTAATGGGGCTACAAAGAAATGGTACCTGAAATTTGACAGTAGAGAAGAAAAATGTTTTTTTCCTGCTTTCATTTTTTTAATGAACATTTTATTTTGAAGGCAAAGAATCATCAATCTTGCTTTCAAGTTTCTGGAAATATTTGCATCAAATCAGAGCGCATTCTGGGAGCATTACACATAGCCTCATTGCTAAACTTTGAAAACGTGTGTGCATATTTTTATACTGGAACCACTGTCAGTGCTGCAGTCGGAGCTTACAACATTTACTTGGAACGCTCACCCTAATAATAAAGGCGTTCAATTATTGAACCATAAATACAAGTTTGAACCGCAGTAACCTATGGGCAAAATATTACCTTAACTTCAGACAGTGCCCTTCCCTGATCCATAATGTGGTACTGCAAACTGGCAGCCATAGGTTAGCTGCAGGGGGTTGGGCCTACTTGTCCCAAGGACAAAATACACATGAAAACTTGTTGCCCTTGACCCCAAACAATATATCCTGGGCGTCAGGCTATAACAATTCCACATCCCTTCCCTAGTGCCTGCTAGATAACTGCACTTTGCCTGTTTTAAGAATGTGCAGTTGGTGTTCTTTACATAACCACAAAAATACAGGAGGATTGTTAAATTACTTTGGAGAACTCAAACCCTTTTTAGCAATTATTAAGCTAAAATACTATGCGTTAAAAGTATGCAAATAAATATGAATGCATTTTACATCCCCAGAAAGATGAACTGCAAAATTCTCACATTAGGAAATAACTCCTGCTTCAGTTAACTGAGTATAGCTCAATTACCATGTTGCTTTTTTCATATGGGCAACAGAAAATGCAGCAAATGATATAGCATGTTTTTGGTGCTAGAACAATACAATCTGCACGGTAAAGGCCAGTCAGAAAAAAGGCCAGTCTTATCACCATTTTTAATTTAAAAAATAGATGCCTTCCGATTTAAAGAACAGCAGCACAGATCCCATACAGTTACCAAACGCTTGCTTACAAAGACCAGCTTTGACACAATGCAACAACATTGCCTAGTATCTGGAATTTTAAAATGTACTGCTCTTGAAGCTGTACAGCCTCCCTTCCCGGCCAGTAGAAGGAACGGGCTGCAATTGCAAAACTCAAGAAATACTTTCAGAAAGGACACATGACCGTTTTTACAATCCAAGACTGCGGCAGTTGTCTGGTGCTGTAATGTTGCACTGAAACTGTACCAACGGATAAAGGAGGTTAAAAATTACCACGGAGAGTGCTCATGTAAAGCACATCAATTACTTTGTCCATGTTTACGCTACATAATGCGCCTGGCAGGAAAAATAACTATTTTATTAGTGACAAACATGACACAGAAAAAAATGCAGTTCTTTTAGTGGAACAATATCCTAAAGAATGTAAAAAGTAGTTAAAATTTCCACCCACTAAAGCAGAATTACACAAGCATGTTTTAAATGCGTGCAGCCAGGGGAAGATGAGTATCCGTAATCAGTAAATGCTGTGCTGCCTTAAAAGAGGAAAAATATAGTTCCACAACTTCACCATTCAAATCATGACCTTAGTGCTTGCAAGATAACTGCAATTGTGTTTAGTTGTAAAATATGGCAATAATCAGTGTTTAGTGGGGTGCCTAGAGCTTTTGGGCCCGGTGTCACTGCACTTGCTGCACTATTTGAAATCTTGGCCCTGGTGCCTGCTATATAGCTGCATTCATGACTGCCTGTTTAATAGTAAAATATAGCAATATTTGGTGTTTAGAGGAGTTATGACAACTTTTGGCCCCGGTGCCATTGCACCTGCTGTACCATTACAATCATGACCCTTTTGCCTGCAAGGTAACTGCACTAGTGAATGCCTTGCGTATTAGGAAAATGTAACGATATTAGGTGCTTAGTGGTGTGCCTAGTGCTTTTGGTCCTTGTGTTGCTGCTCTTGCTGCACCCTTGTAATCATAACCATAGTGCCTGCTAGATAACTGCACTTGTGACTGTCTGTTTAGCAGTAACATTTAGCAACAATCTGTGTTTAGTGGGGTCCCTAGAGCTTTGTTACCTGCTGCACCATTTAAATATAACCCGTTTTAACTGCAGGGTAACTGAAATAGCTACTTCTATAACCAATAGAAACAGGAAGTAAACTGGCAAGCATACGGACCAATAAAAAGTGACGTCTGGATGCAAGTCCCTTGTAAGATATTCAAAACGATAGATTTTGCAAGCGCTGTGCATGCAAAACCTAAAAGCTAAAATGGAGGCTAAATATAAGCTCTACAACACTAATTCCATATGCAAGGCCAGTATGGAAATTGATTCAGAACCAATGGTCACAAGCAATGTGGAGTTGGGAGGATCTAATGGTTACTATGCAAAAAGTGCAAGAGGAAATGGTATGGTGAAACAAATTCAAGAATGGGCAGACATTTTACACTACCAAATCCAACAGTGCCCATCACCATGGAGGCCTCAAACATACGATAGGGAACACACATGGGGCGACTCGACATCAAAGAGGTCTGGAAACCAGAAGAAGCGATTCAACGCCTGAATATAATGGACCTACAGAATGTACCTCCCTGAAGACAAAGTATTTTGCCCTATCAAAACTGGCACAGGAAACCTGGAGGTGGGCCGTCCAAAGAAAGAGAACACTCGCCTCAATAAAGATGCCAGGAGTGGAGAACGTGGAAGCAGACAAACTAAGCAGATAACCAACCATCTCACGAATGGGAAAACAACATTCCTTAGTAATGATGGCCCAATTTGATTAGGAATGGCCATCAACTCCAATTCCTCATCCAAAATGTGAACTACACACTTAGGTCTCATACCTCCCTCCTGAAAACCCTCACCAGTGCCTTTGATGGACAGTACATTTTCCACACTGCCTTCAGCCTCTTCATGGAAACCTCCCTCATCGCTAACACAAAATACTTTCCCTTTTATATTAGTGGCATACCTACTTTTCCTGAAACCCCTACACACTCGTGCAAAATGACCCACACGCCCACATTTGCTACATTCTTTACCTGCAGCAGGATATTTTGAGGATGACGCTATATGGCCAGTGCTACCACACCTAAAACAATGAAAATTCCTGTCACTACTTCTAGAAATTTTAACACCTCCATGGGAACAGCCAGCACCAATTGTTTGACTTGCTTCAGGGACACCTCCGGCATTGACGGTTTATTGAACCCCCACCCCCACCCCTTTACCACCAGAATTCACACTAGACACACCTTCAGTCTTAGTACCTTTGTTCAACAATTTCATCCACAATTCTGACCGCTCCAACGCTGTATCAGTGCTAATAGCCAATTGCAAGATAGGATCACCTAAAACCCACAACTGTTCCTGAACTTTTTTGCTCTTAACAATGATCTTGTCTCTAATCATTTCGTCAGTGATGGGTATAATGTTGTAGTTAGTTTAAAGAGCTCGAAGACCCGTAAGAAATGCATCAAAACTTTTGCCTTCCTCTTGTGCACTGGTATAAAACTTGAACCTGTGTTGTGCAACACTAGACTTAGGCTTGAACTGATGTTCCATCCTCAACATGGCCGTCTCCATAGGTGGTAGCCTCCTGAAAACCACTTGACCTTCTGAACCTAAACAATGCAGTAGAATGTTCTTCTTCCTTTCCGCAGCCATTCTTTCCCCATCAATGGCTATAAAATACGTTACAAACTCCTTCTACCACCTTACCCACATAATTGGTGGTTCACCCTTATTCTGTAGAAACTTAGGAGGGTCAAACTGCATGTTGCTGATAGGTTAAATCACACTCTAGATAAATGTAAATAATTCACAATAAATATACCTGCACTTCCTCCATTACAAAAATACTGTAGAAATATCCAAAGAGCTGGGAAAAATCGCAAACACAAAGCGAAATTGAACAGAATGCCACAGTAGCTCTAGAGTTGCCACAACCATGCAATACCGAGTCCTGTTATTTCCTTTCTATGTGTGACAGAAAAATCAGCCAGATCAATGGTCCCAAAACCAATGTCGCCCCCCCTCCAGCCCCATTGCTTGCCAACAAACTACAGTACTGCAGGACACACGCTTGTGTAATGGGGTAAAATGAGGCAGCAGCAAAAAGGCAGCGCATAAGCAGTGTGCAGTACTGCTCACCCACCAAACTTGCACTTCTGCGCCTTGTCTTGTGCGTCTTGCCACATCACCTGAAGCTCTCCACAGCGTTTTCTAGAGTGAGCCGGCACAACACTGACAAAGCAAGGCAGCAGTGTGTTCCACGCAGTGCTGTAAGCCGTTGATGGAGCAGGTACATCGCTGACTAAGTGAAACCGCAGCGGGTCTGTTCCGTGTGGTGCGGTCAGCCGACAACCACCCTGCAGGTACGTAAAAATGCGTGGTCGACACAGGAAGCACTTGCAAAAAGTCCAGATGACCCTTATTGGTTTACAGGGACTTACTTTAATATTCTCAAGTGCTCTGTCTGTGGTAGTGTGGTCAAGCAGCTTATCCGGGGAGTGTTGAGTATTTGTTGTACACACAGTCAATAAATGAGACACACACTCAAAAAGAAATAAGAGACTAATTTAGAAAAACACAGATATTTATATATTTTTAGACACCAAGATCATCTGAATCAGGTAAGTATTTTCGTTGGCAGGTCTGCTTTGGGGTCCATGTTTTCTCGGTTGGACACGCAACAAGTCTTGGTTGCTGCAAAGGCTTTTGTAGCCTGGGTATTGGTGCAGGGATGCTCCAGGAGGGTCTGGCACCTCTAGACTTGAAACGATGGGGCTGAACTCCTGGACTCATGACAACTTCTTCCTGGTGAGATGCTCCCTCGGTTGACCCAATAGGTAGCAAAAAGGAGTACCGGGCAAGTGTGGTCGGTGCTTGCAGATGCACGTGGATGACTCCTTCACGCCAAGGGAGATGCTGCGAGGTTGGCAAAGTACTGGACAGTCCTCCAAACACTTAGGAGGATGCACAGCTTTTGGACAAGCCAGGCTGGTGCAATTGTTGGAGTTCCAGCAGTAAGGCTGGGTTTGGTGCCAAGTACAGGGTAAGTCCTCAGTTCTCAAGGTAACTGCTCTTCTTTGCCCTTCTTCTGTTCCCAGGTTGAAAACTCTAAGTCCCTCATGTCAGGGGACCCCTAAATAATGAATTAAGTTTAGGGTAGTAGCAAATAGGCTACCTACCCCTGGGGTGTCTACACCCCCTAGATGACCACTTCTTGTGGAGAGTGGGCATAATCCTGATCCAGAGTTCTAGTTTCAGTAAATCCAAGAGGGTGAAACCCTTTCTCGGCTGTCCCCTTCAGGTGGCCCACCTGAAGGGTGTGCCTAGCCTGAAAGCGCCAAAACCGGTCCCAGGATGCTTGTTTCTGGTCCAGAGAGGACCTGGCTTGGCAGTTTCGGCTGGACTGTTTCCATCAGGCACAGTGTCCAGACTGATTTGCATATGGCTGGGTCTAAACTGGGGTGGCATGGTGAGCAAAAGAACAATGGATTTAACCCAGATCTTTTGACTGGGGTGAATGTCTGATTTGCTCTGCATTCTGTACATCATCTGTGTGTCTTTTGCTTTCTTGCCCTAAGTGCGCCGGGTATGCCCAGACGTGGGTCCCGGGCTCACTGTGCCACTGGAATCAAGCTAGCCAGGCTGATGAGGGGTGATGCCCAAAACCAGTCCCAGGATGATTGTTTCCGGTCCAGAGAGGGTCTGGCTTGGCAGTTCGGGCTGGACTGTTCCCAAGAGGCACAGGGTCAAGACTGACTTGCCTATGGCTTGGGCTAAACCAGGGGTGGCAGGGTGAGCAAAAGAACGATGGATTTAACCCAGATCTTTTGACTGGGGTGAATATTTGATTTGCTCTGCATTCTGTCCATCATCTGTGTGTCTTTTGCTTCCTTAGCCTGAAAGTGTAGTACGCCTACTATCTAATTTCCCCTTCCTGCTTGGGTGCCAAATGGGCATCAAGGCAGGGGGTGGCATTCCTCATGTCTAGGCGGACGCCAAGGTCGCATATCAAAGGCAGTAGAGGCCTTGAAGCCTCTGGCCTTGATATGCAAAATCACTA
Organism: Triturus cristatus; assembly: GCF_964204655.1. Classification (NCBI taxonomy): domain Eukaryota; kingdom Metazoa; phylum Chordata; class Amphibia; order Caudata; family Salamandridae; genus Triturus; species Triturus cristatus. Next base: position 960,871,523 of record NC_140582.1, read on the forward strand.
GACTTCCGGCTGGAGGACATGTGAACACCTTCCTTCGAAGCAGGCATTGTTGCTTGCCTCTGACAGCGTGGTCTCTCACCTACAGGGGGTCAGAAACTTGACTGTGGTGGCAGGAGCCAACACACTAGAGAACTACTAGGTTTTCACGGAGCACCTCTAAGGTGCTCTCTGGGTGCATTTCACAATAAATCTGATACTGGCATCAGTACAGATTTGAGACCAGCTGTTTGAAACCAAACACCATTATTTTCAGTGATGCCATAATGTATCTGGGTAACTTGTTTAGATCAGTACAAATTACATATACTTAAGATGGCTTGCCTGATTACTTGTAATATCTGGTGATCGAACTATACCTCACGGGCGCATATCTGCTCATGTAGAGGTGCCCTCATACATAATAAAATGCATCCTGCCTTAGGGCTCAAAGGCCTGCTGTAGGAGTGACTTGCATATATTATATGCAGTGTAGATGGGCATGGAACACAGGGAACGTGCCATGTCATGTTTTGAAAAATGGTTTGCACCATTTCACGCAGCCTGCAATGGCAATCTGCATGCAGTTGGTGTGGGTTCCCTTAGGGTGGCATAATACATGCTGCAGTCCTTAGGGACTTGTACCCATGCCCTAGGTACCAGGGGTACCATTTACTAGGGACATACAGGGGTGCTAAAGTCCTTGCCAATTGGGTTACAATTAGAGATTGCCTTGTTTTGGATAAAGAGCACAGGTACTAGGGCCTGATTAGCAGAGACCTAGTTTTCTTCCGGTCAAAGAAAATAAGTAATAGTGCGCAAAAAGTAGTGGTGACCATGTCGAACAGGGCACTTTCCTACGCAACCCTCTCCCCCAAATAAAAGGTGAGAGTAACCTTTCCCAAGAGACTCCTCATTGTCTGAGTGGAAGAACCTGGAAAGGCCATCTTTGTTGGCATGGTTAGTCCCAGGTTTATGTTCCACTGTGAAGTCCATTCACTGTAGAGCAGTCGTCTTCAAACTGGGCAGCGGGCCCCCCTAGGGAGGCCTTTGGTTAGTCCCGGGAGGGGGATGCCAGACTCTGGCCAAAAGAAGCACTATGTTAATAGTGCTTTGTTTTAAGTGGGAAAAAAATGAGCAGCGGAAAGCTGCTCTGTAATGAGCCATCCCTAACCTGTTTTACCATTTATATCCTAGCTGCGGGTATGTGTCTAAAGGGAAGGGGCTCCAAATATTCTCCAAAACCTCAACACCCATGTCTGATAATCACACTACAGATACTTTTACACGTTAGGCCTGGCTGACCAAAAGAGTATGTTTGGCAATCATGTATTTGATTGCATTTTTAAAAGAGTAATAAAACTTAACTGCAGTGTTTTAAATAAGTGTCTACATTTTTAAACATTGCCAATTTAAAGGAATATTTGTGAAAAATTTGGATGGGGGCCAGAAGATTTTTTTGTTCCACTGGAGGGGTGTGGGATTAAAATGGATTAAAATGTTTGAAGACCAATGCTGTAGAGATATGGACCTTCTCGACAATTTGGGGGTTTCACCTTTAATTTTTATCAGTCATCTGAGAGGCCTGTGGTCAGTTTGTACAAGGAAGTGAGTACCAAACATGTATGGTCTCAGCTTCGTCCGGGACCAAACCACAGCAAAACCTTCCTTCTCAATGGTTCTTCGAGGAGTAACCTCCTGCTAATAAAGCAACAGTCCTGGCCATCATCATTGGTCGGTGATAAGACTGCTCCTATCCCATGCTCAGAGGCATCTGTCTGTACAATGAACTGCTTTGTAAAATCTGGAGCTTTTAGAATGGGTGCTCCTTCAGAGTGTCAAAAGCCTTTTGACAGCTCACTGTACAGTTTACTTTCTTGGGTTGCTTCTTGGATGTCAGTTATGTGAGTGGTGCCACAATAGTACCATACCCCTTCACAAAACTGCTGTAGTACCCAGTCTAGCCAAGGAATGCCCTGGCTTGGGTCTGAGCTGTTGGAGCCACCCAGTCCAAAATAGTTTGGATCGTGGGCTGCAAAGGTTGAATTTGGCCTCCACCTACAAGGTGGCCCACGTATACAACAAAGCCCCGCCTTATCAGGCACCTGCTTTCCTTGATAGTGAGACGTGCACTCTGCAGAGCTTCACGGACCTTGCCAAGTTGGATAAGGTGATCCAACCAAGTGGAGCTATAGACCACAATATCATGAGGATATGCTGCACTCAAAATACTCCAGCCCAGCCAGGACTTTTTTCACAAGCCACTTGAAAGTTTCGGGGGCATTCTTTGGTCCAAATGGCATTACAGTAAACTGGTGATGTCCATCTGGGGTGGAGGATGTTGATTTTTCTTTGGCTTCTAGCGTGAGGCCAATTTTCCTGTACCCTGATGTGAGATCAAAGTTACTGAGAAACGTTGCTGCACCCAGCCTATCAATCATTTCATCAACTCTTGGAATTGGGTGTACATTTGTCTTGGTGACTGCATTGAGACCTCTATGATCCACACAAAAACCTCAGCTCTGCTGTACCTCCCATTGGAATAGATCGCTGGGCTGGCCCAGGGACTTCCGAGGGTTCAATCCACCCTAACTTCAGCATCTTGCTGACTTCAGCTCTGATGCTTTCCTTGCCTTGATCAGACCTGCCTTTAAAGTTTGTTTTTGACAAGTAGGCTGTCCCCAGTGTCCACATCACGTGTACACAAGGTTGTCTGACCTGGATTCAAAGAAAAGAGTCCTGCAGTCAGGTTTTTTTTTTTTTTTTTTTTTTAAACCGATTTTATTGATCCTTTTTCAAAAACAGCATAGCAATCCAGCAATTCACAACATAGCATCCGTTATGTGCTCATTCAACATGTTAACTAGTAATTACATATGGGAGTGCTCCATAATCACAGCTCACATTAGATCTATAACCCTCATTATCAAACGCCCCCTCTTGCGAGCCGTCGATGTAATGATCTGTGGGATCTATCTGACATGGGAACTATCTGGGTAATGTTGGGTCTGGTGGTGCATGTATGTCCGGGGGAGGTCTGCTCCTTCTTTCTCTTGGGTCTCCACCTCCAGGTGCTCTAGGTCATACATGAGGGGCTCTGGCCATCTCAATGTTTTGCAAGCCCCTTTTAGCCTCCCTCATCAGTATTCGCCCCTCACATCCCGCCCATTTCAGGAGTTCTTTTCTCCAGGTGGCCAGATAAGAGCCTCTTGAAGCTTTCCAATTCTGAGTTATCTCACGATTCGCCAGCACGAATGCCAGGTCCTGGAATTTACTTGTGACTTTGGTATTGGTCGTATGGGAGAACCATCCCAATAGGCAGGGTGCTGGGGTGCAGGGGATCTCCCTATCGACGACCTCACTAACGGTTTGTACCACCCCCTCCCAGTATTCTCGTATTTGGGTGCAAGTCCAGAACATGGGTATAATATGTGCTCGTGCTTCGCCGCACCGCGGGCAGGTTGCCCCTTTTGTTTGGAAATATCTGTGAATGCGATCAAGTGTCGAATAGGCTCTGTGAAAAACGTAGTCATTTATCAACTTGATTCGTGCATTTCTGGATACCTTGGGTATGCCAGCTAGAGTATTGTTCCAGTCCTTCGTTGGGGTTGATGTGTCCAAGTCCCTCTTCCCACTGGAGGCGGAGAGCCTCCAGTGGGCGTAGTCTGTCAGCATGGAGCGCTCTGTACTGGCAGGATACTGATTTTAATTTCTTTTTTTATTAGAAACCGTTAGCACACAATAAAAGACAGACAAGGGCCTACAACCACCAGGGCCGGCCGCTATAGAGCCCGAGGGCCCGCAGTGTAACGCCACACATTCAAATGAACCAGAGGCAAAGCGCCCGGCAGTTCGTAAGCACATATAACAGGCCGTGGCCATAGGCCAGGAGCAATTGAAAACAACAGTTTCATTTTTTATTAAATATAAAACACACTCAAGGCAATGAGAGTCCGAAATAGCAGCGTGCTCTTCCCAGGACGGGGAATAACATACAGTGTCCAAAGCAGTTCTTGTCCGGAAGCGGTAGAGGGGGGCAATGAGAAAACAAAGCATGGAACACACCTCACACCCTCCCGCAGAATGCGTGGCTAGGGGGTCAAAGCAATATCGACCTCTAATGTCAGAGGCAGGGTGCAGATACGTCCTCGATATAAATTCCACGGACCCCATACCCTAGTCCATTTCCCTGGCTTGCCTCTCGCCACATACACCGTCTTTTCCCTAAACATACACCAGTCCATATATGGCAGGATACTGATTTGATGGTTCCTGCCGACAGGGCCATATAGTAGCAGTTCTGTTGTGGTGAGGGTTCTGTAGATCATGTTCGCCAGTGTTTACGGATTTCTGCTGTGACGGCACTGTGCAACAGAAAGAGTCCCAGAGGTAGATCAAACTCTGTTCGAAACTCTTCGAATGGCAGTAGTTCAGTGTCTGAATAAAGGTCTCCCATTTTTGTCTCCCCAGCTTCCATCCATACCTCCATGTCTCGCCAGTTACCTCTGTGTTGGAGGGCTTTTAGCATATCGATCGGGATGTCCGGTGAATACGCTATCCTCACACCCATTCTCTGCAACCCTCGGCGCCAGCATTTAGCCTGTTCTTTGCGCACCTGAGGGTCATTTCGAGATGGCCTATGCACCCTGAGGCCCACCTGCCATTATCAGATGAAGCATTCTCGCGAGAGCAATACTACCTCATCCCGATCTCCATATGAAGGCCAAAATTTGGAAGTTCAGGTCTCCTAATACAAGCCCCAGAAATCCATAAAGGGAGTGCATTAAAATAATACAGCAGGCGGGGGAGCAATACCATTTTAAGGAGTGCAATTCTGCCAGCCACCGAGAGCGGCAGGGTGTGCCAGAAATCCATGGGTGCCCTCATTCCTTCATAAATATCCGGCCAGATATGGTAGATGTGGACTCCTAGATATGGTAAGCAGTTGGGCTCTCATCGCAATCTTGCGAGGTCCCCTAGGGGGCGTCCTGTTGGTATCTGGTATCACTGGGTAGAGTCAGGACTTTGCCCAGCTCACCTTGAACCCCGATATGGAGCTGAACCTCTCTAGTAGATCACGGGCTCCCATTAAGTCTCGCTCTCTCCCTTCCTGGAACAGCAACAGGTCATCAGCATAGAGTGCTATGAGGTGGTAGCTATTTCCCACGTGTAGCCCTCTGTAAAACTACCCTGTTCTAGCTGCGATTGCAAGGGGCTCCAGAGCAAGGGCGAAAAGCAAAGGGGAGAGCGGGCATCCTTTTCTTGTGCCTTGCTCTACTTGCCACCTTTGCGATCTGGTTCTCCCGGTTCGCACCTGAGCTCTGGGTGTGGTGTATAGGAGTTTAGTCCATTTAATAAATCCCTCCCCCAGCCCCATATATGCCAATAATTCGTACAGGTAGGACCATTCAAGGCTGTCGAAAGCTTTTTCTATGTCCACTGCAGCTGTCTCTTGACTCCCTCTGTTCACCTCCAAGACAGATAAAAGGCGTTGTATATTCCCTGCGGTATTGCGACATGGTATGAACCCAGCTTGGTCTTTATTCACTAGGGTGATCATAAAAGGTAGAAGGCTGGTAGCTAGTATTCTGCTTAGGATTTTATAGTCCATGGTTGGTATTGACAGCGGACAGTATGCTGATTTATCATGGGCTGGTTTATTTGATTTTACAACAGGGACTACAATGACCTCTCTTGTATTGTCTGGTAAGAATCCAGCGATGCCGGCTGCCTCGTAGAGTGTAATCAAGTGAGGGACTAACTCTGCAGAATATGTAGAGTAAAACTCTGCGGGAAAACTATCTGTGGTCGGGGTTTTCTTACGCGCCATTTGTTTAATATTGGCTATTATCTCATGGGCAGTTATGTCCCCTCCTAAAACGTCTGCCTCTTCCTCCGTGATCCGCTGGATCTGGAGGCCGGTCAATAATGCTTGTGCCTCTTGCAGTGGGGCTTGCATATGGGAGTGAATAATAACCTACAAATATGTCGATCCTCTCTGGTGACTATACTCTGGAGCCCTCCCCGTCTTCTAGTTCTAGGATAAGTGAACCTAGCTTATTAGGGTTGGCCAGCCATGCTAGCAATGCACCCGATTTTTCTCGTTCAGCATGCGTCTTGTATTTCCGATGAGCAAAACATTGGAGCCTCTCTACCTGTGTTGCCACTTACTCTTTCACCTCTAGATGTTTGCGCTGGAGCTCGGGATTTTCTGATCGTCTGGTTTCTGTCTCGTAGGCAGACCTCAGCATTTTCTACATCTTTTAAGATGTTCCGTCTAATCCCTTTGGACTTTGCAATACAGTACCCACGCATTACGGTTTTAAACACATCCCATTCAGTATGGGGTCTGGACGCTGAGCCAGCATTGCCAGCAAAGTAATGAGTGATTTTGTTCCTCATAGTCTCGTGGAAGACCGGGTCCTTCACTGATTCAGACTTAAGTTTCCATGTAGGTATGGAAGGTTTGGGGTGTGCCCATCTCAGTCTCAGTTTTGATCCGAAATGGTACGGGACAGGTATTCAATCTCATCAATTAGGTTATGTATGTTAGGGGTGGAGAGAAACAAATTCCAAGCGGACGTGCAATTAGAGGCTTGAAAAATAGGAGTAGTCTCGACCCAGTGGGTGCTGGCGTCTCCAGAAGTCTATCAGGCCCCATTATTGTTGCCAGTTTGAAAACGTTTTGGCTGCGTGGATCGACTGGGAGTCCCCGCAGCGGGGGATGCGAACGATCCAGTAGGGTTTCAGAGACGCAGTTGAAATCGCCCCCGATTAATGTTGTTGTTGTTACTCATTGAGCCAAGCTTCAAGACCTATGTGCAAAAAAAGGAACCCTGATCCATGTTGGGAGCGTATATGCTCACCAGTACCACCTTTTGGCCAGCTAATCGGCCTTTTATTGTCACATATCTACCCTCCGTATCAATCATGACCTCTGTGAGTTGGAATGGGACCCCTTCTCTTATCCTTATAAGCGTACCTCTGGCATATTCCGAGTATGTGTAAAGTACGCATGGCCTCGCCAGCGCCTGGCCTTCTTTGGCAGTGAGGCAATGTGCTCCTCTTCTATGCAGGTAAGAGAACACTTTGTACCGTTTTGCTGTGGTAAGCATACCCCTGACATTCCATGTCAGACAATTATATCCTAGATCAGTAGCCATGTTCATTGTTTGTGTTGAGTAGATACTCCCTTTGTTCTATACTTGTGATACCGCTCACCCTTCTTAATGTGTCCCTGTTTAGATTGTGTGTATCATGTGTGCGACTCGCTAAGTCCCAACAGTAATGGCACCAAACAGCCCCCAACTCCCCTTCCCCAGGACCAGCAGCAACATGCTACCCTCCCAAACCATGTTATTGTTCGTTAACGTTAGTGAAAGAGCATCTACAGTGCTATGTAGTGTGAAGGGGTGCCACGCCTATTCTACGGGCAGCTAGGCTCTGATCCAGCATGTCTGGGAATTACTGTGAGGCATTTCTTAGAGTACTTGTTCAGGAAGCTTCCCAGGGTCTGTGGGTAGAAGGTTAGTAGCTTCTAGGGCTGAAAGCCAGCCTAGCAAACTGGCGGGATTTAAATGATCTCGTCTTCGGTGCGGGCGTGATCTTGGGCATCTCTGAGCTTCATGACCCAGAGGCATTGGATTCCTGGTCTGATTCAGAGTCTAGATGGAGTGACTCCTGCTCTGGTGCATCCTGCTCCAGTTGACCCCTACTTATTTGGGCTACAACCTCCATCGCTCTCTGACATCCCAGTCGAGCCTAAGCCTGGAATTGTATCGTTACCTGTTGTCGGCGTCGCACGGGTCAGGAATTCCTGCATATGCGCTCCCGTTTTCCATCTTCTGTGCTAGGTCTTGGCTCGACCTGGGTTTCTAGCCAATCCCATGTCTCTTGCGGGGTCTGAAAGAACCACACCCCGTCTGGGGTCATCACTCTCGGCTTCGACTGAAAGAGAATGTAGTACTAGAGGTCCATCTAGTGTAATTTCTTTTTAGCCTCCTGGTTAGGTGTCCTCTGTCTTTGGACTTCCCTAGAGAAGTCTCTGCACAGTCTCATTGTTGACCCTTGGTTCCACTTTTTTCCTGCTAGTGCGGAGTTCCGATCTCTATAGTGTAGGAGCAGCGCAATCATTAGTCATGCGGGAGCCCCTGGCGACGGACGCCTCGTCGGGATACGATAAGCTCTCTTGAGGTCAAAGAAAGCAGAGAGGCCCTTGGGGCGCAACCATTGTTCTAGTTATTGTAGGGCATTTGCTTCTTCAATTTTCTCTAGGAGGCCTATGACCCGTATGTTATTGCGGCGGGAACGATTTTCGGCATCTTCCTCTCTTGTCTCCAGTGTCTGCACTTGGAATTCCATGGCTTGCAGCTGTTTTTTCATTGCGGCCATATTTGGGGAAATGTCTGCTAATGCACGTTCGTTGCTGGTCACCTTCTCCGTTCGCTTTCTATGCTCATCTTTCAGCAAATTGAGATCAGTGCCAATAGCATCAATTTTGAGTTCCAGGGCGCCTCTGGAGGCTGTGATAGCGTGAAGTATAAATCTTGGAGCATGGGTGTAGTGTTTGTCCCGTTGGCTGTTGGCGCAGTTGTTTCTGATGTCACAGGTGCAGTTGTCTCAGGCTGATCCAGGTCTTTCCATTTGGATGGCTTGCCAATTGTTTCCGAGGTTTCGGCTTCGGGTGAGTGCCCTGGTATGTATCCGCCACGTCGTGATTTGTTCTCTTTTCCTGTGAATGTTTCTCAGGGACGAGTCCTGTCTAGTGCCCTAGGGGCTATGCGTTTGGTAGTGGCGGTCCGCCTATAGGCGGCTCAGGGTACTGGGTGCCTCGGGCGAGATTTGCTTTGTCATAAGTGCGATGTCGTCCGCTGCCACAGCTAGTTCAGCCTGCAGGCTCTTCCTCGGGTCCACGCCTGCAGGCGTAGATGAGCTATGGAGCCTTGGCCGGCAGCTGCAGCTCTCATTGCATAGGGGGCACCTCACAGCCATTGAGTGGGTAACAACACCTCTAAGCCTTAGTCACTTTTCCCTCTGAAACTCCTGATGCCATGGGCTCTGAGTTCCACCTCCCTCGGGGCAGCAGTCGGGTAGGTGCTATGCTCCTCAATGCAGGGTAATTCGGCCTATTTGTGTGGGTAAGCTCTTGCTCAGGAGGCAGGGTCTCTTTTTCAGCGTGGGGGGGGCCACGTCCAGGCCCACAGCAGTGTCTTTCTTGGACTTTATTCCTGCTTCTGTAGACCGAGTTTAGTTCAGCAGCGACTCATCAAGGGTGGTGTGGGGTCAGCTCTGCCATTCCGCCAGCCCCTCTCTCCACTCTCAGGCCAATCCATGCCTGGTCCCTTTGCGAGATGGAGGCCTTCATTCTCTGTCCCGCTGGCCCAGGGCCCCCCATCCAGTGCGACTCCGCAGGTGATGCTTCCCACTCCAGTGCAGATCTACCTCATCTCGAGGCTCTGGTCTGGAGGGGTCAGTCCCCCTTGGATGTGGTCGGCACAGGCCTTCAACTCCTACGCTCCTCCAACATCGCACAGTGATTTCTATCCATCGCTCTCCATTTTTTAGCTTGCCAGGAACAACAGCGGACTCTCGGCTCCTGGCTCGTCAGGTGGCAGGGGGCCCGAGGTTCCCTGTTCTCCCCCTCCAGGGCAGTAGTCAAGCAAGTGCCCCGTTCATCTGCATAGCATTAGGAGGCCCTATTTTCTCCTTTGGCGCAGCTATGTGGTTTCTGTCCTCTGCTGCGGAGGGTGCCGGGGGCAGTATTAATCCGACGGAGCGGCGTGCAACAAGGCCGCCCCCTCTCAGCCAGGCCTCCTCTTGGTTTAGCATTGGCTCAGCCTCTGGCCTCTTTTTGGGATAGAGGCCTCCAGTCCACGCGCTGCTATAGGTCGGGGCTCTTCAGGCATCTCCCTGCAAGCAGCTCTCTGCTCTCCTACTTGCTTGTAGGGTCAGCGTTGCTGTGATCCGGCTTCTGGCGTAGAGCCGGCTCTCGATCCTCGTCCTCCCTCGGGTCTGCACGCCAAGTTTCATCTGGCGCCTTTGGACCCAGCGCGCGTCCTCGGCAGTCAGTCGTCCGTCCCTCCCCGAGGACAGGGAGCTGCAGGCCAGCAACCGTTTCGGCCCAGATCACCACAGCCCGGGCTGCCTCCAGGTTAACAGCGATCCTCTCCGCCACTCTTGTTCTTCTCTGGGCCAAGGGCAGTGTGGGCAGTCTCTCTTACCGGCCGTCCTAGTTTTGGCGCCACGCTGCTTGGCCGGGTCTGCTCAGTTCCGGGGCTGAGCTCTCTGCCTGCTCCGGGTCGAAGCTGGTCTGGGCAATTTCTCCTGATGGCCATCACAGCCTATGTGTCATGCTGCTCTGACAGATCGGTCAGCTCTGGGGCATACAACCATCTTGTCGCTGGCCTCCTTACTGCTCCTGCATTTCCTTTCGGGCACAGCTATTTCCTCCGGGCTCCGCCATCTTGGGTCTTGAGCCGATGCCCGGGTCAGCTTTTAGGGATTAGTTCAGGTCCATATGGAGGGGTATGCACCTTGTGGTCGTGTGTGCCTTCCCCAGCAGTGTTCAGCCCCTAATTAGAGCTCCCACAGACGTGGGGGGGTCAGGATGTTGCCGGATAGGGCTAGCCGTGAGGAGCTCCGAAATGAGCTGCTCACTCTATCGGCATTAGGCCACGCCCCCACCTGCCCCTCCAGCAGTCAGTATGCTGTTGGTCAGTCAGGGCGTCTGACAAGTCATATCCCTCCACAGGCTCCTATTTAAGGTTTTTTGAGGGAAGGTCAGGGAGAGGTTCACACTCTTCTTCCTGATCCTCATCAGTGACCATCAGCATGGTCACATCAGCCAATTTACATGGAGGACCCAGTAGGGACCCTGCAAGTGTCTAGGTCCACCAGATAGGTGCTCTTTCCTTTCCTTTTCTTTCTTGGATAGGGTAGGGACCACTCCATTTGTACTGGAGGGCCCTAGGTGCCACAAGCTCCAAATCCCATACCGTCTGCCCTGGCTGAAACTCCTCTAGTGAAGCCTTTTGGTCAAACCAATGTCTTCGGGAGCTCCTGGCTTGCCACAGTGTTCATATTCCTTTCTCCATGTTCTCAGCCATCCTGGAGCGAAAGCCAATCACATCATCCACAATATCAAGTTTGGGCTCTTGGAGATGCTCCTCCCAGCCTTCCATCACTAGACTCCGTGCTCCCCTAACAAGGTAGCCAAACGGGTCAAAAGGTCTGAAGCCCACTTTATCTGAGGCACCCATCTGTGGGCGAAAAGTAGGCATGGCAAAAGGGACATCCCATATCCTACTGAGATTTTCAGGGAGTCCCATGATCATACCTTTCATAGTGTTCTGTTGAATCTGTCAAACAGATCATTGGTTTGTGGGTGATATGGAGATAGTGAACTTGTAAGTCCCACCAAATTCATTCCACATGGCATTTAGGTAAACAGACATGAAGTCACTAGCTCTGTCTGAAACCACCTCCTTAGGAAAACTGACTCTAATAAAAATACTTGAGGGCTCTGGCAACTGCAGAATCAGTGACAGTTCTAAGGGGAATTGCTTCAGGATACCTAGTGGCATGATCCACTACCACTGGTATAAATCTGTTTCCTGATGTTGCTTGAGAGTCAAGGGGACCAACAATGTCAATCCCTACCCTTTCATTGGGACCCCCAACTACGGGTAGTGACATTAAGGGGCCCTTTGGTTTGTTACCTGTCTTGCCACTGGTTTGGCAGGCAACACCAGAGTTGCAAAACTCCTTCACCTTCTGAGACCTGTTTGGCCAGTAGAGGTGGGTGACTAACATACTCCAAGTCTTAGTCTGGCCAGGATTCCCAGTTAGGGGGAAGTCTTCTCTTGAGTGTCCCCTTGGACCTAAGAGCTCTGCCGTGAAGGCCCAAGTTCCCGAGTTTCAGTTTTCCTCAAGGACTGACGGGTCTTCTCCCTGAGGAGAGTGTACCGGAGCGTGTCTCCCCTCAGAAGTTGGTTTCCTAGTCTTCTTGCCTTTTCTCTTGGAGGTTTGGGCCATTATTCCAGGCTCCAATACCTCCTTTTCACCCTGGGGTTTTCTTTGTGCTCTTGTTTTTACACCCATCCATTCAGGTATTCTTGGCAAGGCTGCATGGGTTCTCATCTCTACCTCAGCCCATGCAGAGGTCTCTGGATCATTACCTAGCAAAACACCTACTGGAATTGTAGAGGACATGACCACCGTCTTTTGGCCAGTAACCCATCTCCCTTCCAAGTTCACCATAGCTATGGGTAAAACGTTGGCAATGTTATGAGCATTGATAACTTGATATGTCAGTCCAGTTAAGTACTGTTCTGGGGATATCAGTTTCTCAGTCACCATGGTGACACTTGCTCCTGTACCCCACACTGCTTCTACTTCAGCCCCATTGATATGTGGCTTTTATCTGTACTTCTCCAGGTTATTGGGCTTGACAGCAGGGTAGCCATATCTGCCCCTCCCTCTGAGATTAAAGTAGCTTCAGTGTGCTCTCTAGTCAGGGTACATCAGGGATTCCATCTGGAGACTAGCAACTCTGTGGGTACTGGACTAGTGGTAATCCTTTTGGGGCAGGAAGAGTTCCCATTTCGGGGTCCATTCTGTTTACAGAGATGACACCAAGCCTTCCAGAGATCCCAATTTGTACCCTGGTACCTACGCTTTGGTTGGGATGTCTCTGGGTCCACCTTCCTGAACTGGTTATTGGGGACCTGGAGTAGGTTTCTTGGATGTTTTCCCATTGTGTCCCACATCTTTACCTTGGGGAGGAACAGTAACTCCTTTCTTTTGGTCACCCCCACCGTGGGTCTTTCTGAACCCCCTTGTATTGACCAAAAGGTCCGCATTCTTCCCCAATTCCTGAGGAAAGACCAACCCCAAGTCCACCAAGTACTGATGTAGTCTTTCAGAAGTACAATTACTTAACAGATGCTCCTTCATTATGCATGGGCCACATTATGCTCTTACTAGTCCAGTACAGATGAACTTTTACAACTTATAAAGTCTCAACACCTTTCTGCAGCACTCTGCAAATATCTGAACTCCGAGATCTTTATAAAGTGTCACAAACAATAAACAGTACTGCCAATGTTTGGGGTCATGGTGTCCTTTGGGAAGATAACATCTTTCTTTTTGATCTATGCCTATTTGATGGCTACATTAACAGAACTTAATGTAATATTCCTTTAAAACAATATATAATTGAACAACCAACTTGAAAAGAATTTGGGGGATATTCTATTATTTTCTAATTCACAAGTGCAGAAGCCCTTGACTTTCAATCACAGAGATGAGCTTGGCAGTAAAAGATAGGGGGTAACTGTGGGGTGAAGGCAGATGCAGGGCGTTAGAGGGTGGCTGCACATGTAGAGGGCAACTTGGCAATTGTAAGTTGGCAGTGGGATTGTGAGTAGAGGTGGGGGTGTACTGAGTATAGCTGGTTTATTTATTTATGTACTTGGTTAAGCCTTTTAATTGAGTGTTTTTTAGTTGTTTCAAAGTTTGTATTTCCCAGAAAAGAGGTCCAACTGTGAATTATTTCCTGTTATTTATGGTGCTGTTCTAGTTAGCAGACTATTTCGCTTTCCTGAGCAAATGAAGTTTTTAGTCTTTCTTTCATTGCTGGTAAAAAAATAGGCTTTTAACGTAGCAGTGGTGATCATAGACAATTAATCAGCATACCTTTCAAGCTCACTCATCCTTGATGCAAACATCTACCAATGAATCCTCCCCAGTGTGTGAAAATAAACATTGCAAATGCAGGACTCTGTCATCAAAAAGTTACTGTCTCAATTGCACTAAATTTTCTTCATTTATATCGGTCTTGTTAAACTTACCTTTTAGTGTTAATGTACTACAAAAAACTATTTTAGAATGGATAGTTTTAATGTCATTACAATGCTCTTTGCATTTAAAACTTGATTTATAACAATACATATTGTGGCTTAAGACATTTTAAATATTAGCACATTTATCCTCAACAGAATCATTTTCTCAAAACATTGACCGACTTAGCTGCAGTGTCGGGCATACAATGAATGCTAAATAGATCATGGTCAAATGTTGTAAATCGTTCTAGAGAGTGCTAAGTGCAATTAATCAATTGTGTAATAAAAAACAATACATAACAAGTAATGTGTAATATGGTTGTATAATTTCCTAGTACAGATGACATAAACCATTTGCCCTTATGGTTTTGTAAATATCATTAGCACCCCTTGATGGCATTATAAGCCCACATTACAGAGTTGGTCTGTCTGTCTATTTTCTCTTCATGGAGTTTGGAGCCAGCCCTTTTCTTCCATTGGTCTTGTGTCTTTCACATATTTTCTTCCACCAACTATACCATGGGGCACTAGGTCAGCCCACTTCAGCCTTTGGCTAACTTCACTGGGAGTGACAGCATTCTGCATTTTCACAAGGAGGACATTTGCACATAGATTTGTTCCCTTCAGTGCCAGGGATTGCAATATGTGACCAATACATAGATAGATAGATATATCTCTCAGTAGCGCCTACAACAATAATGTTTTATAAACAAAGTACGCATTGACAAAGCGAAAAGGCTGGCAGCCAATGCCAGACCTGTTGGATTTGCCAATGCTTATTTTGTTTTATAATTTTCTGGAAATGTAACATGAAATGAGGAAGAATATTTAATCATCTCATTCAGGGGGTACGTTTTGTATCAGATACTTTTGGAAGAATTTAAAATGTAGTAGGAAAAATATACACTATAAAGTTGCATTAACAAGTTATAACTGCATATCCTTGTACTGCACAAAATGCACACATTGCATCAGACATGTAATGTATTTGTTACGTTGTAGGCCATGTGCTCAATTAGACGATGCAAAGCTATTATAATTTTTGAGTGTGCTTTAAAAAAAAAAACTTGATATTTTTTTTTTAATGAAATGTCTCCGATTGTGGATTTCTTCCCAGTGAAATGTGTGTAGGTGGATATTTTTGATCCTCATAAAAAGGCTGTATAACAAAGTTCAAGTCCTACATTGATTAGCATTTGTATTATAATTTCCATAACCTGAAGATGAAGATTATAAAGATACAGAAACAAAATGATGGTACACCTTCATCCTAATGCAACAATGATCAATGAAATGAGTTGGATGAAATGTAACGGCATAAAAATATAAATATTTTTCTTTGCAGGTGTTGATCAGTGTATTCAGAAATTTTTGGATGTTGCAAGACAGACTGAATGTTTTTTCTTACAAAAAAGATTGCAGCTGTCTGTCCAGAAACCTGAGCAAGTTATTAAAGAGGTATGTTATAGGATGAAAGAATTATGCTGTGTAAATCTTTTTCTGTAGATTTGAGGGTATGCAAGTTCCTACTGTTTGAATATGCCCACCTTCAACCATGATACTTTCATGGTTCTTGGTAAGAATCGATTGACATTGGTTCGCTAAATTTGATTTTTCTACCCCCAAAAGCTATCATATAGCTGGGCATTCTTAAAGTGTGTTTGATCTTGCAAGTTGTGGGCTAGAAATAAGTATGCTGGTTTTCATGGTGTCATGGAGAGATTGAAGGAAATATTAAACCTGGGTAACCCTTGCTGCTTTTCACAGCTTTTAAGAACAATTTTTGAAATTTCCAATTGTAAATGTTTTACTTGATGTTTTTTGCATTGTTGGTGCTATTTAACTTCTCTTTGCTTCCCCATTTATGATGAGGTTGGCAGTAAGAACATTTTATTAAATGTATTATGTGGATGGAAATCTTGCTTTGAAAAAGGAGGCACAATATTTTCCATCAATTTCTTTCAAAAACTTGCATATTTAATCTTCATAAAAACCCATGCATAATGAGCATTTGTCTTATGTAGGATTCTGTAGACAATAGGAAGATATTCATCAAGAGAACTTCTTCAAAGTTTTCATAAGTGATCAGTTTCTTACAGAATTCCAATAAAGTAGGTGCAGTGTACAAGGTAACTACCAATAATGTATTTCTTTTTCTTTATTTTTATTTACTAACTTTTGTGCAGTGTAGACAAGAGTCGGGGTGACTAAACACTTTACATAGAGCTATTGTTTCTCAACACAATTATGAAAATATAAAGAGCGCAAATGGGAACAAGTGACATATTAAAAGAAAATACAAGCTATGTAAATTATGGGGCTCTAGAGGAAAAGTAAATCTGTGATTAAAGGTACGCACAGAGCGGCAATACAAAAAGTGGCGTAAACATCGAGTTCAGACTCTTCTATTTCCTTCAAAATGTGCATTTGAACTATTTCTATTTAAAGCATTCTATTTCTATTAGAGAAAATGTAAAGTTTTAGACATGCTCGCAGCATATACATCCACTTTCTAGGGTTTTATAACTAGAATATGAAATGTATCAGATAAAGGTGATAATCGAGCTGACGCATTTGATGTCAGGATGGTTTGTCCTCTTGCTAAGCTAATTTAAACATGGGTATCTTCGATTGGTATCATTATGGGAGCATCGCCATGAATATCACAGACAGGGTCATGCCAGTTTGCAGCACCTGCTTTAGTTAAGAGAGACAACCAGCAGAGTGACCTTAACAGGTTGCTGTTTGTGTTCCAGAACTGCATTAAGGCGATAGAAAATAACTACTTTGCTGTCTTAGAACGACTCAACGGGTATGCTGTATCTCTGATGGAGAGTGTTAGGACTATAGGTTTCAATAACCACTCTAGAATTCTTTTCTTATTCATATTATCCATAGCTTGCTCCGCTGCCTTACTGTTCATATTCTGTGTGATTTCCATTCATATTGTATGCACTAGGCTAGGATTTTTAAATATGCTATAAAATATGCATCCTTTTTCTTATTTCTGTTTTGTTGAATCTGTTATTCATTTACAAAAGTGTTGGAAGTTTCATGGTAGTCTCTGAATTTTATCTTATAGAACTGAAAGTTAACCAACATTGCTCCTACTTTCTACTCAACCTTGCCCAGTGGGTTGTGTATGGGTAGCAGTCTAGCTGATTTCTGATTTGAGGTTGGCACATTTGTTTAGTGCCAGTGGTCAGAAAGCCAAGTCCTGTTACTCTAGGGGAGGTTATCCCTAGGAGAATATATTGCAAGGTATTTAAATTAGAGGAAGTGTGTGCGTGTGTGGCTGCCATCTCGACTCATTCTGACTGCGCTTGGGGCTCCCGAATAACCCTTCCCTCCCATGACAATGTGGTCTTTGATTGCCTCTTGTTGACTGGTGTTTGGAATTCTTCCCCTCTGAGCCCGCACCGACTTAGTTAATTCATCCCTGTTAGAGCGGCCTGCCGCACATCACCAGGACACACCGTCAGTCTAGGTTTCACTCCGTGACACCTACCCACACTGTATTGACATTTTGTAACCTGGTCCTGATGATGGCCTAAAATTGCATAAAGGCCGAAACGCTGTCGACTCTCACAGCGTAATTTACGGCGCCCTGAGTGTGATTGCCCAGAAAAGTTTGTACATAAAATGTATTAACTGTACTGGCATCACATTCAATCTCACTGTATATATAACCCTGTTTGCGACCCCTTTCCCGTTTCATACCCCCCCACGTCACTTTCGCTGTTCACCTCTCATAAGCACTTTTACACGTTAATCACAGGTTACATGACATTTAATGTAACACAGTGCATTTTGTATATGGATTCATTTGTTTTTGTGTTGAACATATAATTTACTTAAATATATGTGGAAAGCATTTTTTGTTTTTAAACACTCGCTTCACTTCTTTGTTTTTCCTTTGCCCCTCCATAGCAAATTATTTTTCTCTTTAACTATTCGCCTTTCAAACGATACCCCTCGAGACATTGTTTGTTATATATAGGAAGGGAAGGCTGGGTACTGGTTCTTATGGACAACACCACTGCCAATTAGTACTGCAAAAAGTAGGCCAGAGTGTGGTCCTGGGTCTTATGCCAAGAGTTGGTACGTCTCTGAACTTGACTTGAGCATCAGGACATCTCCTTGATCAAGACCGACCTGGCGGGATCTTTATACGACCGGGCAGACAAGCTCAGTCTGCAAAGTCTGGCAGATCACAAATGGCATGTGCACCTCAAGGTGGGGGCAGTGTATCTTCCAACAGTGGAGAGAACCCTGGCTGGATCTTTTTGCCGCAGAGGCACCAACAACCTTGAACCCAGCACTTGACTCTGCCATCTGTGAGTCTTTCCCTGCCAAGTTGTGCCACTCCAGTCCTGGATTCTTGGAAGTGGGCCTGAAAGTGCTTCGCCAGCCCACCTGTGCTTTCAGCATAACCAAAGCATCTCCCCTGCTGCGCCGCTCAGCCCCAAGCAGAACCGACACATCACCTCTGCCACATGGATTTTCCCGACACAAGAACTTGCATCACCGCCCTCAGAACTGTTTCTGCGCATCGCATCCTCAATGCAGGCCTTCGTATTGTAAGCCCCTCATCGGCATCATTCACACACGACTCTATAGCTCTTCATAACTAGGATTAAGGTACTGAGTTGAGCAGGCGTACGAGGGTCCCTGTAGCTGGCCGGCAGTCATCCTGAACTTGTGTCTGTCCGGCGTGACCAGATTACCACAGTTGGTACTTTGTGCTTCTTGGTGCTGTTTGCACTTAAATCTTTAAACTTCAAACCAACTTAGTGTTGTGTACTCACTTTATTACTGTTTGAAATGCTGCATTAATACTTTACACATATCCTCTACGTTAAGTCTGACCGCTCTGTGCCAAGCTACCAGAGGGTTGAGTACAGGTTAATTCAGGGTTTGCTTGTGTCTCACCCTGACAAGGATTGTGTTTCATTTTGAGTTGGGTTTCACCCCCTCAAGCAGCAACCCAATTTCTTACACTGACCATTTCAGTCTTTTTGCGTTCGCCAGCCTCCTTCTTTGACACTTGCTGTGATGCATTTTCTGAAAGGTTTGACACGTTACCTTTCAAACTGTTTGTGATACCACAGTGTTATTTTAATTTCCTCATGTTAAACCCCCCTTCAAGCCAATGTAGACTGCTTGTTGCGTCTTCTGACTCCAAAACAGTCTTCCTCATTGCAACTACTTTAGCTTTTGAGTGAGCTCCAGGCTCTCTCAATGCAGCTTTCCTATACCACCATTTCCCCCGGACAAGCTAATGCTGAGGACCAGAGCAGCCTTTTGCCAAAAGTAGTGATTCCTTTTCACATTCACCCTCCCAAAGCTCTTTACTATGTCTTATCCTTCGAAAGAGGAGAGGCTCCATCGACTGGACCCCCAAAAGTGTCTCAAGCTTTTACATCGACAGCACCAAAGACCATTGGATAGACAATAAGCTTTTTGTAAGGTTCTCTGGGGCAAAGAAAGGTACGTTTGTGCAGTAGTTGGCTCTATTAAGGTGGATAGTCCTCTGTATTAGTATCTTTTCTGTTCTATGTTGCACTCCTATAGCGCATGGCTACCCGGTGGCCTTCTAGCGCGGTCAGTGCGAGACGTCTATTCCGATACTTCAGAGGGGGCTGTACTGAAATAGCCAGGTTTTAAGTAGTTTGTGGAACGGAAGGTCCTGCATGACTGAGAGGGAGGCAGTTCCACAGATTTGCAACATTAAACTCAAAGGGCCGTCATCCCCATCTAGGTCGCCTGATAGAGGGGCATTTATCAAAGAAAGCCCTAGAAGAGCGAAGGGTTTGCCCAGGGACATGAGGGAAGATCACTGAACAAGTGATCAGAGAGGCCCGATATTCAAAAAGGCCCAGTGGGCAATGCAGAATACTTTAAACTTAATACGTTCCGCTACAGTGAGTCAATGAAGAGATTTGAGACTATGGCGGGCTTAGTGAGGTTTAGGGACATTGTAGAGAATGCGAGCAACTGCATTTTGCAGTACTTGCAGTTTCCATTAGGGTCATTTTGGGGGCCTCTAGGTAGAGGGGATTCCAGTACTCCAGGCTAGAAAGTATGAGGGCCTGAACCTCTAGCTGCCTGGAGAGTGGTGGAAGCAAAAGGAGTATTTTCCTTACCATCCTAAGATTGCCAAAGCACAATGCTGCAAGTTGTGTTGCCTGAGCCTCCAGATTTAAAGAGTCCAGCCATAACCCCAGGGCCGGTTTGGGAACAAGTGCAGGTCCCAGGCAGTTAGGCCAATCCAAATCCGTCCAAGGATCAGGAGCTCAATTTTAGTTCCATTTAATTTCTAACAGGAGTAACTTATCCAGGAGGCACCCGTCTCAAGACAGGGGCCTAGGGTGACCGAGTGAGGGCTGTGGTTATGAGTGAGAGAAAAGACCAATTGGGTGTCATCCGCATAAGTCACGAATGAGATCTAGCAGGATTGGACAACCTCTGTCAATGGCCTCGTATATAAGGTACAAAGTGTAAGGTTCAGCGAGGAGCCCTGTTGAACACTGCATTTAAGCAGGAAGAAGACAGAGGTACAGCCACCCTCAAAGATTTGAAAGGATCTGTCCTCCAGAAAGGATTTGAGCCATGCAAGAGCAAGACCAGAGATTCCAGCGCTATTCAGTCATTTAATAAGGATGTCATGGTTGAGTATCAAATGCTACACTGATATCGAGGAGGATGATAGCTACCATCTCTCCACAATCCAGCCGTTCTTTAGCGTCCTCCACCTTGGCCAGAAGGGCAGTGTCCGTGCCATGGTACGGACAAAATCCTGTTTGAGTATTATGAAGAATTCCACGGTTTTCTAGGAAATCAACTAGTGTGGAGTTGACGTGCTAGTCCAAGAGCTTACTCATAGCCAGGAGAAGAGAAATGGGTCTCTAGTTTCCTAAGTCAAGGCAAACTTAATTGGCTTTTTTCAGCAGAGCCTTCACCATGGCCTGTTTCAATGTTGAAGGAACAATCCCTGTGCTCAACGAAAAGTTTAGTACATCAAACCGGGTAGGAAGAAATTTCCCTGCCACCTTCCCTAAAATGCAGGGAGGGGCTGGGTCCATGGGGGAGCCTGATTTGACTGTGGCTAAGATGTCCTGGAGGTTATCTAGCCTGAGGGTGGGAAATGCAATAAGAATAAAGGGGGGTGAGTGTTGGTTGATCCTCCAAGATCAAAACTTCCTTGGGAGGTTGGAACACTGAATAAATGTCCTGAATTTTCTTCTGGAAGAATTCGGTAAGGTCATTACATCGGGAGGTGGGTGGTAAATGGAAGGACCTTTGGAGGAGGGCTCTAATAATGTTTTTGCCACCTGAAACGTTTCCCGTGCAGAGTTGGAGTCAAGCTTAATTCTTTCCTCCTAATGTACTGCTTGGGCTCATCTAATTTCCAGCTGATAGTCTTATCTTTTCCCGGTATTTCTGTTTGCTGGTCTCACAATATTCTTTCCTCCAGCAGCTTTCTAGTTCCTTACGATCTTGTTTTAGTTTATGAAGGGTGGGAGTATACCAAGGTGCGAACTTTAGTTCTTTTGGTGCACATTTTTGATAGGGATTCCCTGATCAAGGGAGGAAGTAATCTACTCGGATACCTTTTTGTTGGCTGTCACCGGGTCTGAGCCCAGGGTAGGTCTGGTGTACTTAAAGACCTGTGAATAGGCTTCAGTGGAAAGTTTCGACAAGGGCCCATCTTTATATGTAGTAGGTTCAGGGCAGAGGAGAGGATAACATGTTTTCAGTGTAAAAGGGATCAGAAAATGATAAGACCTCATTACAGAGATGGGGGTACCAGCTTTTAGCTAGATGCCGTTTGAAAATATAGGGTCTAAAAGATGGCCTTTCTCGTGGGTGTGACCAGTCGCCTTCTGTGAGAGTTATAAGGCTAGAATGTCTTCAATTAGGCTGGAGGTGTGAGCGCCCACCAGCTCTTCTATGTGAATATTAAAGTCTTCCTAATATTGAGAATTAGGCTTTGGTACAGGCAAATGTTGCCAAAGTCTGGAAGGGCCTGGAAAAATTTCCCACATGGACCTGGAGGCCTGGTATAATAGGACCCCTGAAAATGTGGTGGTAGGAGAGATGTAGAGGGAAAAGGAAGCACTTTAACAGTCTGGGATTGATCTAGGATCCAACATGCACCTATACTCTTCTATGAGTAGGATGGCATTCCTTCCACCCCATCTTTCCCTCACGATCCTTGCGCCAAATATAGTACCCTAGAGGAAGGGCGTTGTGCCACATCCGGCCTGGACTCTGAATGGAGCCAGGTTTCAATAAAAAATATACAGCATCTGTATTCTCCTCCTGTAAGAGAGAGAAGAGTTCAAACGTATGGCAAGGCAATGATATTCAATTAATCATGCCCTAGTATAGGATTTGGGCTCTGTAGTGTTGATCCAGGGGAGGGGCTCCAAACAGCGTCTACAGGTAGTATCTGTTTTTGAGGGATGAATGGAGTGAAGGCAGTTATCATGGGGGGTGCCTTGTAGAGCAAAAAGCTGTGAACAGGAGTATCTAATAACACTTGTTTTGGACCAGGGTTCCTGGTCCCGATTGGGCACAGACGGGCTTGCCTTTGGTGCCCGCTGTATGCGTCCACGCCCCAGGCACAATTATTTAAACTGGAACGCTAATCAAAACTACGTCAGCCAGCGTCCAGATAGTCCCAAAGCTCCACCACCTCTTAAATTGAATGTTTTGTAAGTGCTCAAATTAAAAAGTTCAAGAGTTAAAAATACTTACACAGCGGTAAAAACATGTTAAATAGCAGCAGAAACAAGTTTAAAAAATGCACCTTTCCCCCAAGAGACGGCTGAAAAAAAAAGTATTGCCCCCAGTAGATCGGTGAGTGCGGCACCCTAACCCTCTAATACTACTTGGCTGAAAGCAGCTTCCGCAAGCAGTAATGTCCCATTCCACCATGGCCAGGGCTGCTACTACAGTGTTAGCATGCAGAGTGCCTGTTCTCAACATTAGTCCAGATTCAACATGATTATCAGTGCACACGTTCACCAAAGAGTAATGACTTGGCAGCGAAGTCCAATGGGGAAAGGCATTTCACCAGCTTTGGTCTGAGTCCACTCCACAGACCTTCCACCTTTGAGGTGCTGCTTTTGTATCTATTTCAATGGTGAGGAATCCACAGTTAGAAGTGTCCAGCAGAAGAACAAGTTACTTACCTTTGGTAACTCTTTCTGGTAGTTATTCTACCTGCACTTTCCTTTACCAACCTCCCTGTTCTGTGGAGTGGCCTTTTTGCCATCTAAAGAGGTCCCACATTCGAGCTCTGCACACTGGTACCACCAACTGTATTTTGATTTGCGTACAAGGGCATGGAAAGGGTCAAGTTAGAAAATTACATTGCTGGGCAAGGTGGTGCTTAAATGATGCTTTGCTACGTCACCTCTAGTTTGGAACAAAGTAATTATGGAGCCGACCAGCGCCACCTGGTGACGCACTGGTGCGCTGCTAAGAAAACTAATGTATCCAGTTTGGCCACTGGGGAATAGTCTAAAGGTGATGAATCTTGGGTTAGAGTATCCACCCAAAAGAACGTTCCGAAAGATCAGTAACTTGTTCTTCCAGACTAGCGCGGTATCAAGTGTGTAATCAGGATATAATATATTCCTGAGTGTGGGGCATGTACATGGAAGTAAAATGAGACGTTTCTTGATGCATCTACTAATCCTAGGCCAAGTATTTCTTTCTTGGGACTGACAACAATTTCTATGTAAGTGTTATTGGTCATTTCCAAGTCTGTGTCCCACACTGGGATAACATTTCTACACACAATTAAATCTCTACATCCCATAATCAGTTCCTAATTTGGTGGAGGAAGAGTTCCTGGGCAGTGTTAGGGGCATATAATTTTAGTTGTACCGGAGGGTTGCATTGTAGGTATAGCTGTTTTTTTTTGTTTCACAATTCTTCATCCAGGTTTTGCACATCAGAAAAACAGAAGGGGAACCGTGGTACAGCATATGATGCAATGCTTCTGTAATTCAAACCCAGGATTCATGGCTGTGCTATATAACAGAGACACATTAGCCTGGGAGAGACAACTGGGAACATGCTAGATGGGATGATGAGGTGGAGGGAAGACTATTAAACGGGTGGATGGGCTGGGTGAAGGGGAAGAGGGGAGCAAAGACAAATGACAGAAGAAGAAAGGGGACAGGAGGGTGATGGTGGGGGGAGGATGAGCAAGGTAAGAGAGGAGGGACGGAAAGGGGGTAGAAGGTAAACGAGGGGAGGATAAAAGGGGAGAGAGCATGTGGTTGGAGAGGAGTCCAGGGACCATTCACTGGCGATTCCTACTTCTCAAGCCTGCTGCCATAGGGGACCAAAATGAAAGGGATGGGCCGTGGGGCCCAGAGCAGTCCTGGGAAGCCGCAGTGGCTCCAGAGGGGTTGGGGGTGGTGGTGTGGCACTGATTGCTCAGTGTCTATCGTCTTGCAAGAAAGGCACCCAACGTTGGTTGAGCTGTATTTTAATGTAGAGTTCCCATTAATCTCTTTTAGTCTTGACCTACACTCCTCCTATATAGTCTTTAAGGAGGATTGCCACCCTTCAGTTTTTGTTGGGGCAAAGGCCCAACATTGGTCAGGGGAGGATTGTTACCTCATAAGAAATTGGTCACACTGGAGAAAGTGGGTTTTTATAAAGAAAGACTGCATCGTGGTCAAGGTTAGCAATATAACTCAAGGAATTAACCCCTTTACCTTATGGGAGGTATTGTTTAAACTTGCTTTAGAGTTACTTGCCTGTACTTAGATCCTGGCTCTTTATTTTCCTATTCTGCGATTCCTTTGAAGTGATCCCCACTCCCATTCCCCCCTTGGTAAACAGTCATTCTAATTTAACCTGGGCTAGTCAAAATAAATGATGATGCTGGGAGAGTGCAAGTTCCACAATGGTAGGGCAACGGTTAGCATAGCCAGAGGTGACTTAAGGCCACATAAACTGAGAATAATTGTTTGTGCAGCTTGTTCCCCTGTCCTCCCAGCCTGGCCCTCAAGCCCACTTGGCTCTATATCTAATGTTTGACTGGCATGGTTTGTTTTATCAATAGTCCCCCTTCTCTTTTTGTGTTGGGGAGAGGTCTGAGGCTCCCCCCTAAATTTCTTTAGGTACCGGCTCCAGACTGCATTGCTGTCTGTGTTGTCTTTTGTTCTGGCCCTGTTGTGAACGGTTTGCATGTAGGCCATTGTTAACGAAAAATCAGAAGAGATCCAACTCAGCTGCTACACTTTTACCTTACAGAGTTAATTTGCCTCTGAGCGAGCATAGGGCTTTCTGTTAGTCATTCCAGTGAAGTAAGAGGCGAGCCAGGTGACCCCATTGATATTGGATCTTCTTCCCTATAAGAAAGCCAGTTATTGGAAAAATTCTTTGAGCTCAGAAAACATCTCGAACTACTATCTTGATGGCTTAGTGTTCCTCCCTTTTGTGGTCACCCCTTGTTTAGTTACGGCAGCTTTGTTTTTTCTAAATCTTCTTGTGTAGATTGTAGTTCAGTGTTTTGTTCCTATAGGGTTATGATTCTGCTCCAGAGGTGCTCCTGGTTTTTAGTTCACCGATTTGAAATGCGTTTCAGGTCTTCAACCCTTTCTCCTAGTGCTGTGATATT
Source organism: Triturus cristatus (assembly GCF_964204655.1). Classification (NCBI taxonomy): domain Eukaryota; kingdom Metazoa; phylum Chordata; class Amphibia; order Caudata; family Salamandridae; genus Triturus; species Triturus cristatus. The sequence continues at coordinate 960,896,990 of NC_140582.1, forward strand.
ATCTTTCAGTTCCTGAATACAAATTTTGTGTGCACGAGAGATGCCTGGCTTTAGGGCTTACGGTTCCTGTAAGCGACTGTCACGGATCCGCACCGCGTGTGCCTCTACTGCCTGGAGCGTGACCACGACCCCAAGTCGTGCTCCGATTGCCGGACCATGGCCTGAAGGCTTTGCGGGAGCAGTCCCGAAAGCTACTCGAGGCCCGGCAGTCGGCTCCGCGTCATTCAAGGTCCCAGTCGTGGAGAAGGTCGAGGGACTGGTTGTGGAGCCCACACCATTCTTCCTCGAAGTCTTCACACTCTGGGTCAGGTAAGTCGAAGCACAAAAAGAAGTCGAAAAAGCATTGTTGCTCTCCAACTTCTCTCCGTCCGTCGGCCGACGTGATGAGGGATGCGGGTGGTGCCCCTCCCACGGCTTCGCGTACGGAGCCCGTAGGTCCGGCTCTCCCCCGCCACACCACCCTTCCCGGGACCGACCCCTGCCCAGCTTCATCAGCTCTACGAAGCTATGCACACCATCTTCGGGCAGCCCGACAACGCCAGCCCGCCTTTGGGCCCCGTGGACTCTGCTGGGGGGCCCGGGCCTTTAGCGGCTTCGGCCTCGGCGCCACAGGGTCCCCTTGGAGCCAGGCCTGGATCCGGATCGGTGCTGGTCGACCTCGTTACGCCTCCACCGGTGCTGATTTCTCGGGCACCACGTCTGCCACCAGTTGTGTCCTCAGCCAACTTCGAGCCCAGCCTCCCCCTCGAGGCAGACACGGAGCCGGATCAGCGTCGATCGATGCCAGATAAGACGCCGGCGGGTACTTTTGTGCCCTTGTTCTACCCTGGCTCTTTGAGACCAGATTGGTAGCCAGAGGAGGGTGAGGAGAACTGGGAGAGGTCTGGGGACCCTTTAACCGACCACTTGATGTACGAACAGGACTGGCGAGAGGAACTGGGGGAAGCCAGTGGTCTGGATACTTCACCAGACCTTGACATGTTGTCTCCTCCTACCGTGGCTACAGAGGACGGAGCGTCATACGCAGTGGTGTTGCGTAGGGCGGCCGAGGCTCTTGAGCTACCTACTGTGGCAGTCAGGACTAACCTCCTGACAGAGGTCCTTCAACCGGCAGCAAGCTCTTCGGATCCCCTGCTGCCGATTAATGAAGCCCTCACGGACATCCTTTTGGGCACGTGGTCCAGGCCCAACACAGGGGCTCCTGTGGACATGATGATTGCCCGACTCCACCGCCCGGCCCCGGGTGACCCCACTTTCCTCTCCTAACCCCTGAGAGCTTGGTGGTTCAAGCCTCCACTTCTAAAGGCGCCTTCCCTACCGCACCACCAGATAGGGAACCCAAAAAGCTGGACCACCTTGGGAAGAAAATGTTTTCTTCCGCCTGCTTGGGACTAAGGTCTGTAAACACTGCATGTCTGTTGGGCCGTTACACCCACTCTGCGCAGGTGCTGCCTCTGTGCATGAAGGAGGCCCGGGCTTCACCCGAAGTTTACCATCCGCTGTGGGCTGGATACCGCCGACGCATTTGGCAGGACGATTTCCATGTCAGTAGCCCTTCGACGCTACGCCTGGTTGCGTTCAACTGGTTTTTCCGGGGCTGTCCATTCCACCCTTATGGACTTGCCTTTTGATGGCCGTCGCCTTTTCGACGACAAGGCAGACAACACGCTAGAGTGATTTAAGGACTCTCGGGCTACGGCCAGGTCCTTGGGCCTTTCCACCAACCAGCCTGCGCAGTCTGCCTTTCGCCCCTTTTGCGCCTATGGAAGGGGTGCCCCGCTACGTCCCGCCCAGAGCCACAGGCTGGCGCATGCTATTGAGCTCCAGCGCGGCCGGGGACGTGGGAACCACCGTCGTGGTTTTGGGGGCCAGCGTGCGGGCCAGTCAACCACAACCCACTCTGCAGCAGCCTCCAAACCCTCCTAGTCCGACCTTTCAGGGCCACCAAACGCCAGTGGGCAGCAGGATCCACCATCACGTCCCTCACTGGCGCACCATCACATCGGACAGGTGGGTTTTGCAAATAGTCCGTAGGGGCTACTCCCCTTCGAGACTACCCCTCCCTCCATGTCACCTCAGTACCATTGCATGTAGGAGGATCACCTGGCCCTTCTCCAACAGGAAGTTTCAGCACTCTTGGCCAAGGGTGCCATCGAGCGCGATCCTGCCCCAGAAGTAGGTCGTGGTTGCTATTCCCACTACTTCCTGGTACCCAAGAAGGACAAAGGCCTGCGTCCTATATTGTATCTCAGAAACGTCAACCGCTTCCTCCGGAAGGAGAAGTTCAAGATGTTAACGCTCGCTGAGGTCTTGTCTGCCCTCCAGCCTGGAGACTGGATGGTAGCGCTGGACTTGCAAGGCGCTTACTTTCACATCCCTGTCCTGACGGCCCACTGGCGTTACCTGTGGTTCACGGTAGGCCACAAGCTTTTTCAGTTTACTGTGCTCCCCTTTGGCCTTACTAGTGCCCCTCGGGTGTTCACGAAAGTGATGGCGGTGGTCGCAGCTCATCTGCGCAGATCAGGGGTTTCAGTCTTCCCCTATCTCGAAGACTGGCTGTTGAAGGCGGGCTGTCCCCAGGCTGTCGTCTCCCACCTCCAGACTACGGCCGACCTCCTGCATTTGCTGGGGTTTCCCATTAACGTGTCGAAGTCGCACCCGATTCCCTCTCAGAAGCTCCTCTTCATCGGAGTGGTTCTGGACACGACGCAGTTTCGAATTTATCCTCCCGAACAGCGAGTCCGGGATATTCGGGCTATGATTCCCATCTTTCAGCCCCTATCTCGGGTTTCGGTCAGGATGACCCTGAGGTTGCTGGGCCTGCTGGTCGATCTTGCCAGGTGGCATATGTGGGCTCTGCATTGGGACCTGAAGTTCCAGTGAGCGCAGCATAAGGTGAATCTGTCTGATTGCGTCCAGATCTCCGAGGACACTGCGCGACAATTGCAGTGGTGGCTAACGAACCAGGATTGGGTCAATGGCAGATCCCTCTCCTTTCCCCAACCAGATCACACAGTGGTGACAGACTCATCCTTTCTGGGATGGGGCGGCCACATGGGAGAGGCGGAAATTGGAGACCTCTGGTCTCTGGCGGAGTCCGGGCTCCACATCAACCTTCTGGAGCTTCGGGCGATGCGTCTGGCACTCAAAGCATTCCTTCCCTCTGTTCGGGGAAGAGTAGTGCAGGTGTTCACGGACAACACCACCGCCATGTGGTACTGCAACAAACAAGGCGGGTTGGGGTCGTGGATCCTATGTCAAGAGGCCCTTCGCCTCTGGACATCGCTGGAACATCAGGGCATATCCCTTGTGGTTCAACACCTGGCAATCTCACTGAACGCTAGGGTGGACGAATTCAGCCGCAGGTTCATGATGGATCACGAATGGCGTCTTCACTCGGTGGTGCAAGGTCTCTTTCAGCAGTGGGGAGATCCTTGGTTAGATCTATTCGCCACTGAAGAGAACGCGCAATGTCAGCAATTCTGCGCATTGGAATTTCCAAGGCAGCACTCGCAAGGGGACGCTTTTCGTCGTGAGTGGAGTTGTGGTCTTCTATACGCCTTTCTGCCTATACCACTTCTGCCCAGAGTGCTGAAGAAGATCAAGCGTGACCAGGCTCAACTTATTCCTGTGGCTCCGGATTGGGCACGAAGAGTCTGGTATCCCGAATTGCTCGACATGGCCATCGATCCTCTGATCCGACTGCCTCTTCGGGAGGATCTTCTGTTGCAGCAGTAGGGGACAGTCCTCCACCCGAACCTGTCCAGCCTCCACCTCCTTGCGTGCAGATTGAGTGATGGCAGATGTTGTTTGACCTGCCTCCCGAAGTCTGTGATGTAATCCAGGCGGCCCTCCACTAAGACTGTATACGCCTGCAGATGGAACAAATCTGTGGCATGGTGCACAGCAAAGGCTGTTGATCCCCTTTCTGAGGTATCTTGTTCCTCCTTTCTGTGGCCCAGCCGGGCACTGCTCTGGGCACTCTTAAGGGGCTACCTCTCAGCCATTTCAGCCTTCCTCAGGCTCCCTGATCAGCCTTCTCTTTTCAAGTCCCCTTTTGTAAATAGATTTCTTAAGGGCATTACTCTTCTTTTTCCTCCTGTTCCCTTTGTAATGCCCCAGTGGGACTTGAACTTGGTTCTGACATATTTTATGTACGCCCCTTTTGAGCCACTGCATAACTGTCCTCTGAGACTTTACTTTGAAAACTGCCTTTCTGGTGGCCATCACCTCTGCACGCAGGGTGAGTGAGCTGCAAGCTCTGTCTTTCAAGCCTCACTTTCTGGCTGTCCATCCGGACAAGGTCGTTCTCAGAACTAGACCTTCCTTTTTACCCAAGGTGGTTACTTCTTTCCACATTGGCAAAACCATCACTTTGCCCACCTTCTTTCCGCCTCCGCATCCTTCGAAAGAGGAAAAGAGGCTCCACTTTCTGCATCCTTTGGCTAAGAAGGAGCCTCCAGTGGGGCTGCGTGCCCATTCCACCTGGGCGACGGCAGCTGCTACTGCTTTGGGACGAGGAGTCCCCCTAAATAACATGTCGGGCAGCTACGTGGGCATCGCTGCACACGTTCACCAAACACTACTGCCTGGACAGTCAAGTCTGAGGAGACTGCTTCTTTGGACATTCTGTTCTCCAGGACTTTTGGTGTGAACTTAGTTCGCAGACCCACCTCCGGGGTTGGTATTGCTGGGGTATCTATTCTAAGGTAAGGAATCTATAACTAACTGTTTCTTTCAGATGAACAAGTTACTTGCCTTCGGTAACGATATATCTGTAGGAAACCTAGGTTAGTTATAGATTCCTTACCGCCCCACCCATCCTCCCCGTTCTGCGAACTGACTTCTAAGGTCAAGGACATACTTTCCGGGCCCTAGTTTTGTGCACCAGTGGTCAGTGTCTTGCATGGCTCTGCGCTTCTGGCGTGGAAAGTCGTGTACAGAACGGACGTCCGCACGCAAGGGCGGCATCTATATAGCTACCGCAACGTCATTCTGGCGACGCAGAAGACGAACGCGGAGTTGACCGACTGCCAACTTCCGATGCGCTGGGGTACTGCTGAAGAAAAACTTTCTGTATCCAGTCTGACGCCTGGGGGTAATTCTAAGGTAAGGAATCTATAACTAACCTATGTTTCTTACATATATATCGTTTTCCCGAAGGTAAGTAACTTGTTCTATGGATAAATTGGTCAGGGATATTTGCCTATGCTTTTCCGCCTGACAATAATCCTAGTTGCTCCCACATGGGCCTGTCAACCGTGGTTCACCACCCTGTTGGAGCTCTCAGTAGTTCCTCACCAAAAACGACATCTTACACCCAATCTCCTCACGCAGAGCTGTGGAGAGATGAGACATCCAGATCCTGGTCATCTCAACCTTGCAACCTGGCACCTGAAGTCGTAGAGTTTGGCTACCCTAATCTTCTGCCAGACTGCATGAACATAATCAACCATTAGACTAGACGTCCTACTACAAGGGCTTGCTATGCAGCAAAGTGGAAGCGTTTTTTTATTTATTCTAATAACAATCAAATCAATCCACTTGATACTTCAGTTCAGAACATCATTGCTATTTACTGCATCTACTGTGTTCAAATTTAGCATACACATCCATACGCTTACATCTTGCTGCAATAGCCACATACCTTCAAAATGGACATCTGTCTCTTCAAAGTGCCTGTTATTAAGGCATTTATGGAAGGACTCAAGAGAGTCATCCCCCCCCCCCCCCCCCCCAAGACTTCCGCTTGCCCCAGTGTGGAATCTTAATATTGTTCTCACCAGACTGATGGGTCCACTCTTTGAACCATTGCAAAAATGTGAACTGCAATTTCTCACTTGGAAAGTCGCTTTCCTCATAGCTATTACATCACTGAGGAGAGTGGGTAGGCTTCAGGCACTAACCATACAGGAACCATTTTTACAAGTACACCAAAACAAAGTGGTTTTTCTGACTTATCCTAAATTTCTATCCAAGGTGATTTCTACCTTTTATATCAACCAATCTGCTGAGTTGCCGGTCTTTTTCCCTCAACCAGATTGTGTGGCAGAACGTGCTCTACACACCTTAGACGTTAAAAGAGCATTACTCTATTACATAGAAAGGACAAGACCTTTCCATAAGATGAAACAACTCTTTGTGGCTTTTGCCACGCCTCATAAAGGCAATCCCATCTCAAAATCAGGTATTGCTCTGTGGATAGTCAAATGCATTCTAACATGCTATGCAAAAGCAAAATGGACTTTAAAAATTTCCCCTAGAGCGAACTTCACTCGTAAACTAGGGGCTTCTATGGCTTTCTTAGGAAACCTCCCCATAGATCACATCTGTAAAGCTCCAACATGGTCTACAACTCACACATTCACAAAACATTATTTTGTAGATGTTTTTACCAAGACAGCAAGCTAGTGTGGGCCAGGCAGTTCTACGTACACACTTTCAAAGCACTGCAACAGCTACAGGTTAGCCACTGCTTTGGGAGATTACTGCTATATAGTCTATGCAAAGTATGGGATCTACAGCTCACCTGGCATCGAACGGAAAATGCTACTTACACAGTATGCATCTGTTCTTGGCATGTAGAGCTGTAGATTCACATGCACCCACCCGCCTCCCCGGGTACCTATACCTGTTGCAGTGATATCTTACTTAGATACATACACATGGACATCTCTATTCTACTACTGCCCATGCGCACTATCACCGAAAGGAAGAGTTGCCTACCTCGTGACTGAAAAAGACTTCTTAGAAGAAAAACAAAGTGCAAACATCCAGACCCATCACTAGATGGCAGCTATGCAAAGCATGTGAATCTAAAGCTCTACATGCCAAGAAAAGATGCATACTGTGTAAGTAGCATTTTCCTTCCCTTCTGTACCTTCAGGATGCCAACAGGTTGGACACTTCTCCAGACACTTGATTACATGCCCCACCTAGCCCGTTAACAAAAGACTCTACCTCCTTCCCTGTGGTCATCAGAATAGCTGCGCAAGTTCTGTACCTCCAACTCCCCCTTGGTTGAGATCAAAACATAGGTGCTACAACCTGAGAAAAGTTCCTCAGAACCACTCCTCCCCGTCAATGAGGCCTTTATGGATACCCTAATGGGTATGTGGGCCAAATCTGGATCTTACTCACCAGTCTGTAGCTAGCCAACACAGACCTGCTCCTGGAGGCCCACCTTTCATCTGCTAAAATGCCAAAGAGCCTTGTAGTTGAAGCCTTCACAAGCAGATTGAATCCAAATTCATTATTTATTACACCCCCTGATAAGAAATCCAAGCACATGGAAACATTTGGGAAGTGAATGTTTTCCTCCACCAGTCTCACTATGCTTACTGATGAATTTTGTGCTAATCTGGCGCAAATCATTTAATAAAGACAAGAAGCTGCAAAATAACTCATCTGCGATAGTCTGGACCCTATAAACTTCTTGGGTAGAGCATACGTGTTGCTTTGGCGCCGTGTATGGATAAGATCCACAGGCTTTTCCAGTGATATCTTGGTGTCGCTTAAAGCATTTCATTCGGTGTCACTCATCTGTTTGAGGTGCTTTAAATAGAGCAGAACTACATTGTGCTCTTTCAGCGCGCATGCAGCAGTTTCACCCTTTTGCAGGCTTCCAAGAGAGATCATGCCACGGACCACCTCACAGCATCAGAAGTTCCTAGTCCTTTTGAGGTCAGTGATCCAGTCGTTGATATTCAGATCCTCAGTGGCGATGTCCTACTCAGTCTCCTGGCCTCTGCCATATCAAAAATCTCTTTAACTTGCCATCAGGGGCTCATGGAAATCCTGTTGGGGGTAGGAACTGGCTTTAGCTCCACAGGCCCTACCCTCGCTATCCACTCCACCACACATACCACCAGCACCACAGCGATTGCCAGTGGACCACTTATCCATCTTGCAGAGGGAAGTTCAGGCTCTCTTGAACAAGGATGGGCCATCAAAAGGGCTCGATATTGGAGATAAGAACCTGATGTTACTCTTTTATTTTCTGTTGTGTCCTATTTTAGATCCACGCCCTCTCCACAATTTTTTTTATTTGTTATTAATAGAAAAAAGAACTAATTCAAAATGCTTACTCTGGCACAAGTCCTGCTTTTCCTTAGATCCAGGTAACTGGATGATGGCGTTGATCTACAAAACACCTATTTTAATATTTCCACCTTGCAGTCCCACAGGCATGACGTGTTTCCAGGTGGACCACAAGTATTTTCAGTCTTCTGTGCTCCCCTTTGGCCTGGTCAGTTCCCTCGGGTTGTCACAAATGTGATGGTGGTAGTTGCTGCACAACTTTGATGATTAGAATAGCAATCTTGGCATACCTTGAAAACGGATTGCTGAAGACGTCCTCAGGTCAGTCAGTTGTGGACCACCTCCAAACGACTGCAAACTTCTGCGCCTCTGTGGAGATTTTGATAAAAAAATGCCAGTAACAACTAACTGGGTTGCAGGAGCTACCCTGTTTCTGAGCCATTCTGGTGCGGTGCCTTTTCGATCCTCCCCTCCAGCTCAGTGAGTCCAGGAAATTCAGGCTAATGTCCGGATGTTTTAGCCCCGGGTCTGGGTATCCGCGAGAGTGGCTTGGAGACTTCTTGGCCTCCTGCATCCTACACCAGGTGGCACATGTGGGCTCAGCACATGGGGAAATTCTTGGATTTCAACCAGATGATAGAGGAAAAGGCAACTATCTGCAGTAGTGACTGTTAATTGGACTGGTGGTAGATCTCTCTCCCTAATCCACCTATAGCCGACGGTTATTTTGGATGCATTGTTCCTGGGTAGGGGAGGTCATCTGGAAGAGAAGGAAGTCTGATGACTCTATTCTGTGGCAGTGTCCCACCTCCACATCAATTTGTTGGAGTTACAGGTGATTTGCCTCGCGCTGAGAGCCTTCCTCCCAACCATCAAGGGAAGGCTGGTGCGGGTCCTCATAGACAAAACCACTGCCATGTGATATTGCAACAAATAGGGCGGAGTGTGTTTGTGGAATCTTTGTCAGGAGGCTCTGCACCTTTGGAACTGTCAGAGAATCTCTCTGATGGTCAACTGCCTGGCTGTATCTTTGAACGCCAGGGGTGGGGAGACAGCCTGTGTTGTCTAGCAATTCTCAAACTGCAATTTCATTTAGAAGTGGCGCTGGCTGTCTTCCAGCACTGGGAAGATCCCTGTGTCGATCTATTTGTCATCGGCGAGAATGTGCGATGTCAATTTTGTGTACTGGGGTACCCAAAAAGTGTCTGTCAGAGAGCCATTCTGCCTAGAGTGGGACAGGGGACTAATGTATGCCTCCCGCAGAAGTTCTGAAGATGATGAGTAACAACCGTGGTCAAGTCATTTGAGAGGCTTCAAATTGGGCCAGAAGTGTGTGGGAACATGGAACACCTGGCCATGAGCATCAGTCCTCTGATTCAGCTGCCGCTTCGGAAGGATCTTCTGTTGCAGCAACAGGGCAGTTTTACACTCGAGCCTGTACAACTGACACCTCAATGTGTGGATATTGAGAAGCAACAGTTAACTAGCTTTCTCCTCTTCCCCCAAGGTTGTGGATGTCATCTAGGTGTCCAGGGGTCTATCCACCAAAATCTTCTATGCTTGACCCTGGGAGAAGTTTGCTGTTTGGTGTACTTGTGGACAGATACTAACCATACAGTGTCTCATGTACAGCTGCTTGTGCTTTCTCTAACCCAGCAAGATTTTGCTGTGACCATCGTTAAAGGTTATTTGTCTCTCCTTTCGGCCTTGCTATAGTTACCATATTGACACTTGTTGTTTAAATCAATTGTGATGTCCTTTTTTTTTTTTTTTAAAGGATTAACACACACGTTTCCACTCATGCGTTATGTGGTGCCTCAGATTGGATGTGCACTCCATTTGAACCAATGCTTAGTGCTTTTCTGTCTTTCAACTCTAAAAACAGTTTCCTTCGTAACAGAAAGTCAGCTCATCACCTGAGTGAGTTGAAATCACTGTCCTTCCAACACCTTTTTTTCCACTCAGGCTGATGCACTGGACTTGAGTGGCTTTTCTGCCTAAGGTTGTGACACCATTCTATTCACTGTTGAAGAAGCAGAACGCATAAGGGCTCATTCAACCAGTGCCAATACTGCTACCACTACATTGGCAAGCAGAGTGCCTGATTAGACAGGCACACCGCTGCTCAGGATGCAATGTGGTTGTCCGTTCAGATGTTCATGAAGCACTACTGCGTTGATAAACCACTTTGGCGGGAGGGACACTTTGCCCATTCGGTCTTGCAGGACTTTGTGGTTTGAGCCATCCCAAGGACCCAGCACCTTAGGAGGTATTACTTCAGTATCTCTTCACGAGGTGAGTAGTCTGATTTTAGGAATATCCATTAGAAGAACAAGTTACTTTCCGTTGGTAATGTTGTTTCTGGTGGATACTCTAACCGTAGATTCCTCACCGGCCATCCCATATCCCTGTTCCGTGGAATCACACTTTCTCTATCTTTAAAAAGGTCCCTGCTTAGTGATGTGCACACTGTCAAATCTGACTAAGAGATCTGTATCCGGTGCAGACAGAATTAAAAAAGAAACTGACTTCAGCATGCAGGGGTGGCGGGTATATTTGGCTCCGGTGTAATTTCTGGGGAGTAGACACGAGCTGCATGCTACCACCCATAGGCGTGTGAGAAAAGTCCCTTGATTCAGTCTGGCTCCTGGAAGGTTTTCATAAAGTGAGGAATCTGTAGTTAGAGTATCCACTTGAAAAAGCATTATCATCTTGGGTCTGGGTAGGGCAGGCTCTCTCTAACTGTGTGCCTAGGTTAACCAATCCTATTATCCTCCAACCAGTTTTTTTCCAGAATTTCGGCTGCTATTCCCTGCAATTACCCCTTCAAGACTCATCTATATGCAATGGCACTGTTTAGGGTTAGTCTTAAGTTAGTTTCTCTTTGTGTGCCTGGATGCCCTTACAGGGGACAAGGATTCCTCAGATTGTCCCAAATTTAGAGTGTCTGCCTGTTGGGGATGTCGTTAGGCGTGACACGCCTTTTCACCTTCCCTCCCAGTCCTCCCTCTGCACTTCGGGATCCCCAGTCTTTCTCAATGCACTCAAGCCCTCTGCTTCTTCCCATTTTTCTACATCTTGCACAGATCCTTTTCATTTGTATGACACTTCATGTGTTGAGCAAATGTCATCAAACTCTGGGCGCTGCCACTGCAGGCCCCTAATTCAAGTTACTAGGGAAGTCCCTCTCTGACCCTGCATTGCACCTTCCCATCTGGGCTCTTGAGTAGCAGTCAGCGTTTACTAGGGAGTGCGGCAGAGAACCTGAGTTACTCTGGTGGCGCTCATAGGGGCTTTTCTCAGGGCGTGCCCCCTTTGCAAGGGGGCTAGGGGGCAGTGAAGGCCCTCATCAGTCTTCCACAGGAAGGCTGGCTGAGCCTTGGCTCCTTACCATTCATCATAGGTAGGTCAGTGGAGAAAGGGCCTCTGAATGACACCTTCCATGTTCTCTCCCACTTGAGGGTGGATACGGGAGACCCAAGTGCTTCCACCCTGAAAAAACTGTGAAATCAGAGTGGTGCGAGTGCATTGTTTGCTTGGCATATAGGCTTCCTTTATGGATCAGTCCTTCTTAATTTGGTATATACCGCTCTGTGTGACATCTAATTTTAATGCTTGGATTCCATATCCAAAATGCCCCAAGGTGAGCCATTTTAGTAGGAGGTCTTCTGACCTAGTTGGCAATAGTTCTTGTTCAGTGACTGTTTCTGAGATTTGCAATCTGAGTTCAGCATTTTGTATGCTTTTCAACTGAACATCACACTAAGAGTTCACGATAGGCCCTGCCAGAGTGGGAGAACTAACTTTATTTTCAGAGGATCCACTTTGACTCTTACTTAGGCAAGTTGATAATCAAGGCCCAGTCTAACAATGCTTGACTTGTGAATCCTCCCTTCATTTGTAACAATCTCCTTGATCTGCTATTTTTTGTAGCCCAAACGTTATCTCGTGTACTCCCATCTCAGAGATTATAATCTTGAAGCAGGCATAGTAGAGCTTTAGTCAACCATTGTGCTTCCAGGAAGCTTTTGTTGCTCGACACACATTACAAAGTGGTTTCAGTGTCCAGCCAAGTGCTAGTATCTCTTAATAGTCTGTGGAGTCAAATCAACTGGCGGGACACTATTTTAAGTTTTAATTGCTGCAATTTCAGTGACCACACACACTGCTCAGTATGTCTTCGGGTCTAGAAATGGCTGGGGACAATTAGACTCATTGCCTCTGGATGCTGAAAGACAGATCTATAAAATTAACCACATGACGCTTTGTAGGCTTTAAGTCTTAACTTTCCGTCTAATGAGAGGAAGTAGTCAGTTGGCGGTGAATTTTATTTTGCGCTCTGCACAACCTGGTGATTCAGATGTGGGACTATCCTTTGATTCAACAAATGGTTCTCTCAGTATCCAACCAGGTTTAGGAGAAGATGAGCATTTACGCAAACTTCCTTAGGGGTCGCAACATACACCAGACAAGTAGGTTTTCAGTAGGGATGTTCTTTAGGCTGAAGCTAGAGCTTATTTAGAGCAAAACTGTTTGCTACTAGAACACTACTTCACTATGTGTTTGCATCTCACCTGAGATTGGAAGTAAATCATTGGCAGCTGGATTGTTCCCTGACATTTCTTTCTAGGCTTCTCTAATTTATCAAAAACTTTTAGCAGCAACGTTCTGGGCACTCCAAAAATTAAGTAACTGTTCACTAAGATCCCCTTTCTCTTGCTCTGTGAGGTTCACAATTCCATACCATTGCAGAATTAGACGGCCTGGTTCAGGAAAGGCTTTTTTTACTTCCATTTCGGTGTATTTTAAGAACATGTAGTGATCCTGTATGCAGCTTGAAAGGATTCCACTAGGTGGTAATAGCAATTAAAATAGAAACCCTTTGTCTCACTGGACTCAACGTGAAACTAGTGTCCTTTTTTAGGTCTTATGCACCAGACATCACAAGATGTCTATATGCAAAAAACCTATTGTCCGCTTACTGTGGAGCCCGCACATTGCTTAACATCGGTTGGCTTTATCACTTTAATTTGTTTGCTCGTTATTTGTTGGCATCCTCCACTTGTGTTTTCCCGTCCCCTGGAGCATGGCCTCATTACTTGCACCCTTCCACTTCTTACTTTTCAGGTGCTACTTGTTTTCTTTTTGGTTAAACTCCATCACAGTACATGTTTACCAGCTTTCCAGTGTATTTCTCTTCCCTTTGTTTTGCTCTCTTACACCCAGGTGCTTCTCCCCTTCTCCATGTTGCCACCTCCTTTTTGCTGTATTGCCCGTATGCTACTTCCCCTCAAGCTCCACCTTCATGTTTATGGTCTGTTTGCTTCTCTTTCCAAATCCCTGCCTTCCATGCGTTGCACATTTTGCTCTGTCCCCCATGTTGTGGACTTCTCCCTCACCCTCTGTGTTGCTTCTACTCCCACGCCCCACATGTTGCTTGCACACCCGCTAGAATACTTGAATCGGTAAACAAAAACAACCACATCTGCACATGCATAGAAAATGACATGGCCTGTATATAGTGCTGTTTTTCCTTTTTTAGCCAGGCTGCATAGCATGGCTAAAAAACAATGTCAAAGGCAATAGGTCCCAAAGATGAGACCTAGTACATTTGCCTATACTTGTTCTTCTTGCAAATGATTGTTTTCCAAAATTCGCTCAAGTCTTTTTTGGTTAAAGATATGAATATGTTCTCCCGTTATACTAATTTTAACTTTGTTGAAAAATCAATCATCCTTAATTCACTTCAGAAAAAATGTTTCCTGTTTTTACTACTCTGTTCTGGGTAAAGTAGATGCAATTCTGGCATAGTAAATTAATCGATCTTTCATTTTGTTGTAGGATGTTTCAGAACTAAGAAATGAATTGCTCCGTAAAGAAACATTGATTCAGAAACACCTGACAAAACTTCGAAACTGGCAGCAGGTCCTAGAAGATATCAATGTGCAACACAAAAAGCCACCCGAAATGCCCCAAGGACCTTTGGCATATCTAGAACAAGCCTCTGCTAATATTCCAGCTCCTTTGAAACAAACATGATCCTTCCTAATAACTGCATTAAGCTTTCGTATGTTAGGGAAGCACTAAAAGAATGCTTCTTTTCTTATTCACTTTGTGAATTCCTCCGTAGTTAACTTTGAATTCAGAAGGAATTTGTACATTTTAAATGTTATATATTACTAGTGTTGTGAATTTTGTTACAAAAACAGTTTGTATTTGTAAATAAAATTTTGTATTGATGAACATGTGAGTATCTCCCTGTGTTCTTCTTTCTTATCAGATTAGTGTGTTTACTAAATCTGGATTTAAGGCGGGGGGCAAAGCTTTAAAGTTTATCTTCTATAACTAAAACTAAGAAGCAGTTTGAGTGTGCATCACTGTCAGATAAATGTAGATACTTCATACGTGCTTCTGGTGGAAGTAGGATATTTTCTATCCTTTCACCAGACTGTAAACCCCCCTCCCCCCCCAACCCCCCTTCTCCAATTTACACTTAGCTATGTGGAAGGGGGTCATTAGATATAGAAAAATGGTATGGTGCTTTATTTCAAATCGGTTTATTGAAAACAGTGAAAAGCAAACCATTAAACAGAGCAGAAAAAAACAAACCCCAATATGAATATCAAAATACAGCTATAGAATCCTTTAAGAGAAAGACATTACTCTTTACATCAAAGTAAAAAGTGGGGCCAAGATAATAAAAATTAAAATAAATTATAAGGGGGGGAAGGGAGGATAAGAAAGAGGAAGGAGGAGGCTTGTGTGCTGCGTCCCTAACAAGGGTTTCGGCTGTACATTGCATTGGCTAAGAAAGCCTCAGTGCCATGTCAGGTTCATACAAAAGAGTCGTGTGGGCCCACCACTAATGAAGAAGTGAAATAATTAACACTCAAGTATGTAGAACCGTATACGTGTATTTATCACCAAATATTATTGCTAGCGAACTTGGGGAAAACTAGGCGTATACCTCAAACCTAGAACAATAAAAGGAAAAACAGGACCCCAGTTAAGGGGGTCAGGGAAGGGGAGATGCGCAGAATATCTTGAGGACGGGGAGGTTGGGGCCTCCTAGGGGGAGGAGGTGGAACATCCCTCCGTCTCCGATGTAGTCAGAGATGCCGTTTGGCGACCCCTAGAGAAGGGCTCAAGAGAATCGTCAAAAAGCTGTAAAGCTCGTAGGCGAGGAGGGACCAATCTGAGAGGTCCAGCTTGGAGAAATGTTTAATTAATGGTTGCCAGGTGTGGGAAAGGTTTGCGTCCGTGAGATTTAATTCCCAGCTTTGAATTCTTGCTTAAGAGATCAATTTCGTCCTTGATCTCTTGGAGAAATGAGGTCATGAAGGCCTGTGTGATCGGGCTGGGCTCTTTCAGTTGCAGGAACTGACGAGGCGGCTGCGGCCTGGGGCTGTGAATTGTTTTTGGACTATAGGGAGGCTACTGGGTTGTCCCTGGTCGAGGTGGGATCCAGGTCCTTGTTGGTTTTGCTTTTAGGGGGCATAGTTGGTTATAGCTCCTTGACTGGATTTCAGCAACTCCCAATGAATTACCACCCAAGGCTCAAAGATGGCACTACCAGAGATCTGACCAGAGCAGGCAGAGTTTGAATTGTGATGTTTAGTCTCTGGAGGTAGCTATGGACGGGCCCTCTATGAGGATAGGCAACCCCTTGCCAGCTCCAGGGAGCCACAGTCTGGGCAGGAGGACAAAGAGTACGGTTTTTGCTATAGACTATTCAGGCTCAGCAAACCAACTTATTGAGACAAAAGGATTAAGGAGTTCCCTGGTGGTAGGGCTCGTCAATCCCAGACCGTCAAGGCTTTATTCAGTAAGGTGCACACTAACCTCTGCAGATCCCAGTGGTCCGGAAATGCCACAGTCCTTCCCAGGCCGGGCACAGTCGACCGCGACCTAGGACCCCTCTGTCTCTTAACAGCAATTCCAATTCACCTTTGCCCCAAGAATCGTAGGGGAGGCCTACCGTTAATATGTAAAGTGCGTAAGGAGCAGGTTTGAGATGTGATCCCAAGCAAGAGGGGCCTGCAACTGGGCTGCCCACGCTGTGCTGGGTGTGTCAATATGTCAGGGGGCCACGTCTAGATGGCAAGCCAGCAGGAAGCCCACACACCATCCACAAGCTCCAGTAGTGCTCAGAAGCTCCGCCGCAGGAATCTTGGCATCGGGGCCCAACAACTGAGAGACCAACCGCTTCAACCAGCAGCCCCAGCGCACTGCTGCCCTCTGGTTGGCAGGAAAGGTGCTCTGTTAATCCGTAGAGCGCTCGCGCTATTTTCTACAGCTGAGTCAACT
Source organism: Triturus cristatus (assembly GCF_964204655.1). Taxonomy (NCBI): domain Eukaryota; kingdom Metazoa; phylum Chordata; class Amphibia; order Caudata; family Salamandridae; genus Triturus; species Triturus cristatus. The sequence continues at coordinate 960,913,337 of NC_140582.1, forward strand.
CTGCCAGGACGAGCCTGTATATCCCTCCACTTAAAGGGCGACCCGGAGCTAGCGGGCTCAGCAGGAGGTCCCAACCCCCCCCCAGCAGCCACGGGGTGGGGCAAGTCCCAACAAACAACGTCCACCCACTCAGCGGCGTGCCAGAGGGCCAGCCGCTACAACCAGCAGGCACCTTGGATCGTTGTGGGCACCGCGGCAAGACAGCAGCTGTGTAGGTGACTCAGCCGGCCTGCCCACCGCAGGAGCTCTGGGTTTGGAAACCAGGCCCGAGGGTTCACAGAGGTCCACACTTCCTTAGGCGATCTACTGAGCAGGACAGACCAGCAGCGGGCCCGGGAACGAGTGCAAGGGACAGGATTCCTCACGCCATAACCAAATCAAGATGGCGGCAGCACCGAGCTCGGGAGGCAGAGTTCAGGTAGGCGGGGGTGCCAATGAGCAGGCCAGACCCCCCCCTCCCCCGTGTCGCTCAGTGTGGCCGGCGGCAAGACCTCCAAGCTTTTAGCAGGCCGCGGTGGAGTGGAGACTCAGCAAAGCACGCCTCACTCCATTCGCGTCCTGGCTCCGCCCTGGTATGGTACTTTAAATAACATTCACTAACTCTAATGTCCAGGCAGTGCTTTACATTAAAAAAAAAAAGTATTTTGTCAGTTAAGCCAACATCGTTCTAGCCTCATGGTGCTAGAATTCTGATAACATTGGCCAAGTAATCCTATGGAGTTTACTTTGAGACGAGTCGGAGAACGTCAAAAGGGCTCAGGTCTTTATTTTAGACTTGGCAAGAGCTAACTAAACTCTTGCAAAAAAAATGTTTGAAAGAGGGGCACCACTATTGCTCTTTGATATCACTCTGCTACCAAAGAGTGGAATAAAACATATCCCTAAAAATAAGATGGATATATAATAAGACATTTTACCCCCGAAACATAAGTGCATGCTCAAAACCCAGCTACCAAAGTGTCAAATGTTCTCTTGGGCGTGACTGTCAACAAATGTTAACTTACTAGATAAGAGTACAACTACATGTGAAGGACCTAAAGGATAGTCCTGTTTTTTGAGGGCCAGGTAGATTACTGAATCAGTGCTCAGTAGGTTGGTCCTAAGGTTCTTTCTTACAGGAAAACTGCATTTTAGAATCTGCTGACTTCAGTAAAGTTCCTGCAGTGCCGGTGGCACCTATGGGAAGAGAGGGCACACTTAGAATACACTGGTATAACTGGCCTTTTATGGTTAATCTTAATTCAACCAGGATATATCTGGAACTGTGAGAGCTTGGCAGATGGTTCGAACTGTTCCAAAATCATACAGGCATACTCCATTCAATGCAACCAGAACACAAACCAGTTGTTTGACAGGAGACTGCTTCCTGGCTCTTGTCTGGGTGAAGTATAGAGACTAACCTATGGAATGGGTTGGGTAAGTGTAGAAGGGGTGTGAAGTGAAGAATCCACAAACGAGACGGGAATCGATGTAAAAGCAATGTAATTCTGTATTCCAAGAAAGAGAGCCATGACAATGGAAGTCTCCAGATTGTTCAAAGAACAGCCAGAAATTATTCTTGGAGTTCTTAGAACTATCCCTTCCTTTAATATACGATTGGCCCTTTCTACAAGACCATTTGAAGATGGATTACAAAGGGTTACCTACAAATGCGTAATACCTAAACTAAATTTTTAATTTCTCTAGAAACAAGATATGTGCCATTATAAGTTACCAGTAATTGCAGACAACCCTCAATCAAGAATATTTCCTGCAGAAAATCAATTGGTGATTTGGTGCAAGGTGAATCTACAAAGAAGCAGAATATCCATTTGGAAAAATAATCCACTAACACAGTAAGAAACTCCTGGTTAGTTGGCAACAAATTAAAAGGACCAGAAACATCCAGGGCTACCTTAGCCCATGGACCTGATGGTAAAAGAACAGGATGAAGAGGTTTAGTGGCTGTGACCCAGTGCTTGTCAAAAATAGGGGTGTGCAGAATTTGCGTAGTCGCGCTACGCAAAGCTCCGCGAAACGGTAAATCTCCGCAAGCATGCAAAAGTTCTGCCAACACGCAAAATTGCTTGTTCTGCCCGTTCGCGATGCTTTTTCCCTGTTCGCGAACGCCGTTTGCGTGCTCGGGGAGAAATATTTCGCAAACACGCATTTTTAAAGTGCGAATAAGCAAACAATTCCGTGAAGCACTGAATTTTTGCCAAATCCGCGTTTTCCGCAGAATGCAAAATTACCCAAATTCCGCGAGCGGAATTCAACGCCCAGGCCTTGTCAAAAACCAGGCATTGAAGACACTTACCAATTAGAACAGCTACCATCCGGTCTGTGCCTGGCCACCAATAAAAATTGCCTCAATTTGCTAAAAGCTGCTGAGATTCCTGAATGATCTTCATGAGCTATTGTAAATGTAAATGCAGGATTTGTAAAGCGCAAACAATTGCCCGAGGGCGTCAAGGCACTGGGGGCCGTCTGGAAGATTAAGCAAGCTATTGCCCAGAGTCACATGGTGCTGAGCTGACCTGCTGCCTGTGATCAAACCGTGAGCTCCTGTGCTTCGGAGTCAGACGCCCTGGCCGGTGCGCCACTCCTCTTCCACTAACAACACGCTCACATAGAGTTGAAGGTGGAACAAACAAATTGCCTCGCATACAAATTTGACCAGCACACAATAGTTCTGCAGCAATGTGATTAGAACTGTGTAGTTCATCAGACTGCAACTTGCCAGAGGGCCATCCAAGTTTAGTGAACGTAAGATCTTTCTGAAGAATATCCTGTGCAGTGGCTGATTACCATTCACCTTCTGAAATTATCCCATCACGTGCATCTCCTACATCTTACACAGCAACCACACACTCATCACCCCTTATGTCAGCTTCCAAAGTGAGAGGTATGCAAGACAAGCAATCTGCTGTGAAATTCTCACCACCTTGAATGTATTTCAGATATGAAATTCCTGTCATTTTGAAAGCAGTCTCACTAAACGTGACAACGGCTTACCAAACTATTTCCACTCCACAGATATACCAGTGGTTTGTGGTCAGTAAATAATCTAAACATGTTCCCCAAATATGTCTTAACTGTATCCACTGCCCATACACATGCTAGCACCTCATGCTCAATGGTGCTATAGTTTACCTCATCTGTGGATAAAGCACTTGAAGCAAACACTACAGTGTTCACACAACCATCAACAAATTGTCCAAAAACTGCCCAAAGTTTGTTAATTCTGGCATCCACCATGATAAAAGATTTCCCCACTCAGATTAAATGGCTGCAAAGCAGGAGCATTAACTACTAGGGCTTTCATGTCTTCAAAAGCTTGGTTGATCTGTGAACGCAATGGTTGTACCAACAAAGCATAACCTGGGACAAAGCGTGTGTAATATTCACAAAGTCCAAGTAAGGACCTCAGAGTACCTTTGTCTTTTGGTGATTGAGCAGACTTTATGGCTTCTACATTGAAAGTCTTGGGTTTAATGCCCTCTGCCAAAATAGTATGGCCGAAATACTCCACCTCCTGAACAAACAAATTACATTTGTCCAACCTCACAGTCTTGCCACCCTCTTATAACACTTTAAACACTGTCCAAAACCAGCAAGTGTTCTTCAGCCTTAGTATATACCAGTATATCATCTTGGAACGCCTGGACCTGAGGCTCATCACCTAACAAAGTGTCCTTTAAAAGACATTTGCAGCTGATGCAAGACCAAATGGAGGCCTCAGGTACTTGAAAGCTCCAAAAGGAGTGAAAAATGTAATTAATGACTGGGATTCAAGACTGAAATGTATTTGATGGTAGGCCGAATGAAGATCTATGGTGGAAAAGAATTTAGCATCACCAATGTTGGCCATCATCTCTTGTATGCGTGGAAGAGGGTGACAGTCCACTAGTATATTCTGATTAATTGACCTCAAGTATACACAAATTCTCGAATCTCCTGAGCGTTTTCTGGACAAAATAATCGGAGAAACCCACTCAGAGTCAGTGCTAGCAATGACACTTTCAGCAGTAAGATTTTCTAATAGAGCTTTCAAATCATCCCTTATGCTCAGCAGTACAGGATGCACTTTGTGAATCACAGAGGTAACATCCTTCTTGAGCTAGATAGTATGTTCAAACCCCTTTACAGTGTCTATTGTATCATTAAACACTGTGGGAAACCTTTGGACCATTGACCGAGTCACTCCAGCTTGACTGTACACAGCCCAAATTGGAACATCCCCCGATATTATAGGTACATCATGCCCTGGATGCAAACATATTCCTAGTTTAGCAAGATGCATCCACCCAATGAAGTCCCTTTCCTTGACCGCAACATTCACCTTGGTGCGGATTTGTCTACCTAAACATTCAAGAGTAGAGACACAATTACCTGTGAGCTCAATGTTCTGTTTGCCAAACGCTTTGGGCCAAATGTCAGGAGAATTCATACACCTCCCTGGAGACCAGTGCTTTAAAAACGTAGTGTCAGCCAGTATGGAGACGGGTGCACCAGAGTACACCATCATGGTAATGGTATTACCATGCATGGAGGCCTGACAAAAAGGACCTTTGACAGTTTTCAAAGTACCCATGGAGGAAGCGTCTATAGAGAGGATTAAATTGTAAAATCGGTCAGCACAATCTTTTGAATAGTCAGAAGAGCTCAGAACATCCACATGATAATCAGAATTAGCAGATGGACCTCTGCAGGCACCCTGAAAATCCCCACCTTGCGACAATGATTGCACCTTTTCCCTACTGCAGGACAAGTAGGATGATTACCCAAGTGACTCCTTCAGCCACATCTATATCAAATTCCTTTCTTGAATTTACTATCCTTATTGACAACCGTAATCACTGAATCATCCATGACTAGACTGACAGCAAGTAAACTGTAATGAGAATTATCCTGTGACAAAGCCTGATTGTTCATGACCTTAGAGGTTATAATCGACTTCTATGCTTCTGGCTATATAGATTGTCTCACTAAGACTGTGATTCTTACATGTCAAAAGTCTCTTTTGCATCTTCTTAGAGAAACAGTTAAAGACAGATTGATCCCTTCTGTAAATGCCCACATTATTCTCAAATTCACACTTCAATGCCAAAACAAGCAACGTGGCTTGTTTACATTTTGAAAAAGTATGCCTCTCCAGCAGTACGCTGTATATTGTTTGCACATCCTTTCTTTGGCTTCCAAATATATATTCAAAGGCACATCCTCTTCAGAAGGAACTGGAACGATAGGCAAGTTATCAAAAACCCTCTGTCCTGCAATGCCAAGATGGTTAAACAAGAGTGCAACCTTCCTAACAAGCGAATACTCCTCAGCATCAATGGCCGTAATGTATTTTTCAAAAATGTGCAACCATTCTCTCCACTTAATCTCAGGAATCCCTGGCTTTTGCAAGAAAGCAGGAGGTAGTACCTCACCTTGAACCGTAGCCATGACAACCCAAGACTCATACTGAAAGTCTCACCTGTATAGCAGGAAGTCCACCAATTGTCATTTCTATGCCGGCTCAATGACCACTTTTCCCCAAAGTATCCACACAAATTACCTCCAGTCGCATAGCCAATAGGTCTCGCTTTCGGGACCTTATAAGTGATTAGCCATGCAACACTTGATGTTGTTTAATGAAGGATATTGTGCTGGATAACTAAACACTTATAATGTCCCAAAGGCGAGACCTATTGACTATGCATTGGGGGGGGCCTTATAAGTGTTTAGGTAGAGCTATTGACTTTGCCAATGTTTCTAACCTGTGCTGTAGAAAAGTGTCTGCTGTGCAGCATGCTGAGAAGTTGTAATTAAAAAGTGTAAGAAGCACTGAGTGATGCTGTGCTGGCCCTGAGTTATGCAGCCGTGGCCCTGAGTGATGCTGTGCTGGCCCTGAGTGATGCTGTGGTGAAGGTGAGTGATCCTGTGGTGGCCCTGAGTGATGCTGTGCTGGTCCTGAGTGACGCTGTGGTGGCATTGAGAGATCCTGTGGTGGCCCTGAGTGATGCTGTGGCGGTGCTGATTGATGCTGTGGCGCTGCAGTGATGCTGTGGTGGCGCTGACTGATGCTGTGGTGGCGCTGACTGATGCTGTGGTGGTGCTGATTGATGCTGTGGTGGTACTAAGTGATGCTGCCTCCTCCAAAAACATCCCCGTGCAGAGGCAGAGAAGCAGCAGCCGAGTCCCAGCTCCGGCCATCCTTAGGACACCGAGGAGGGCGGCAGAAGAAGAAAACTTAAAGCGCCCAGGCAAACATAAAACAGAGTCAGGCAAGAGCGGCAGAACCAAAGTGGACGGCAGGGGCGAGGCTAGAAGCAAGGGGCGTGGCCAGATGAACGTGTGGCAAGGCAAGCGGAACCGTGGGCGTGGCTCCAGGAAAGTAACGGAACACGTACTGAGGCTAGGGGTGGCCAGTGGGAGAAGGCGGAGCAATAATTTGAGGGGAGGAGTCTGACCCCGAAATGGATGTGATCGGCGGAAGCTCTCTCTATGGGGACAAAAGAGAAGCGTGGTCTGTTCAGGTAGTCAGCCGATAACGGCGCTGTGGCTAATAAGTGTTGCCAAAGGAATAGAGGTGTGTGAGCCACTTAAGGCGAGAACACGAAGATCTCTTTATAACAGACACTAAGTAACACATAATCTTTCCAATAGGTGCAGTTCATTTCTCTCTGAAAGAACAATCCAATTTTACTCCCGCATGCGCAGTAACCGAAGCGCGGGATGCATACTATTCGATGTGCGCATGCACAGCATGATGACCGTTTTTCACTCACCGACCGAAGGGTAGGCAAGAATGACTATTTTACGGAACTTCGGCATGGTGCGAGCCAAACAAAGTGTTCAGGAGGCTTTACGCTGCCAAAGAACTAGCCAAACCGGAGCAGGTGTGTATGAATGCTGGCTGCGAAGGCGACTCGTACCACGAAAACTTGCGCTTCTAATTCGCAGACTGAACAAGCAGCGAGACGTGAACTGTGGTGGGGAGTGGGAGGGGCATGTAGCTGATAGGCAGTGAGTGGCCGGGGGGGTGGGGCCAGGTTGTGTGTGTGCGGGAGGGGGGCCGGGTTGTGTGTTTATGCGTTGGTTGCGAGGAAAGGCTAAGCATGGAAGTGGGTTGCTACAGAGGAGGAGGGCTGCGTGGGAGGGGTAGTGAGGGCTGCGTGGGAGGGGGTAGTGAGAGCAGAGAGGAAGGGGTGGAGGAGCATGCTGTAAGGCTTAATGAGCCATGAAAGAAAGGCAGATGGCTGCGCACGTGCGCGTAACCGCAAGCTTGAGGCCAGCAAAAGCCTATGGTAGCACTTTGAAAACCCACTAACTAAATGTCTCGGAGAGCAGCCCATGCGCTGGCTCAGGCGAGACCTAAAAACGGGATAAGGAAAAAGCCCCAAAGGAAAATGTCACCCGCTGCAATTTCAGTGGACGAGAGCACAGGCAGAGGAAAACAGCACACCCAATATGGCCCTCACCTAATGTGCGCAAAGGTCATGACACTCCAGACGTCTATGGAGAAGACGCAGCATAGAAGAAGTAGGACGCAAGCGGATCCCTGCACTTGTGGAGAAAACAGCAGTGTTGCAACAGTAAATTCCAGCTCGAGAAGACTTCTCGGATTCTGAGCGTTGGAAGTTAAAAGATGCTAGCTCAATCCACCAGGGTAAGAGTAAATATCTGAAACCTAGCGCCAGCTCTATAACACAGTACACACTTTTGGCACACCACACACTTTTTGCACATCTCTGAACCAAGACCTCTGTCCCACGGAGCCTTGAAAAGATCCAGCGCAAACTGTAAGAAGAGAAGTCGGTGGGTCCCATAGTCTCAGTAGTGGATCCAAAGATGCTTTTCACCCCACTCCTGGTACCAAAATGGAGAAGGGGTGTGAAGTGAAGAATCCACAAAAGACTGGAGTCGATGTAAAATCAATTTAATGCCTTATTGCAAGAAAGAGAACCATGACACAGGAAGCGCCCAGGTGGACCAAAGAACAGCCAGAAATGATTCATGAAGTTCTTAGAACCATGCAGCACGCTCCAACAGAATTAGAGTGAAGATCAAATAAACACAAAGGCATTTAAAGCACCACAACCTACATAGCATATACAACCAGTATGTCAAGATACACGAAATACACATGCTACAGTAAGGTACAGCCTCTCACTGTTCTCTGCACCAAAAGGTTAAGGAAGAGCTGCACAACCCACAATAAGCTCTTCTCTTCATCTTTGTTCCTTATGGGCTTTTGCGCTGTGGGTGAGACCCGACGGCCAAATACCCAGGTTGCGGGGAAGTGGAGAGGAAGAATTGTATGTGCAGGCTGGGCTAACCAAGATGTACACGAACGAGACTGTTGAAAATTGAAACAACAATGTGATTAAGCATTCACTAAAGACATGAATTCCCCTTTAGGACCGAGTTTCTTCCGTTATGTTGACTAAAGTCTGGACTCCATTTTGTATTGTCATGTCTCCACGTGCTCAGCACGAGAAGAGTCCTATCTTCGTGTTAGTTGCTCTTGTAATCTTCCTAGTAACAGTCTATAAATAGCCCCTTTGTCCGTCTGGCGCATGCCCAGGCTTGACCACATCTGTTATCAGTTAATCCTCCCTTGACCATGTTTTCGCGGGCTTAGAGATGTGTTAACTCCGCCCACATATTGATTCTGTATCGAAAATGTCCATAAAAGGTAATGTTCTTCGTCTCATGTTGTATCCACCCACTTGTGAGCCCCTCTGTTGTGTATAAAAGGGGACTGTGTTCGCAAGTTCTGTGTGCTACTCTATGCAATACTGAAGGGTGTTGTATGGATTGTAGGACCACCCTTAAGGGTTAATAAACTTTGTCTTTGTACTTTGCAGTTTCCGTGCCAACTTCCTTGTAGATTCCATTACAGGAGAGCGAACCCTTGTGTCCTGCGGGCCTAGCTGCGCCCGTCACGTGGGGCTCATCGGCGACTCGGATGCTCGAAGGACTGGTCGTGACGAAGGTGAGGAATTTGGCCGGGGATGCGATCACCGCCAGAGGCATTTTAGTCCTGGCATCCCGAGGTTTTCTTCCTTCCCTTCCGAACTGACCATCTGGGTGGCGCCGGTCCTCGACTGAGACCTCTTTTGTCGGTTCTGCCGTGACAGCCGTTTGGGCGAATTTTGGAGCTTGGCAGTTGGAATCTGGACACTCTTGATTGGTCAGAACCGTTGTACGGTACTTTCTCCGAGTTTTTGAAGCCTGGGTTGGCTATTTGAGTTTGATTTGTGATGACCGGTCATATCTTGTATTGATTACTGTGAGAATATATGCGTTGCAACACATATAGGCAGGTAATGTGGAGATATTTCTCCGGAGCTGTGTAAATTTGAACGGCGCAAAGTTTAAGTGCCATTTATTTTTGATAATACTGCATATTTTGCATTATTTTTTGAGCATGCCTGCTTTTAGCGCACTCCGTAAGTGGTGCTGCTGCTTTGGAAACCGGTTAAACCTCGAGGAATCTGCTCCAGCCCCCCCAGAGGGGACTCCTAATAGGGATATGTATGTGAAGCATGGTCTTTCTTCCATAATGTACAGCACAGTATGGAGGAAATACACCAAAAAGGATCCTGAGTTGCGCTGGCCTTTGTATGGATCATTTGATATGCGTAAGATTGAGTATGTGGAACAGTGTATGTGTAAACGGCGTGCTCGTCAAGATATGTTTGAGTGTGTGCGATTATGGGTGAAGGAAGTGCGTGAGCGAGAAAAACTTGAGAAAGCGCTGTTTGATAAAGAGCAACGGAAGAATGATCATGTGCGAGCGCAGGAAGCGAAGCGTCGGGAGGAAAGAGAACAGACGGAGAGACAAGAGAAAGAGCGTAGGCTGCAAGTGTCGGGTCAATATGCTGTTCGGCAGCCTCTTTATCCTGTCCTTACTAATCTTGATGATGATTTTTTCCTATTAGATCGTTCCCCGCCACCTTATGTGGGTGCGTCTGCTCCGACAGTTCAGGATTCTGGATTGGGTAAAGATAAGATAGACACGCGATCCATGTTATCTCTTGAGCGCTCGGGTGAGCTTCGGAAACTTTCTTATCGTGCAGTTTCAAATAAGATGTCTTCTGCAGAGTTATTACCGGTTCTGGAAGGATGGCAGGATAGGGAGAAATTGTATTTTGCTGCCGTTTTCTCTGATGAAGTGGTTGCTGCCTTTCGAAAATATTCTGATGTTTTTGAGCCACAGGAGATAGTGTCGGATTCTAGAGCACTACGTAATGGTACTTTCTCTCCCTCTCAGGTGCCTGATGCGGTCCGACGTCTGTTTGCGCTACGGGATGAGATGCTTCAACTGCGGGACAAAGCGCGCCGGAACAAGGAGGAGGAGAGCTTGACCTTGCAGGCGGACGACCAGCAGCCGTCTTCCTCCCAGTCAGATAAGGGCGAACTAGTGCATGCTAAACCCATGCGAGAGGCGGCACCTTTGTATGTTCCTCCTAAAGGAGCGGGAACTAGTGCGGATATTACTTCTGTCGATGCTAAGGGATATTTTGTGTACAATTGGGTTTATACTCCCTGGCATAGGGCTGATGTTATGGCATTAAAGAATGCATTGCCTGACCCCCGCAATAATCCAGCGGCCTTTTACGAAGAAGTCGAAGGGGCCTTGAATTCTTGTACTATTACCTTAGCAGATTTAGATCTGTTCTTTGGGCTTATCTTACCACCGGATATGTGGCGATCTGTACGGAAGGTGGATGATCAAGCCGCTTTTAAGGCTAGGTGGTCTGAGATTGAGGATGAGGATAGGGAGAGGAAGCCCGCGCAGAAACCGCCTCAGATTATCTTAGATCTCCCCGCTGCTATTTTGACCAAGTTGAAAACAATTATTCCCCCTAAAAAGATTGACTGGAACATGTTAGCCTCGTGTAAACAGAAAGTTGATGAATCAGTTGCAGATTTCTTTACGCGCTTTGAGGAGACATTTCATGATTTTAGTGGTCAGTCACTTACGGATGATACGGGTCGACACCTTTTTGCTGATAAATATGTGGCGAATTTATTACCGGAAATAGCAGCTCGTTTAAAAGCGAGTGAAAGTTCTTGGTCCACCGCGTCTCCGACATCCCTCCTGACTATAGCTCAGTATTATGAGCGTCAGGAACAAGAAGCGAAGGGGCAGGAGGAGAAGAAATCGAAAGATTTAAAAACGAAGGTGATGTTAGCGCAAGTGTATGGTCCGCCTCGTCGGGGTGTCAATAGAGGTAGGGGATGATTCTATGGTCCCCCTTCGGGTCGATCAGATTTAAATAGGAATCAATGTGCGTATTGTAAACAGTCGGGTCATTGGGCCAGAGATTGTCCGGCGTTGTATGCATCTCGCCAGGGGCATAATCAAGGTCCACCGAGAGGTAGAGGGGGTTTCCCGAATCTCAGAGGGAATTCTAATGATCGTGCTCGTTTTGAACCTACCGTGCAGCAGCGAGATAGACCTAATGTCTTTGATCGACAGCACCAGTATCAAGTGTCAGGGACGGACCGCTCTGGGTACCATGATTCGCAGCATGCATAGGAATGCGTTGGATGGGGGTTAGAATCAGTTGAAGTGCCGGTTGATCAGAAGGGTCCTTATGTCTCAGCGAAGGTTTTGGGTTCTACTGATCGGTTCCTAGTAGATACAGGAGCGACTCGTAGCGCGCTGTCTAAACAATTGGTTCCGAGGGCTCCCCCATCTGGCTTAATGGTTACATCGGTAGGGTTTGATGGTACACTCTCTCGAAGCCCTCTTTCTCGACCCCTTGCATTCCAGGTTGATCCCTTTTCTGCACCCTGTCCGTTTTTGCTTGCTCCGAACACGCCTGACAACATTATGGGTCTTGATATGCTCAAGCACTTCAGAGCTACGATCCGCTGCTCCCCCGCTGGAGTACGTGTGATATTAAACGATAATCACCCTCTGACAGAACGGATGTGTGTGGTTGCAGAGGATACTGTGTTAGCTTCTCTCCCTCGTACTTTGTGGGCCATTTCGGATACCGATGTGGGACAGATGGTGATTCCGCCTGTCAATATTAGTGTCCAGGAGGGGCCGGTGTTACCACGCCTCCCTCAGTATCGTATTTCCCAGGAGGGGGAGGAGGCCCTTATACAGATTGTGCAGGATTTGATTAAGGTGGGAGTAGTGGAGGAAGTTCCCTACAACGTCTGTAACAGTCCGATTTTACCCATCTTGAAGAAAGATACGGATGCCAAAGTTTATCGGTTTATCATTGATTTGAGGGAGGTGAACAAGATCGTGATACCTCAGTATCCAGTGGTTTCTGATATCACGACGTTGCTCACTTTGGTGCCGCCAACGGCGACCACGTTTTCGGTTATTGATTTGAAAAATGCCTTCTTTTCGATCCCTATTCATCCTGATAGCCGATACCTTTTTGGTTTCACTCTGAATAATAGGTCTTATCGATTTTGTAGAGTTCCTCGGGGCTACACAGAAAGCCCTAGCATTTACAGTCAAGCATTGAAAAGGCAATTGGATTCTTTTGTTCTGCCTGAGGGTGTCGCCCTTATACAATATGTCGATGACATCTTGTTGGCGGCTGACACTCCTGAGCTGTGTGAGAAGAGTACGTTATCCTTGCTTTCCTTTTTGGCATTTCACAATCACAAAGTATCGAGGAAGAAATTGCAATTCTGTAGACCAAAGGTGACTTATTTGGGTCACCTTTTGTCTAAGGAGGGGCGTGCACTCACGCCAGATCGTATTCAAGCAATTTTGGACACGCCAGTGCCTTCCACACAGAAGGACGTGCGTGCATTTTTGGGTCTTGTTTCTTTTTGTAGGCAATGGATATTAGGGTTTTCACACATAGCCAAGCCATTATTAGCCCTTTTGACAAAAGACACACCTATTCCGCTTCCCTGGTCAAATGAGTGTGACATTGCCTTCCAGCAATTGCGACAGGCCCTTTGCGCAGCACCAGTGTTAGGGACCCCTGATTATACAAAACCCTTTTCGCTGTATGTGCATGAGAAAGATGGATGTGCATTATCAGTTTTAGTGCAGATGCACGGCGGCAAGCAGCGCCCTTGTGCATATTTTTCGGCTGTACTTGATCCTGTTGCCCGAGCATTGCCTGGTTGTTTTCGCTCGGTTGCGGCGACAGCTGTGTCAATACGCCAAAGCGAGGGAATTGTGTTATCTCGCAAACTGTTGGTATTAGTCCCCCATGCTGTTGATGCCCTGCTTAATCAGACAAAAACGCAGCATTTGACCAGTGCCCGTTTAACGGGATATGAGTTGACGCTTTTGGCTCCTCATATTACGTTAAAGAGGTGTGTAACGTTAAATCCGGCTACATTGTTGCCGTTTCCGGAAACTCAGTCTGAAGCACGAAAAGCACATGATTGTATTCTTGTGACTGAGGAACAGACAAAGGGTCGTATTGATCTCCAAGATACGCCCTTTCCAGATGTTGATGGAGAATTGTGGGTGGACGGATCATGCCTGAAGCTACCAGATGGTACGACTTCAGCAGCGTATGCAATTACCACACTGCAAACAATAGTGGAGACAGCACGCATACCACAGAAATCAGCTCAAGCAGCGGAACTTATAGCATTAACACGAGCATGTGAGCTCAGTACAGGATTGTGTGTGAATGTGTATACAGATAGTCGCTATGCCTTCGGAGTAGCGCATGATTTCGGCCTACTCTGGAAGGAGAGAGGGTTTCTAACGTCGCATGGAGTACAGATAATGCATGGAGAGTTAGTTCACAACCTTTTGACCGCATTGACATATCCGAAGAAGATTGCTATAATTAAATGTAGTGCCCATAAGAAAGTGGTTGATAAAGTTGGAGAAGGGAATGCTTTGGCAGACCGGGTGGCACGGGAGACTGCAATGCAGCCTAGTGCTACTGCCATGTACGTAGTGAAGTCGCAGGTAGAAAGATGGCACGATGCAAAGAGAGAAGTGCTGGAAATACAGAGGACCGCTTCTGACAAAGAACGGGAGCAATGGTCCAATGATGGAGAATTGGATGATGAGGGTTGTTGGAGAAATAAGCAGATGGATAGATGGAAGTTACCCACAGCTTTTGTACAGCCTATGGTTCAGATGGCACATGGGCTAGCACATGTTGGAGCTTCCGCAATTGTAAAATTGCTTACTCAAGTCTGGGAGCATCCAGAGATTGCTAGCACGGCAAAGAGGGTAGTGCAGACCTGTATGATTTGTCTAAGGTATAACCCAGGAAAGGGTACTCGAACTCCAGCAGGAGGATTTGTGACACCTACTGCACCCTTTGAGGTTTTGCAGATGGATTACATCCAGCTTGAACGCTGTAACAATTTGAAGTATGTTCTAGTAGTGGTTTGTGCCTTCAGTAAATGGGTTGAGGCATACCCTACGAAAGATAATACTGCAATGACTACAGCCAAGATGCTATTGAAGGAGTTCTTCCCTCGATATGGCGTTTGTAGACTGCTGTGGAGTGATAACGGACCTCACTTTATAGCGGATGTTATAAAGTATGTCCTGAAGGGTCTAGGCATTACCCAGAAGTTTCATGCAGTGTTTCACCCTCAGTCTGCAGGACTGGTTGAGAAGTATAATGGTACGCTGAAGCACAAGATCGCTAAGATCCAAGCTTCGACTTCTTTGACTTGGCCAGATGCTTTACCGCTGGCATTATTGTCAATTAGATCGATACCACATTCTCGAACCGGTCTCACGCCTTATGAGATGGTTTTTGGACGCCCAATGAATATTTGGGGTCCACCAAGGCCTAAGGCTGTGTATGATGTACCTTGTGTAATGATGAATGATTATCTGGCACAGTTAACGGATAACTTGGTTTCTATTCATCAACAGGTCCGAGAGGCGCTCCCTGATCGGTCCACAGGCGAAGGTCATAGTCTCCGACCTGGAGACTATGTTATGCTGAAGATTTTTAAAAGGACGAACAGCTTGGAGCCGAGATGGGTTGGTCCTGAGCAAGTCTTACTTGCAACGAGGACGGCTGTGCGGGTTTCCAACCGAAAGAACTGGATCCATTCCCTGCACTGTCGCAAAGTGCCGCCTGGATTGGCGGAGCCTGCTGTATTGACCGACCATCGAGAAATTCTGACTGCAGAGAAAGGCCGTGCTGTGGAACCGAACGACACTGAGGAGCTCTTTCCGGACCACGTGATTCCTGGAGGAAGACGATATCATCTCAGACCAAGGAAGTGAATTCTTCAGTATCAGGACAAGTTGTCAGAACGGCCCTTAGGTTAGTGAAACGGAGAGCCAATGTGGCAAGGGGGGGGGATCAGCCCTGCATTAGTGTAGCGACACCCGTCTTGGCCCGCTGGTGAAGAAATCAACCGCTGCCTAAGGGGAAGAGTTCTGACAACCTTTTAGTTTCAGGAAGATATTGATTTTTCATTCTAAAATGGAGAAAAAGAAAAATCCTTTGTGCAACAGGTTTTATTCTTACAGTAGCTATTGTTGGGATAACCACATGGTTTGTTGAGGATGTGACTCCTGCTCGAGAGTTGCTTGTTTTGACTACTCCAGTGCCTGAGGAGCACTACTTTTATACCCTTCCGTATCAAGAGTTGAAGCATCGCCAGTCTTATTTGAATAACACTTTCATCCAGATGTTGCATCATACCCATGTTGTATCACAAAACAACCTGAACTAGTCAAGTAAAAGAACCTAACCTTAGGGAGAAGGAAGGTATCAGAAGCCAAATAGGTTCTGAAATACCAAATATAGAAAAAGGAAAAGATTGTCCTTTTCTTGAGTCCCCTCACTCACCAGGGTTTCCCCACGGTGACATGCTTCATCATTGGGGTCCTCCCAGTCCTCTACGGACTGAGGCGTGCTGCGACTTGCGGATTACGTAGGAGCACTGGAAAATCAGACTATGTGTAGTGCAAGTGAAAGTGGAGTGGATTTGTGAAATTAAAATTAATCAGCTAGTGGGCCAAAATAGACTTTAATAATGCTCTAAGCTGAAGAAATTAAAAATGGGGTGATATACTAAGTCCAGTGTGACAGTGCCACTCCTAGTCAACCTTGATACGGTGAAAAATGAAAAAACGCATCGGAAAACCTACTGGGGCCAACACCTTCCGGACCGCAGAATGCCCCAGTAGGTTTTCCGATGCGTGGCTGTCCTGGTACAAATGTATTAGACCGCCATTGCCCCTCCGTTGACCATGAGGCATATCAATGTCCTTTAAAAAAAGTTTCCTGACGTACAAAACGTATGTATTATAAGTTACGCATGCCTCACTGTTGCAGCGTTTTTTCATTTTTCACCGTATCAAGGTTGACTAGGAGTGGCACTGTCACACTGGGCTGGTCCCAGTGTTGTCCTGACGAAGAGCTGGGGAAGCTCGAAACTAGTTGACAATACAATATGCTAGGTACACCTATTTCATTATAACTAGGGACCTTAGTATATCACCCCATTTTTAATTTCTTCAGCTTAGAGCATTATTAAAGTCTATTTTGGCCCACTAGCTGATTAATTTTAATTTCACAAATCCACTCCACTTTCACTTGCACTACACATAGTCTGATTTTCCAGTGCTCCTACGTAATCCGCAAGTCGCAGCGCGCCTCAGTCCGTAGAGGACTGGGAGGACCCCAATGATGAAGCATGTCACCGTGGGGAAACCCTGGTGAGTGAGGGGACTCAAGAAAAGGACAATCTTTTCCTTTTTCTACATTTGGTATTTCAGAACCTATTTGGCTTCTGATACCTTCCTTCTCCCTAAGGTTAGGTTCTTTTACTTGACTAGTTCAGGTTGTTTTGTGATACATATACTGCTGGAGGGTGAACCTAACCATCAACCTCTTTTTCCCCCCCTTATTTTGATAATCATACCCATGTTGCCACTAATGCTACGAACTGTTGGATATGTGGCATGATGCCAGCGCACCAGAAGAAAGGAGGAACTCCGTTCATACCTCTTCCTTTTTCTCATAATGGCTCTTGTAGAGCATGGTACACTTTGCTTTTTGCCACTCGGAAACCTACAGTGGGACGGTTACTCTTCAGACTTAATAGGGAATGTCATCAAGATAAAGATGGTTATCCACAAGCGAATGGGACAATTTGGGAATGGGAAGAGTATCGACCAGACAATGAATCGATTCCCTATATTTTCACGAACACTAGGGACACTGTGGGGAAAGACCGATTCGTGATTCAAGTGGCACAAGCTCAAGCGGACCTGTGTGTCCAGAGTGTGGGTTATATTCCTGTTTGTGTTAGTGACTGTATCACTACCTTAAACATCGACGGGTTGAATAACAGTACCTTCTTAGCATCCCATAATACATACTTCGTATGTGGAAATAAAGGTTATTATCGTTTGCCAGCCGGTTGGTCTGGAGTATGTTACGTAGCATTCCTATTACCTCCTGTGTTCTTGGCACCTGCATCTTATCATAAAGATTTGAAGTTGTTGAATAATGTGACTGTAAATAGGTATAAACGTACTCTATCTATTGATGATGTTGACCAAACCGATACTAGCCTGCAGCAGTATATTGATTTTAATTTAGGATTGTTCTTCTTTGTTGGAGCTGCCCTAAATAGTAGGAAAGTTCGAAGGTTAACAAGAGTTGTAGAGGCTGTGACAAATCAAACCGCTGCTGCTCTTGGGAATCTTACGGAAGAATTACAAATTACTAGAATTGTTGCATTGCAGAATCGTATGGTGTTAGATGTTATGTTAGCTGACCGAGGTGGAGCATGTAAAATTATCGGAAGTAGTTGTTGTGTGTTTATTCCTGACCACACGCCATCAGTCTATAATGCTGTCAACAAGTTACATAAAATTGCAGCTGAAATCCATACAGAAAATGGCACTTGGACCTTTTCTGGATGGTTTTGGGCATTGATCACCACATGGGGGTGGAAGGTTTTAACTGGTCTCTGTATTATCGTAGCAATTCTGTTTTCCTGTTGCATTTGTATCCAATGTGGTCCTTTACTCTGTTCCCTATGTGTGTCACTCTGTATTCCTGATGAGAAAGCTATTGCCAATGTCACTTACCAGAAACATTTAACTAAAGAAATAGAAGAAATGATGAAAATTGACATATACGATGATTATTCTAATAAACCGGATGTCTTCAGTAAATGCTGAAAGGGTCGTCTGTTGAAAATTGAAACAACGATGTGATTAAGCATTCACTAAAGACATGAATTCCCCTTTAGGACCGAGTTTCTTCCGTTATGTTGACTAAAGTCTGGACTCCATTTTGTATTGTCATGTCTCCACGTGCTCAGCACGAGAAGAGTCCTATCTTCGTGTTAGTTGCTCTTGTAATCTTCCTAGTAACAGTCTATAAATAGCCCCTTTGTCCGTCTGGCGCATGCCCAGGCTTGACCACATCTGTTATCAGTTAATCCTCGCTTGACCATGTTTTCGCGGGCTTAGAGATGTGTTAACTCCGCCCACATATTGATTCTGTATCGAAAATGTCCATAAAAGGTAATGTTCTTCGTCTCATGTTGTATCCACCCACTTATGAGCCCCTCTGTTGTGTATAAAAGGGGACTGTGTTCGCAAGTTCTGTGTGCTACTCTATGCAATACTGAAGGGTGTTGTTTGGATTGTAGGACCACCCTTAAGGATTAATAAACTTTGTCTTTGTACTTTGCAGTTTCCGGGCCAACTTCCTTGTAGATTCCATTACAGGAGAGCGAACCCTTGTGTCCTGCGGGCCTAGCTAGGGCCTGTATTCATCAGAGACAACTAGTGCGTGTACACACAAGTGGTCCAAATGGGCTTCCCTTGCAATGGCATTCCAACGCTACTTTCTGGATAGTAATAGAACTGGCTCATCTTGGCCTTCATCATTTTACAGTCCCCAATCCCGTGTTCAGAAGCATCTGTCTGGACAATAAGTGCTCTACTAAAGTCGGGTGCTTTGAGGACATGTGCCGAGCACATGCCTTCTTTCAGGGTGTCAAAGACCGCCTAACACTCTTCAGTGTATAAAACTTTTTTTTAAATATCTTTAGTGTCATTTTTCTTTAATTCAACATTAATACAGTTTATAATTTCAAGCAATTAAAGCAAGGTCCTTTTAACATTTTCACGCAGAGGCATTGACAAGTGCAGCATTGATACAAAAGTCAGTATTATATACTTCTCGAATTCCCTGCGTCTCAGTCCCATCCCTCCCCACCCCCCTCTATCCTGTGATTTGGGTGACCATTTACGAATCTTCCATCTGAAGGCCATAGTATTGTATCCACGGATTCCATATTTTCTGGAACTTTTTTGGGCAGCCCCGGGCCACATATGTGTTCTTTTCTCCTGTCATATACATATCCATTGCCTTCTTCCACTCATCCAATGTGAGCCCCTGTGTCGTCCCCCATTTACGTGCCAAATCTCTCTTGGCAACCATCAAGCCAAGATTGTTTAATAGTAACTTCAACTTCAGGAGGTCCACTTCAGTATGTATGCCTAGTAGCACAAATTTGGGGTCTCTAGGGATCTTATCCCCCAAAACAGCCTCCAGCTCAATCAGTATGCTTTCCCAATAAGCCTGTATTTTCTGACACTCCCATATCGTATGAAATTAGGTACCAGATTCCTCGTTACATCTAAGGCAGTTGGGTGTATCTGCCCTCCCTATTCTGTGTAAATGAGATCTATCATAGTAAGTCCTATGCAAGTACTTGAATTGAATAAGTCTAAGCCGTGACTTAATGGCTATCTCCAGTGGGTGCATCAACACAGTTCCCCAATCTAAATCGTCTAAGACTCCCAGTTCAATTTCCCACTTAGCCCTTAGTTTCAGGAGAGTGTCTGCTTTATTGTTTATTATGGCCCAATATGTCCAGGAAACTGCTTTTTCGTTAATTTCGCCCATGAGGAGTCTTCCCTCTAACGGGGCATATTTGGGGAAATCCTCTGTGTCTATACGGTGCGCCTCCCACGCGTGGGCCAATTGCAGATATTTGTAGTACTGTTTCTGATGTAGATCATATTCCTTCTGGAGGACGGGAAAAGTGGCAAGACGCGTGGGCCAATTGCAGATATTTGTAGTACTGTTTCTGATGTAGATCATATTCCTTCTGGAGGACGGGAAAAGTGGCAAGTTCCTTGCAATCTAGTATGTCTTTGATTTGGGAGATACCAGCAGATCCCACTTTTTGAACCCGCTTAATTTTGTAAATTCTTCAAGTCTCCCTCCCACCCAGATAAGGGTTTCTCTTTTAACTCTATTGTTCCATTTTATTTGCCTTTCTGCTTTTTTCCAGGTGGCAATCACCACCTGCATGGCTATTAATCATTTTGCAATTCCCTTCCCTCCATAAAGGTAGTGTGTGTGTGGATGTATTTCAAATTACGTGCGTTCCAACGCATATGTAGGATGGTCGCCGAGCATTTGTTCCCAGTTGTTGACAACTATTAAATGGGTGGCCCAATAATAGGCTCTGATATCTGGTAATGATATGCCACCATTATACTGATTGCATTGTAGCGTGGCTAAGGCCACTCTGGTGGGTTTTCCATCCCAGAGGAATGTACGTAGTGCGTCATCTGTCTTAACAAACACATCCTCTGCAACTGGGTAGTATGTATTCTGGAGGATGTAGAGGAATATAGTAAATATTATCATTTTATATAGTGTGGCCCTGCCTAGAAATGTCAGGGGCAGCGCTTTTCAGCTTTCTATGTCCATTTTAAATTCACTAAGGAGTCTGTAGAGGTTACGGTTTAGAGCTTCCCGTTGATCAGTGGTAGCGTAAATGCCTAAGTATCGTATTCCATTGTTTTCTACCTGGAGTTGGCTCATGCAGTCAAGAGAACCCCAACCCTGGTTTACTGGATAGAGGCAGGATTTCTCCCAGTTAATTTTGTATCTGGCATGTATACCATAGCATTCGAAACTGTCCAGTATTCGTGGGAGCGTCATCCTGGGATTCGTGACATAGAGACGGATATGATCCGCATATAATGATTTGCAAAAGTCCGATTGGCCGCACTCTGCTCGTCCTACCAGCGTGTTACCCCAAGGCATTGTGGTCCATGAAGTAGCGTCGGCGAATACGCCTGTGCCAAAGTTTTAAGTGAAAGTAAGTGTCGCGTTAGCCATCCCTGGACACGTGTTTCGAGGTAGTTGCCTCTCAACTACCTCGAAACACGTGTCCAGGGATGGCTAACGCGACACTTACTTTCACTTAAAACTTTGGCACAGGCGTATTCGCCGACGCTACTTCATGGACCACAATGCCTTGGGGTAACACGCGGGTAGGACGAGCAGAGTGCGGCCAATCGGACTTTTGTTTGCATTCAGGCTCCCTTGAGCCGGTGGGGCTGACGAGCCAATGGATCAGCACCTGTGCGCCATGAGTGGTACTTTACCTGAGAATACTTTTTTTTGGCATCCTACGCAGCAACCCTACACATATACCTACTCCCTGCCGACGAGAGGGAACTACCTCGAAACACGTGTCCAGGGATGGCTAACGCGACACTTACTTTCACTTAAAACTTTGGCACAGGCGTACTCGCCGACGCTACTTCATGGACCACAATGCCTTGGGGTAACACGCTGGTAGGACGAGCAGAGTGCGACCAATCGGACTTATATAATGATTTGCGTTAATCTGTAATCTCAGTTTAATTGCGCAGAAAACCTGTCATGTCCTGGTGTGTTCTGATGAAGCACGCAAGGGTCTCCAGTACAAGGGCAAAAAGGATGGGGGACACCCCTGTCGTGTCCCGCGTTCTATTGAGAATTCCCCGTAGATTGCTCCATTTACCCGTACCCGGGCCATTGGCTGCTCGTATAAAATAGTTATCCATTGCCTAAATTTGGGACTAAAGCAAAACTTTTCCACTGTTGACATGAGAAAGGGCCAGTGAACAGTGTCAAATGCTTTTTCTGCATCGAGTGTTAGTATTAAATGTGGGTTTGTCATATTGTTGGCTACTTCTAGCCAATTATGTATTCTCCGTAGGTTTATTCTCGTGGACCTCTTAGGCATAAGGCCAGATTGGTCACCATTGATAAGGCTGGATATGACTGTTGTGAGCCTGCCTGTGAGTATGCATGCCAGTATCTTCGTTTCTATGTTAAGGAGTGAAATGGGTCGATACGAGCTGCATTTCTGTGGCGGTCTATCTTTCTTATGTATTACCACTATTGTGGCTGTTCGTAGGTCTTTCGGCAGGCTGTCCACAGTTTGTGCTTCTAGAAACAGGTTCAGAAGATGGGGCTTAATAGTGCCGCATTTTGTTCAAAGAATTCTGGTGGTAGTCGATTTGGACCTGGGGCTTTCCCAGGCTTCAGATAGCTTCTCTGACTTCCTTAAGTGTTATTACTTCCTCCAATACTTGAGCTTCCTCTTTTCGTAATCTGGGTACCTCAAATGCGTCTGGATATCTTTCTATCTGTATAGAACATTCTTGGGCTGCTGATTTGAGGTGAGTTCTGTCAGGGGGTGCAATAGTGCCATAACCCTCTATGAATGCATGTTCAGCGACCGGGTTCATGTAGATCTTGAGCATAAATGATGAGCTGCAAAGGAGCCCTAACTTACATTTCTAAAGGTCAGCAGTTGATACTGCCAGTCATCACTTGTACACCTCTCGGGTTAAGATAGGCAGCCAATTAGGGTAAAGTAGGGTTGCTCTATGTAGTGTGGCCTCTGGGATAGCATCCTTCCTGAAAGCTTGGATGCATGAGGAGGAGGGAAAGAAATCAAAGGTGGGTTTGTACTCTAGACAAATCTCATCCATCTTGAAAACGCCATTATTACACAAAGAACAGGTAACCCAAATAACAGATGCACAGTAAAGGTTCACAAAGCCTTTTACTCTGCTTGCTCACTTTGATGCTGGCTACATGTTAATCCAGCCAGGACTCTGCTTAATTTTTGTTCACAGTGAATTTATTAAATAAAAAAATATGAAGAAGGCCCATTTTCCCAAACATCTGTACCAAATTTACAAAGGAGGCCAGTGAACAGCTCACTCAGTGCTCCTAGGTAACTCACAAACTATCCATATGCTACAACCAGGAAAAGCATAGGCTAAGTGTGTTAAGAAGGGGGTACACCCACGAAATAAGGGTGGGGAGACCCACTAGGTGTCTCCTCTTTCGGCGTCCTGTCTTAGACAGCTGGATTAGAGAAAGTGCAGGCCTCCAGTGCTCTTAGGAACGCTGGGAGAGCCTGCTCTGTCCAATCCTGCTGCTGCTTTCATGGTGTGAAAGCCGAACCAACATTGAGTAGGGCAGTTCCTTGCATCTGGAGCTTCCAGGAGGAGAGAATACACCCGATGGAGGACGACATCGTGCTGCGTAGAAAAGTGATTTTTTTTTTGTGCCCCCACCCTGCCCCTCTACCCTCGGTACAAGCCAGCCGCCACTGCCTGTGACACTGTTGAGTACAAATATTCCATTTTGGGAGCCTTTGCTTCCGAAGCTAAAAATTGCAGGATAAACTTGAGCAACGACAACAAACTTGTCCCACTAGCACAGCTGCACTGTTTCTGGGACTTTGGTCCATACAGCTAAGTGAGTTGAATGAGGGAATGTAGTGGGACTTGCTTGAAAAGAGAAATACTGTACAAGAGTTCTATTGTAGTGGATATGATTTGGATTGCAAAGAAGAATTTGAAATAGGTTTTTCAAAGTTACTATGATGGGTTAAGTAAGATCTTAATTAAAGGCATAAGAAGAAGAAGAACATTTTTATTTGCATAATTAATTAAAATTATTACAAAGTTCGCATAGTAAAATAACATTACAAGATTATAAATGTTTATTTAAAAAGAAAAAATACTAGGGATAATTACTCTTAGCTACCATTTCTTTTGGGGAAGGTGCATATACAGTCCAGAATTTAAGAAGTCCCAGGTGGCCCACTGTCTGTTTGGCCCTCCTGTTCTATTAATTCTAGGCTTTTTTTTGCTTCTTCCAGAAATTTGACTCCGCGGCATGCCAAGATTATGGAGGAGCCTCTGATCCAGCATGTGACTGCGTGTCTGCAAGAGCGAATGTTTCGCTCGTTGAAGATGGGTTTCAGTAAGAATCGTCTCTGGTTTATCAAGGCCGGGCATGTACAGAAAAGGTGGACCAAAGTTTCTGTATTATACCCGCAAAGGCGGCATCGTTTCGTCTGGTGAGGCGGTTTCCAAGATGGTAGTCGGTCTTTTGAGACATGCATCCCCATCCGATAGGCTATAAATGCCTTTTTGAGGTGACCGTTGAAGTGGGATGCTAGATATGGCAGTGGTTTTAGAGTTGTGAAAGAGTTCATGATGGTCCAGCCATGCCGACGTTTTGCCAATGTCTCTTTATCCTCCATAAAGGATTTCCTTTTTGCCACTGCGTTGGCTAGTTTGCTTAGCGTTGCCTTGTCTGTCCCTGATTTCCAGACTGATTCCAGCTCCAACTTTTCCACACATAGTTTCAGATATTGTCCCCAGCTGTTCGGCTTTTCAGTTTCCCCACTTTTTTTTATTTCCTCCCAGCTTAGCCAGTCCAATGTTTCTGAGTGAGCAGTTCGAAGTTTATGACAGAGTTTCACGAAGCCGCTCATGCTCCGGTACTTCTGATTTTGCAGACCAAATTCAAGCCTGACTTGTGAGGCTGAGGCAGATTTAGGCAGGTTGAAGACCGCTTTGTAAATTTTGATCTGTAAGTTGTTTAAGCTGTGGTAAATATAAATTACCTAGACTTAATTTATGCGGTAAAATACAATACGAATAACTCAGTAAAAATAAGAGGCAGAATCCGTGGTATTCGAGGGTATAATAGGGAATTTATTCCTTACAAAGGAATGATGATTCGAACCAGGCAATCGAGTTCCGTCACCACGAAGGTTCAGGAAGGGATCAGCAATACATTATTGACAGGTTATAGCATATATAGTAATGCATTACAGTAGAGACAGATGCAGGAGGCGTAACAGCTGATAAGAATACACATACGTAATAGAAAAGGCGTTACAATAGGCGTGCATAGAGGCGTATACTAAAAACGTCATTATGATGATGACACAAGTGGGTGGATCCATAAGAGGATCCTGCTAAGTCAGCAAAAAATATATGGCAGAGATGCGCGCGCAGCTGCATGACGTGTGATTGACGTGTAACTAGAGGGTGAAGGGAACTTGACATTTAGCCCTACATGAGGAGACAGAAGTCTGGGGTGTCAGGACACCCTAGTCCTAAATCATATCTAATATCTTGTGTTTAAGGAACTATATTATCTGGAAGGAAAGGTCTTTTCGGACAAAGCCTATTCTATACTGACTGCTAGTGCGTGTACAAGCGTCTAAGTGTCTACATGAGATGCGAGGGGGCATGGGCCTACCATGGTAACGAGAGTCATGAATTACTTGCACGGAGACAGTAAGGCCGGGCCCTTTGCTCTGTAGCTGGAGGGATGTTTACCTAAGCTACTTAGACAGGAATGCATTTCTTGAGGAGCGGAACAGATAACTTGAAGGCTGAATACAGTTTTGGCAGGCAACAGGCCGGGCTAGGCACCGTTAGCCGTGCAAGAAGTAAGACAAAGTTCATGGATACAGATGCAGGTCCAGGCTGGAGCATTCAGAGGCAGAAACAGGAAAAAGCTCGATGGCAGAATTCAGGGCCTACCTTGCCAGAGCTGGAAAACGTGAAAAGTATACCATATAAAGACGGTGGCAAGGCATACTTAGGAACGGAAATATCTGACCCATTCATGGCAGATCTGAAAGAGGACATATTAACGTTGGACACAATTGTATTTGCGTCTTCATAGCTGGAAGTGGAGGGAACATACATGTACTTGTAACATGTACATGGAGCCGTTGGGGTCTAGATAGGGGACACAATTGACCATAAAAATTCATATTTCCTCATTCCCTCCTTGTCCCCTACGACCCTTCATGAAATATCGATCTTCAGGAATCCATCAATCTGTTCATGTAATATCATTTGCTCTTCTTTCTTCTTCCGGGATCTTGAATGAAAACTTGAACGTGGAATACACGATGTGGCACACAGGCCGCAAATCGCTGGTCCACATTGTAGACATAGGCAGCAACTGAATACTATGAGAAATCCAATACCTAGGAAGGATAGGACTTTCCATCCCCAGGCTGACAACACGCTCCAGAACCAACCGGACCATGTCCAGGTGCCTGCATTCTGATGTATCTGGTTCGCAATCTTGTGAAGACGAGTTATGGCTTTATATACGGATGGCGCGTTTTCTGGGATGAAAACACAGCAACTTGATCCGATGACCCTACAAGCTCCGCCCCTATCTGCTAGGATGACGTCAAGGACAAGACGATTTTGGAGAACAACAATCCGCATCGCAGACTGCTCCTCTGTTAAGTTGCCTAGGGCAGAGGTAGTTTCATTCACTACTGCTTCAAGGGTTCTGGTTAATCTACGTATCAGTTTACTGTTTGAGACAACACCTATGTAAGGAAAGAGACCTTTATTGAAGTCGGTATATTGTTCCCATGCTGTTTCGGTGTAGTCAACAATCGGGATATCTCTCTGGGGTCTATGGTGTACTAGATTGGTATTTCTATGATAATCAGGAGGGGCTAGGAAAACAGGTGGCAGAAGGAATGCAATGTAACAGGTACCATCCCAATCTAGGGGTAGGCGTATATATGCGGTGTGACCACAGATGAAGTAGGAATGACGGGAAGCTCTAAATGTAGACTTGCCTTTATCACTGAATTCGATCACGGTAGTACATTTACTATGACCCAGGTGTACTGAACCATTCTTTCTTACACATAATTCACCTTTGACTGGTAATACGGACATAGCAGGCAAGATTAGTGTAGCTTCAGATTCAACATTTAGAATCATGAGGTTAAGTGTAAAATTACCTAATCCATATACTTCATTTTCTAGGTCAGTTCCTGTTCTTTTGGGAAGTCCCTCCTTGTTAGGATAACAGGCTTTAAGCAAAACTAAGTTCAGGTTTCCCCATACCCAGTTGCTCTGGTAAACTACGGTGTTTGAATCTAAAGAGTTAATCAAACTAAACCATGCTCCACAGGAACCATTGTGTGTGAACGGATACGGAAAGAGAGGCAGAACTCCTTTGTATCTCTGATAGGGAGGGAGTCGGCCACATATCCAACAATTTGTAGCGTTGCTGGTCTGATGGAAATGGTGTAACATACTAATGAATGTGTTGTTGCGCAGCGCAAATCTATAGGACAACTCATGTGGAGGTAGTTCACTAAAAGAATGTTCGGCAGTAACATTATAAGCACGCTTGAAAATAGGATAGTACATGTGTAACAGTATACTTGCAGCAATAATAAAAAGACTTAGAAAAAACATAATCAACAATGTCACTATACAGTGACTATGAAGTGATTTACAGTATGCATCTTTCTTGAGCTGTTTCTGTCTATTTCTCTCTCTCATTCGGTCTAGAGGATACATGTCAAAGACTTAATTCAACCGATTCACCTTGGAGAGGACTTAAACAATCGAATTGTCTGACTTGCTAGACCTTAGTTTCAGTTTGTATTCCTGTGATTTGGTCTGTTCAACCAGGGGGAGTTTTGAATCAGTCTCTGGAAGGGGGCAGGGCTGAGAGTTCAGATCGGATGGTAGTCCATGAAATTTCTTGATATGACTCGAGTGTAACCAACCCTTGCGACCCTCGACCTTCACTGCTGTCCTCGTCGTTAGAAGAACCAGCTTCGGTTGTTGCCAACGAGGCTCCAACGGGCTTCTCCTGTCGAAGTTTCTGACGAAAACTAGGTCCCCCGGAACCACTTCATGGGGCTTTACCTCGGTGTTGTCGGGAAAGGCTGCAGCTACCTGTGAACGGCAAGATTGTAGTGCAGACATCAAGGAAGCAAGGTAATCTGTCAGCATATTACAATCAACATCAGTTATTTTACGAGGTATAGGCGTCCCCCACATATTTGGTGGCCTACCGAAGACCACCTCGTACGGGGATAGCCCTGTGCGAGAATGGGCTACCATTCTCATGTAAAATAGTGCAACCGGTAAGGCCACTATCCAGTCGACACCTTTCTCTCTACAGATTTTAGAAAGTCGTATTTTCAGGGTCTGATTATGACGTTCCACGAGACCTGCTGCCTCGGGATGTCGGACACAGTGGAATTTCCATTGATAGCCTAACAAGAGTGAAATGTGTTTCATTAGCTCGGATGAGAACGGCTGGCCATTATCTGAGTACACCATACGGGGCAAACCATACCGTGGGAAGAATTCACGAACTAATTGTTTGGCAGTAGTCGGGGCAGTGTAATCTGAGACGGGATACGCCTCTGTCCAACGGGAAAGAGCGCATACAACTACGAGGACATATTTGAATCCTCGACATCGTTCCATCTGGATATAATCCATCTGGAGGACTTCAAAAGGGTGATCGGGAGGTTGAAATCCACCCTGCTCTACAGGTACGCCTTTACCTTGATTGAACTGACAACAAATCATACAAGTTCGGACTTTCTGTTTGGCTGCAGCTCGTAAGTGTTTGTTGAACCAAATGTGTTGAATACTGTCTAACATGGCTTTTTCTCCTAGATGTGCTGGACTATGTATTGTGTTAATGATAACTTGAACCATTGAGTCGGGGAGAAACCATATAGATTTTCCCTTCGTCATCCATCCCTGATCTGTTTGGATCCCTCCTAATTCAGTCCATTTCTTTATTTCCTCTGGTGTAGCATGTGTCTGTATGTCAATTACATCAAGGGCGGGATCCTTAACTGTCATGCAGTGTGTCAGTGTCGGAACTATTGTCTTTGTCAAGTCAGTTGCATGAGTCTGATTCTGTGCTGTTTGCTTAGCTGTTCGGTCTGCTAGGTCGTTACCCTGGGAAATACTATCGGTGACCTTTGTATGAGCTTTACACTTCATGATAGATATTGAAGTAGGCAGATGTATTGCATCTAATAGAGCTTGAATGAGGGGACCGTGTTGAATGTTGGCGCCGTGGGAAGTCAAATAACCTCTCTCTCGCCAAAGGACTCCAAAGTCGTGTACGACTCCGAAAGCATAACGTGAATCTGTATATATGTTAACTTTTCTATTCTTGGCTTGAATACAGGCTTGTGTCAGAGCAATAAGTTCTGCTGCTTGAGCAGATAATGTGTCAATACAATTTGTTTCAATGACTTCGGTGTCTGTCGTGACTGCATAAGCGGCCACTAACTTTCCTGTACTTGTTCTCATACATGAACCATCTACATAAAGTGTCAGGTCTGGATCTGGTAATGGGACATCTGTCAAGTCTTGTCTGGGTTTCGTCGTAATAGTAATGACTTCAATACAATAATGTGCCAGTGGGTCTGTTCCACTTAATGGCAAAAGTGTGGCAGGATTTAATGTACTACAACGTCTGATTTCTATGTGTGGCTGAAACAATGTGAGTTCGTAACCTGTTAGTCGTGCTATAGTCAAGTGTTGTGTCTGTGTCCGGTTCAAGAGAACTTCTACTGCGTGTGGTACCTGTACTGTCAATTGATGTCCTAATACTATGGAATCGCTTTGTCTAATCGCTAAAGCTGTCGCTGCAACTGATTTCAGACACGCAGGAAGAGCTTGAGCTACGGGATCTAATGTGCTAGAAAAGTAAGCGCATGGTTTGTGTGATCCTGCTTGTTCCTGAGTGAGTACTGACAAAGCAGTACCTTCACGTTCTGTAACAAAGAGTGTAAAAGGTTTACTGTAACATGGTGTCGCTAAAACAGGTGCTTGGCATAGAGCTTTCTTTAAGTCTTCAAAAGCTTGTGTGTGTTCTGGAGTCCAAGGGAGGACAGTCGATGTCGCTGCCTCCTGGGTTGTCAACTGAATGAGTGGTTTTGCTAAAAATGCATATTGGGGAATCCACTGCCTGCAGTACGAAGTGAGGCCTATGAAGGCACGTACCTCCTTTTGTGTCTTGGGTGGTGGCATGTTTACAATTAACTGGATGCGGTCAGGTGTGAGCTGTCTCCCCCATTTGGACAGCAAGTGCCCTAGGTACACAACTTGCTGGGCACAAAATTGCAGCTTTGAAGGGGACACCTTGTGCCCCTTGTCGGCTAAGAAATGTAAAACCGTCAGCGATGCTTTTTCACATTCGTGTTCGCTTCGGGCGGTGATCAGTAGATCATCGACATACTGAAGCAGTGCAGTGTTAACAGGCATGTGGATACTGTCAAGTTGTCTTTTCAGTGCTTGGCTGTAGATGCTAGGACTTTCTGTAAATCCTTGAGGTGCGCGTGCGAATTTAAAACTTCGTCCATTTAAACTGAATCCGAACAAATATTGGCTTTCCGGATCGATAGGGACGCTGAAGAAGGCGTTCTTGAGGTCAATTACAGTAAAGAACGTTGCCTCTGAATCAATAGCTGTCAGTAATGAAGAGATATCTGGGACCACGGGATATTGTGGTAAAATGCATTTATTCAATTCTCGCAGATCAATAACTAATCGATATACTGGGGGTGCTTTTGGATCAGTTCGTTTAAGAATCGGAATGATCGGAGAATTACATATATTGGAGTCGGTTTCTACAACCACTCCTTGTGCAATGAGCTCGTCAATGATTTGCAGTAAAGCCACTACAGCATCTGGCGGTAACTTGTATTGTCGCATTCGTGGTAGTACCACTCCTGTTTTGAGTGTAACTCGATATGGTGTAATGTGCATACAACCTACATCAGTGGGGCCTTGTGCCCATAAGTGTGCAGGTAGATTCTGTAACCGGTGGTCCATGTCTCTAGACACGTAGTGACCTTTAAAGTCACGCAAAAATAGTCGTACTCCGTCCGGAGAACAACATATTATAGCTCCCAGAGCTTTCAATGTTTTTATACCTAACAAGTTTTCTGGACATGATTTCGTAAGCAATAGATCTGTAGTCCGTGTCAATGGACCGACTGTAAATGCAAGTGGTTGCGATACTTCGTTAATAGTAGGCTTTCCTGAAAAACCAAGGGAAATATTTTGTGAGCCTGAGAGGGGTGCCCCTGGGACTTCATCGTGACTTATAGTTGTTCTGCTTGCCCCTGTATCAAGTAGAAACTTTCTGTCTTTCCCTAATACTTGACTCTGTACATAAGGACCCTCTTGATCTACAGGAACCTCAATAAGGGGTAAGCCAACTTCCCTCTCTAGGCTGTTTCATGTGTAGCGCTGATACTCTGGATAGTCATTTTGTGCATACTGGTACATCTGTTGTGTCGTGTTTTGTGTTGCAGCAATAGGCTGTGGCTGTGGTTGTGGTACGGTCTGGTGTGCAGCTTGCACAGGCTGTACATTCTGAGGTGCTTGTTGTTGGATCTGATCCTGTCTAGGCGGACGTGGTCTCTCCTTGGTTTTACCCGTAGAGATATTATGTTTCAGAACTGCACAATCGTTTATATAATGACCTGGCTGTTTACAATAGTTACATGTCCCTTTAACGGGAACCGCTGAGTTACTGGACTGTGTCGCACCCTTTTTATGACCGTCAGCTGGAACTGACTGAGCGACAAGCATTTTCATTTTCGTGTCTTTCATACGTCTTTGTTCGTGTTCTTGTTCTTCTCTAATTCTATTCTGGTGATACTGTAACATTTGTAACATTTGTGAAGGAGTGTTAGCTTGCCAAGTGCTCTCAACTTTCAATACTCTGTTTTTAACCTGCGGCAGGGAATTCTCGACTAGTTTTGTTACAAAAAGATGTGGATATGAATCACTACTTGCTTTCAGGCCGCTATTAATACCAAAACATTTCTCAAATCGGGAATAAAAATCACTAGTGTCTTCATCAGGTTTCTGTTTACAGGCTGAGATTGCTCCCCAATCTTCCTTTTTCGTAGTTAATAAACGTGGCAATACTTGCACTAATAATCCTGGCAATGCTTTTGTTTTGTCCCCAAGCCCTACGCCTGCAGTTCTGCTATTTTCTTCCGTTTCTAATGCGGTCCAATCAATCTTTTGGTCTCCCACCTCCCATTCTTTTTCCTTGAGTTTCTCATAAATACCGGCAGGCAATAATACTTTCAATATTTTCATAATGTCAGGATAGGTATAATCACCCATGAGCAACATGTCCTTTAGTTCACGGTGAAAACCTGCTGGATCTTTGTCATGGCTGGGCACTAATTTTTTCATTTCCAATAGTTCTATTTTAGTTATGGGCGTGTACACAAACACGCGTCTAAACGTATTGTCATCATTTCTTACTGGGTGTACTTCGCGTAAGGGATTCTGTCTGTCTATGTAATATGTTTTTCTCTCCATGGAAGGAGCTGGATCATGTTCTGGACACAAAAAGGCACTATATCTATGTCTGTATTCTAGAATTACTTTGATTAGATCGGTACCTAAACCTCTCCATTTGTTCATGAGTAGTTCTATCAATATATCAGGTAGGGGACCAGGATCGGAGTGTTGGCCTTTATATAATATAAGGAGATGTTGTATCATGTATATACTAGCTAAACGTTGTTCATCTGGGGCGAGATTCAGAAACGTGTGTGCTAGCGCATCATCACTGTATTTTTCAGAGCTGTCAGCCCATTGTACTGCTGACCTGGCTAATTCTTGGTCATCCATAGAATCGAGCATATGGTACCCCCTTCGTTCTCGAAGTAATTTATCAGTAGCCTGGAATAAGTGTTCAGGGGTCCTTAGATTTGAGATAACTGTTTGAAAAATTCTGTTACATTCTGGACGTATCGGACGTATTGTTTTATCAAAAGATCTTCCTTTTCCTACATAAGCTATCATTTGTTTAGCTGGTAATTCAAATTGTCCTGTGTTCATTTCTGACTGTTCCTCCTCCTCTTCCTCTGATTCAGTTTTATCTGCTTCTACTCTGCTTTCATGTATTCGTTCTACTTCTTTTCTGATCCTTCGGCACATGGCTTCTATACACTTCTGTTTATCATGTCTCCCGTCTGTTATATTCTGACCCCATTTGGTAAGTGCTTGCATTTCCTCCGAATCTACCTCTGGCCTATCTCTATTTCTGATCAAGCAGTTTATGAAAAAGCGTAACAATAATTTTTGTATGTCTACTTTCTGGTATTCCATGGCTTCGGCAATACTTTCAGGACCCTGCCCTGATTGGATAAAGCGATATATTTTGTCTAGATGTTCAACCATTCCTGGTAACGTCATTAAATAGTTTGCAGCTCGTCGCAAACGTACTGAAGACAGCAACATTCTGTCGTGTTTTCCTGGCACTGGATCATATCTACAATCGGAAAGAGGCTCCTTTAATATATTGTCTGATATTCTTTGGGGTGTACGTTGGTATGCTAAATCCCTATAAGTCAATCTAGTTGTTGGCGGTGGCGTGGAAAAACCTCCTGTCGCACCTCCTGAGGTGCCAAGTCCAAAAGGATTTGTTGGGTGTAGGGTAGAGAGTGTGGGTGCAGGAAGGACTGTGGAAACAGATGGAATGGTTAGAACTTGAGTAGGAGTTTGTTGCTGCGGAGGTGGGTGCAGCTGATTTTGGGGTTGAGCGTCGTTAACGGGTGGTGTGCGTGGCTGCGCACCATTTGTATATTCGGGGGCTGCATCGTCTAAATAGGAAGAAAGGAAAATGTCTTTTGCGGTCTTGGGATGTGCTTTAATCAGGAGTAACGGAGGTGGCAGATCTTTTGGTACCTCCAAGGTGGCCTTAGGCAAACCCTCGGCCAGAAGAGGATACATACCATTCATAAGAGTGTTTCGTTGTCTGTCTATTTGTTCTGTTTTTACTCGGGTACCTTCGTCAATTAATATGTTTTCTCGGGCTTTTTCTGAATCTTCCCTACTTTTCTCTTCCTTTCTGAGCGCTTTCTCTGTGCGCCTATGCGATTCTTTACGCCATAATTCAATGGCATCTTTCTGTGACTGTCTTGCTTTCTTTTTCCATAACGCTTCTTCTATTCTCATGATGCAATCTGCATCCCATGTTCCAGCAGCGGGCCATCTCTGACTCTCTGCTAAGTCCTTGGTGTAGTCCACCCATAGATCAAGATATAATACGGCATCTAGGCCATGTTTATGGTACATAAAGTACCCTGGAGTGTCCCTAGGTGGGATGGGAACAGCTTCCTCGAGTATCCCTTTTCTAGTTTTTATCTGCCTTAATTTTGAAAATAACGGCATCTTGAACCTTGTTACTTAATTCTTACTCGGTCTTGAACACAATAATTACGATAAACACAATAATGAAGATCGAACAGTCACTCATACCACGACATTTAAAACATATCAAAACATTTTAGAACGAACAATAATAATTAGAATAAAACTAGTTAACTGCATAATACTAAATATACTGTATGTACTGCTAAACAGTACAGATACACTGCTAAAACAGTGCAGACCAGGTCTGTGTACCCAGACCCGTCTTGACCGGCACAAACTAATGTGCACGTCTAGATGCGTCCCCAGCAACGGTACTCACCGGGAAGCACGGAACGGAAGGCCTCGGAAGTCTGGACTGGACTAGACCAAACTGGACTGGACTCGACTCGTGATTTAGATACTTCGGAACTTCGGAATCTGGTGGGCCTCTGTATACCTCGGATCTTGCTCTCTCAGCTAGGCTCTGGTCGGGATTCTCCGCACTCCTCACCGCCTCGTCTGGGTGTTGATCGCAGCCTCAGTCGCCCCCCGTTGGCCTGAGGGAGATACAGGAAATCCTGCGGGTACGCGTAATTGTCTCCGGCGCGTGGGGTGTGAGAGGTGTCCCTGTTCGGGCGCCAATTATGTGGTAAATATAAATTACCTAGACTTAATTTATGCGGTAAAATACAATACGAATAACTCAGTAAAAATAAGAGGCAGAATCCGTGGTATTCGAGGGTATAATAGGGAATTTATTCCTTACAAAGGAATGATGATTCGAACCAGGCAATCGAGTTCCGTCACCACGAAGGTTCAGGAAGGGATCAGCAATACATTATTGACAGGTTATAGCATATATAGTAATGCATTACAGTAGAGACAGATGCAGGAGGCATAACAGCTGATAAGAATACACATACGTAATAGAAAAGGCGTTACAATAGGCGTGCATAGAGGCGTATACTAAAAACGTCATTATGATGATGACACAAGTGGGTGGATCCATAAGAGGATCCTGCAAAGTCAGCAAAAAATATATGGCAGAGATGCGCGCGCAGCTGCATGACGTGTGATTGACGTGTAACTAGAGGGTGAAGGGAACTTGACATTTAGCCCTACATGAGGAGACAGAAGTCTGGGGTGTCAGGACAACCTAGTCCTAAATCATATCTAATATCTTGTGTTTAAGGAACTATATTATCTGGAAGGAAAGGTCTTTTCGGACAAAGCCTATTCTATACTGACTGCTAGTGCGTGTACAAGCGTCTAAGTGTCTACATGAGATGCGAGGGGGCATGGGCCTACCATGGTAACGAGAGTCATGAATTACTTGCACGGAGACAGTAAGGCCAGGCCCTTTGCTCTGTAGCTGGAGGGATGTTTACCTAAGCTACTTAGACAGGAATGCATTTCTTGAGGAGCGGAACAGATAACTTGAAGGCTGAATACAGTTTTGGCAGGCAACAGGTCGGGCTAGGCACCGTTAGCCGTGCAGGAAGTAAGACAAAGTTCATGGATACAGATGCAGGTCCAGGCTGGAGCATTCAGAGGCAGAAACAGGAAAAAGCTCGATGGCAGAATTCAGGGCCTACCTTGCCAGAGCTGGAAAACGTGAAAAGTATACCATATAAAGACGGTGGCAAGGCATACTTAGGAACGGAAATATCTGACCCATTCATGGCAGATCTGAAAGAGGACATATTAACGTTGGACACAATTGTATTTGCGTCTTCATAGCTTGAAGTGGAGGGAACATACATGTACTTGTAACATGTACATGGAGCCGTTGGGGTCTAGATAGGGGACACAATTGACCATAAAAATTCATATTTCCTCAAAGCGTCCTTCCCACACCATGTAACCAAGCCATAAGATAGAGTGGGCATTATCTGTGCTGCCATTAATTTTAATTGGTGGTTATAGTTAGGACAGTCCATTTTTCCTTTTAGGAAGCGGTGGGCAAAAATAAAGGATTGTGCCTTTGCTTTTAATGCTGTTTTGTGGTCCTTGTAATTTGCTCCTTTTATTATTGTTATTCCCAGGTACTTGTAATGCTCTTGTTCTTTCACTGTTATCCCTTGTGCCGTCCATTTGTACTTTAATTTTTTCGGGTCAACTAGACGGACCACTTTAGTTTTTTCTTTGTTTAGGTCCAAGCTTTCACTTTCTAAGTACGATGTTAGTTTGATAATGGCTCTTTGTAAACCGATTGGGGTTTTACTCAACAAAACAATGTCATCAGCATATTGTAAATAGTATATTGGGTTATTTACCAAGTGTGGAGGGTGACTATCTACTGATTCGATCGCGTTTGTAAGGTCAGAAAGAAAAAGATTAAAGAGAGTGGGGGCTAAGACACAGCCTTGTTTTAGACCTTGGTGCGTTGGGATGCTCCCTGTAGTACTACCTCCATTTCCCAATTTCACCTTTGTCCAAGTATTGTGATATAAGGCTTTGATGGCTATTAAGAGCTGGTGTGGCAGCCCCCAACTCGCCAACTTACTCCATAGGCGCTCTCTGTTTACTCGATCGAAGGCGGACTTGATATCTATAAAACAGGCATACAGGCGAGTGCCCTTTTCTACAGCTTGGTCTATTAGGATAGCCAGACAAGTTAGGTTAGTTATTGTTCCCATTCCTTGCCTAAATCCTGTTTGAAATTTTGGCATAATCTTTGTTTCTGAAATCCAAGCTTGTAGTTCGAGTAAATACAAGAGGCAAATAGTTTGGCCTCTACATCTATTAAGGATATCAATCTGTAGTTTGAGGGGTTACGATGGTCACCGTGCTTAAATATGGGGTGAATGATGCTACCTTTCCAGGAGACAGGTAACTCTGCTTGTTTGTATATTTGATTGAACAGGGGTGTTAGGGTCTCCGACCACAGGTTCGGGTCGTGCTTAAAAATTGCATTTGGCAGTCCGTTTGGTCCTGCTGCCCCCTCTGTCTTTAATCTTAAAAATATCATCCTCAGTTAGTTTTTGATGGTTAAATCGTCTAATTCTATTGACCCATTCTCCGGTTTTTCCTGCTCGAGTTCCCGGTTTTTATTTTTATTCTCTCCTTTTGGTTCCTCCGTGTGGTCCTTCACTGCCCCAGAGCCGTTGTATAGAGTTTGCACGTGTCTGATCCAGGTATCTGCACCAACCCCGGCTTCCTGTTGAAGTTTAACCCCTTGATTGAGATCATTTATGATGCCCCAAAAGTCCCGACTGTTAGGATTTTTACCCGAAATTAACAACTTATTCCAGATGGTTTCTTTGTATGTGTGCTTTGCGGCAGTCAATGCCTTCCTATAAGTACTACTGGCTCTCCTCAATTTGGATTTGTTTACCGCAGATCCCAATGTTTTTTGATTTGCCAGGGCCCGGACCTCCTTGGCCACCTTTCTTTTTTTTTTAGCTCTAAGATCCATGTTGAACCACGGCTCCTTTTTGTTGTTAAAATTTCTATGGTTCCCTGAGCTTGCTGGGAACTTTTGCTGCAAGACCTGAATCATTTGTTCCCAGTTGGGTACTCGGTCCTCCTCCTTTTGGGTTCCAATGTTAGCCATCTGTGCTTTAACTGAGTCCGTGATTTTGCCCAAACCCTCTCCACGCCATTTTAATTTTTTCAGGTTAAACCTTGATGCGTGTTGCAGTAGGGAGGTCATTATTGGCGCCATGCTTGGTGCAATACTCAGACTTATTATTTGGGAAGATGGTCACTTGCAGCTCAATGTTCTATACCAAACGCTTCGATACTGGGGATTAACTCGTCGCTTATTTTAGTATAGTTGATTATTGAGTGTACCCTGCCACATAAGTGTGGCGGATGCCGGCCTATCCTCCTTAGAATTCCCATTTAGTATTGACAGTCCATAGTCATTTAGGCTGGATGCTAACTTTTTTCCTCCACATTTTACTTTTATCTTCACCTTCGCCTTGTTTTGATCGATAAGGAGATTGTTAAAGTCCCCGGAAATGACCAGTGGATATTGTAAATAAGTCCTTTGCATGAACTTGATAAGTGATAACAAGGTCACGTGTTTTTCTTTTTGTGACTGGTCTGTCAGGGTGGATGTAGACATTGAGTATTATCAATTTCCATGGTTCCGTTCCCGGTGACTGGTTTTCGGTGATTCTAATCACTTGGACCCACTTCAGGCCCACATCTATCTCCTCAGATGCCCAGTTAAACTTGAGGGTTACGTATGTCGATAATCCACCGCGAGGGTGGCCGTGCGTGGAAAGGCTTTCTGCATATATTTGATGTTCTTTGAAGCCTGGAATTGGAGTCGATCTTAGTTTCCAGGACTCCTGGATCAAAATTATGTCTTGTCGTAGAAAGAAGGCTTGGGTTTCATGATCATGGGCCATTTCTCGAAAGCCGTGCACGTTCCACGAAGAAATTGAAACTATGGGCTTCTTTATTACATTCTGGAGGGGCATCAAGTTCCGTGAAATCTCGGTAGAGTTTAAATCAGGGTTAGGTAGCTTTGTTACTCAGGACGGTGGGAATCCAGGACCAATCCGTTCTGTCTATATGACGGCGATCGGTTGCTTGTGACTTACGGGTTGCACTTAAAGGCTCTGGCGTAGAGGCCCTGACGCCGTGTAGACAAGCGGAAAGTTGGCCTGTGCTCTCTTGCCCCTTTATTTGGTCCCGTGTACTAAATTGTAATGGATATGGGTACCTCGGGCGCTTGTGGCGCATAGTAGATATTCCCCATGTTTCGAACTGAGGTCTTGCGAGGTAAATCCTATCTACCAAGTCCTTTGAGGCCCAAGTTGTAACTGTTTCTTCTATGTCCGCATTGTTTGCGTTTTGCTGGAATTCAACAGAATAAAGGTCCTGGGAAGTAATGCCTTTTAGGTCCGATACTTCTTTGAACAACGTTAACAGGTTGCCTCGGTTCAGATTGTCCTGCGTACCCCTTGTCGAATATTCTGGGATAAATGTTAGTTTTAGCTCATATGGATCTGAGTGTTTACTTTGCTCCTTGAATATTGGGCCTATTTTGCAAGGAGCAAGGTTGCAAGCTTGAATCCTGGTGCTGACAGACCTGGTCAGTTGTTGTTCTTGCTCGTGCTGAGCAGCCTCAGATTTGAATACTTTTTTCTGTGTAAGGGCTGTATTCTTTATCTTCGATCGGGGCATACTTTGCTCCCTTTGTAATAGCGAGCATTTGCGTTCCTTTTCCAGGACAGTAATTCGCAAGGGGGTTAATGCTGATTTGTTTTCGACTACTGCTACTGAACCACGTTGTTAGTGTGCGTTCCTTTCTGGTATTGCAAATGATTGTTGCTCAATAACATTTTCTATAGCTGGATTTAAGCCCTCTTTATGGCTGTTTTTTATGACCAGACTGTTTATTACCGAGGCTCGTGTCGAGTCGTGCTCCTCACAAGCTCCGTACTCGCCCACTTGTGTTGGCTTGGAATCTTTACTTCCCAGTACTTGTACTAGAGATTGCTGGTTTGTTCTTATATCCATTTTGCTATTGTCACCCATAGATGGATGTGGGCTTGGGTTGTCTCCTAATCTGGGGCCTTCTTCCCTTCGTATGATTGATGGATTTGGTTTGTCGATTGGGTCTGCTAGAAAACCCTCACCTGCTGTTGACCCGTTCAAAAAATTATATTTGTTTCCGTGATGGCATTTGTTTTTAAATATGGGGAAGATTTTCTCAGGATCAACGTTGAGTTGTTTCTTGTTCTTGGGCCTAGCCTTTCTCGCCCTTTTCCTTTCTCTCTATTTTTCCTCGATGGTAAATTGGTGGATGGGCTGAGATTCTTCAGTGTCTAAGACTGTTTTACCTAGACCACGTTCCTTTAATGATTGTTCTTGATCCGTTGTTTGTTTACTTTTTGTGGCCTTTCTCTTAAGTGTTTGTAATTTTTCCGGGGAAGGAGTTATTTCTAACACCTGTCTGTTAACGCGTGATAGTTTTACCTCCCCTAGTATGTCCATCAGGATGGCCGGAAGGCTTGTTAGCTTTTCGATTATACTTCCACATCCACAGTTTTGTTTTTGATTACTCCTACCTATGTTAAGATCTGATTTCCCCTGAGTTGTTAGGAGCGATGAAAGGGAGTCCAATTTTGCATTTATACCCGAGATGTGCCTAAAGGCATAAGTTGTGTGACTAAATGCTCAAGCAATTTAGAGTCTTGTGGCCTTTGCAGCTTCAATTTTACCGTAAAAATATAAAGCCTTATGCTTGAAATGGAAAAACTAGTGGGGAAGCTGGAGGGCCTACACCTTCCCTCTAAAGTACAACGGGGATAGTTAATGCATTACATTGGTAGGAGTGAACCGTTCCTTATGTAAACTATGTGGTGGAAACTTATGAGCCTTTGTACCTGAGGAGGTTAAGAATTTAAAATAAGTGAAAGTAGTTCTTAACCTTTTGACTTTCGTGAACCCTCACTCAGTCACTACTGGACGCTGGGAAACTATACCCAAAAATACAGACACAAGTACACAAACAAATACACAACTAATTAAATATTTATTTAATTCACAAAATAAATGTGCAATTATCATTTTAATTGTAATGGGAAGGTTGGAGCTTTTAAAAATAGTCTTATTTCTAAAAGATGAAGCGATATATTAGCCTCTAGCATATCACTTTGTCTTTTTTGCCCCTAATGCATGCTCTCTTTTTGTTAGCAATGCCTGTGATGCTTTGAGGTCCCCAATTGCCCTTACTAGATTTAATTTGCTGAAGTTGTGCTGCTTCATGAATGAGGATAGGATGCCTAGTTAATTTTTAGGATCCAGTTTCAAGTTCCTTCACATTTGTACAGCATCTTAAAACTGTGTGTTGCTTTTTATGGCTATATACTTTATTTATCTCGTAAAATTTACTTTTCTAAACTGTTGTGGACCCTGAGGCGTCCACGGACCACAGGTTAAGAACCATTGGTCTTATAGACAAAGTACAGTCCATAGAAGAAAACAAGGATCTATTATAGCCCAACGTAGCGGGCACTACCAGCCATTAAAAGCCCGCTCCAGCGTTAAAAGCCCAAGCCTAGGGCTCGGGCCTTTAACATGGGAGCAGGCCTTTAATGGCCAGTATAGCCAACTATGGAGAGCTCTAAGGTTATTAGAACATTTCGCCCCTAGAGGGAAGAATGTTCTAATTTGTAAAACAAAGGCCTCACTGAGCCTGAGGGGTTTCAATTTCCCTCGGGCTCCGTGAGGCCTTTGGTAAAGGCTGTGAATAAACATTGGAATGTTGGAGCTCCGGGCTTCTACCATCCATTAGAAGTCCGGAGCATTCAATTGTTTTCAATGGAGCTCCCAACATTACAGTGTTCTAACAGTATTTAACTTCCATACTTGTTGGGAGAGTTGATGAAATGGGGCTTTCCCACACAGTGTGGAGAGGGGAAAGGGTGGGTTGAGATATGGAAGAGATCATTCCCCTGATGAGGTCGTAAGGCACACAGGTTTGAGTTCTATTTCACCTGAACTGGTATTTTTTTCACTGCTTTCTGTAGCCCTTACTGAATAAAAATATATCGGAGAAACAAAACCTAAAGCCACAATTCACCACTGCTGTGAAATGGATTAGTCATTTGTTCATCCTGCTTTACCAAAGGGAGGGAAATTTCGTAGGAGATCTCCAGCCCTCTTGCATCCAGCAGGGCAAGAAACAGACCAGCATCTGGGTGCATATGTGATAACAGCTGTTAAGTCTCTGATTCATCCTTGTCTAACCCTATGAGCTAGGTCTTTTTAGGTCTGGGGCCGTATTACATACAACGTACTTTCCCATTTTGGGCCACGGTGCACCTTTCAAAAGGTGCGCCGGGAACAAACAGGGAAAGTGTGCCATAATATTCAGAATGCACTGCCCTGGGGGAAGGATTCAAGTAAAACACGGAGTGGTTGCTTCAAAGCTGCTCCGTGTTTCACAGTGCAGGCAGCATGCGACCTGCACTTCCAAGATGGGAGGGAGATCCTTTTCCAGACAGGTGCAGTGCATGCACCCCCCTGCAGGAGGATGTCTTGGTAGAGGGGGTGGGGAGGGTCCATGGGATCCCGTTTCTTCCCCCTTTACATTCACCAGAGGGCAGCTTTTAGGAGGTGCACCACCTTTCTGTGACACACTTTCAGTGCGGTTTATAAAGGCATGTTTGCCTTTGCACCTGTGTCAATAATTTGGATTGGGCACAAAGGCAAATCGATTCCTTCCTTTGCATGGGGCCAAGCTCAACTTTTGCAAATAAAGAAGTGCCATCTAATGATAGTACTGGTGATACATATGCGCCAGCGCTATCCGCATTACAGAAGGGGGCGCACAAGCATCAGCGGCCCCTTCTGTAATACCGTCGCGCACACCTGTTGTGCTCCCGGGGCACAATGTATATATAATATGGCCCCTGGTGTCCTAATTTGTTAAGCAAGAAACGGTTCTGAAGTTAACATTGAACAGTGTTGATGACCTGCTGCGTGGTGCACTGAATCAGGGCTCAGAGACGGTTGTTTTGTGTTGGGAGCAGCAAAGGTGGAATCAGAGGCAAAGCCTTATTGGATGCACAATAAAAGCTGTGGACAGATTTAATGGTAAGAAGACCTGCGTGGAGGAACGTCTGTGAGCATAAGGGAATAGTTAATGCGCTTTAGGGGTGACAGTGGACGGGGCATGGATGACCTCAAAGTGATCATGACTGGTAGAGAGAAGGGGAAATAGTGCTGGCTTTTCTCTACACAGGCAGACAACGGCTTCAACACTTTCGAGGACTCCTAACCTGGAGTGGTGGTTCTCTTATTTTTGAGACAATAGGATGAATCGGAATGGTGTTTCTCTTCCCAGATGTGTCAAGAAATTGGTTTTCCATAGACCACTCCAGGCGGCACTGCAACAAAAAGTGGGACGG
Source organism: Triturus cristatus (assembly GCF_964204655.1). Lineage (NCBI taxonomy): Eukaryota > Metazoa > Chordata > Amphibia > Caudata > Salamandridae > Triturus > Triturus cristatus. Next base: position 960,956,240 of record NC_140582.1, read on the forward strand.
GGTTGCTCTTCTTTTTGAGGGGAGGGAGGGAGGGGGGGGGGGGACAACCACCAACTGCAAGAAAAACTTTTGTACCCCTTTCTTGTATATCCTTGTGATTCATCCAGAGTAATAATTCCTAGGAGCCAGATTTGTATTTCTGTTCTATAATGCTCAAGCATTGTTGTACGTAGACCAAAAAGAGTATAACACCAGAGAACCCACACACTGAGATCTAACAAGCAAGGGAGAGCCTCCGATAAAAATCAAACTGCATTTTACTACTACCAGAAATGTTCTATAATGCTCTAACAAGAACTGAAAAGTCTGCATCTTCTGTGCTTCGGCTCAAAATACTCTCTTGCAAGGACACATCTATATCCCATCATGAAGATCGATGTCAAACTAACTAAGCTGTCAGCTGACGCTGTCATTTCCAATGCACAGTATTCACAGTGCCTAACCTACTCACAAGCCATTAGCGATAATATCCATACATGTAAATCCAATGAAATCGAGGAGCTGCCTTCTGAGACACACACCTCTACAATTGGAACATGATTATACTGACTTCCTCATTCGCAACTGCTGAACATCACACTGATCTACCAGACTTTATAAATGATAGAACTTGATATCCTTATCGCTCAAATGAACATGGTTCAAGACTACAAGGCAAGCTATTATGGGCATCCTACTGCCCTAACACTTCCTCATTACCCGTTTTCACCACAAAGAAAGGCTATGAGCGAGAGTTTCCTTGATTGATTTATAGAAATGACTTCATTTGCGGACAAAGCTATGCACACAAATTCAATCAGTTTCAAAGCCAACATTGTGAATCTTCTGCCCAAAAAATCTTTGAAGGATGCTGCATGCCAGGTCCAATTGTTTTCAAATGAATACAGAGTTTGAGGGCCTCAACATGAAAAACTACAAGAAATAGTTAAAGAGCAAAACATGAAAATACAAGTTATAGATACCTTTATTCAAATATTTTGAATAGGTTTATATATAAATATATATATCAAAAGAGAAGACCACCTTTACATGGCATCTGCCTGATTTAACATGGCTTAGGTCAGTGCACAACATTATTTGTTACATCTTTTGTGACTCTTCTGAGAGACGAGTTGCAAACTCCACTAAAGTCCTGGTGGGTCGTCCTGCCATGCCTTTGCGAAGGTAGGGCACCTCGTCTTTGTTTGACATCACTCCAGCTATGTCCAGGTGCGCCCAATGAGGGGCGGTCACGAACTCCTTCAAGAATGCCGCAGCCGTGCACGCTCCGCCCGACCTACAAACAGGAGATACAATGCTTCTGAAAATGTCCAAAGCAACATCTCACTTGAACAAAAGGTGAAATTTAGGCAAGGCCCTCATAAACCTCTGCACCCCCCCCCCCCCCACCCCTTCAGCGTCATCGCAGGACAGTAAGTAAACTGCCCAAAGAAGGGCTGGTGTGTGCCAGCGGATTGCCAGGATAGATACATTATATTGTTTCAAAACATCTGTAGAGTACTGATCACTGGACAGAAATACATGAAGGTTAAATTCAATGAGTTAAACAATTAAGTCTCCCAAGGCGTGTGCACAGATAAAGAATTTGCAAAATCGAAGGGATGAAAAAGAAAAAAACAAATGCAGTGGTGAAGAGGTGATGCAACAATATCTGTAGTTAACCTGAACTCCTGCTTTGAAGGCAAGGTCAATAACGTCTAACCACCCTAACAAGTTACAACGGACCGTTGGCTTGTGCTCCGGGCAAAATATAGACAACGTTGACACTATTAAACAAACAAATATACATACTGCTCCAAATACTGTCAGGGTGTGCTCAGAAGGATGTAAAAAGTGACTGGAAAGCGATTACCTGTGACGTTTGTTTTTAAAAATGTCCATTTCTAAAATAACTGACATTGAACAATCATAGGTGCAGTATCCCAGAAGGATGACACAAACAGAAGTCAGCCAGGACAGAACACATACATGAGCAAATCTACAAGACGCATCATTTTAATATCACTGCAAATTATTTTCTTCAGGTTCTAGCACGCATTCGCATTTATTCCTAATACCTGGACAATATTTACTGCTACTACCTGGCATAGCGTGCTGTAAGCAAGCATTCCATGTAGTTTATATTTTTAGCACTTCCCTGGCATCTACGTCCTTCATACACAGATTGTTTGCTGTTATGCAGCAGTTCAACTCGTCCCTCCATCTTTCTATATTGGGAGCCTCGGAAGTACCCCAAGCCAGGACCAGGTCTAACTGGTAGAAAATCACTTTGAATTTAGTCAAGACAATTTTACTCCTATTCTCAAAGTATTCATAAGTGGAGTCAATTTAATTTGCACTTTTAAACACGTTATAATTTCTCTGAGAACGGTCAACTGCAATGCAGTCCCGAAATGTGATAAAAACAAAAAGGTTTCACGCACCCTTTTTTAAGTATATGCAAAGGGGGCTCTCAACATGACCCACAGCAAATAGTCAGGACCTATGGTTGTACATCTTAAGAAGAATTGTCAATTGAACCAGCTTAAAATTCGATTGTATGACCACTTTGCTCAACTGGGATAATTCCGCCATCAGCTCCTTAGGTCAAGTTGTGGGTTATCCTGTATGTAGCGCCAGTCTAAGCCACCACTCTTTAGCGCATGTTGTACATTTAGATGATCTTGATAGATCGTAATAAAGTCGGTCTGTGTCGGGCCAAGTTTGGAGATGCTGATCATATCCCAAGCTCTTTGTTCTGATGGGACTGGAATGTATTCTGCATGGTACAAAGGCGTCTTTCCCTTGCCAGCAGTATCTGGCTACATAAGAATCGGGTACTCAGATTTTTATATAAGGTCCTAACATTATGCTAATGTATCAAGTGTGCAGAGGCCTGGGCCTGTCCATGACAACAGGAAGTTCAAGACCTGTCCTGTGACGTGAAGGAACGCACCAAGCATACCCCAATAGTAGACAACAGACTACTGCTCCTGACCTGGGTGCAGAACATAGAGGTGGTAGAAGCAAACTATGCTTTAATGTTGTATGACATTAGAATGCATGCCTTTACCATGAATATCAATCAATCAATCAAGGAATTTGTATCGCGCACTACTCACCCGGAAGGGTCTCAAGGCGCTTTGGCGGAGGGGGTCTGCTACTGCTCGAACAGCCAGGTCTTGAGCTGTTTCCTGAAGGCGAGGTGGTCCTGGGTCAGCCGCAGGTGGGCGGGCAGGGAGTTCCATGTCTTAGCCGCCAGGTAGGAGAAGGATCTTCCTCCGGCGGTGGCTCTCTGGATGCGAGGGACGACGGCGAGGGCGAGGTTCGCGGATCGTAGCTGTTGGGTGGGCGTGTAGAAGGTCAGGCGGTCGTTGAGGTACCTTGTGCCCAGGTCGTGGAGGGATTTGTGTGCGTGGGTGAGGAGTCTGAACATGATCCTCTTGTTGACAGGGAGCCAGTGCAGGTCTCTCAGGTGGCTCGAGATGTTGCTGCATCGGGGGGCGTCCAGGATGAGACGGGCGGAGGCGTTCTGGATACGCTGAAGTCTTTTCTGAAGCTTGGCTGTTGTACCGGCGTAGAGGGTGTTTCCGTAGTCTAGTCTGCTGGTGACGAGGGCCTGGGTGACAGTCTTCCTGGTCTCGGTCGGGATCCATCTGAAGATCTTGCGGAGCATGCGGAGGTTGTGGAAGCAAGATGAGGAGACGGCGTTGACTTGTCTGGTCATCGATAGGGAGGAGTCCAGGATGACGCCCAAGTTGCGTGCGTGGTCCGTTGGCTTGGGTGCGGTGCCCAGGGCCGGGGGCCACCAGGAGTCGTCCCATGCGGAGGGCGACGGTCCCAGGATGAGGACTTCTGTCTTGTCCGTGTTCAACTTCAGGCGGCTGATGGTCATCCATTCGGCGACATCTTTCATCCCTTCGTGTAGGTCGGCTTTGGCGGTGTCGGGGTCTCTGGTGAGGGAGAGAATCAGCTGGGTGTCATCGGCGTAGGAAATGATGTTGAGGTTGTGTTGGCGTGCGATGGCAGCGAGGGGTTTCATGTAGATGTTGAATAGAGTGGGGCTGAGCGATGATCCTTGCGGGACGCCGCAGATGACTTCGGTGGCCTCAGAGCGGAACGGAGGGAGGCGTACTCTCTGTGTTCTGCCGGAGAGGTATGAGATGATCCATTCCAGAGCAATCCCCTGGATGCCGGTGTCGTTGAGGCGTTGGACTAGGGTGCGGTGGCAGACAGTGTTGAATGCTGCGGAGAGGTCAAGGAGGATGAGTGCCGCTGTTTCACCTTTGTCGAGCAGGGCTCGGATGTCGTCGGTGGCTGCGATGAGGGCGGTCTCGGTGCTGTGGTTGGCTCTGAATCCGGATTGCGATGGGTCGAGGGATCCGTTCGTCTCGAGGAAGGCGGCCAGCTGCTTGTTGACGACCTTCTCGATGACTTTGGCAGGGAATGGAAGGAGCGAGATAGGGCGGAAGTTCTTGAGGTCGGTCGGGTCCGCAGTTGGTTTCTTCAGTAGTGCGCTGAGCTCGGCGTGCTTCCAGCTCTCCGGGAAGGTGGCTGTGTCGAAGGAGGCGTTGATGATGTCTCGGAGGTGGGGTGCGATGGTAGAGGCGGCCTTGTTGAAGACATGGTGGGGGCATGGGTCGGTCGGAGATCCGGAGTGGATGGTGTTCATCATGCGTGTCGTGTCTTCGAGGGTCACTTTGGTCCATGTCTGGAGGATAGCGGCGGGGTGCGTAGGTTCGGTCGATGGGTGGAGCGCCGAAACTGTTGTGGATGTCGGCGATCTTGCGGTGGAAGTACGAGGCGAGGGAGTCGCAGAGGTCCTGCGAGGGAGTGATGTCGTTGTTGCCGGTGCTGGGGTTGGAGAACTCCTTGATGATGTTGAAGAGCTCCTTGCTGTCATGGGCGTTCTTGTCCAGTCGTTCCTTCAAAGATTTCTTCTTGGTGGTGCGGATGAGCTGGTGATGTCTGCGGGTGGCGAGTTTGAGGGCGGTCATGTTGTCGGTGGTCTTGTCGAGGAGCCAGGCCTTCTCGAGGGTGCGGCAGGCCTTCTTGGAGTCCTTGAGTTCGTCGGTGAACCAGGGGGCCTTCTTGCTTCTGGGCCTGGTGAGTGGGTTCTTCAGTGGGGCGAGGTCGTTGGCACAGGAGGTCAGCCATTGCGTGAGGTCGAGGGCTGCTGTGTTAGGGTCCGTTGTCCTGACCGGTGGGTTCTGGCTGAGGGAGGTGGTGAGCTGGTCGACGGTGATCTTGCTCCAGTTTCTGTGGGGAACCTGCTTCGGGTGGTGCTGGACCGTGTTCTTCTTGAAGCTGAAGTGGACGCAGCTGTGGTCAGTCCAGTGGAGTCCGGTGCAGTGGCTGAAGGTGATGTGCTTGCTGGATGAGAAGAGGGGGTCGAGCGTGTGGCCGGCGTAGTGGGTGGGGGTGTTGACCAGTTGCTGGAGTCCGAGGTTGGCGAGGTTGTCCAGCAGGGTGGTCGTGTTGCGGTCGTTGTTGTTCTCCAGGTGGAAGTTGAGGTCTCCGAGGAGGATGTAGTCGGTGGAGGGGAGGGCGTGAGGGCTGATGAAGTCCGTGACGTCTTCGCAGAACTGTGCGCGTGGTCCCGGGGGTCTGTAGATGAGGGTGCCTCTGAGGGTAGTCTTGAGATGGAGAATGAGGAGAGCTTACCCAGACAATATACCTTTACCACTCAAGGTTAGTATATATGTATATAAGGTAAGTGAGAGAGAGAGTGTGGGTTTTCTTAATTGGAGAAAACTCTAATTTTTAAATTATTATAAAATTAAATATTTTCTTTCGGGGGGATCCCCCCTCCTTTCTTTACCACCATGATCCCTTACTCCATAATTTTAAAAATACAGTTCCCACCCCTAAACCCTAAAAAAACACCCTTACCACCTTTTACTCCTACCCTCCCCTAAACCCCCAGACCGCCCAATACTATGCTGCTACCCACCCGTAAACCTTAAAAACACCCTTACCCTCTATTAAATCCTAAAACATCCCTTACCACCCTATAACCAGCCCTAAAACACCCTTACCACCCAATACCCTTACCCACACCTAAACCCCCAAAAAACCTACCACCCAATACCCGTACCCAACCCTAAATTATCTCTCTCTCTGTCCCACATGTACAGTTCCGCGGTTATGTGTCAACCAGACCTTTGGGCTGACCTCGCATGTATGTCAAGTGCATGTACCATGAGTCTGGGATACATGCATGGTAGTAGGACTCTGCAAGTGTGTGAGAAGGAGTATTGAAGCCAGTGGGAGCCATTTCAGATGACCTTGGATTAGCATGGCACAAGATGGAGAATGAGGAGAGCTTACCCAGACAATGAAAGTGGAAGTGTATTTATTGCCTGCTTCCCAGTGTCTGGATGGTGGAGATCCAGGCACTGAAGTGAGCAGAATGGAGAGATTTTTTTTTTTTTTTAGAAATTCTATTAAGGCTTTGTTAGCAAAGGGCTGCTGATTTGTTCTTTCTGAGCACTGCCATTTCGATGATGGTGGGGGTGAAGGTTGCAACTGCAGTTTCTTTTGTTCAAGGGGCGGACGTTTCTAGGACAATCCTTCTTTTCTGTCTATGCCAAATTACTGCTTTAGAAAGGTAGATGGCAGCCAGGTGCAGAGATCTCACATTTGACATATGCCCATGTTGTAGGTGCTACTGCCTGGAGACAGCATCAGTGCTATCCGCTGTAAGAAGGATTACTTTACACTAAGGCTGTGTCCGGTGAGCAGCACTTGAAAGAGAACCAATCAAACCACTTCTAATGTTTGTGACAGTGAATCCACATCCAGAGTCCACACAATACTAAAACTGGGACCCAAATCACCCCACTTTCTTCTAGTCGCAAGTTCTTCTTGACCAAGTAAGGGAGTGCTCCACAGAGCGCCTCAAGAGCTGTTGTATAACCAAGAATGCTGTCTGCCTGCCAGTCTCCCAGAAGTGAAGGGACATCATTGAAAGTCTGCACATTCTGCTTGAGGAGCAGAGGATCAGCTTGGTGCCTAGAGGCGTGCCTGACTGCAACGAGAGGGTAGGAGTGTGCCTGGCCCTGCAGTAGGAGAGTCTGTCATGAAGGAGAAGCTCAGTGTATTCCAGGTATATATAGAGCACCTAGAGGATGTAGACATTAACACAGAGCAAAGCCAGGATTAATCCTTATTATGAGGGTGGCCCATGATCTCTTTGCGTGAGACCAGAGCTGCCCCAAAGACGGTATCGAAACAGGCTTGGCTGTCCACTGCACTGTGAATTGTTTGTTTAGAACTGCACCTCGTCACTGTGACCCTGATCGGCCTGGTAGGCCACAACTGCACCTCACTGCTGTAAGCCTGATCAGCTGCATAAGGAGTGTCTACTTATCACCACTAAGTACCTGACTGTCCAGGGACACCTGCTCTGCTGGCAAGGCCAGGCTGTGACATCTGGATCTGTGACATCTTCTGCCAGCACCATCAGTTCCAGAGAGTGGCTACTGCTTCCTGACCTCTGGGAGCTGGTGTGCACGTATTGCAAGACTCCCCTTACAAAATGATGCACGCTTGAGGAAGACCAGTGCTCAGACTCTAGACTCCCTACAGGAAGGAAAAAACACAAGTTACTTACCTGTACACTGTGGTTCTCCAGTATTGATATCTTTCATAGATTCACATGCTTGTATCTTCCCTGTCGTCATTGTGGGAGTCTTGAGGTAGTTAGAAAAGCAGTACTATAAAAGTACATTAGAAACCATCAAAAAGAAAGGAAAACTTTAAAATTCGTCAGCCTCTTTATGTAGGTCCAAACTTTGACCAATCAGAGACAAGCCCTAGACCTCAACTCCCCAGCAGAGCCACCATACCTCAGGTTTTGTGCACCAGTGTGTGAAGGTTAATAGTAGCATGAGGTAAGGTGTGGCAAGCCTAGACAGGGAGGAGGGAGGGCCTCATGTGAATCTATGAAAGATATCAATACTGAAGAACCAGTATACAGGTAACTTGTTTTTTCTCCAGTATTGAATCTTTCATAGATTCACATGCTTGTATCAGAGTAGTTAGCAGTACCATTCCTTTAATCATCGCGAATAGGCGGTCACCTTCGTATGCACTGTGAATGGACATACAACTATATATATTGTGACTAGAATTCTATGGCAGGACCGGAGGCTTCGGATTATGCTATTTTCTCTCTTCGCGTTATTATAACAAAACATCCAGCAGCCAGAGATAAAGCCATTGTCATGAACCAGAAAAAATTACAACTCCCTACAACCCGGAAGATACATAAGTCCATAGTCCTTCCACCATTTCGGTAACAGGTCCTCATAGTCCCCTGTCTGTCTCCTCTCTTCCTTCGCTGCTACGCAGCCAGTTAAGTGCTCCTATAAATTCTCTTTGTAATCAGTGGTTTTTGGTATTTTTTGTGTGGGCTTTTTCACTTGCGTTTCCTATTCTTTGTGTGATTGGCATTTTTCTTTGCAGATTCCTTTGTTTCACCGCGGGAGCGCTTTCCGTCGCTCCTTACGCGGTTTCGGCCCCTTGCGGTGCTTGTATTGCACGCTAGAGGGACTCGGCCCTCTCGTTGCTCTCGCAGCGGCGCTCTTCACGGAGGAGTCGCGCTGCGGGAGCTACGAGCGGTTGCCTTGTCCCGGCTGCCTCACCTTGACGCCCGTCCTGGGTTGTATTTGTCCCGCATACCATTCTAGACACCCCGGCGGGGGTCCGTATTGGCCTCGGAAACTGACGCGCTCATCTGAGCGTTGTATTTGCACGAAGACCCGCTTTGATTTCGGCGCGCGAACGCGCCCTCCTAAACCTCACGCATCTCGCGGTATGCGCGAGGGAGGCAGCAGGCCCGGTCAACTCGAGGGCCACGCGCGTAGGGGGTTTTGTGCTGCCCCTATTGCCACCACTTGGTTGCCCATAATCTTTGCAGGTAACAGCCTGCCTCTATAACTATTTGGGGGCTCTTCCCTCCATTCTGTAATTTCCTTAGTGTTAAGGAGAGATAATCACTTTGGGGTTTGTTCTTGCGGTGTGTGTCTGGAGGTTTGCTAGTGTCATGGCTGATCAGGCTGACTATTATGAAGAGGAGGTCTAGGGTTTTTCCCCTTGGGATGATTATTTTTTTGAGGCGGTTGACACCTCCATTTATAGAGTAGTCAACGAGGTGGTAGGTCGCATGGAACAACGCCTATCCCAAAAGATTGTCCAGGAGTGTGCGAAATTGGCGGCGCAGCGTTCTGAACCCCCGGCTGAGCCTCTCAAACAGTCCGGGGAGAAACCTCCACCTCCTAAGAGACAGTGCGTTGAGGGTGTAGATGTGGCCGCTTTTGAGCGCCTCAAGTCCGCTTTTGGGGATTCGGCGGGACCTTCCGTTCCCCCGACTTTACCGGCGGATGTCCCGCAGGAACCTATAGAACCCCCCTCGCCTGCGACAATGGTACTTTAGGGGATACTGATGATGAGGAGGGGTCTTCACGGCCTTGGCTCCCGTCAGCCACCCCTTCCACCTCTGTGTCTGCGAACCCAGAGGACGCAGACATGCTTAACCCGGATGAGATTATGCACCCCCGTTCGGCGTCTTGGGTTCCCGGGGATAAGGTGGCCAGGTTTGTGGCCAGTAGCCTCCGGAAGCCCCCAGAAAAGGAGGCTCGGGGTTGTCTGCGGGCGGAATGCCCCAGACCCTTGTTAGAAAATAAAATCGCATTTACGCCGGAGCTTGACCCCAAGATGGCTACGTTTTTGGCTAAATTTGTCAAGGACTCGCGGAAAGGCATCGACCGGTCTTGGCGTTCCTGCCAAGATAAGTTGTTGGACGCCATTGGCCCCATGACCAAAATACTGGACATGGCTGAGGAGGCGAAGGTCTGAGGATTGGCCATTTCCCCGGAAGTTCTTTCGAACTGGGCCCAGCGTGCCATCGTTTTCTTAGGCAATGCTAATTGTGCTCTATCTACCGAGTGCCGCCGGTTGCTTCTGATAAAATTAGACCCAAAACTTGGGGACCTGGCATCCTCGGAGGCTGGTGCTGTGGCACAAGGTGGCCTCTTTGGAGACCCCATTGTTAAAGATCTGGGGAAGTTTGTGGCAACCTTCACGTCACTAGATAAGGCACAGACCAGTATTAAGCGGGTTTTCAACCAACGGGTTTTCCGCGGGGCCGGGAGAGGTAGGGGCCGCTCTCCCGGCCGAGGCAACCAACAGAACTTCGGTAGGGGGCAAGGCTCCGCGGGTGGTCAGTATAACACCTCAGCAAACTTCAATAACTTCTACCCCACAAGAGGGCAACGCTTCCGCGGACGTGGAAACTTCAGGTCCAACTCTGGGGCCACTCCCTCCGGTAAGTGTGCTTCCAGCGGATCAGATCCGCATTGGGGGCCGGTTGGCAAACTGACTTCCACAGACCGCTACACGACAGAGAATGGACCAGGGCCCTTGAGCATACAAAAAAAGTGTCCCGCAATTACCGCTTTAAGAATATACAACTGCACATCCTGCACGGGGCGTACCTCACTCCCGAAAAACTACAGAAATACTTCCCTGACAGTTTGTTTACTTGCCCCAGGTGCCTGGAGCCCGCTGCCTCGTTCATACACATGTTTTGGGAATGTCCGACACTTCACAGCTACTGGCACACGATCCACACCGCCCTTCGCACGGTCACGGGGTTACAGGACTTATACACATGGGAGGCGAGCGCCTTGGGTATACATAGGCGGCACAAGCATAAGAAGGTGGAAAGACGCTATGCCTCCCTGGTGCTTCTCCTAGCCAAACGGTGCATCACCATGCACTGGAAGACACCGGAGGGCCCCCCCTAGGGGCATGGGTAGGCGCAGTCAAAAAGTGGGGTAAGGCGGAGAAAACACTACTCAGAACGGAGGAGGCCCAAGGGATCCGCAAACGCCCGATTTCCCTGCCCTGGGCCATGTTAATGCATTCCTTCGTGCAGGAAACAACGGCAGTGGCGGGCCCACGAATGATTGATCCCCCAGGGACCTCCACGGTCCAGGAGCCCACCCAGGGAGACACACGAGAAGTCCAGGCACCCGGCGGGTCATAGCTGTAGACATCGCCTGATCCATCATCATGCCTCCATATGGGCAGCGATCAGCACCCCCACCTCCCTTCCGCCCCCGACTCCCCTACCCCCCTGCACCTGCGAAGATCCCGATATCATAGCATACGATGGTCCAGCTCTCAGGCGCAAGATTACTATTGCCCATTATCCGCGACATAGTGCATCCTCCGCCAGTTTATATATCCCTAGTTTGTTGATGGTTAGTTCATGGCTGCAATCTCATAGCCTCTATGATACAACTCACAGGGGATTAGGCACACTGCATGGCCCCCATAAGGCGCGGCGACCACCGCGTGTACTAGTAGGGTATACCCAGACACAGGCCCCGGAAACCTGTCTGCAGCTTACAAACAGAGCAGAGACGCACACCCCATAGGCCCACAAGATCAGGAGTCCACATAGGGTGCGAATGGGAGTCCCTGCTTTGTAAGCCTACACATTAACTGCATTACCAAACGTGCCAATGTATGTAATGTTTATACATGCCAATAAAAAGAACTTAAAAAAAAAAAAAAAATTGGGGGCCGGTTGGCATGGTTTCGGGATGCTTGGGCGGAAATAACTTCAGATGCTTGGGTTCTTCAAACCATTTGCGGTTTTCACATAGACTTTCAGGGGGAACGCCTGCAGGAGGCTCCGCCTCACCGGATCTCCTTCAGCGCCCAAGATGCTCAGTTGATCGACGAAGAGCTCTCCGCGTTGCTCGACAAAGGGGTTGTTTGTCGATCAACACTCCATCCCCGCGGTTTTCTCAGCAATATTTTTCGGGTCGACAAGACCGATGGCGGGCGGCGGCCGGTAATCAACCTTAGAGACTTCAACGGCTGGTTGGTCTACCAACATTTCAAGATGGAGGATATCCATCTTCTACGGGACGTCCTCCTGCCAGCCGATTGGATGGTACGCCTCGACGTAAAGGATGCCTATTTGGTAATTCCTATCCATCCTCCACATCGTCGGTTCCTTCAATTCTGTTGGAGGGGGCAGGTATACGAATTCACCGCCCTTCCATTCGGTCTGTCTTCCGCACCATGGTGTTTCACCAAGGTCCTCCATCCGGCGGTGGAAGTTCTCCGGGCCCAAGGAGTTCGCATGATCGTTTACTTGGACGATATGCTGTTGATGGCTCAATGTCCGCGAACCCTCATTTTGCAGCTCCAATTGGCGGTGTCTCTTTTGCAGAACTTGGGCTTTGTAATAAACGAAAACAAGTCCGTTCTCCAGCCTTCCCAGAAGGTAACGTTTCTGGGTTTCGTGATAGATTCCGTGCAAGCAACTTTGAGCCTTCCGTCACGGTAAATGGCGAACATTCGTCACGAGTTGAGTCAGACGATCTCCAAGCCTCACATCTCCTTGCGGAAGTTGGCACGGCTTGTGGGCCTTCTTTCGTCGTCCATTCAGGCAATCCTTCCGGGGCCCCTGCACTATCGAGCATTGCAGTGCCTCAAAGCTTTCCATTTAAAGAAAGGAAAGTCTTACGACCATATCATTCCCCTCTCGGAGGAGGCCAAGGAGGAAATTGCGTGGTGGTTGTCCCACATGGAGGCCTGGAACGGTCGGGCAATCTTCGGATCAGTCCCGGACCTGATCATAGAATCTGATGCCAGCAGAACAGGTTAGGGCGCCAGGTGCGGGGGTTTTCCACGGGCGGGTTGTGGTCTGTCGACGAACAGAGTCTCCACATCAACTGTCTGGAACTTTTGGCAGGGTCCTTCGCAGTTCGGTGTTTGACCAAGGACAGAGTGCAGTCTTGTGTTCTTCTGAAAATGGACAACGTCTCAGCTGTTCGTTACGTCAATCGCTTGGGGGGCCCCCGGTCCCGGGTTTTAGCGAATTTGGCAAAAGATTTTTGGAGTTTCTGTCTCGATCACCATATTTCGATCACGGCAGAATATCTCTCGGGCCGGACAAATCAGGTAGCGGATTGGCATTCTCGCTGTCAAGGGGCGGAAGTAACCATGGTGACACCGTGCTGGAGGTCTCAAGTCTGGTTTCTGGTTCTTCTGGAACTTTCTTGGGATTTTCCAATCCTACTCCCCCTGTATCCTCATCTGCTTCGGAATCCGGACGGGATGTCGCACCATCTGGTCGCTCAGGGGCGACTCCGTCTCATGGCATGGCGCTGCCAGGCCTTTCGAGATCGGCTGCGACGCTCTTGTCTAAGGTCTGGGCTGACAGTACCACGAAACGTTACAGGTCCACCTGGTTTCGATGGGTTCATTGGTATGTTCGAAGGGACCTGGATCCCGTGGTCGCGGATGTTGTTCACGTCTTAAATTCACTGCCCAATCTGGCGACTGAGGGCCTGGCTTACCGCACGGTGAACATGATTCGATCAGCAGTTTCTGCAGGTCACATTCCGGTGGATGGCAAACCGCTCGGTGAACATCCTTTGGTTTGCCGGCTGTTGCGGGGAATCCGTCTGTTCTTGCCACCAGAACCTCGGTATTCGGCCCTTTGGGATGTTAATTTGATGCTGAACCTCTTTCTGTCTTGGCAGTCCAATAAATATCTCTCCTTGAAGGAGTTATCTTCTAAATTGGCTACACTGTTGTGTTTGATCTCATGTAGGAGAGTGTCGTATGTCCGGGCTCTGGATATCTCGGCGCGCACCTTTTCGCCAGAAGGCGTAGTTTTTACTATTGGACGTCGGACCAAATCACACACCCGAACGGTGTCCTACCCTGGGTTTCGGGATTCCCCGAAGTTGTGTGTAGTGGATTGCCTCAAGGATTATGAAGACCTGACCCTGGAACTTCGCCCTCTGGGCGAGCGTCAACTTTTGATTGCACTCCGGAAGCCACACAAAGCTGTGTCTTCGCCTACAATTGCCAGATGGGTGCGTTGGGTCATGCAAGAAGCGGGCATTGATACGAAACAGTTTGGTGCACATTCGGCCAGGGGAGCCATGGCCTCTAAAGCATTTACATTGGGAGCTCGTTTGGAGGACCTAATGCGAGCGGCAGATTGGTCCTCGGATTCGACCTTCAAGAGGTTTTATTTTAAACCGGTTTTGGAGGTTGCCCAGTTGGTGGTAAGTAAGCTTTGAACTAGCATAATCCGAAGCCTCCGGTCCTGCCATAGAATCGGAATTTGCCTAACAGAGGTGTGGGTAAGTTCCAATTCTATTAAGGACACGGAGGAGAGGATTATCCCACCCGGTGCACAATGGTGCGAACCCACCCGTACTGTAGTAAGTAAAATATTTTGAGTTCTTTAAGGTACTTCGATGCTGTCGTATCTCATGCAATTTGTTTGAGTTGTCTTCAGCTTGGCTTTGCCGTTTCCCTGATATTTGATTTTTGTCCTTCCAGGAACTGACGGGTCAAAACAGGACCAGTGATAATTGGCGTGATTCGCGCGAAGAAAGAGGAAGAGAGGAGACAGACAGCGGACTATGAGGACCTGTTACCGAAATGGTGGAAGGACTATGGACTTCTGTATCTCCCGGGTTGTAGGGAGTTGTAGTTTTTTCTGGTTCATGACAATGGCTTTATCTCTGGCTGCTGGATGTTTTGTTATAATAAAGCGAAGAGAGAAAATAGCATAATCCTCGCCTCTGTGTCCTTAATAGAATTGGAACTTACCCACACCTCTGTTAGGCAAATTCCGATTCAGCAAAATAAACAGTAATCTAAATAACATACATATATTACCTACTGGCAGTCGCCAGTAGGTAGTTATAGTTAGGACCTTGTTTCTATTCAAAAAGCATTTTTAATTTTGCCAATATCTTTGGTGCCGTTTGACGAATCTTCACAAACTTTTCAAAACTAATGGTTCACTCAGGTCATCTCCTGTCTTGAACGTTTCGGGGTGATTCGTCAAGTGGGGGCCGAGAAAAAAGGAGGCTGCCACAACGCATTTTCACCATGTTAATTTCCACAGAACTTTAGACAAGGGCTACAGCCCGAATTGCTGAATGGAATTACACCAAATTTGGCAAAAAGGTAGCTCTTGGTTCAGAAAGGGACCTTTTTTTTTTAAATGGTGAAAACCGTTCAGTAGATGCTGAGGAATTAAAAAAATAAAAATATAAATATCTGAGCACCGAGGAGGATTCGCCGAACCCGCACGAGCTTCATTTTGATTGGCTGCCAACATTCCAAACCAGGAAGTGTTGGCAGCCATCTTGTGACTCGGTAATGAGTCACAAGAAAACAGTTGTAAAAAGATTTAAAAAAACAAGAAAAGGGGGCAGGGTAGAAACACCCTGATCCCCTAGGCCTGCTCAGGGGATCCCACAAGGACCCACAGGGCCACAAAAAGCATGGGAAAAAAAACCTATCGGCCGAATTCATGCTGGGTGCGCGAATCCAGCTGAAAAAATTCAAATAAAACCAAAGCAAGGGCTCCTGCGCTTCATGTTCTATAAGCCCCCTGGTGGGCAGGTCCAGGGGGCAATGTCCAATTATGTATTATGTCACATTTTACAGTGGGGGGGGCTTCGCGGGCCGCCCCATGGACCGCCACCTCCCGAGGCTTTAAATTATTTGGGGGGGGGGGGGCTCGTGGGCCCCCCAAACCCCGGGGACCACCACCTCCCCTAGGCTACATGACTTAAATGTGGGGGCCACGAAGCCCCGGAGACCACCACCTCCCTGTGCCCCCCACCTGGAGCCCTCTATGGCCCTGGGGACCGCCATCCGCCAGGGCCGTCTCCTGCAATGTCCCAGGGTGCCCACCCCTGGGAAATTGCCATTTGCTATGGCAGAAAACCCTCTCTCGCTTTGAAGAAGCAAAGCAGAATTGCTTTTGGACAAGGGGAGCTGCATGTCAGCAGCTCCCCTTGTTCAAAAGCAATGCCACCTCCCTCAGGAGGCGGGAAGCCGGCTGGGACCGCGGGGCATTGGGGCTCCCCCTGTGGTCTCCTATGCCGAGGCCAGGCCCCGGGGAATGGGGTCCCCGGGCCCAGAAGTGGCACGGGAGGGGGGGGCCACTCCCTTTTGATGTTTTTTTTTTTTTTTAATAAGGCCAGGCACTGGGGATGGGTCCCTGGGGCCATAATTGGTCTCAGGAGGGGGGCCACGTGGCCCCCTCCCCCCAAAAAAACATGCTGGCTAGGCCCCAGGGCTTGGGGTCTCTGGGGTCAGAAGTGGCCCAGGGGAGGGGGGCCATGCGGCCCTCCTCCCAGGAAAATAATAAATATTTTTTTTAACGAGGCCAGGCCCCGGGGGATGGGGTCCCTGGGGCCAGAAGTGGGCCAGGGGAGGGGGGCCACGCTGCCCCCCTCCCAGAAAAATAAAACAAACACAAGGCCTGGCCACGGGATGGGGTCCCTGGGGCCAACAGTGGCCCAGTGAAAGGGGGCCACAGGGCCCTTTCCCATTTAAAAAAAAAATAAATATGCTCAGGCCCTGGGGGATGGGGTCCCCAGGGCCCCAAAAATACTAAAATAAGGTGGGCCACACAGCCCACTTCTAAAAACATTTTAAAAAAAGGAAAAGCCGGCATCTTGCCGGAGGCCCCACCCCTTCCCTCCACCACTGTGCAAACGCGCCTCCTGGCGTGTTCTGAATTGGGGGATTAAGTCCCGTTCAATCCTAAGGGTCCTTAGGGGGCAACTAGACCACCAGGTACCTTCAGTAATCCCCACACAGTGGGATTGCTAAGAGGTGATCCAAGGCCACGCACCTTTTTACACCACTCTGCAAACGCGCCTCTTGGCGTACTGCTGGTGGGGCGATGAGATCCTCTTGCCCCAACCAAGAGCAGGCCAAGAGGCGCGTTTGGAGAGTGGTGGACAAAGGGGGCGTGGCCTGTGTCCACCTATCAGCAATCCCATCATCTGGGGCATTCTGGAGGTATCAGGTAGGCTAGTTGGCCCCTAAATACCCCCAGCAGCGAAGTGGACTTTATTCCTCATCCAAGAGCGCACCAGGGAGTGCGTTTGCAGAGTGGTGGGGAAAGGGGGCATGGCCTGATATGAGAACTTAGCAATGCTGCTGTGTGGGACTTACTGGAAGTATTAGGAGGAGTAGGTAGCCGCCAAGGTTGTGTTTGTGGGCCAATTACCACTTCGGTTACCTCCACTAAATCCAACACAGTGAGATTGCTAAGAGGTCTTCGGAGGCCACCCCCCCCTTTCTCCACCACTCTGCAAACGCACCTCCTGGCACAGTACTGGTTAGAGGACGAAGTCCACTTTACTCCTGAGGGACTTTGGTGGCCAAGAAGCCCTCCTGGTACCTCCTATAAGTCCTACGCGGCGGAACTCCTGAGCACTGGTTGGAGGCCCAGTCCCCTTTCTTCACCACTCTGCAAACGTGACTACCAGTTGAAGAAGCATTTGTAATTTAATAGGTCTCGCATTTGCAAGAGTTAGAGCTATTGGCGTTGCAAATGTAAACGTTTGACAATGACAACAAGACACTACGAGGTAACAGGCCACAGTCTCTGACTCAGTCACAGTATGACACTTTTTGTTTTAATCTTAAATATTATTTGCACCGTTCACCTGTACTGTTCGGAATCTCCCCTGGTCCGCCGCGGCTTGTGCCGATTGTGCGGAGGGGACCGACTCGGCCATTTCTCCCTCACAATCCCAGTGTGAGGTTAGTGCTCCAGACACTGCGGCAGTCCAGCCCACTTCCTTGCAGCCAAAAGGGAGTGCAATGAGAGGACGCGCAGCTGACAACAAGACACTACGAGGGTAACAGGCCACAGTCTCAGACTCAGTCATGGTCTGACTCTTTTTGTTTTAATCTTGTTTTAATCTTAAATATTATTTACACCGCTCACCTGCACTGTTCGGAATCTCCCCTGGTCTGCCGCGGCTTGTGCAGATTGTGCAGAGGGGACCGATTCCGCCATTTCTCCCTCACAATCCCAGTGTGAGGTTAGCGCTCCAGACACTGCGGCTGTCCCGCCCACTTCCTTGCAGCCAAAAGGGAGTGCGCCGAGCGGACGCGCAGCCAAAGGCAAGCCCTTCTGCACCTGACCGCCGCCAGCCACTCTGCCCATTTTAGATGCCATCATCTCCTCTACCTCCCATTAAGTACCAATGATGACTATCATCCAATACACTAGTCAGGAGCTTCACTCCTTAAATAAAGCATACACGCTGCAAAGCGTCATCTCTTCCTCAATCACCAGGATTCCTAGTACTCAAGAGTGTCTACCCATCACAAAGCAAGTCTTATCAATTGTGAATAACACCATACACTCACAGCCCACCCATGATAAACCAAAGTCGGAGTACTTAGTGGGTCTCTATTGTAACACATGTTCCCTCCCCAAACATGCACTTGAAATCTGGTCCCGACTGGACTCAGAGAAACCGGACCTCTGCTTCTTCACTGACACATAGCTACATGAGTCCTCACAACCCGACTTAGCTATGGCATTACCCCACGATTACCAGCTGATCAGACATGATAGGAAAGACAGGGAAGGAGGAGGCATAGCTATTGCTTTCAAATCGAACATCAAAATACACACCATAGAGGCCATCCAGGCTGATTGGGGCAAAATCTGTATTTTTACAATAGAGAGCACAAGGAAAGAAACACGGTAAGGCACGCTTCTATACAGACCCCTGGGAAATAAAACCCATTTCTCAAACAATTTAACTGAAACCATCGCACCACGCGTCCTGGCGGCTGATAATTTCTTGCTTCTAGGAGATTTTAATTATCACATGAGCTCGAAATTGACCACCACACATTAGACCTTATCACCAACCTGGACTCACTGGGCTTAAAACAACTGATAATAGGCCCCACCCATACCGCTGGTCACACATTACATCTGCTATTTACCAATTCACAGTATATAAAGGTCAACCAAACTCTCCCTATCCTATGGTCTGACCACCACTTAATAAGTTTTCATATGGGCCAATTAGTAACCCAACCAGGTCCAAAGAAAGAACAGAAGCTAAGTAGGTCATGGAACAAGATAAATGTTGAATCATTCTCTACAACCTTTGTCCCCCTCTCCCCCTCTGAAATGACTAATGTTAACATATACTGTTATCCTGGCGGGTGTTCCAAGACTCTCGCAGACCAAGCCTGAGTCCCACAGTGAGCTGAAGAATAAGGTCATTTATTGGTTAAACCGAAACAGGCCATTACCGGCTACATTCTGTGCTGAAATTTTGACTGTTCGCAGGGTGTGTTGGTTGGGAAATGGGGTTAAGAGAGTGGAGGGTGATTGTGTGATCATCAACTTTCGGGATCCTAGGGTGGTGAGCCACATATGTTCTCATCCTAATACCTCGAGTGCCACCGGAATAATCGCCGTGGATTTGTCATACTTTTATCCCCTCGATTCAAGTATTTTATTCAGTGCTATGTCATCTGGTTGGGAAAGGGTTAACAGGGGCTCTCGCCGCTTGCCGGGTTTAGATTTCCACCTCCCATTGTCAAACCCATATGCCCCCCTGAGCAATTTAGATGGGGTCGATTGACCATCCCTCATTCCCCATTTGGAGGGCTGTGTGACCAGGGCCTCTGTTGGCCATGCTCTTCATAGACTTACTGGTCGGGGTGGGACTGGGAGATTTCACTTGGATTCGGGTGCTTCATTTTTTAGTTGTACTCGTGACACACAAACCGTCCACCTCAAAAAATCCAATCCTTCATTTGCAGTTTCGGTGAGTTTAGACATCTACTCGCCCCCTACCTTTAATAATGCCAATTCCCTAAGAACTGAGTTGGTACCCGACGATGGTGTGCTGTCTATAGTCAAACCTTCCACTCCATCTTCTGTCTCTCGTATTCCTGCGATTGAGAGTATGGCTTCTGACAATACTGCATTTTATCCAGTTGTTTTGAGTCCTTCTTGTACTCCATTGTCTATGGTCTCTACTTGTTCTTCTGCTCTTACCCTGGCCTCGTGGAACATTGCCGGTCTTCGAAGCAAAATAATCATTGAGGACTGGTCTGCCTGGGTAATCTCCCACGATATCCTGGCTTTTCAGGAAACGTGGGCTGTTGATCCCATCTACTATCCCGGGTACGTGAATTTTCATAAGGGGGCTTCCAGTAGCCTGAGGGGTCGTCCCTCAGGTGGTCTCTGTATTTGGGTTAGGCAAACCCTGAAGTACAGTCTTACAGAAATGGCCATTGATAACCCCGATCTACAGATCATTTCCCTGCATTGCAATGAAGAACCTCTAACCCTGATAATAAATGTATACAACAGGGGTCTTCCCGGAGGACGTGGCACAAATACTTTCTTACAACTGGACAGGTTTTTGGACACCGTTGACCCTTGTACCAATGTTGTAATAGTAGGAGACTTAAACTGTTGCTTTGAGCCGATGTACCTTGACTGTGATTCTTTGACCTTGGAAGTTGATACTATTCTGAATATCCCCCCCCCCTTGATCTTCCACCCATCAAGCGATGGACTGAATCCGCTGTCCAGTGGATGAGTCTATGTATGGAACGTGGTTTTAGGGCAGCCAACGGACGAACTCCTTCTGATTTGATCGGTAAGGCGACATTCTCCGATGGTCGAGGTCGTAGTAGCAGAATTGATTATGCTCTAATAAAAGTGGAGTTCTGGTCCTCTCTAAGCGATATGGTGGTCTGTGAGCGCCCAGAGAGTGACCATAATCCCCTAGTTTTGACACTTCTGCTCTCTCCCCACTACAGAAGCGCACAATCTGAGATAATGACTGCCAAAGTCCTTTTAACTAATAATCTACGGAGAGTGCGCTGGGAAAAGGTTGCCCTCGATAGTGTAACACTCTCTGAGATCAGCCTCAAAGTCTCCACCGCGTTGGAAGACCTACAGTCCCTTCGGTATCACGATGACATTGTTGGCGAATCTACAAATATTAATTTAAACTTATTTTCTGACCTTAAGTCCCTCTTTTCCAAACCCTGTAAGGTCACGACACTTTCCATCCCCAAACCAAGCTCTTGGTACAATAAAAACTGCCGGGAGTCCTATAGTAAATTGAAATTAGCTATTAACACCAAGAATCATGCCATTATCAGATCAGCAAGGAAAGTTTATACCAAGGCCAAAGTCCAGGCGAAACGTGATTGGGACTATGATCACTGGAGTGACCTCTTGACAGCAAGTAAACAAAGGAATCTAACCCTGTTTTGGCATACTCTGAAGTGGGGTAACTCACCTAGCACGCAGGTCCCCTCCAACAACGTTTCCCCGGATAACTGGGTATCTCATTATGAATCCCAGTTTTCAGATATTAACCTGGCTGTTACGCTAGTTCCCCCACCAAGTTGGGACTCGACCATTCCCTCTAATTTTAAATTCGATAATGCAGAGGTTAAGATGGCATTATTGAAGGTACCCAGTGGCAAGGCACCAGGAATCGATTGTGTCCCCGCGGATCTTTTTAAATCCGACCTTTGCAATTGGGTGCCCTACATTGCTTTCTTGGCAAATGCCATAGCTAAGGGGGCTGCCATTCCCGAATCTTGGAAGGGCGCCGAGATTCTGCCCATTTTCAAAAAAGGTGACCGCTCTTGTCCGGGGAACTACCGCCCAATAAGCCTTATTGACTCAGTTCAAAAAATTGTTGCAAGAATGATCCTGGCTAGGATCCAGTCCTGGGTCGAGCAGGAAGATATCATCTCGCCTCTACAGGCAGGCTTTAGATCTTGCATTAGTACCATAGATCAGGCATTCAAATTCCAACTGATTGTCTGGAAAACGGTTAATCTTTGTGGTGGTACAATTTATGCAGCTTTTGTAGATCTTCGGTCTGCATTTGACCTAGTCAATAGGACCAAACTTTGGGAGGAATTAGCGGTGCTTGGGATGCCCTTGGATCTTCTAAATATCATCATTAGGTTACACGAAAATAATTTTGCTCAAGTTCGTTGGGGGAATCAAGGGCAGGTTACTGAAAGATTCAATGTTAGTAGAGGTGTCAGACAAGGGTGCGTCCTTGCGCCCACCCTATTTTTATTATTCATTAATAGAGTTGTGCAATATTTTTCTAATACATCTACGGACGCCCCCACGCTGGGTGGTTCCAAAATACCCCTCCTCATGTTTGCGGACGACACCCTACTTTTATCCCAAACCCTGTCCGGGCTGCAGTCGGCTCTGAATGTATTTTCCAACTTCTGCTCTGATTACGACCTGCTAGTTAATATCTCTAAAACCAAATACATGGTTTTCAATAAAGGGAAACCTGTGAAAGGCCAGGTGTCTATGAATAATGACATATTGGAACGAACAAATGTCATGACTTATTTGGGTGTTGTTTTTGAAAATAAGTTGAATTGGAGGCCACAAATAGACGTACTCTCTCTTAAATTCGCCCAACTTTCGGGCTGCTTGGCTAAGGAACAAAAGCAATCCCAGACGAAAATGATAGGTCCTATGCTGTAAGGATCAATTCCGCGATCTTGTATGGCGCTGAACTCTGGGGTTTTGCCGATCTTTCTCCCTTGGTCAAAGCACAGTATAAATTTTTTAGAAAGCTTACGGGCCTCCCCAGCTCCACCCCAGTGAAACCGCTTTTGTTGGATCTTGGATGTCACTCCCTTGATGACATTGCCAGGTTCAAACCACTGGCTTTTTGGAGGAGATTATGGACGGTACCGGAACTAGGTCCTTATGCCAAGGCATTCCTGGATGTCCGCTCCATTCTGGGAGCTGGTAACATCTCCTGGTGCAAGCACGTCAGATTATTACTGGAATCCATGGGTCTGGGAATCCTTTGGACTGACCCAGCTAACAACCCCTTTCCATCAAAAAAACATTTTAAAGATCTTTATTGGACAATGGTATCCCAAAAACACATCTCTTTAGTTCCTGTTGAGTCATTGTCAGGCAGGTTTTTTGAACATAAAACAGTCCCTGTTTTAGAAGATTATTGGGACACTATCACCAGGCCCAGAGATAGGAAACTATCACCAATTCAGGGTCGGTTCCCTACCTACCAAATCATTTACAAAAAAATGGAAGGGTGGGGCCTGCGACTCCTGTAGTTGGTGCTCAGACTGTGTTGACACAGTTGGGCATATATTCTTTGCTTGCCCGGCATATGCTGCACCTAGGGCCAAATGGCTCAAACCTATATGTCGTACTCTGGGAACTAGGCAGGGATTTGTTGCTCTTAGTATCCTGCGATTTGATACCGGTGAAAGTGTTGTAATCGCAGTGGCCAAATTTCTAGGCTGGGTCTGGATATTTAGAAATAGGAGGCAACCGATTACCTGAGAGATGTTGTGATTTTGATCTCCATCCATTGTGTTTCACTGTTCATGTTTTTATAAATACTTCTTTTGATTGTATTTTTTTTTTTTTTTCTTGGTTGTAAACTGTCTTTTATGATGAAATTATATCGAAATAAAAACCAAATGAAATGACTAATGTTAACAAGGCAGCTATACATTTTGAGACGGCAATTGTCACATCCTTAGATACAATTGCCCCAAAGAAGAAAGCTAATTGCCCGACAAAAACTGTCCCCCTGGTTCACTCTGGACTTAAAAAGCGTTAAACTCACCGTCAGGAAGGCAGAACGCAAATGGAGACTCACTAAAAGCACAACAGATAGGTATCAGTATAAAACCCTACACCACCGATACATGGATAACATAGCCATGGCCAAAAAATCCTACTTAGGAAGCAGAATCAGTCAAGCCTCCAATTCCCATAAGGAACTATACAAGATCGTGAAGGAATTCACTAATCCCCCCTCCGGCATACCGACATATACTGCCTCGCAGGAGTGGGTGGATTCCCTCTCAGCTTTCTTTGTAAACAAGATAAATGATATCCACAAACTCTTCCCCGAGTTATAAATACCCCGCATAGATCGGATGAAACCTTCCCTCGGAACACCAACTCTCTTAAAGAATTTAGGAAACTAACAGAGGAAGACACTTCAGCCATACTAAGAAGGATGAAATCCGGCTTGCCAACTGATCCCGTGTCCACCCAGATCCTAACCAAAATTGGCCCAGCACTCACCTCCAACCTAACCTATATCTTGAATCTTTCACTTTCACAATCCACTGTACCCGCACACTGGAAGGAAGCTATTGTCAGACCCAATCTGAAAAAGCCAACAGCTGACCCCAAACAACTCGCCAATTACTCTCCTACCTCTGTTTCGCAAAGTAATGGAAGCGGTAGTTTACCACCAACTGTCCATATACTTAGAAAGTAACAACCTGTTAGACTCATTAAACACAAAAGGGTTCAGCACTATTTAGCAAACTATAACATCCAAATATCAGAGAGTTCAAGTTTCGGAAGACTTATGCCTACTACATAAGTCTACATAAGTCTTCGGAAACTTGGACTCTCTGATATTTGGTTGAAATCTACAAACGTCCCTTTGAATATACCTTTCTGACACTCTACAAAGCCCTAAAGAAGTCTTTTTGAGAGACGAAACACATCGGCTATGGTCTGTTTTTATGAAAAATAACGCAATTAAGAGAAATCCTTTTAAAATCAACACCTGGATTTAGACATCTTCTTGTGTGCTCACTGCGTCCTGAATACTGACATTGGATGTTATAACTTGCTAAATAGTGCTGAACCCTTTTGTGTTTAATGTTGTTAATAGGACTCTGTTCCTAGTTAAGGGGCATAGAGGCAAGTGCTCCTTGGTTCTCTGCACTATTGTGATACACTACGACACTTTTCATTGTCATGTGCGGATTTCTATAGCCTCTACCCTCAAATCTATTGTATTAACCTGTTAGACTCATTTCAATCAGGCTTCCAGTCTTATCATAGCACCGAGACGGCTCTGGTCGAAATCATCGATAACATCAGGCTCTCTCTTGATGCCAGACAGTCCGCCATCCTTATCCTGCTCGACTTGTCGGCTGCCTACGACACCATCTCTCATGGCATCCTCTTGGAGCGTCTATGGGAGTTTGGTGTCGAGGGCCCGGCTCTGCAATGGCTCAAGAGCTACTTGACGGAACGGTCCAACAAATAGGGGGTTTCTGCTCCAAAAGCCAACCCATTGACAAGGGAGTTCCCCAGGGATCAATTTTGAGTCCCATACTCTTTAACCTTTACGTGTCGCCTCTGGCCAAAATAAACAGAGCCTATGGCTTTGATACAGTTTGCTACGCCGATGACACGCAATTGTTGATCACTTTTGATCCAGATCCCACTGACACACAACGTAGATTTAAACTGTGAATGTCATCGGTTAATGAAGGGATGTCAACTAATCACTTACTGCTCAACGCGAGCAAGTCAGAAATCATGCTCTTTGGAGACGCGCAACACATATGGATCACTGACTGGTGGCCTTCCTCCCTAGGGCCGTGCCCACCACCCAAAACAGCAGTCCGAAATCTGGGAGTCATTATGGACAATAAACTTTCCATGACTGACCACATCAACTTCGTGGTCCGCACCAGCTATGGCTTAATGCGCTCCCTCAGGAAAATCTTTAAATGGATTACCCCCTGCACCCGAATGCCCCTTGTGCAGGGACTAATCATCAATTGCTTGGACTATGGCAATGCACTGTCCGCATCCATAAAGGAAAGACTCCTGTCTAAGCTTCAAGTGCTGCAGAACACCGCAGCGAGACTGGTCTTGAATCCCCCCCCCCCCCCCCGCTCACCATCGGCTCCCAGCCTGAAGACCCTCCATTGTCTACCTATAAGAAAGAGGGTCACCTTAAAACTATGTTGCTTGGTACACAAAACCCTGAAAAATAAGGGGCCTTCCTATTTAGCAAAGAAACTGACCAAACGTCAGCCAGGGTGAACCCTCCGCTCGTCCAACAAACATCTCCTAACGATCCCCAAGGTTCACACTGTTAAAAACGGTGACAGGTCCTTTTCCAAAACTGCACCTGAGCTATGGAACTCACTGCCGCTACGACTACCCCTGGAAACTCACCACAAAAAATTCCGTTAAGTTCTTAAAATATGGCTATTTTAACCCCTGGTCCGGCCCCTTCCTAGCTTCCTGCGTTTAGTGAAGCGCTATGAGACCTAAGGGTATTCTATGCACTCAATAAATACCTACTACTGCTACTACGTATGTTTTTTGGAGTGGAGTGGATGTACGTTGTGTGTAGTGGAATTATGTGGTATGTTGTGCAGTGAAATTATGTGGATAGAAACTATGTGGTATTTGGTGTATAGGAATTTTGTAGAGTGGGATTATATGTCATGGAGAGCAATTATGTGGTATGGTAGTCTGTGTGGTGGAGTGGTAACCTCAGGTTTAGTCTTCCTCATTTCAATAGAAGCTTAACTATGAACTCAATGAGACAAAAAAAGAAGGAATCACTGAGGAGCAGTTCTGGACCTAGTCAGAGGTATGAGCAAGGCCACTGGAATTATGCGACTGTTTGGCTGCACCAACTTTCGCACAATTATACAATTAATACATTTTCCGCATTAGCCACATAATCCATCATCTGTTGCCTAATCCGCAGATCTAAACAAAAAAAGCCTTGTTCTAAGCTCAAACGTTACCAAAAATGCAGTGACAAGTGTAACAGCGTGGTGGATGGTCCTTTGTAGAATGGTCACCAGTTACTCATTGCAAAATGTGGGTGTTAAATTGATACTAATGGTGTGCAAGCCACTCTTGCTTCTTTCTGCACCTCTTTTGCATTTCTGTTGCTTCTTTCTGCACCTTTCTTTCTTTTTCTGCACTTCTCTTGCCTCTTTCTATACATCTCTTCTACTTTCTGCACCTCTTTTACCTCTTTCTGCACCTCACTTGTTTCTTTGTGCACCACTCTTGCCTCTTTCTGCACCCCTCTTACCTCTTTCTGCACCCCTCCTGCCTCTTTCTGCACCTCTGTTCCTTCTTTCTGCACTGCTTTTGTTTCTTCCTGCACCTCTCTTGCTTCTTCCTGCACCCTCTTGCCTCTTTCTCCACCCTTCTTCCCACTTTCTGCATGTCTGTTGGTTCTTTCTGCACTTCTCTTGCCTCTTTCTCCACCCCTCTTCCCTCTTCCTGCATCTCTGTTGCTTCTTTCTGCACTTATCTTGTATCTTTCTGTACTTCTCTTGCTTTTTTCTGCACCCAGTGTGCCTCTTCACGCACCCCTCTTCTTTCTGCACTTCTTTTGTTACTTTCTGCACCCCCTCTTGCCTCTTTCTCCATCCCTCTTTCTGCATCTCTGTTGCTTCTTTCTGCACTTCTTTTCACTTTCTCCACCCCTCTTCCTTATTTCTGCACCTCTACTGCATCTTTCTGCACTACTCTGGCCTCTTTCTGTACCTCTCTTGCTTCTTTCTGCACCCCTGTTCTTTCTTTCTACTCTTCTTTTGTATCTTTCGGCACCTTTCTTGCTTCTTTCTGTACCCCTCTTGCCACTTTCTCCACCCCTGTTCACCCTTGTTGCATCTCTGTTCTTCTTTCCACACTTCTCGTCTCTTCTTCAACCCCTCATCCCTCTTTCTGTACCTCTGTTGCTTCTTTCTACAACCCTTGTGCCTCTTTCTGCAACTGCTCCTTCTTTCTGCACCACTCTTGCCTCTTTCCTCATACGGCTTCCCTCTTTCTGCACCTGTGATGTTTCTTCCTGCACCTCTCTTGCTTCTTCCTGCACCCTCTTGCCTCTTTCTCCACCCTTCTTCCCACTTTCTGCATGTCTGTTGGTTCTTTCTGCACTTCTCTTGCCTCTTTCTCCACCCCTCTTCCCGCATCTCTGTTGCTTCTTTCTGCACTTATCTTGTATCTTTCTGTACTTCTCTTGCCTTTTTCTGCACCCAGTGTGCCTCTTCACGCACCCCTCTTCTTTCTGCACTTCTTTTGTTACTTTCTGCACCCCCTCTTGCCTCTTTCTCCATCCCTCTTTCTGCATCTCTGTTGCTTCTTTCTGCACTTCTTTTCACTTTCTCCACCCCTCTTCCTTATTTCTGCACCTCTACTGCATCTTTCTGCACTACTCTGGCCTCTTTCTGTACCTCTCTTGCTTCTTTCTGCACCCCTGTTCCTTCTTTCTACTCTTCTTTTGTATCTTTCTGCACCTTTCTTGCTTCTTTCTGTACCCCTCTTGCCACTTTCTCCACCCCTGTTCACCCTTGTTGCATCTCTGTTCTTCTTTCCACACTTCTCGTCTCTTCTTCAACCCCTCATCCCTCTTTCTGTACCTCTGTTGCTTCTTTCTACAACCCTTGTGCCTCTTTCTGCAACTGCTCCTTCTTTCTGCACCACTCTTGCCTCTTTCCCCATACGGCTTCCCTCTTTCTGCACCTGTGATGCTTCTTTCTGCACCTCTCTTGCCCCTTTCTGTACCCCTCTTCCCCCTTTATGCACTTCTCTTGCTTCTTTCTGCACCTTTCTTGCCTCTCTCTGCACCTTGGTTCCTTCTTTCTGCACTTCTTGTGTTTCTTTCTACAGCTCTCTTGCTACTTTCTCCACCCCCTTTCCTTCTTTCTGCACCCTTGTTGCCTCTTTCTGCACCTGTTCCTTTTTTGTGCACTTCTTTTGTTTCTTTCGCACATCTCTAGCTTCTTTCTCCGCTCCTTGTGCCTCTTTATGCACCCTTCTGCCCTTTTTTTGCATCCCCATTGCCTCTTTCTGCAGTTCATTTGTAATTTTCTGCACCTCTTGCCTCTTTCTGCACCTCACTTGCCTCTTTCTACACTTCTCTTGCTTCTTTCTACACCTCTGTTGCTTCTTTGAGCAATTCTCTTGCGTCTTTCTGCACCTCACTTGCCTTTCTGCACCTCTGTTGCTTCTTTCTGCACCCCTCTTGCCTCTTTCTGCACCTCCCTTGCCTCAGTATGCTCACCTGTTCCCTCTTTCTGCTGTTCTCTTGCCTCTTTCTGTACCTATGTTGCTTCTTTCTGCACCTCTCTTCTCTTTCTGCACTCTTCGTGACTCTTTCAGCACCTGTTGCTTCTTTCTGCAGTTCTCTTCCTTCTTTCTGCACCCCTCTTGCCTCTGTGCACCTCTCCTAACCCTTTCTGCACCCCCTTGCCTCTTTTTGCACCTCTATTGGTTCCTTCTGCACCACTGTTCCAAATTTCTGCATCCTTCTTGCCTTTTTCTGCATCTCTCTTGCCGCAGTCTGCCCACCTGTTCCCTCATTCTGCACCCCTTTTGCCTGTTTTTGCAACTCTCTAGCCTCTTTCTTCAGTTCTCTTGCCTCCTTCTGCACCTCACCTGCCTCTTTTTGAACCTCTGTTGGTTCGTTTGCACTGCTCTTGCTGCTTTCTGCACCTCTCTTGCTTCTTTCTGCACCCCTCTTGCCTGTTTCTACACCATTACCTGTTTCTGCACCCCTCTTGCCTCTGTCTGCACCCCTGTTCCCTCTTTCTGCACCTCTTTTGCCTGTTTCTGCAGTTCTCTTGCTTCCTTCTGCACCTCACTTGCCTCTTTTTGCACCTCTGTTGGTTCTTTCTGCACCTGTTGCTTCATTCTGCACTTCCCATGCTTCATTCTGTACCCGTCTTGCTTCTTTCTGCACTTTTCTTGCCTCCTTCTGCACTTCTCTTGCTTCTTTCTACACCTGTTGCTTCTTTCAGAAATTCTGTTGCTTCTTTCAGTAATTCTGTTGCTTCTTCCAGCACTTCTCTTGCCTCTTTCTGCACTTCTCTTGCCTGTTTCTGCACCTCTCTTGCCTCTTTCTGCACCCCTCGTGCCTCTTTCTGCACCTCTCTGGCTTCTTTCTGCACCCCTCTTACCTGTTCCTGCACCTTTCTTGCCTCTGTCCTCACCCCTGTTCCCTCTTTCTGTACCTCTTTTGCCTGTTTCTGCAACTCTCTTGCCTCTTTATGCAGTTCTCTTGCCTCCTTCTGCACCTGTTGCTTTTTTATGCACTCCTCTTGCCTCTTTCTGCACCCCTGTTGCTTCATTCTGCACTTCCCATGCTTCATGCTGCATCTGTCTTGCTTCTTTCTGCACCCCTCTTGCCTGTTTCTGCACCTCTCTTGCTCCTTTCTGCACCCCTCTTGCTTCTTTCTACACCCCTCTTGCCTCTTTTCTGCCTCCCTCTTGCCTTTTTGTGCAACTCTCTTGCCTCTTTCTACACCTCTCTTCCCTCTTTCTGTACCCTTGTTCCCTCTTTCTGAATTTCTCTTGCCTCTTTCTGCACCCTTCGTGCCTCTTTTAGCACCTCTGTTGCTTGTTTCTGCACTTCCCTTGCCTGTTTCTGCACCTGTCTTGCCTCTTTCCGCACCCCTCTTGCCTCTTTCTGCACCCCTCTTGCCTCTTTCTGCACCCCCCTTGCCTGTTTCTGCACCTCTCTTGCTCCTTTCTGCACCCCTCTTGCTTCTTTCTACACCTCTCTTCCCTCTTTCTGTACCCTTGTTGCCTCTCTCTGCATTTCACTTGCCTCTTTCTGCACCCTTCGTGCCTGTTTTAGCACCTCTGTTGCTTGTTTCTGCACTTCTCTTCTTTCTTTCTGCACCCCTCTTGCCTCTTTCTGCACCCTTCTTCCCTTTTCCTGCACGTCCCTTGTTTCTTTCTGCACTGTTCTTGCCTCTTTCTGCACCCCTCGTGCCTCCGTCTGTTGTTTCTTACTGCACTGCTCTTTCTTTTCTGCTCCTCTCTTGCAGATTTCTGCACCCCTCTTGCCTCTTTCTGCACCCCTCTTGCCCCCTTCTGCACCCTCTTCCCGCCTCCTGCACTGTTCTTGCTTATTTCTGCACCTCTGTTGCTTCTTTTTTGCACTCCTCTTCCCCCTTTCTCACCTCTCTTGCCTCTTTCTACACTCCTGTTCCCTCTTTCTGAATATCTCTTGCCTCTTTCTGCACCTCTCTGGCTTCTTTCTGCACCACTCGTACCTGTTTCTGCAACTCTCTTGCCTCTTTATGCAGTTCTCTTGCCTCCTTCTGCACCTCTGTTGTTTTTTTCTGCACTTCTCTTGCCTCTTTCTGCACCCCTGTTGCTTCAACTCTCTTGCCTCTTTATGCAGTTCTCTTGCTTCCTCATGCTGCACCTGTCTTGCTTCTTTCTGCACCTCTCTTGCCTCTTTCTGCACTTCTCTTGCTTTGTTATACACCTCTGTTGGTTCTTTTAGCAATTCTGTTGCTTCTTTCAGCAATTCTGTTGCTTCTTCCAGCAATTCTGTTGCTTCTCTTGCCTCTTTCTACACTTCCCTTGCCTGTTTCTGCACCCCTCTTGCTACTTTCTGAACCCCTCTTGCCTGTTTCTGCATCTCTCGTCTGTCTGCACCCCTGTTCCTGCTCTTGTTGTACCTCTTTTGCCTGTTTCTGCAACTGTCTTGTCTCCTTCTGCACCTCTGTTGCTTCTTTCTGCACTTCTGTTGCCTCTTTCTACATCTCATTTGCCTCTTTCTGCACTTCTCTTGCTACTTTCTACACCTCTGTTGCTTCTTTCAGCAATTCTGCTGCTTCTTTCAGCAATTCTGTTGCTTCCAGCGCTTCCATTGCCTCTTTCTGTACCTCTTTTGCTTGTTTCTGCACCTCTCTTGCCTCTTTCTGCACCTCACTTGCTTCTTTCTGCACCCCTCTTGCTTCTTTCTACACCTCTCTTGCCTCTTTCTGCACCCCTCTTGCCTCTTTCTGCACCTCTCTTGCCTCTTTCTGCACCTCTCTTGTCTCTGTCTGCACCCCTGTTCCCTCTTATAGTACGTCTTTTGCCTGTTTCTGCAACTCTCTTGCCTCCTTCTGCACCTCTGTTGCTTCTTTCTGCACTTCTCTTGCCTCTTTCTGCACCCCTGTTGCTTCATTCTGCATGTGTCTTGCTTCTTTCTGCACCTGTCTTGCTACTTTCTACAACTCTGTTGCTTCTTTCAGCAATTCTGCTGCTTCTTTCAGCAATTCTGTTGCTTCTTCCAGCGCTTCCCCTGCCTCTTTCTGTACCTCTCTTGATTGTTTCTGCACCTCTCTTGCCTCTTTCTGCACCTTACTTGCTTCTTTCTGCACCTCTCTTGCCTCTTTCTGCCTCCCTCTTGCCTCTTTGTGCAACTCTCTTGCCTCTTTCTACACCTCGCTTCCCTCTTTCTGTACCCTTGTTGCCTCTTTCTGCATTTCTATTGCCTCTTTCTGCACCCTTTGTGCCTCTTTTAGCACCTCTGTAGCTTGTTTCTGCACTTCTCTTCATTCTTTCTGCACCCCTCTTGACTTTTCAGCACCCTTCTTCCCTTTTCCTGCACGTCTCTTGGTTCTTTCTGCACTGTTCTTGCCTGTTTCTGCACCCCTCATGCCTCCTTCTGTTTGTCTGTTGTTTCTGCTCTTTCTTTTCTGCACCTCTCTTGCAGATTTCTGCACCCCTCTTGTCTCTTTCTACACCCCTCTTGCCTCCTTCTGCACTGCTTTTGCTTATTTCTACACCTCTTTTGCCTGTTTCTGCAACTGTCTTGCCTCTTTCTGCACCTCTGTTGCTTCTTTTTTGCACTCCTCTTCCCCCTTTCTCACCTCTCTTGCCTTTTTCTACACTCCTGTTCCCTCTTTCCTTTCTGAATATCTCTTGCCTGTTTCTGCAACTCTCTTGCCTCTTTCTACAGTTCTCGTCTCTTTCTGCACCTCTGTTGCTTCTTTCTGCAGCTCTTTTGCTTTTTTCTGCACTTCTCTTGCCTCTTTCTGCACCCCCCTTGCATCTTTCTGCACCTCTGTTGGGTCTCTCTGCACTGCTCTTGCTTCTATCTGCTATTGTCTTGTACATTTCTGCACCCCTCTTGCCTCTTTCTGCACCTCTGTTGTTTCTTTCTGTATTTCTCTTGCTTCTTTCTGTACCTCTCTTTCCTCTTTCTGCACACACAGGGCTATTTTTAAACTGACCTCAGGCTTAGCAGTGCACACATGCAAGTGCAGAAAAGGGCAGATGACCTCTAAACTGCCATACCCTATTATATGCTAGGGCCTTAGAGGTAGTTTTAATCCCCCTGCCCTATTATGTATTAGGGCCTTACAGGGGAGGTCATGCCAATCACAGGGGTACCCAGACCAATAGTGTACCCTAGTGTATGTAGGTGTTTAAACTGTATTCTAAGTGTCTTTCAGCAAAGCGCTGGCTCCTGGCCTGGTTAGCCAGAGCCCAGGGTCAGTCAGAGTCAGTTACCACCAGTCAGAAAAAATTTGGGAGGTGCCCAGGCACAGGATGACTTTGCAACAAGGCCTCTTTCTGCACCTCTGTTGGTTCTTTCTGCATATGTCTTGCTTCTTTCTGCACTTTTCTTCCTCATTCTTTCTGCAATTCTCTTGCTTCTTTCTGCACCTTTCTTCCTCTTTCTG
Source organism: Triturus cristatus (assembly GCF_964204655.1). Taxonomy (NCBI): domain Eukaryota; kingdom Metazoa; phylum Chordata; class Amphibia; order Caudata; family Salamandridae; genus Triturus; species Triturus cristatus. Next base: position 960,989,375 of record NC_140582.1, read on the forward strand.
CACATGTTCTACCTCCGTAGGCATAGTTAGAAATTTTCATTTAAAAAACCTTAGAAATTCACTGAAAAAAACATAGGTTTCAGGGACGTTATAGTTAGTTGGACATTTTACTCGTACAAAACCAGAGAAATTCGGCCGTTATAGTTAGTTAGCTAACTATAACTCGCGCCCCCGCAATGCACTGCTGATGACATCACATATTACATCATTACATCATTCATGACATGATCTGGTCAGTGACATCACTGATGACATCTCAAAGGTAGGGATAAACCTGGTGGCCCTGCCTTCTTAGAAAAGCCGCTACAGGAGCCATACATTCATGAAAACTCTGGGAGCTGAACGAAGGCCGAAGGGTAGAACTTTGAACTGATAGTGACACCCAGCCACCTCAATCCTCAGGAATTGGCGATGCTTCGCATGAATGAGAATGTGGAAGTATGCGTCAAAGAGATCGAGGGATGCTAAAAAACCTCCTTTGTTCACCAATAAGAGAACCTCCTGTAGGGACAACATTCTGAATAATTGCTTCTGATATATTTGTTCAGCTGTCTGAGGTCCGAGACTTTTCTCCATTTCCCGCATTTTTTCTTTATAAGGAAGAAGTTGGAATAGAAGCCTTTCCCTCGTTGACTTAAAGGAACTTTTTCTATTGCCCCTTTTAACAAGCGTCGAGATTTCTTGCTTTCACAAAAGAAGATGTTGATGCGTTCTCATAGAGGGCGGATTTCGAGGGGGCTGGTGAACAAATTCTAGGGTGTGCCCTCGATAGATGATGTCTAGTACCCATTTGTCCTTTGTAATGGCTTCCCATTGGCACAGAAAGAGAGAAAGATGATGAAACTGCTGAGGCTGATGTCGAGAAGAGGTGGCCAGTGGACGGAAAACGTCATTGTCGTCTAGAGGAATCTTGTGATTTACCTCGTGCCGAAGGCTTGCATCTAGCCGATTGTACGATGCATTAGAAGCACGAAAATGCTGTTGCTGTTGTCCTCCATATTGCGGTCTGTAATACTATTAGGAATACGGCTGAAATCTGTATGATTGATAGGACGATCTTAGTTAAAACTGTCCTTCTCCTCCTCCACGAAACGACTGAAAACGCCTTTCCTGCAGCGTATCTCTGTATCCTTCTTGATACCCTGTAACTCCTCATCAACATGTTTTCCAAATAGGTTTTCCCCATCGAAGGGCATATCTAAAATCTTTGATTAAACTTCAGGGCGGAAGGACGTCGCCCTCAGCCAGCCATGCCTACGGAGAACAGCAGCTCTTGCCATTTGTCTGAAAACATTCGAAGACAGATCCATTGCTGAATCAATGACTTCAGAAGAAGCTCCAGTACCTTCCTGCAGGAGATGTTCAAGAAGAGGTGCAAGATCCAACCACAATTGGCAGTCGTACCGCCCCAAGATCGCTAAGGCGTTGAAGACCTTGATGGAAGTAGCAGCCATAGTAGCAAAGCGTCTGCCGATGCTGTCTAGCCAGTTACCCTCTCTGTCTGGAGGCACCGAACAAGAAGATTGCAGACTCCTGGAGCGCCTTTGTGCAGCTTGCATTATTTCTGAATCTGGTTGAGGATGCCCAATCAAACACACAGGAGCCGAATCGGGTGCTTTGTATTTCTTTTACATCCTCGGTACTACAGCCGGAACTGCAGCCGGATTCTTCACAAGCTTCAAACCTTCGTTCCATATATAATCCACAATTGGTATGGATTGTACCGATATGTTTGCTGGATCCTTAAAATCATAGAGGAAGCATTCGGTTTGCACTACAGGCAAAGGCAAATCAAATCTTTTGAAGGCCCTTTCCAGTAACTCATGGAAGCCTCCAATATCTCCCGGAGGTAAACTCGCTGGAGGAGGGAATGGCGATGGTGAAGATGGAGCAATATAATTATCCTACTCTCGGCCAACTAAGTTTGGATCCTAAATGAGCTCATGCTGATCGTCTGCTTCACTCTCGATGTAGTCATCTTGTATTGTAATGCACCAAAGTGCTGTGTCTCTTCTTGAGAAGCAGGCGGTGGAGTAACCACAGGTGGTGGCGAAAGAACTTGAATATCCGGTCCTCTTGAATACCCGGAAACTGGAGCGTGAGAGTCCGGAAATCGTTTGAAATAATCATGGAGCAATGGAGAATGTGCCTAAGGTCGGTGAGCAGGGAAGTTGGCACCAGCATGGAATCTCTTCGTACCTCCGGTTGCTTCTTGTAAGCTTCATATGGATAGTGTTCCTGGAAAACAGTAGTATTGTTGCGCCCGTGGACGATCCGTGAAGGAGTAATCCCTTGCCATATAATCTGACATGTCCTGCATATGTGTCTCCTCTTCCTCATCCATGTCCTGACATTTAACCATGAGCTGTGATGGGCTGTAAGCTGGACCGAACAAACTTTCATTCCCCGATTCCTCCGTATCAAGAAAGTGAGAGGGCGGCAGAGGTGATATCTTGGAGAGAGATATCAAACCTGGAGACTTTTAATGACCTGTTTTTTGTTCGGACAATGACACGATCGATGATGGGAGACATCTGAAAGTGATCGTCTTCGATATCGGCAGTCTAGAAGGGGATTTAAACACGGTTGTCGGCGGAGTGCCCGTCGACGGAGCCATAGACGTTGTCGATGGTGTTCCCGTCGTCGGAGCCGTAGACGTGACCTTCGATTTAGTAGTCGTCGTTACGCCCATCGACGATGCAGTCGACGAGGTGATCGTCGTCACAGTATTCGTGGACAAGGCCGTCACCACAGCCGTCGTGGACACGCTCGTCGCTACAGACGTCGATGGAGATTTGGCTGTCGTTCTCGATGATGGGTCCATCGACGGAGCTTTGTTCGTCGACGAAGCCTGTTTTAGAAGTGTGACTGGCAGAGAAGCAGCAGAAGACTTTTTTTTTAGACCAGAGTCTCTTTGTTTCCGGGCTGCTTTTTCATCAGAGGAGGATTTATCTGCCTTCATTTTCTTAGCATCAGCCTTTAATGAGGTAGAGCCCTCATTTTTACGTTTCCTATCGACTGAGGATGGCCCAGGACTTTCTTCAACATCAGATCCAGAATCCAATCTAGATTTTTTCTTTTGGAGCCATAACAACAATCTGGCCTCCCTATCCTTCAGAGATGTGGCTGAAAAGGTTCTGCAGTATTTACAGTCCTTGGCTGTATGTTTGGGATAAAGACACTAGAGTCAGTCTTTGTGGGGGTCCTCAGACAAAAGTCTTGCCTTACCACAAGATCTGCAGGGTCTAAAAAGCCTCTTCTAGATCCCTATGACATTTTAGATGCAAAGAAGGTAGAAAAACAGTACCTTGAGATAAATTCTAGCAGGGTCAAAAGTTCACTCACTGACACACTGAGCAGAGCTCAGGGAGACTCCCTTACACACGACATGCGGTTAGAAATCTGAGGTATGGTAGCTCTGCTGGGGAGTTGAGGTCTAGGGCTCGTCTCTGATGTTTTCCTTTCTTTTTGATGGTTTCTAATGTACTTTTATAGTACTGCTTTTCTAACTACCGCAAGACTCCCACCAGGACGACGGGGAAGATACAAGCATGTGAATCTATGAAAGATTCAATACTGGAGAAACCAAGGGTATGATCAGGTGACTGTTACGTTCTTAACCCTGACATGGAGTGACTGTGATAATCTGCACCTCTGCCTAATTTGTTCCTCTGCCACTAGTACTGGGGACTATAGTGCCTAGAATCGCCTAGGTGGGGAAAGTGGTCAGTGTAACGTTATCTGAAGAAAATGACCAGGGATTAAACTGTGTATTCATGATTGGATTGTGCAGTACTTAGTTTGGCTGTGTAATTAATGTACTTTAATTTACAGATAGACAAGCACTGGACTGGATGTTCAAATTATTGTGTCTGCAGGTTTATTGTAGAGTTCTAAGCTCCCACCCCATTTACTACCCCCCCCCCCCCCACCGAGAAGCCTTGGACTGCTCGCCATTGCTACCCTGTGAGTAAAAGGCAGAAAGTATTGTCTTTGACCCAGTTTGCACAGCCACGGTAGGACACCAGGTCTCAAACTGTTATCAGTTACCACCCGGTAGTCTCTGTCTGCCACATGGCCTCTTCAACAGGGTCTGACACCTTCCACATTTCAGACATCCCTGAGCATGGTCCCTTCTCAAGTTTTTTTGTAATAATAATGACCTTTATTTCATTGAGTTTGTTTCTGCTCCCCACACCTTAATCACTGCGATACCCATATGAGGCAAAGTGTCACTTCTCTTCCCTCTATAAATTAAATAAAAAAGCAAACATATTTTACCTCCCTTGAATAACTTATCTGTAGATGGTTCCTCCAAAGGGTAGTTCGCTCACACAGTTACAAGGAAGCCGCCTATAGGTAACCCCAAACTTAAGGCAGTGAGATCTTCTCCCCTTATATCTAACGGTGCATCATGATCAATAACATTGTAGGTTCTTTGGGATTCAGATTAGAGTTCTCAATACAGGATGAATGTGTCTTGAAGATTCAGTAAGGGGTGCGTGGCAGAATGTACAGAATAGAAATTCTAACAGATATAACTTTAAACAGGATGCCCCATTAAGCAGGCATAAGAGTAGTTTGGACCAGAGTATGTGGCATCGTAAAGCAATTTATTGATGAGCACCAAAAGATTGTATGTCTGAAATTATTCCAGGGTTGCAGCAAATTTCACAGCCACAGCACCTCCGATGATGAGATGGTATCTCACAAGTAGCCCAAGTGTTGTACTGGGAATAAAGACAACATTGACCCATTAATAGTGACCCTGAAGGGCATTCCAAACACCTTAAATATATACAATACTCTGAGCACTATGAACCAAAGACCTGAAAAAAATATGAGAATGTTGTCCACATGTAAGGAGAAAGGGTCCTTATTGCTATCACTTCACTAGAATCACCTGATCAATTGGCCCTGTCTGATCAAGCACACCAGGGGTTCTGTTGCTAAGGTAATGGCACTGAAGAAAGAGGTATGCCCTGTCTCGTTTCTCCTTTGTACTTGTCGGACACAATTCTATTTACCTTACCGACTCCATTAACCTTTACAGCTGCAAAGGGTTGTAAACAGGATAGCAAGCTAGGGTATGAAAACAGACCTAAAGTCACTCGTCTGTAGCAATATGAATAAGAAGCAATCTTAAATATAATCAAATTATTTATCAACGTCAAGGGATCATATTGCCAGTGTGATGTCCAGGATTTTTTCCTGGCTTGACATTTATAGAGATGGGGCATGGCCACAAATATCGTCTGGTCAGGGTAGACTATGGAGGACATGGGGGGAAAACATCTGGTAGTGAGCGTGTTAGCCAAAACTTTGGTTTGCACACTAAGGAGGGAAAGGGAATGATCAGACCGTCACTACTTCATAGGTGTATTCAGTATGTGCTCTGTAATAATGGAAAGACTCATATCTACCAGAAGACTGAGTGCATAAATATGCGTATTATACAGAAATACATTCCATATCCAGTCACGTGGCCCCCTTTCCTAGAGCGCCTAAATTCGTAAGAGGTGAGAAAATCCAACCAGCATCGAACCCCCAATAGCAGCACAGACCTTACTAACAATATTGATGATTGTTACTTTAAAGCATTGTCCAATATATTATAGAATACTAACACCAGATCACCCACTGCCAGTATTACATATCCGTTTGGCAGAGTAGTCTGTAAGGTAAATGCTACTTACCAGTATGCATCTGTTCTTGGCATGTAGAGCTGCTGCAGTCACATTATTGCATTAGATCGCCGCCTAGTGTTGGGTCCGGATGTTGCACGTTGTTGTCTTGGAAGAGTCTTCGAGATCTCACGAGATAGGTGACTCCTCCCCTGGACTACAGTGCGCATGGACAGCTCCTCCATCGTCAGATTGTTTTTTCGCCATTGTGGCAAAGATGGAGGATAGTAATAGAAAAGAAAGGTGTCCATGTAAATGTATCTAAGTAAGATAGTACTGCAAGTGTGCCCGGCACCAGGGAGGAGGGTGGGCATGTGACTGCAGCAGCTCTACATGCCAAGAACAGATGCATACTGGTAAGTAGCATTTACCGTTCGAGGCATATGAGCTGCTGCAGTCACATTATTGCATAGACTGTATAGCAGTTCCTCCTCTAGTGGTGGTTACCGGTGGCAGCTGCAGTAGTTTGGAAAAGTGTTTTACGGACAGCCTGACCTACAGAAGCTTGTTGTTTGGCTTGCACATTAACACAATAGTGTTTAGTGAAGGTATGCATGGTAGACCATGTAGCTGCCTTACAAATGTGTTCTAAGGGGATATTCCCTAGAAAAGCCATGGATGCCCCCATTTTGCGCGTGGAATGTGCTCTTGGGGGAATAGTTGATGTGCGTTTAGCTTTTTGATAACATATTTTAATGCACTTAACTATCCATCTGGCTATCCCTGCCTTTGAGATAGGGTTACCCTTATGAGGTTGACAGAAAGACACAAACAACTGTGTTGTCTTTCTAAATGGTTTAGTTCTGTCTATGTAGTAGAGTAGAGCCCTTCTGACATCCAGTGTGTGGAGTGCCCTTTCAGCTACTGACTGTGGTTTTTGAAAAAAGACAGGTAACTCAATTGATTGGTTAATGTGAAAACTAGTTATGACCTTTGGTAGGAATTTAGGGTTTGTTCTGAGAACTACCTTATTTTGGTGTATTTGCATGAAAGGTTCTTGAATTGTTAGTGCCTGCAATTCACTTACTCTTCTGAGTGAAGTAATTGCTATTAGAAATGCCACCTTCCATGTTAGGAACTGTAATTCGCAAGAATGTAGAGGCTCAAAGGGTGGACCCATAAGTCTAGTAAGTACAATGTTAAGATTCCAGACTGGGGAAGGTGGAGCTCTTGGAGGGATTACTCTTTTGAGCCCTTCCATAAACGCCTTAATAGGTGGTATGCGGAAGAGAGACACGTGTTGTCTGTTCTGGAGGTGTGCTGCAATAGCAGCTAGGTGTAATCTTATAGATGAATATGCTAGATTACATCTTTGTAAGTGTAGCAGATAACAAATTATGTTTTGGACAGAAGCGTCTAGTGGATTGATTTGATTATTTTGGCAGTAAATCTTTTCCATTTGTTTGCGTAACAGGCCCTGGTAGTGGGACGTCTTGCCTCTTTGATGATATTCATACAATCAGGAGGCAGGTTAAGGTATCCGAACTCTAAGACTTGAGGAGCCAGATTGCTAGGTTCATTTGATTGGGGTCTGGGTGTTGTATCTCTCCATGGTTCTGTGCGAGTTGTTTTGGAGAGAGGTGTAGTCGTTGATGAGGGACGACCGAGAGTTCTAGGAGTGTTGTGTACCATGGTTGTCGTGCCCATGTGGGAGCAACCAGGATCATCGTAAGTGTTTGTTGCTTTAGTTTGCGTACCACTAATGGAATGAGTGGGGTTGGCGGAAAAGTGTATGCAAATCTGCCTGACCAGTTCATCCATATCGTATTGCCCTTCGACTGCGGGTGTGGGAACCTGGTGGCGAAGGATGGGCATTTTGCGTTTTCTTTTGTGGCGAACAGATCTATGTCTGGGTGTCCCCATGCTTGAAAGAACGGGAGTAGGACTTCTGGGTGAAGTTCCCATTCGTGGATCTGTTGACTGTGTCTGCTCAATAGGTCTGCAATCTGGTTGTTCACTCCTGGGAGATGTTCTGCTAGAAGATGGATGTTTTGTGGAATGGCCCATCTCCATATCCTTTGCGCTAGGCGTGAAAGCTGCAGAGAGTGTGTCCCCCCCTGTTTCTGTATGTAGAACATTGCTGTCATATTGTCCGTCCGGACTAGGACAGTTTTGTTGGCTATGTGTTTTTGAAAGGCCTTCATTGCTTGAAAGATTGCCAGTAATTCTAGGTAGTTTATGTGGTGTATTTTTTGGTGCGGTGTCCATAGACCTTGCACTGTATGTTGAAGTAGATGGGCTCCCCACCCTGTGAGTGATGCGTCCGTTGTCAACACCACCTGTGGAACTGGCTCTTGGAACAGTCGTCCTTTGGAAAGGTTTTGTGTGTTCCACCACTGCAGAGAGCGATGGGTACGACTGTCTACCAACACTAGGTCCTTTAGTTTCCCTTGAGCCTGGTTCCATTGTGTTGCTAGGTATTCTTGTATGGGACGCATTTGTAGCCGAGCATGTGGGACAATGAATATGCAAGATGCCATCATGCCTATGAGTTGCATAAACACTCTTGCTGTCAAAAGAGTCTGAGGTTGGAATTTTTGGATCATTGCTTGAATGTTCTGTATCCTGGCTGGAGCTGGGTAAGCCTTTGCTACTGTGGAGTCTATCATTGCTCCCAGATATTGCTGTATATGGGAGGGTTGTAGATGGGATTTTGGGTAGTTGAGGGAAAATCCCAGATTGTGTAATAGATGGATTGTGGTCACAGTGTGCTGCAGACATTGGTGATGTGATTTGGCCTTTATCAGCCAATCATCTAGATATGGAAACACATGAATATGTTGTCTCCTTAGATGTGCTGCCACTACTGCTAAGCATTTTGTGAACACCCTTGGTGCTGTTGTTACCCCAAGGGTAGGACTTTGAATTTGTAGTGCTGTCCCTGCACTACAAATCTGAGGTATTTCCTGTGTGCGGGATGAATGGGTATGTGAAAATATGCGTCTTTCAGATCTAGCGTGGCGAGAAAATCGCCTTGCTGTAGTAGTGGTAGTACTTGTTGGAGTGTGATCATGTGAAAATGATCGGAGTGTATATAGTGATTGAGGGGACGAAGGTCGAGAATGGGCCTGAGGGAGCCGTCTTTTTTGGGGATTAGGAACTAGAGAGAGTAAACTCTCTTTCCTTGTTGCTGCAGGGGAACTGGTTCTATAGCGTGCTTTTGTAGCATTGCTAAGACCTCCTGTTGCAATAGTATGGTATGTTCCTCTGACATTGGTCTGTGTTTGGGTGGTATGTTGGGTGGGGTAGATGTAAGTTCCAGACAGTAACCAGAATGGATCGTTTGCTTCACCCACCTGTCTGTTGTGATGGATTCCCAGACAGGTAGGAACTGTGATAATCTGCCTCCGACTGGTGTTAAGTGGTCTGGAGGCAGGTGTAAGAGGTCACTGTTTGGGATGGTGGAGGTACGGTTGTTGTTGTTACCTCTACCTCTGCCTTTAGTATTGTTTCCTCTATATCCTCCTCTGCCTTTGTGAAATGTGTTTTGAGAGGTAGTTTGGAAAGGTTGAGAGGTTTGTGTATTATTCCCTCTCCCTGTACCTCTATAAGAGGATCTACGAAAGGAACGTTTGGATTGATAAGACTGCAGTGCACCCATAGATTTAGCGGTGTCAGTGTCCTTTTTCATTTTGTCTAGAAGGACATCTGTTTCAGGCCCGAACAGGAAATCTTGGTTAAGGGGTTGATTGAGAATAGTGGTTTGCACCTCAGGTTTGAAACCTGACATGCGAAGCCATGCGTGTCTTCTTAACATTACGCTTGTATTGACTGTTCTAGAGGCTGTGTCAGCTGCATCTAGAGCACACTTTATCGAGGCATTAGTGATGAACTTTCCTTCTTGGATAAGATCATTTGCCTGTTGTTTATATAGGTCAGGGAGATGTTGTAGCAGCTCCTCTAGTTTGTCATAGTGTGCCCTGTCATATCTAGCTAACAATGCTTGTGTGTTAGCTATTCTCCAGGTGTTGGCTGCTTTGGAAGCCACCATTTTCCCTGATGCCTCCAGTAGTTTGGACTCTTTTTCTGGTGGTGCAGCATCGCCAGTGGTTTGTGAGTTCGCCCTTTTTCGTGCATTGGCGACTACTAAAGAGTCCAGCTGTAGTTGACCCTTGATGAATGTAGGGTCGGAGGGTGCTGCTCTATATTTCTTTTCCAGTCTAGAGTGGAGTATTGTAGCCCTAATGGGGTCTTTGAATATTTCTGGTGCATGTTTTAAAACCCCTTTGAGCATGGGTAAAGTGCGGACACTTCTTTCTGTGGTTGGGAAGGTGTCCAGCAAGAAATCCTCTTCCAGAGGGTCAGCATGCATATCTACCCCGTGGAAACTAGCAGCCCTGTCTACTAACTGATGAAATGCAATGGTGTCGTCAGGAGGGGATGGTTTTGAAGGATATGGTGTGGGGGTCTAGAAGAGGTGTGTTATTGTCTGGTGAATATGGGTCTCCCCATGTGTCCAGGTTGGGATTTGTGTCATCAGGATCGTCATAAGGGTCTTGTGGATCATTATCTATGTCCTCATCTGGGTCCCCAACAGGCTGTGGAGGCATGGGGGGTGTGTATGGCACATAAGGCAGAATAGGAGAGAGAGGAGGAGGGGTGACAGGCCTAATAGGAGAAGTAGCAATGTCCTTCCTTTTTAGAGGAATAGGAGAGGGTAAGGCAGGATGAATTTTCCTCTTGTGGAGCACCACATGACCTGTGTTAGGGTCTATGATGATTCTTTTCTGTTTTAGATCGACAGGATCTGGAAAAAACAGCTCCTCCTCTGTATTTGGTGGTTTCGGCACCAAAGATTTTTAGTGTTTTTTACTGGGAGTCGAAGGATTTGTAGGCTTCGGCTTGTTTGGCTCGGGAACCTTGTTTTTGTTCGGTTCGGGAGCTTTCTTGACTTCGACGTCCTTTTTCGGATCGACCGTTTTCTTGGGTTCGATCTGTTTTTTAGGCTCGGTGACCTTTTTGGGGTCGATTAACTTTTTCGGATCGATATTTTTCTTGGGATCGACCGTTTTGGACTCGAGATGCTTCGCCTCGACGTTTTTGGGAACAGTCGAGTCTTTCGGCGCCGGAGCCGTATGTGTTTTTCTCGGCGCCGAAGGCATCTTGGGTGTAGGGAGATACGGTTTGCTCGGTCCCGAGCTACCGGAAGGCTTTTCTATTATCTTCGGAGCAGGGCCCGAGGTTGGGGCTTCCGAAGGGATGTTTCGATCGTGACGAAGGCCTTGTGGCGATGTCTTGACCGGAGCCTTATGAGGGGTGATTGGGACAGGGGCATCGGTACTCACGTGCTGCCCCGCTGGGATTGGGTCATCTTAGTCAGATTCTTCGACTGTGACGAGCTGTAGATCGTCCGAGTCCTCGGCATCAGAGGGATCATCGAAGATATCGTCCGGTGCCGGTGCTGCTGCTTGTCAATGCATCGCTTGTCGATGGGCCCTTCGGTTCCTGATTGTCTTTTTGGAACGGAAGAGTGCGCAGGCTGAGCAGTCTTCTTCTTTATGCTCCGGAGATAGGCATCTGTTGCACACCGGGTGATGATCCGTGTGTGGGTATTTAGCACCACACTGGGGGCATTTTTTGAAGGGGGTCCTTTCCATGGGCCCGAGGCCCGAGTGGCGTCGATAGGCCCGGAGGCCTGCGTCGATGGAAATATGAGAAATAAAGTCTTGTAAAGTTATAGGGTATCGACCGGAGAGCAATCCCGTCGAGATACTTTGATTTGCTGTGAAGAAAGTTGAAAACTTCGGAGTCGAAGTTGGCGTCGCAGAAGTACATCCGAACCCGATGGCGGAAAAAAACAATCTGACGATGGAGGAGCTGTCCATGCGCACTGTAGTCCAGGGGAGGAGTCACCTATCTCGTGAGATCTCGAAGACTCTTCCAAGACAACAACGTGCAACATCCGGACCAAACACTAGGCGGCGATCTAATGCAATAATGTGACTGCAGCATCTCATATGCCTCGAACCTCAATTTTTCGCCTACAGTAGGATACCGGATCCACCTTAGGTAGGTACCGGCGTGACTCTGCAGCTGACAGGTCAACAGACTTTGGTGCCTCTGACACCTTTGACAGGTCTTTAGAGGACGCCTTACCACGCAATGCACTTCTGTTTTATTTCCGCAGGGGTGGTGTCCACAGTCACTTTCTGCCCAGAGGTCTCTGAATCTCCTCATATATTTATCAACGCTCCTTTGTTGTTTCTGGACGGCTAGTAGTGTTTGTGTTTCCTTGTTGCTTTCAATTTTGTACCAGTTACAAAGAGTAAGTTATTTACCTTTAGTAAATAACTCTTTCTTTTGAATACTCAAGCTGCAGATCTCTTAATGCCTGCCATACTTGCCGTTCGGTGGATTGTGGAATGATTAAGGTTCCAAGTTTTGCACGCTTCCTCCTCATTTTGGTCTGTAAGCCACACTGAATGAAGAATAAACTGACGTCAGCACCAAGGAGTTGCACCTATATGCTGCTCTGTGTCTTCATGTCTGGAGTCAAATGACGTTAACACACAGATGAGCAAGCTCATCAGCGCATGTAGACAATTTGAGGGAAAGACACAAGGAAAAGTAACAATCAAAATAAGTATCAGATTACCTGCTATGTTTGCCAACATTGTTTAGATCTGCAAGCTGGGACTCTGTGATCTGTTTAGTGTAGTGTTCAAAAAGAGGCATTCTCCACACACGATCTCCTGTCACAATGCTGGCCTGCAAGTAAACCATAACAATTTACAATTCTTTTTTAGCAAACATCCTTATTTCCAAAACAGGGACTAGGAAAATTACTTTTGTTTTTAAGGTCTTGAGAACGCAGTGCAAGCACATTATATATTTTTATACAAATTACCTTTCTAGGTGCTTGCCCTTCAAACCAATAAAGCACTAGTAAAACCTATAGGCCTCTGCTCCATAGGGCCGAGCTACTGGCTTTGCTAATGCTTTTTTTGAATGGCACGGGTGTGTGAATGCATAACCTTGCAATGGGCTTTCTCTAAAGGAAATCCATTGCAAGATGGCAGCCGATGTGCATCGAGAGGTACGGCAGCCATTTTTATTTACTATTCTAGCTTTTAAGAATGGTGAATAAAAGTAAAGGGAAAAAAAACAGTGGATACCAGTGCAAACAAGCATTTGCAATGCAATATTTCTTGCTTTTACATGTGACCTATTGCATTGGAAATTGTTGGCATCACGGACAACATGAGGGAGGGAGGGCGGTCGGGGAGGGTTAAGGCACCACATCGGGAGGGAGGAAGGGCAGGCGGGGGGTGGGGAGAAGGCACAGACAACGGGTGTGGGGCAAGAAGGCACTGACAACGGGAGGGATGCAGGGCGGGGGAAAGAAGGCAAAGACAACAAGTGGGAGGGTGGGGTGACGGGGGAGTAAAGAAGGCACCAAAGCATGTTGTGCCTGCAGTAGGAGAACCTCATTAAAGAAAATAGTGCTCAGAGTCTAAATAACAGGTACATGTAACAACCGAAGTAAAGGGGCCAGTCGCCATGGGAGGTGACAAAAGAAGAGGAGGCGGTACTAAGGAGCGACTAACAAGCCTATTTACGAATCAGAAGCCAGCATTCAGGACAGACAATGATGCAAGCCAATGGCAAATATGGGCGGAGAGTGGGGGGGGGCTTCTAGTTCCTACTCTACCACAACAAGTCTTGCAGAGCAGCGCATGCGTGCTAGCTCTAGTCTCGACCTAAAAAGGGAAGAAGCAGCCTGGTAGCACTTTGCAGATGAGGGGCCACTGTTAAATAAATTCAACTACAACATACAAATTAAAGTGGGCAGAGGTAAAAGGTAAGCAGCGCACAATAGAACTTAGGAGCTGCTGGGAAGACATAAAAAAAAAAACACAACAAAAATTAAAACATACCTCAAATAGGACAGAGGGGGAGTGGAAAATAAAGTCCACAGGGTGGCTGACACAAGGCAACACGTACTCCCATGGAGTGCTGATCAAGGAGTGCTCATAAAGAACAAGCACTACCAAAGTCAATTGGTTTCGCCTTTCAAAGGTTAGCTGGACTTTAGGTTTTGCCAGTGATTGATGCCAATCTAGAAAAGCATTGGAAAAAATAATTTTGCTCTTCTTAAAATGTAATATTCCAAGATTTGGCCACCATGAACACTATGTTGGTTTGATAAATTCAAAAACACAAAAAAAGTTGCACAAAAGTGGACAGGTCGTCTATAATTTTTTTTTTTTAAAACAGTAGAGGGAGGGGGCAACGGAGGACAGGAAGCAGCAGGGGTAAGTAGCACAACTTAAATCAGTCGAGTGGCATGGAGCAACAACGCCAGCAAGAAAGGATACGGTAGCAACGGAGACATTGGGGAAGGGGGAATAGGGGAGAATCAAACAGAAAAATAAGAATACAAATCTAACTCTGACTGTGAGGGGTGGGGACAAGCTTAAGAGCAACACTGAGATCAAAGGGGGAGAGGATATGATACGAAGCAGCACACGGGGGAGAGAGCAATAAAACACGTGAACTCCCATGGGGTGATGAAAGAAAACAATAATTCCAAAAATGTAAGTAGTGAAAGGAAGCAAGTCATCCAATCAAGCCATCCAATCAAGCCATCCAATTATATGCTCCATGGCAGAGAGAAAAACATGTGCAGGGAGGAGAGTCATCAAACAGGAAGAACATAAATGAAACATGAAAGCAAACCGATCATGAAAAATGGGCTGACTCAAAGCCCACTCTATGTATTGGTATTGCACACAAACATTTTTTCAACAATGGACAGTTAAAAAGTTGTCTGCAGGCAAGACCTACAAGAGTCCCCTGAAGGCAGCAGTGGAGGGATACAACTCATCCAAACTGGACATTGAGACCGTAGTGTTCCTGGGTGGGAAAAATACAAGAATAGGATGGAAAGCCCCTGAATCAAGAGCATATACCCGACACAGACATGGAAGCCATCCATCATGAGTAAAGTGCTGTCCCAAAACCCACTCTAAGTTTACAATATGTATTTGAAACAAAAGGTTTGCCAACAGTTATCTGTAGCTGAGACCTAACAAAAAAAGGCTGGTTAGACTCATTGGGTGTTCTTCACAAACCTCCCTAAAGACACTTTTTTTGTCTTTTTACATATTATACAATGAAGAGTTTACAGTGCGTTTGTTTTAAGACTGAAAACCTGCATGGCATTTCTAGGCAACAATACTAATGATCATTGATTTTGACATGTGTTACACTTTTGTTGGTCTCCAATTAACTTCAATTTTCCTAAGCAAATCTAAGGCCCTTCAATCTCTGTTGTACTGGCTGCAACATCAATTACTGAGTTCCACAACGCAAAGTACAATGTATCTCTTTATGAACAGCATGTTAAAACAATTAGAAATGTTTGGCACTAAAATCCAAGTCATAATCTCTGTCATTTAACAAGACACTCTCGGTGGTATGCTATTTCAGAGCTGTCACCACTCTAGGGAGGCAGTGTCCGAGTTAAGATGAGAAGTGTGAGGTAAGAGTGAACATTTTGTAAGCCACAATGAAATGATTCACTTGTTTTAACTCGTTATTAGATAACCTGAGATATGTCATTCCAGCGCTGAAAGTATACTAAGAAGTGTAATACAGGTTCTCTAATCACGCTCCGCATTTTAGTCTGTTTCTATCCTATACAAATAGAAACATCGGTTGAGAAATATACCTCATGAAGGTGATTCCAAAGCCAGGCTGAGTTTGTAAAAACACCTGCTGCAGCA
This sequence comes from Triturus cristatus, assembly GCF_964204655.1. Lineage (NCBI taxonomy): Eukaryota > Metazoa > Chordata > Amphibia > Caudata > Salamandridae > Triturus > Triturus cristatus. Next base: position 961,004,787 of record NC_140582.1, read on the forward strand.
GATCCTAATGCAACATCCATGGCACCTGTGAAATATACAGCCAAAGAAAATTAGCAGAAACAATCACACCCTGTAGCACAACTATAGACCATCAAACCAACGCTATAGCTTAGGCAACTAATAATATGTACAATGTGTTATGAATCCACAGAAAAAAGAACAGAACAAGCTGATAACCACAAATAGCAAGGTGACTCAACAGGTTTTCATTAAAAGCTCTGCAGTCGGCTATGACGATCACTGTATCTATACGAGAATGACAATAAATTCTATATAAATTTAGAGCATAGGAATTCCCTAAGTTGTTTCTCTTACTTTTTTTTGTACAAACGCTATTGATTTTTTTCCAGCACATAAAATATGGCACATTGGTGCGGTTCTACACTTCTAGTCGGACCTCAAAGACCGCCGCACGTATGTATCTTGGAAAACATTGTATACAAAGTATTAGTGGTCTTATAGTCAATACAGTATATAATATCTGTGCTGTATGAAGATGTTTCTCTTACGTAATGATAATAAAAACTGCACTTGAGTCCTCAGAATTTAAAATTAGGGTTTATGTATTGGAAAGTTCAGAAGCTGGCAAATGATTTAGTGCTGTTTGAAATGCTATATAGTCAAACCAATTCTGTATCCAGTACCCTAGCAGTCAAGGCTTACTGTTATTGCTAGCTCGCTCTACAACACTGTTTGATTCCAGATAGAAGGAGTGTGAAAAAAGTGACGTTTTTGGCAGGAGTATACCTAAAAATAATCTCCAGCAAGGGATCATCCTTTTAGTTCATGAGTGCCAAATCCTGCCCTGTTGTCTGAGGATATCGGTCTGAGTTAGAGTTTATTTTATTTATAACCTGTACACCTGCTATTCCAGGAAGTCTCTAGGAGTGACATCTCAGTCTGAGCATGTAAGGAGTATCCGTTGATGACTTAGTCAAACGAACAGACAAAACAGCCTGTGGGAATCCCTGCATTTCCTTAGCCTTTATTGTTTTACAATTAATAATAATGCTAAATCTTTATTTGGAATTCAGTGATTTTGGACTAAAAACTATTTCACGTTAAAGGAGTAGATTAAAATGTAAAGATAAAAATAGTTTGAACGGGTGTCCCAGATTTCGGATATGACATTCCTACACTGAAAGTATACTGAGAAGTGTAATACAGGTTCTCTAACCACGCTCCGCATTTTAGTCTGTTTCTATCCTATACAAATAGAAACATCGGTTGAGAAATATACCTCATGAAGGTGATTCCAAAGCCAGGCTGAGTTTGTAAAAACACCTGCTGCAGCAGATCCTAATGCAACATGATGTAGTAGTTAAAACATGTACCAATCACACTCACTTAATGTCCCAAGAGCCATTCTTTTATACAATGTATTCAAAAATGTAATTATGTTATCGCGGATCTCATTAGAAGGAGCCTTCAAACCAAAGCACAAAGCCTCTATTACGGTGTGAATTGTTTCTTACACTTCAGTACCAAATCATGCTAAAAAAAACACATACACACACATAGAACTACTCCGTGCATGGTGAAGCAACTACCACACATCCTGCTATACAGAACAAGCAATCTAGGAGCAGTTTAGTTCGCCCTAAGTGGGACAGGCATGCCAAGATGTGGGTCCTGTGCACACTCTGTCACTGGAACCAAGCTATTCCTGGCTTATGAGCCCCAACTAAGGCAAGACTGGCACTGGGTTTCTTGTGCTTCAGTTCAGGGAGGACCGGGCCTGGCAGTTCGTGCTGGACTGTCCCCTTCCCATTGGAGCAGGCTCAAGAATGAATTGCATATGGCTAGGCCCACAATGAGATGTTATGATGTGCAAAATAACGCAGTGGCGTAGCTAGAGCTTCTGGCGCCCGGGGCTATCCCCCAGATTGCCACCCATGGCAGGTAGCGGGTGAGGAGGTGTGCGGGGGAAAAAGGACGGTGAGCAGCGGGGGTGGATTGGCAGTGTTTAACCCCTTGCATGCCCGCCCCTTTCCCCGCCCAGTGCCGCGCCTTCCATTAGCGGGCGGAGTTCATGACGAGCTGGACTCGTCATGGGCACAGCGCCACCGCAGCCCATGACGAGTCCAGCTCGTCATGGGCACTGAAGGGGTTAAGTTATGACGCCACTCTCTACTCCACTGCAGGTGAAAGCAAAGGTCGGAGCGGAGGTGCAGCGTGCCCAATACTAACCTCGCATCCCAATGCAGGGTGTCAGAGAGATTTACATGACATACACATTGACAATAAATCACGCAAGTGTGTAAATCAGTGTACAAGATGTGTTGCATGTGTCAGTGAGGGTTAAAAGGTGTATTAGTCACATATCCTACATAGCTCCCTGTGCTATATTAAAAGGTTTAGTATTTAGGAACTGCAAGTAACAAAAGGATCTGTGTTCAAAGCAGTAACCCACTTACCTAGCTACATCCCCCCAAAAAAATATACAGTTCTGCCATCTGCATATTACATGATGTGCTTTGCAGGCACATTAACCTTCTATACTACTTTGAGTCAGATCTGGGACTACACAAACAGAAATCTCTCCAAGAAATATTTTAATCTCCAGGCTTATTTCACCAAGTATTATCCCCTGACATTTACTGGGCACCTCTGCAGCAGATGTCTAAACCCTATAAAAAATATTAGAAAACGCAGACTTTGTAACCAATTAATCATAAAAGATCTACTAAAATGCTTCTCCTTGTTGCCAATTTCTTTGTGGCAGGGTTTTAAAAAATGTGTAAAATGAGTTGAGACGCAGATTTTGCATCGGGATTGCGCCACTTTTTTTTTTTTGCACAACCCCAAAGCAAAATCTAATTTGGTAAATCTCATAATGTGCTTAAATGCACTCATTATATACCTAATAAAAACAAATATGTGAGATCACAATATCTGATGTTACTTCTTGTGCTGTTGGTTACTGTGATGCCATGTGCGATGTCATGCATTGTGACATCACTGACTGTGATGGCACACACCATGATGTCACTTGCATACTGACTAACTAGGTTAGTTCCCACCCATGTGTTGGAGCTGCAAAACAGTCCACAGCTTCAAGGCATTCCATTTTAGTAAGGAAACATTTTACCCCAAAACAAAACCTGCTTTGCCAATGTTCTCCCAAAATTACCCCCCATTACTTTCAAAAGTAAAAAAAATACAATGTACCCATTTTTGCCCACAGCGCAGGCAGTTTCATGCTCTCTCATCCACATGCTTCCAAAGGCCTGCAGTCCTGGTAAAAGAACTGTATAACTTCCAGTATTGCTGAAGTAACAGAGGTCAGTGACTAAACAGTCAAAACTGCGAGAACTACTCTCTTCTACCCTCGGAGGGGGGCTCATTTGTTAAAGGTTGTTTGCCTAAAGGCTACCAAGATGGGTGTTGGGCAGAAGCAATAGGAGCTCTAGCAATAATTTAGACATGGGGTGGTGGTGGGCTCGAAAGTTCCACCGCGTGCTTTATAAATGACGCAGTGCGCTATAGGAAGGGGAAAAAGGATGTGTTGGGGTGCCACAAACGTCACAGATCACCCATGCACAAGGGGGGAAGAGTGTGAGGGGCCCCGTGAAGGTAAAGGGGGGGGGTCGTCGTGAGTGGGTGTGTGGAGGCAGGCAAAGGTGGCTTGTGATGGTTTGAGAGAAGAAGAAAAACACGTGAGAGATGAGGTCAACTGTAACAGAGGTCAGGAAATCTATTACTGAAGGAGAGTGGCGCGGCTCGAATTCAAGAAGATTACGATTTAGAAATTAGTTAGGGGTGTGGGGGTGCCGGGGTGGGGGAGGTTGAGAATAAGAGACGCGATGATGCTCTTTAAAGGCGGCTGTTTAGGATGGCTGCAATGGAGTGTGGTCTAGGGTGGCTAGAAAAGATGAAATCGCACTGGATTCGAGTGCGCCAGCGGCCTGGCTGCAGGTGTTTGGACTCCCTAAGGCCTGGCTCCACCCCGGCCCTGAGTCTCGGGATGTATCGCTCTTTCTCACCCCCGACCTCCCCGGGAGCCTCGCACATTGATCCCAGACCAGGGGGTTGCTTTGGGTTGCTGCGAAACAGTCTTCAATAAACAGGTTGGTGGTGGTGCAGAGCTCAGGGTGTGTTTGTATATTACTTAAGGGTTCAAAAGTCAGCGATGCCCTGCTGCTGTCCCAAAGTTAAACACGAGGCCGCGGGCAGGGCTCAGGGCTGCTGTCCGCCTGCAGATCGGACAGCCCCGGCTCGTCTCTCAGTCTCTCCGGACTGTTACAGGGAGCAGCAGTCGGCGCTCCAGTCCCACCTCCAGCACGGACTTCATAGCTGCCAAGGTTTCAGATTGCTAATGTGTGACATTTTCATATTTTCAATGTAATTATTTATGAGTGACATTCAACAACTATGAGTAACACTTTCTCACCAGTAAAAATCAAGCAATGAAAATGAGTGAAACATATATATCAGAAATTACAGCCATTTGAGCAACGAAAAACTCTACAATCATCTTAAACTATTGCAAAGCATAAGAAATGGAAGGGCACTATCTGACATGAAACACAGACTGCATAGCTGCCACATGTTAAGAGTGCTTATGTGTGACATTTTCAAGGTTTCAGGACACCTATGAATGACATTCAACTACTAAATGTATGACACTATGTTTCGAGCAAAATCAACAAATTAAGTACATGGAAACAGATAAACGTTAAGAAATGACACTTATTTGAGCAAGGACAAGTTATGATAAGAACTTGGAACTGCTGCAAAACACCTGATCCTACTGTAAAACGATTATATACCCACAAACTACTCGCATCTTACATGATTTTACACTTGTCATCATTACTGCTTCTTGCAAAGCCACAGACAAATTGGTTGCATTTGACAGTGTACAATTGACAGATCATGTTTGGCTACGGAACACCTTATCGTACTTAGTTCAGCAACTCAACTCATTTTCTTATTGCAATCTGAACCTTATTGCGTGCTCTCTTCCTAAACACAAACATCACTGCACTGATTCTAGTGTTTGCGCCGTAGTGTTACAGGCCACTTACCAATGGGAAAATCCTGCCTGGGGCTGTAGTGGCGAACTCACTGCTGACAGCTGCTCTGCTCAGCTGTTCACAGACAGTGCTGTGCTCGAGTCTGTGGGGCAGTCCATACACCACGGTGCTCTGACCGGGGCAGAAAGGGCAAATGCTCTCAGCAGCAGAACTGCAGTGTGCGCGGTGGGTGTTTTTTAAAAACAGCGCTCACCGTAACGTACTTTATTTTGCCAAGGCCCTACCAGGGTCGCAGCAATGTCTTCCTGGGGGCCCGGCAGGACATGTAAAAAACATACCTGATCCTGTCTGGAGTTAGGTTTATGATATTAACAGTTTCCCTCCACTGCGGTGTCGGCTTATAATTTGCAGTCATCCCTCATTTATTCACTATATATTTCAGTATTATGGTCCTTCGGACTCATAAATCACTCAGCCTTTTCAGGAATAGCGTCAAACTTCTAGAGTGAAATATGGCTGTTATTAGTTGCACTGTTTAGGGACACATACATTTATCAGAACACAAAAATTGTGACCAAAACACAAAAAGGAGGAAGACACAGTTATTTGCTTTAAATCCATGTCTTTGAAGAACATGATGTTTGCATCCACATTGCAAACTCAGTGCTTCATCTTATCCTCTTAATACATATACTTCTTTACATACATGTGATTGGATGATTGCTAACTAATGAATACAGACACCTGTGTTTGTGTGAAAACTGACATAGATCCTCGTAGTAATAGCAGACAGTGCTGTATCAGATGTTTAGTGCGGTGAATGGGCGCAGTGTACACTAAGCGACAAATGGCATATCGCTCTGTTCAATGTAAGACAGTATAACTGATGGCGACAACACATGTTGTAATAAGTCTTGTGTGGGTCACCTCTTAAAGGCCACACGGTCTAATAAATGGCATTGAAAATAAATTGAAACACTTTAGTATTCCATTGATTGAATGGCATTTCATGCAGTATTCTCATGTTTATGTCCTGAGGGTCAGACGTGTGACGAACATTGACGTAAGTCTGAGACAGTATTAGCTGCCTCAGAGCTCATACAACCTATACTGAGACTAACTGTGAGCTGATTCCCCCTCAGCCATAGGCTTTTGTCAGTATCCTAACTCACATTCTTCTGTCACTGGTTGTCTGTAAGCCAGTCATGACGTATGAAGGTTTTGCCAATGCATCAAGTCATTAGCTCATCTCATTGGTGCCAGCAATTGTAAATAATGATCCACATTTAGCACCTTATAACCAGTGCTTTAAATGGGAAAAAATAAGTGCAGGTACTCATTAAAATGAGCTAGAGGAATAGTGAGGGGGCGGGGCTAAAGCCAAGCCATGGTGATACTTAACAACTTCTATATTAGTTGCAGCATATACCAAAACACATGAGAAATGTGATTATATAAACAAAGCAGGTTAACTCATTACACAAAATGAAAGAAATGCAATAATATGTTAACATTTCCTGTTTTTGCAATAGTTGCACCTTCTTAATGTCATACTGTTAATTGATGTTTGGCACAATACTATATACTTTTGAGCACACGAGTAGGAAGAAACTGAAAATACCCCTACGTCGCACCAAAGCTCTTATGGCACCAAGCAAATGGAGCAACTCATCATGACCCTCCCCAGAAGATATCTCTTGTCTCTTCCATCAATCTATCCATTCATCCTTTCATCCTACAATTTACCTGCTTATGTCCACCATGTAACCTTTACATTCTATCGTCTATTCAGTCTTTCATCAATCATTCAGTTTTTCACCATTCCGTCTATCCAACGTTCATATCCAAACCTATCAATCCGTCCATCTCCAAACCTAACCATTCATCCTTTCGTTCATCCATCTCTTTATCCACCCTTTCCCTCATCCATCAGTTCTTTCGCTCATCCATCCATTAACCCTTTCACTCCTTTATTCCATCCACCCTTTCACTCAATCCCTCCTTTCACTCATCCATCCTTTCATCCATCCTCCCTACCTTTCATTCATCCATCCAAACTTTCACTTATCCACCCACCATCCGCCCTTTATCCAATCATTCACCTTCTTTCACCCATGCAAGCTTTCAATCATCCATCTATACATCCACCCTTGCTCACTCACCCATCCGCTCACTCATCCACTCACCCATCCACTCAACCACCCACCAACCCTCCCTTTTATGTTATTTATGAATCTTTGTCGCAGAGCAGACATGTACAAACAAAGTGCCACACATTTTCTTTAAAAAACCTCCTGAGAGTGTCTTGATTCTCTCTCTTTCTTTCACTTTTTCATACAAAAACAGGCATAGATACAAACTTAGTAGACACACAAAAGATTGAGGTAGATGAAAGCCATCTTTTCTCGTCACCTACCATGGCATTTTTAATTGCCACCAGAACAGACTGGCCTTAGGCTGGTTGCCACTGCCAGGGGACTGTCATGATTCCAGTGCTTGCACGAACGCACATGATAGTGAGAATGTGATTGACAGTACAGGGCCTGAAGGGACCCTGCTTTGTCAAGCACAGCGTGATGGCGAGCACCCGGACATTATTCACATGAGCCCTGCTGAATAGCTCAGCTGGGGCTCAGGTCGGGGCTGCAGAAGCGGCGCCTTGGCTGCCAGAGACACGTTCTACTCCTGCTCACCAGCAGATCCAATGAGCCTACTTTTTCATGAGTGCCGGTACTCTCCTCTGAAGTAGAGAAGTGCCGGTACTCCGAGGGAAAAATCTAAGAAGTGCCGGTACTCAGTACCGGTGAGTACCGGCCCATTTAAAGCACTGCTTATAACAGGATACCGTCTGAAATACGCGCACCATTTTCACCTTTCATTGTTTACTCTGCACTCAGGTCCCCGAGCCCAGTTGCAGTGCAACCTTTAAAAGTGCATTTTTTTACGGAGTTTTTCTTGAATTTTCGTTACTAACATCATTATTACACGGCCAAAGTCATGCTCCATCCGCTGACGAAGCCAGCAAGGCTGTGGAGGCGTGCATGAGTGCACTGAAAGGAGCCTGCCCTACCCTGACAATAAACGAGATTTATTTATATTCTAACAGTTACCGGCCGGCGGCTGCTTATTTATTTAAATTATGACTAAGGAAACAAAAGCGGAGCATTCCCTGCTCTACTTACTTTTTTGCTGCAATTTAAAGCTTCGGTAAAGTGCACTTGTGGCCTCAATCAGAAGTATGACTCCGATTCTCCCACAGGCGGGCGGCAGAACTCCGGGCGGGAGGGCATTCAGGGTGGTTCACCTCTACACAGGCTATAAAGTTAAGAGCATAAATCAAGTTGTCTCACAGGGATCTATTCTATCTATCCCCGCTTCTTTTTACCATCCAAAACGATAAAAGCTGTTTGGCATGAAATCTCAAGTCGGCCTGGAAACGTGCGTGCAGCTGCATTCGCAAGCATTTCCGCTTGCACTTCATACACGTGTGCAGCGCAGCGCCGCCCCCAAAATAGTGCCGCCTGGGGCGGACCGCCCCCACCGCCCCCCCCCCCCCCCTAGCTACGCCCCTGAAATAACGATGGACTGTGATGCGGTGCCGAATACTTACCAGTGGCTGAGATTAATTCAAGCATTCCATCCATCACTTTTCTGTATAGCATGCATGGGCGTAACACAGGCCCCAGCAGGGCGGGGGTCCCAAGCTCCAGGGGGCCCCCTCAGCACAGCACTCAGGCTTCAGAGCTCCTGATTGAGTCCGGAGGGAGGCCCTCCACGTGCCTTGGAGGGAGGCCCCCTCGAGTTTCGTCACCCCAGTGATAGCGTCTTTTTTATATATAAAATAGCTGGTCTTCAAAATGGTGTGGGCTGACATGGGGAGCCTAGACAGTTCCTTCAAGAAGGGGCTAAAGTGATGATATTTTTTCTCAGCCCTGGATTAAACATGCTGCGAGGTATACGAAGCGAGTCAGGAGGCCATGGAGCAAGGCGCTACCACCATCCAGATAAGGTTCGAGGGCTTGAACAGCAGTTCTGAAGTCATTCACTGGAACAAAGACTTTCGCTTTCTTCAGCAAAGAGAACTGGTACTAGGCAATTATTAAGGCAATGCATTATTTGATGGTGAGATTGGTGTCCATTGTACATCCAAGCGACTTGACATTCAGTTGGGATCCTAAGGCTTTTTTTTAAATTTCATGAGTTAGTACATCCCGTGCTACTGAGCCCCCGGGCCACCTCGAGTTGGCGAAGCAATAATTGGGCACTTGTGGAGTCTGCCCAATCTGCTAATAGCGGGACCCACATCGGGGGTACCTCCCGCGTTTTTCTGAGACCCATCTATACCGCTCGAGGGTCAATTTTTATTGGGAGTGCGGTGCTTTGAACCAGCATTACTGGGACGATACACCATCCCGTGCAGGTACCGCGCAACAACAATTTAATCGCCTGAGATGCCTTTGGCGGGAAATACATGGCCATAGTGCAGTATCTACACATAGTTCAGAAAGACACTCCGTTTCGAACATTCCTCACCAAACAGAACGACATAACGCATTCAAACAGAGAGGGGCTGGCATTCCGTATCTAATCCACAATATTATATTGTGCATTAATTAAGGTGTTACTCATCATGGCTTCCTGATGAAGGCTGTAGAGCCGAAACGCGCGTAGGTCACTATTGGTCAAAATCTACTAGCCATGCTGTATATGCACATGTTTCAATTTCATTAGTCGAGCGGAATTGTGACAAGCCATAAAAATTCAGAACGTTTGGCCAGAGATATAAAACAAAGTAAAAGAGATTTTAATTAGGCCACTGTAATACAATCCATGAGAAAGTTAATCAATACTTATCATTGCCTAGATGGATTTGTATAGCTCATAGGTTTGTTCTCCATAACAATTTACAAACCCACTGTACCCATCCTACAAGGATGAATATGGAAATGTGATTGCATATTTAGGCTTGTTCCATAATTTCTCAGATGGAGGAATATATCGCTCATTTAAAAACATAACTATAAAGAATGTATTTTGGATTATGTAATTATTTAATGTACATTAATCATGTTTTTTGCATAACTTGCCTTTTTTGATACTATTCAATTGTTTTTGATATAGAATTGGATCTGGGTTTTCGTTTTTTCAATTGTTTGCCCATATTTTCAACAGTTGCCTAAGTAATTATTTTTACATTTGTTGTTTAATCCCTGACTTAGGAACCTATCTAGTTACAGGGGTACCCTCTTTTTTGTACAATTGGTTCTAAGGTCTGTGTCATTAAGTCAGGTTTGTGCTATGTTTCTGGGAAATACAAGATTTATCTTTGTTCGTCTGCCCTTCAGGTATGCGCTGGACATCATGTCCCGGATGTCCTAGTCATCTAGCCTCTTTTTGAAAATCAATTTTATTGACTTTATGAAGACCAACAAAAGAAAAACAATACCAGCCATTAGTACAATTATCAGTGCAAAACAAAGACAGGAGAATATTACACCAGCATACAGAACCCGACAGGCAAGGAGAAGATAGCATCACACTCATCCTAGTCCATAAGTGTTCCTCTGAGATTATCAATCCTCTACCACCCCGACTCATTTGCCCCACATTCTACAAAACTTCTTCGGGCAGCCTTTGGCCTCATACATGGGCCGCTCCTGTGCAACGCACCAATCCACCCCGCTGCGCCAACGCGCCATGGTGGGTGCAGCCGAGTTCAGCCAGTTGGCCGCAATGTCTCTTTTGGCCACCATCATAGCCGTGTTTAGAAACAGTTTTTCAGCTCTGGAACCATCCATTCCCTCGGTAATACCCAGGAGCACATTCATTGGGCTAAGGGGGACCTCCCAGCCCAGGACCTCAGTGAGCTCCCCAGTTATTGACTTCCAATAGAGCGTGATTGCGGGACAAAGCCATACCATGTGATAAAAGTCAGCCTGGGGGTATTTGCAGCAGGGACAAGATGCATCAGGTCGGAGCCTAGCACGATGAAGACGCAGCGGCGTGAGATAGGCAGCGTGCAGATAGTATATTTGAACTAGTTGAAGCCTTGCTGAGGCTGTAACTGTTTTAGGAGCCATCAATGCGTCTCTCCAACCAGCGTCATCCAGGGAACCAAGCCAACCCTCCCATTTGCCCCAGAGTTGGGACGGGAGTTGAGGGTGTTATTTGTGAGGGAAGGATAGATGCAGGAGATCCCATCCTTCCCCAGGTTACCGGTTATGACCTGGGCTTCCGGGGGACTGTATTTGGGCAGGGAGGTGTCCTCTGAGATATGAGAATGGAGGGCATGGCGTAACTGCAGGTATCAGTAAATCTGGGAGGCGTGGAGGGAGTGCCGGGTCTGCAAGTCCTGAAAGGTGAGTTTATGGTTCACGCCCCAGACATCCCCCAGCCGTGAAATCCCAATGAGATCCCATGCTCTAAAGCCTGAGAGATTGGCGACTTCCTGGAGCCACGTACCGCACCACAGTGGGTTATACCGGGTCAATTTATCCAACTAGTGGGTGTGACGCACAGAGGCTCGCCAGGCCAGAAGCACCCGCGCGTGACCTCAGGCAAGGTTTGGGAGATAGTATCCTCTGAATGTTAGACAAACCCAAGTTATGTAGCTCCAAGCGGTATGCCGGGTCCGACCGGCCGCCATTAAACCAATCATGTACGGTAAGGAGTTGAGTCGCTAAATAATAAAGGTATAGATTCGTCATTGCCAGGCTGCCATCAAAGGGTGGGATTCGGCACTGGGTGAGGGCCAGCCACGACCTCCGACCTCCCCATAAGAACTTGGTGGCTAAGCTGTCCATCTCCTGGAACCACGACCGTGAGAACGAGAGGGGCGTGTTCTGAAGCATATAAAGGAATCTGAGCAGAATCATCATTTTAAAAAGAGCTATTATGCCCATAGGGTTCAATTGCAGCGTTTGCCATTTAAGGAGGTCAGCACGAACCTGTTTCACTAGTGGGGTTACATTGAGTGACCAAGCGAAGTCAGGGAGGAGGGCCACCCAGATCCCCAGGTATTTGAATGACTGTCGCCGAAGGGGTATCGACGACTGCCAATCAAAGCACTCTCTCGAAAGGTGGAGGAGGGCCAGAACAGATTTGGCCGAGTTCAATCGGAGTCCAGAGATTCATTCAAAGAAATTACAAGAATATCAGAACGTCATCAGCGTAGAGGGCGATCTTGTCCTCTTCCAAGCCGGGCCAACTCCATCCCGTGAGAAGCGGATCAGTTTGGACAAGACATACAAAGGGCTCCATCGCTAACGCGAAAAGGAGGGGCGAAAGGAGGCATCCTTGCCTCGTGCCTCTCCTGATGGAAAAAGGCGTGACAGAGATCCATTGACCAGTACCTGGGCCCGTGGTTTACAATATAGTGTCCTGACCAGGTTGCGGAAGGGGGTTCCAAAACCCATTTCCGTCAACACTGCCTCTAGGTATCGCCAGTCCACCGAATCAAATGCTTTCTCGAAATCCACGAGTAGAAGAGATAAATAGGGGGTCAATTGTTGCAGATTCATGAGAGCGAGGTGGAGACGTCTGAGGCAGTGTCTGGTTCCCCGGGAGGGCATGAATCCGTACTGGTCGGGGTGGAACAGCTTGTCCAGATATGGACGTAAGTGGTTAGCTAGGACCGAGGCGAATATTTTGAGCTCCGAATTAATGAGAGAGATGGGGCGGTAGTCATAGCAATGCTTCGAGGGAGGCTGAGCCTTAGGACTCACCACAATGGTGGCCAAGTGTGTCTCGGGACAGCCGCTTCATGATACACCTCTAAAAGGTGGGAAACCAGCGTGTCTCGATAGGACGTATAGAACTCCTGCGGGAGTCTGTCTGGCCCTGGTGTCTTACCTGCGGCCATGCGTGAAATGGTTCTTAATTTCAGGAAAATCGCTCTCGCCAAGTGCCTAATTCTGTTGCACTTTCATCACGCATGTGGTTTCCTCCAGAACACCTGTACAACTGCTCTACCATTGGGTTATTTTTATCACTATTTTGCTGGGATTCAGCCTGCCTGGAGGGGTTTACCTTCTATGCAGGAGGTTCCTGAGGCCAGAGCCCCAACTCCAATTCCAATTCTACCTACCTTCAACAGATTCCGCGCCTTATCGGGCATGGAACTGGAGTGACTGGGGACTGGGGACTGACGATACGGCATTGGGGGAGGATGCTGTAAATATTGACAACGTCTGTTCGGCCCCCGAGGAACAGTCTGCTGATATGGGCCCAATTTCTGCCCCTCAGACGTCCCTAATATCCTGGAACATTGCTGGATGGAGTTTCGAACTAGAAGATTTAAAATGGCTTAGCTTTAAAATTAAATATCAAACGTATGATGGTATGGGTTTGAATATTAGTGCCCGAGCTCGGTTGACCTTTTCAAGCTTATTTACTCGTTTGAAAAAAAACGTTCTCTTGGAGTCAGATGAACCAGACCCCTCCTTTCCTTTAACAATTAGGTTTGACCTTGAGGAGATACTAAAAGCACTCTCCCACAGTCCCTCAAACGAAACCTCAGGACCAGATGAGGTCCCCATTGATCTACATACAGAAAACATCGACCTGTGGGCCCACATCCTTACTAGCACACTGAATGCCCTAGTTTCTTGAACGATTCAAGCTTCCTGGTAGCAGGCTATTATAGGATCGATCAGGACGCCTCCCTGAAGAGGCTGCAGGGCTCCATTGCTGCTCTAATAACTCATTCCTTTCTGTTTATGCTCCCACCCCTGTCTGCTCGACGTCTCCCTCCTCCTCCTAAGTAGCTGCCTCCAACCTCCAATTCCTTCCTCCTCTCCTTCGCTCTGTCCGTGGTTCCCTCCCACATTGCTATGGCCCTTTCTTCTCACTCCCTCTCTCTATAGGGTTCTCTTCCTCCTCGCTCTGTTTCTGACTGATTATCCCCCTCTCTCACTCCAGGGCCTCCTTCCTCTCCTCCCCGGCTCGCCCTCCCTCCCTCCACCCAACCAATGCCCTTTTGAACTGAAGTTCTATTTATTGACTCACAGGGGTCCCCCGGGGGCAGCGCTTCGTACAGAGATGGTTTCGGAGCACTCTGGAGTAGGATGAGAGTTGAGGCAGACCGCACACAGGAAGCAGGCTGTGTGGACATGGAAAATGTGTGCGAGCGCTCACACACACACATCACCGCCAAGATAACCATCAGGACACTGTAGTAAAGTGGCAGAAAGCAGGGGAGACTAAGCCCACAAATCTTACTGCCTGGACCACAACCCAGTCCACTGTGCAGCATAGGAAGAGAGAATTATAGAATTGCTGCCTCCTGAAACTAATCAACTGCAACGTTACTGGAAAGGAAGGCACAGGATCCATTTAAATAGGTAGCGAGAATGCGGCCACACTTTATAACAAGCATTACCAAGGCTGTATTAAATACATAAATGGCCACGGAGTTCGCCACTCGATGCTGTTTGGGAGGTGGGAGAGGCGTTAGTCATGCTTGAAAGAAAAAAAAACGTTCTACTTAAACGATGGCTCCTCGCAGCATACCGCTTCTTCTGAGCCTTTGGAAGCGGTGAAACAAAGCTATTTAAACACGTGCATACCACTGCAGAAGCTGTTCTTTTATTTTGCGCACCCCGTCAGTTAAGCCAGCGGGAGGCCAGTTTCAGCAAGGGCAGCAGCTTGTTCGTATTGCGGGCTCTCTCTTAAAAACATAGCTTGTTCTTTGTTAAAATACAGCCGCCATTGTCAATACACAAAGCCCACAACGTGCAAACAAACACTGGCGTTGTCGAAGGAGGGGGAGATGCCACTAAACAATCATAGTACGAGGTCATTGTTTAAAAAGAGCACATTTGTGTGGAAAACATGTAACACGTTTCTAATAAAGTAAATACGGTGTCCGAGGGCGGCATGAAGCCCCAGTCTGTCTCGGACTGCTATTACGCGAATAATAAAGGCAGCCGCTTGTTTATATTTGCATCACTTTTCCACTTCAAGTGAAAGCGCGATGCAAAAATAAACACGCGGCTGCCTTTAACAACAAAGACGAGTGAAAGAAAATAGTGCTCACCCAGCAGATAAAGCCCCACCGTGTAAGGTTGCAAGGAGTCGCTCGTGTCTGGATGGGCGGAGCTGAAAGGAGACAGGGCAGTAACTAAAAAGCATCATTATGAATCAGAAGCCAGCGTTTAACATAAAGTATGACGCTAGCCAATGATAAAGATGGGCGGGGCTTCAAGTCCCCTTCCCAAGTCTCCTTGACGACAATAGATCTCGCAGAATGAGGAGCGCATGCGCGCTCCAGCTCTAGGCGAGACTTAAAAAACAGGGTTGTCAATATAGACCTGCCCTCTGTTTTCTTCAAATGCATCCAAATCACGATGTTGTCCATTCTGTGGGACCCTTTTTGAAAAATGCACTTTATTGGGTTGATTTTATTGGTTTCTAGACAAATGTACTGCCCTTCATAGGATGTACCTTTTTAGCAGATATTTAAATGTTATTGACTGTTCTGTGATAGTGAATGTTTTATACTGAGGTGGGAATGCTTCTAGGGGGAACTGGTACAGTGTAGGATTTTTATATCTTTATTTCTTGGCATCTTTGTTTTTATCCTACATGAAATTGATGTAAGGATTTTATATCTGTTCTTTTATGATTATCTATTTATAATTGAATAAAGATAATCAACCTCCATCTCTAGGGTCCGCCCTAAGCAGAACAACGTCAAACGCTATCAGTTTGAGTCTGCAAGGTCCCTTTCATGTTCGAAATTGCATTCAGGATTTTACTACATTGCTCCGCATCACATTCCAGTGAGGATTCCACATTCCTGAGCGAAAGCCCTTTGCCATTCTCACCCTTCATGGGAGTAGAGTCTGGCTCCTTTACAGTGTGAAGCTTATCTTTTTGCTGCAGCATCTGTTGCATTCGTTGTCCCCTTGAAGTCTTTCATTGATGCATCCCCTCCTAGTCTTTGAGGCTGATTAGCCCCCCCCCCCCCCTCAAAACCCGTTAAAGTGCCAAGACTGCAACAGACTCAGGCCAGCAGTCATCTTCCTCTCTGGGGCGGGAACACCAAATATTTAAAAAAGTAGCCAGTGGAGACGCAGTCCTCCCCATCTCAGGCTCCTTCCTCTCTTCCAGTACTCCCGCCGTTCACCAGCCCGCTTCACTCCTCACTTTATTTTAGTGGGGGTGCGCGGCGAGAACTCCATGTATCTCGAGAGAACGAGAAGAGAGGTCTCTCCTCACATTGCCTCGGCCACACTAGCGGGGCAGCAGCCTCCTGCTTTGTTCTCCCATCAGCTACTGGACAGCCCCGCCCACGCATCACTACTATCTTCTGTACCATTTCCAAACAAGGCCTCCACTCTGGCAGGACGCCATCTAAAGCCTATAAGGGCCTAGGGTGACCAACTGGCATTGGTGCAAATTCAGGACGGTGAGTGTAAACATTCAGGACAAAGGGTCAAAATTCGAGACAAAAATTCCGGGCAGGAGGTCAAAATTCAGGACAAAACTTCGGGACGAAAGGTAAGTTTTACAGATACGTAAGAGGAGGTCGCGCAATAGTATATCAGTAAGTAAATAGACAACCACTTAAGTACAAGTCAAAATAAGTTTCTAGTAGGTTGAGACAATCGTGCACTTCAGTTTTCAGTATGCCCGCAGCTTGCTACCTTAAACGATTCAAAACTCGCATCTCACTCCAGCAGGTACATTAGTCACTAGACAATGGAGAACCACACCTGAATATAAGTGAGGCCACTTTTATTGTTAATTGAAAACTACTGGATACACAAGTAACTTTGCAGTGCCAGCCCCAAGTAACAACCCCCCCCCCCTCTCCCCCACCCCCACACTCCCTCCCCTTTCCAGCCTCCCAGGGAAACACCCAATGCCCGGTCTGGCCAGTTCGGCCTTGCTACCACCCTCCAATGGTACCCCTCATCTTCACATAGACCGTCTCTCATGTGTTTTTAATTTCTTTTATAGTGTTACTCATCCAAAGTATGTAGGGCAGGGTGTCGGAGTGAGTTACATCACACACATTATATAGAGACAATGACTCATATAAACGTTATAGTCAATGTATAGGAAATGTTACTTAAGATAATGGGTGCTACAAAGGGTAATCATTCTTTTATCTATCATTCAGTCTTTCACCATTCATTCTGTCCTTCCATTTGTGTGCCCATCTATATCCAAACATATTCAACCATTTGCAAACCTATCCACCATGTATCCTTCCATCAATCATTTCACTCATCCATCCCTCCATCCACCCTTCCACTCATCCATCTACCCTTTCACCCCCCAGGCTACTTGGATAACATCAGACATGCCAAAAAGTTGTATCTTATTAACAGGATTAACAAAGCTGCCAATTCCAACAAGGAGCTTTATAAAATATTAAAGGAATTTACTACTCCTCTTCCTGGTAAGCCCTGTAACACATCTTCGCAAGAATGGGTAGACACGCTGTCAACTTTTTTTTGAAGAAAAGATTATTACAATTCATAATTCCTTTCCATACCATGACACCAAAAATCCTGATAACAACCCTGACATTAACCTCAACCCCACCTTCCCTCTTTTACTGGAGTTCACTGCACTTACCCCAGATGAAGTTTCAACCGCCCTGGCAAAGATCAAATCGGGTTCTCCAGTGGACCCGGTTTCACCCGCTTCTTTTCAACTATTGCCCCTTTGCTCATCAGTTAAATTACAGATTTATTTAATATGTCATTAGCACAAGCAGCAGTCCCTGTTAGATGGAAAGCAGCGGGGGTTAAGCAGTTCTAAAAAAAACTTCTGCTGACCTTAGGGTACCTAGCAACTACCGCCCAATTTCTCTGCTTCCCTATTTTGGGAAGGTACTTGAGTCCCTGGTCAACAAGCAGCTTACCACCCATCTGGAGAGTCATAGACTGTTAGACCCATCACAATCAGGGTTCAGGGCTGCCCATAGCACTGAAACCTCGCTGGTGGAGGTTGTAGACAACATTAGACTGGCCTTGGACAATGGACAGTCAGCCCTGCTAGTCCTGTTGGATCTGATAGCCACCTTCGACACCATCTCCCATAGCATTCTAGAACAACGGCTCTGGGAGATGAGTGTGGCCTTGGACTGGTTCAGAAATAATCTAACTGATCGAACCACCACCGTACAAATGGGCACCCTGGCCTCCTGCAGTCGACCTGTAAACATAAGTGTCCCTCAAGGCTTCATCTTAAGTCCCATGCTCTTTAACCTGTAAGTGACACCCTTGGAGAGGGTGAACAGGTTCTACGGTTTTGATGTGGTGTCATATGCTGATGACACCCAGTTATTGGTTACCCTAGGCCCTGATCCCACAGACACAAGGATCTGTTTTAAAAACTGCATGACCCATATCGACAACTGGAAGCGTACCAATCACCTACAGCTTAATGGAAGTAAGACAGAGGTCATTCTTTCTGGTAAGGCTAAAGAATCCTGGTCTAATGACTGGTGGCCTCAGAATCTGGGCCCCTGTCCATCTCCCAAACCCGTGGTGCGGAACCTCAGAGTGATGATTGACAATCAGTTGTCAATGAAAAGCCATATAAATCACGTAATAGGCATCTGTTATGGCATTATGCTTAATCTACCCAAAATCTTTCAATCGATCCCTTTCGAATCTAGGAAACCACTTGTCCAGGGACTAATCAGAAGTCGTATTGACTATGGGAATGCCCTGTTGGCCTCCATAAGTGAGGAGCTCTATTCCAAGTTTTAAGTCTTGCAAAATACCACTGCTAGACTTGTACTAAACCTCCCATCGAGAGCCCCATCAGTGCCTAGTCTGAAGACTCTTCATTGGCTTCCTATCAGGAAGCAAATCCGCTTGAAAATCCTCGGTCTTGTTCATAACAACATGTATGGAAATTGGCCCAGTTATTTTGCTAAAAAACTTAGTTGGTATCAACCGAGCAGGACGCTTAGGTCAAGTACCAAATGTCTCCTTACCCCCTGCAAAATCGGCACCGCCAGGAATGGCGGTAGATCTTTCTCCATCCTTGCACCTGCTTTCTGGAATAAGCTTCCATCACATCTCCACTCCATCGCTGACCATAAGCTATTCCGCAGGGAATTAAAAACCTGGTTATTTGACCATCTATAATGACCGTATATCTGACCATCAGTCTTTATGGAGTTTACACTAGTGCCATGAGACCTCAGGGTGATATGTGTGCTTAATAAAGCCCTCTGACTTGACTTCATCCGTACACTCATCCATCCACTCTTCCACCCATCCATCTATTCACTCATCCCTCCAGCCGTTTACCCATTCACCCATCCAGCCATTCTTTTCCCTTCTCATCCATCCACCCAGTCACTTATCCTTCCACCCATTCACCCTTTCAGTCATTCATCCTCCCTTTCTCTCTCCATCCCCCTTTCACTTATCCATCCATCCTTCCACTCACCCACCCATCTACTCATCCATTCATGAATCCATCCATTGACCCTATTACTCATCCATCCTTTCACTTCTTCACTCATCTATTCATCCGTTTGTCCATCTACCCCCTTTCACTCACTCATTAATTTCTTACATCCCCACTTTCACTCATCCATCAATCCATCCACCCATTCACTCGCCCAACATCTACCCTTTCACTCATCCATCCATCCTTTCACTCACCCATCCACCCTTTTACCCATCCATCTAACCTTCCACCCATACATCCATTTATTTACCTTTTCTCTCATCCATCCATCCACTCACTCACTCATCCATCCAACTTTTCTTTCATTATCTATCCATTCACCCTTTCATTCATCCATTCATCCTTTCAGTAATCTATCCAGCCATTCACACATTCCTTCACTTATTTACTCGCCAACCTTTTCACATGAAGAGCTGAGCCTGTGTCTGCAGAGTAGAAGACAGAAGAGGCCCATCAAGAACTTCACCTCGCTGTAGTTCCTACAGCGAGGGGTGGGGTGGGGGAGGGTTCACTATGCCCCTGCACATAGGCAATCTGAAAAATTAAAAGTCATGAGTCATGCATGATGCACAGTGCCAAAACGTGAGGTGACTGACATGGTGTTGTTTCCAGGGCTTTAAGTGTGGTAAAAAAAACTGAGGGGTCTTTCAAAGGGGGTGTTCGATGTAATGAAGGGCGTGGCTTAAAACACCTAGGAGAAAAATCTGTGCTTAGCATAGTGTTCTGCCCGACTGACAATATGTTGTTTCTGTCATTGCATCCATATATATAATACAGCAAGTATCATTACACCAACAACAAGCCAGGACTATTGGCTTTGTCAATGGTTGTTAGTTGCTTAAAATAAAAAAAACAGCAACCATGGCTTTGTTGAATACAATATTGAAAATGCGTCAGTTCTAAAATAATGAGACAGTGAAAAAACTATAACCCGTTCTTTTTAACTTGTTTCACAGGCTCCTTTATATAAACTGTTTTCTCACGTTGCAGCATGGGCGTTTTACCTTTTATCCATCTAACAGAATGCCCTGCTGTACACTGAGGCAGGAGGAGGCTGCTACATGCTTTAAAGCCCAGCCTGCCCTATTGTCATTCTGTATGTGGTATTCAGCCGCAGACTGAATGACAATGGGCGCGGTGGGGCTGCTCTTGTGCTCTAGGAGGAGTGCGAGGCGGCACCATAAGGGGAGCAGTGCTGGTCCCTGTAATGGCCAAAATTACGGACAAACGGCGTCCGTAAAAGGGATTCTCATGGACAACGGACGTGAGGTCCAAATTACGGACAGACCGTGAAATTTACGGACGGTTGGTCACCCTATAAGGGCCTCCCGGATCCGGTGTCCCCATTAATACTCCATCCGCACCTGGGATCAAACCCAGTGTGTGGCGCCCGGCATCCTTAGGCACCCTTGGGCGGCTGGGACAGGATTTTGACACAATATTTTGACTGGTGACGGGTAATGAATGGCACAAGGAACTCACATAAGACACGCCCTGTGCCATCTTGCACTTAGCTCTGCCGTCTCTTGTCATTCACTTTCAATGACAATTTCAGGCCTGCTTTGACCGGAGGCTGGAGCATACAAGGATGGAACGGATTTTTGTTTAAAAAAAGTTATAACTCATTAAGTTCACAGTGTTGGACCATAGTCTAGTAGATGTACATTTCACAAACGTGTTGTGGATGAGACTTTGTGGTTTAGGTGAGGGATGTGTATATGGTACGTAAACAATAAAAATGTTTACTGCTAACTGCTGCATTGATTCCAAGCTGCAATCCATCAAGGTGACTCAAAGGGCCTAAGCTGTTTCACAAAACCAAACATACAGGCATTTAAAAAAAGAAACACAGTAGTGCATTATCAGGGTGAAGTGCTATAGTGACTTTTACCCTGCCACACACAATTACCAATCCTTACAACATGCTTAATGCAGCTGCTGATAACGGCTAATTATGGAATCCATGGCCAGCATTAGGCACCGAGAAGGCACTAGGTTTTGATACATTCCTGGAGAAAGGATATACTGAATGAAAGGTTAGGGTTCATAATTAAGATAATTTTGCGTACACCATTGCCCGCATGTTCTTCATGATGCTTACTACTAGATCTGTCTGCTTGCACATGGGCAACCTGCTTCTTAGTTGGTGTTTAAATAGCGGAGATGCTGGAAGCCAGAAATCCTTGCTGTTTTTGTGTTTTGTAGAGTCAACCATCACGCTTTTCCCAAAGCATTAAACCTCTACATAACTCAAGATTCCGTACCCTATAAGATATGACCTAAAGAAGCGAACATAGTCCAGTCTCAAAGTATAAATAACAACCGTTAGAGGCGCAAATTGTAAGCTTACCATATCTCACTGACATCCAAGATCCATAACAAGCCATGGCAAGCCAACTCGCATAGCAACACTATTACCTGTCAACGTTGCTGTATTCACAATGGCTCTCGCATTAAACGTGTGTGCATAGCAAAGAGCATCAGCCAATAGCAAACGTCCTTCTGCATCAGTATTGTCAATCTGTAAGTGCACAAGGAAAGAGAAAAACAATTTAAAATACAATTTGGCTGTCATTAATAACCTGCCTCTTTTCTACATGCTCTCAGACTTTCGTTATACCTGAAACGTAATATCAGCCACATTGTTGTCGCTACTTGTGTCAACCTATTTTGTGCCCTCATTTGTTTGCCTTTTCATACTCTTAATGCACTTTAGGTAGTTCATCCACCGGTGCTATTTTTTTTTTGCTCCTTCTCGGCCACCCTGTCGGTTTTTCCTTTCCCGAGTTTGCAGTGGTTGGGAAGGAATTCACCATCTCAGGAGTGTCTGGGTTGCTGTGTGAATCATTTCAGCACGGAAATCTGCAGTCCAGCCCATATGTGCCACAGGCGCGCGACGCCTATGGGACTCAAAGGGCTTCAGCACCCCCGTCGTGCATGTTAGCCCGGGCTGAGACAGCTTCCCGGGGAACACACACAAAAAGTTTTTGAGCTGCTGCTGGTCTGGCGACCTTCTTATTGCAGCCGCACCCGAGTACTTCACAGGTCTTTAAAAGACCATATACTTGTTAACAAGGTTTTGTTTTTCACCCCTTCTTAGTCCCCCTGCATCTCTATCTCCACTCTACCTATTGCTGGAAATATTACCCCTCTCCCCCTGAAATTTGGCTCTAGTTGCGCCTCTGATGTGCCACCACCCCCACCTCTACTTAAGGGCAAGCGCACTCTGGTGACGTGTCAAAAGCAAGCCCGCCTGCGCCTATCTTCCACTAGTCACAAACCACGCTGCCGGTTTTAACAGCACTGTGCACTTCCATCTAATGCAAGAACTGTTTTAAATAAGGAAAACCTATTGCTGCATTCTCTCCTAACAGCCCTCTGTTAGATGTCATATTGTTGCCACCCTCCTCCCCATACACTTTTTCCCAGTTATAGCACTTAAAATACTCCTGTGCTCTGTAGCATTGAAGCATAGAGTCCAGGTTGTGGAAATATGCCAGTTCCTCACGTAATTACCCTGTCTGAGTGAAGCCTGGTTTCATGATACTTCGGACTGTATTCTAAAATAACGATTGTCCCCAGCCAACCTACTTTATTAGAAGGGCAGATCATGATCTTCGAAAGGGAGGGGGGATGGAGGGGTGGTGGTTGTTACCATCTTCCAGGGCACTCTAGCGGTGAAACAAATCCCTCTAAACTGTGCAGTCAGATATGATTCCTATACATTTTCTATCTTACTGTCCTCCCTAATTCCTGAACCTGCAATACAGAAGCACTAATGAGTGATATTTGCAATTTTACTTTGAACAGGAATGAGGCCAAGTATGGACTTAGATGATTTTGTTTTTCTGGCTAGACCAACCACTGAGTGCTGCCTTCCCTTTTTAGGTCTCGGCTAGCGTAGGCTACGCAGACATGCGCAGGCTCGCTAGCGAGATTTAATGTTTTAGGTTAGATTTCTCTAGTGGGCTTTAAGCCCCGCCCCTCCTTTCCATTGGCTGGCGTCACCGTTTATGTTAAACGGCGGCCAGCCATTGGAAAGAGGCGTTTCGTGACGTACATTTTTCGCTTTTAGAGCCGTCCAAGTTGGACTGTCTTGTTTGCTTTACGCTTGTGGTAAACGATTTGTTATCTATCTGGGCGTGTTTACCCTTTTTTTATTGGTCCCAGGAATTTTTTTGGGGGATGTTTTTATTCACTTTCTTTTGTTGTTTGTTTGCAGGCGGACGTACTTCCTTTGCCCTTTCTCTCCCCGCGCCTCTCAGCCTCACCCCTCCCCGTCCTCGGCTCAGACTGACTGACGCCCACAGCGGGCTGCTGGCCGGGCTCCGTGCCAGCGCCTCGCACAGCTCCCGACCCACGGAGGCAGGAAGAGCGATCAGCGGCAGGGCGAGCAGTACGCATGACAGAGGCTCAGACCAAGCCATCCCCGGCCCCGCTACCTCCATGTGCCTCCTTTGCTTGCTCCTTCTCCCTCCGCACCACCCTTTCCCCTTCTACCCTCGGGCCCATCACCGTGCGCCTCCTTCGCCCCTTCTCTCTTCTCTTGCGCCTCATTCCTCCTTCTCTCCCCGGGCCCTCGCTCTGCCCATTCTCTCTCCGGGCCCCTCACTCTCTGTCTGTACTTCCTAAGCCCCTTCTCTCCCTGGGCCTCTCAGCCTCACCCCTCCCCGTCCTCGGCTCAGACTGACTGATGCCCACAGCGGGCTGCTGGCTGGGCACCGTGCCAGCGCCTCGCACAGCTCCGACCCACGGAGGCAGGAAGAGCGATCAGCGGCAGGGCGAGCAGTACGCATGACAGAGGCTCGGACCAAGCCAGCCCCGACCCGCTTCCGCCATGTGCCTCCTTTGCTTGCTCCTTCTCCCTCCGCACCACCCTTTCCCCTTCTACCCAAGGGCCCATCACTGTGCGCCTCCTTCGCCCCTTCTCCGCTTGCGCCTCTTTCCTCCTTTTCTCCCCGAGCCCTCGCTCTGCCTCCTCTGCCCCTTCTCTTCCCGGGCCCCTCAGCCTCTCCCTGCGCCTCCTCTGCCCATTCTCTCTCCGGGCCCCTCACCCTCTGTCTGTACTTCCTTTGCCCCTTCTCTCCCCGTGCCTCTCAGCCTCACCCCTCCCCAGCTCAGACTGACTGACGCCCACAGCGGGCTGCTGGCCGGGCTCTGTGCCAGCGCCTCGCACAGCTCCCGACCCACGGAGCCAGGAAGAGCGATCAGCGGCAGGGCGAGCAGTACGCATGACAGAGGCTCGGACCAAGCCTTCCCCGACCCCGCTCCAGGCAGCCTGGCACAGGGGAGGCACTCCACTAGGAGCGGGGGAAAGGACAAGCATTGGCACAGCAAACAGGTCTCGCCTTTGGGACCTTATAAGTGTTTAGTTATCCAGCACAATATCCTTGTTGCAACAACATCAACTGTTGCATGGCTAAACACTTATAAGGTCCAAAAGCGAGACCTATTGGCTAGGACAGGGGTGACGCACCCATTTCCTCTCCGCCATGTCCCAGAGCTACAGAGGTACAGGGGGGTGTTTTGAAAGCTTCCCCTCACTTTCCTGCTGTGCTTCTCGAGCGGCAGACGGTTTATCACCGCGCCAGCAGGCGCCAGGGGCCCTGTTATCTGTAAAATCAGACAGCGTCAACAGGTTGCGCTTCTAGCCTTTGATGTACTGAAGAGTGTTAATCTGGCGAGCACCAGAGAACAGCTCCTAACCATTCCTCATCCGTAAATTACACACACACTACCAGGCTGGCCTCTTAATAAACCCTCACCAACAACAAGCACAGCGTGCATGGGTGTCATAGCAGCCTACAGAGCCCAAAGCTACACGTCTGTAGGTCGGAGTGAGAGATATCTTCAAGGAGCGACTCTCGCAAGTTGTTTTCATTTCGTCAGTAAAGTCCCATACAGTTTTGTTTTAAAAAAATCCTATTAATGGCGCTGGTCTGCTGTACTGTGAAGGCAGACAAGGGTCAGTTGGAGAACAAACAAGCCTTCTCCGCACAGCGCTCTCTTACATAAAAGAAATGCAAACACAATTATTCTTTCTGAGAGGTATCATAATGGTGATATAAGTTTTGGAATGCTGCCTTTTTAATGGACACCTTAAAAGGTATGCAGTAGGTACTGGTTGGTTGCACATTACTAAAAGTATAACTTTTGAAAGCACTTTAAGCCTTTAAACACTATCTTTTAGCCCGTTTTGTAGTAGCCTATATTACAATGCAATACATTTTTCGGCCTAGCCTGACAGCACAGCAGTCGCCAGATGTAATGTTATCAACCTGCAAAAGAGCTTTCAGGAGTACTACAAAGATGGGCTTTGGTTCTGCCCACATGTTGGTAGTGATTGCGCAGACGTTTTGTGCTTCCACAAAAACAAGCATTTGCAATGCAATCGGTCTCGCATTTACGCAAGTTTAAGCTATTGGCATTGTAAATGACAATGCATTTTTATTTGCAATGTTGATAGCTCAAATTCGTGTAAATGCGAGACCGATTACATTGCAAATGCTTGGTTTACACTGTGTAGTGAAAAGTGGTCCCAGCATACAGTTCATTTAAAGCAAAACATTAAAGAGACACAATTAAACGAACAGCTCAAAAAAGTTTGAATGCCATTTAATCACACCGAATATGTTAAGATGTTTCAAATGGAGTCAGCAATTTTAAGCAACAATTTGTAAAAGTAGAACACGTGCCCAAAGAGAGGGATGGGGGGGTGAGTGAATTAGTGCGGAATTTGAAAGGAAGTGAACACAGTGGTAAATATACTAAATTACACTCAAATTGAACGGCATACTTGAATCTCTGCCGTATTTAATACACAGATTAAATCATAATCACAATATCCACAATTCTGAATAATGCCATATAAAGACGATCACAGTGCATCATGTACTATTGACGATATTGGCCAAAGATCGTAAGTCGACGTTTCGACCCCTTGAGTGTTGTAGGTGTTGGATGCAACCTTACGAAGTGGGGTCTTCATCAGGACTGGGATAAACACAAAGGGAGCGTGGGCACCTGAAGAAACAAAATATGAATGAGTATAAAACTCATCAATCTCTTACTCAGGGGAACTAAAATGAATTAAAATATCAGCAAAAGTTACCATGTCTGTCGGAGGACAGGCCTCTAAGACGTCCGAAGGTCGTCAGAGAGAGAGGGATTCAAACTCCTCGGCGGTAACAAACAGTCATAGAGAGTGGTGGACACCTAAAATGAAATTAGGTGGATCAAAATACAGAACCAGGGTAGTTAGTTCAAAAAATGGTCGCTCCCATAGTAAGCGAAAATAATTTACCATAGACCGCAATTCTTTGGGGTTGTGTCTTGAACTTCAATGAACAGCAATGCCTGGAAATAAATCCAGGTGATTTGGATGGTCGAACTGCTGAGAACTAAACACCGCTAGACACTCTTGCAAGGGACGCATTTGAAGTATTGCATAAGGCACAATGAAGATGTATGACACCATCATGCCTATCAGTTGCATGAACACTCTTGCTGGAAGAGAGTGTTGGGTTTACAATTTTACGATGAGAGCTTGTATATTGGCTATCCTGGCTGGGCTGGGATATGCTAGGGCTTTGGAGGTATTTATGGTGGCTCCCAGATATTGATGTATGTGGGAGGGTTGGAGATGAGATTTGGGGTAGTTTATTGTGAATCCCAAGTTGTGCAAGATTTGAATAGTTCAGTGAGTGTGTAGAACGCATTTGTTGAATGAGTTGGCTTTTATTAGCCAGTCGTCTAGATACGGGAAGACATGAATTTGTTGTCTTCTGAGATGCGCTGCTACTACTGCTAGACATTTGGTGAATACTCTGGGCGCAGTTGTTACCCCAAATGGAAGGTCTGTAAACTGATAGTGTTGTCCGTCCACCACAAACCTTAGGTACTTCCTGTGAGCAGGATGTATGGGAATGTGGAAATAAGCGTCCTTGAGATCTAGTGTGGCAAGGAAATCGCCTCGTTGTAGTAGTGGGAGCACTTGTTGAAGAGTGATCATATGGAAATGATCTGAGTTTATGTACAGATTTAGGAGTCTGAGGTTGAGTATTGGTCTTAGAGTCTTGTCCTTTTTGGGGATTAGGAAGTACAGTGAATATACCCTGTACCCTGATGTTGTAAGGGAACTGGTTCTATTGCGTGTTTTTGAAGCAATAAGAGGACTTCTTGTTTGAGGAGCGTAAGATGGTCTGGTGACATGGAACGCTGCTTGGGTGGTATGTGTGGAGGGGTAGTGGTGAGTTCCAGGCAGTAACCATACTGGATAATTTGTCTTACCCACTTGTCTGTTGTGATGGAGTTCCAGACAGGTAGGAACTGTTTGAGTCTTCCCCCGACTGGAGAGAAATGGTCTGGGGGGAGTGGAGGAAAGTCACTGTTTTGTGGCGGGGGAGGTACGAGTGTTGGTATTGCCTCGACCTCGTCCCTTGTTGTTGTTTCCTCTATATCCTCCTCTAAAATATCCTCTACTAGGGGATGTTTGTGTAGAGGTTTTGAATGTAGAGGAGGTGTCTGCTCCCATATTCTTGGAGGCTCCTCTGTAGAAGGAGCGTTGAAAGGAGCCGCGTAGTTGTGGAGACTGCAATGCTCCCATGGACTTGGCAGTCTCGGTGTCTTTTTTCATTTTTTCAAGTGCAGTGTCAACTGCTGGCCCAAACAGCTGTTCTTAGTTAAAAGGTTGGCTAAGTATGGTACTTTGTACTTCTGGCTTAAAGCCTGAAATGCGTAGCCAGGCATGGCATCTAAGGATTACACTTGTGTTAATTGCTCGAGAGGCGGTGTCTGCGGCGTCAAGTGCACATTTAATTGACGCATTTGAGATAAGTTTTCCCTCTTGTATAAGGTCATTTGCCTGGGTCTTGTATTGGTCTGGCAGGTGTTGTAACAGATTCTCCAACTGATCGTAGTGAGCCCTATCGTAGCGTGCTAATAGGGCTTGGGTGTTGGCAATACGCCAATGATTGGGAGCTTGTGCTGCTACTCGTTTGCCCGAGGCTTCTAATAGATTGGATTCTTTGTCAGGGGGTGGTGTATCTCCCGTGGTTTGGGATTTGGCGCGTTTCCTTGCGTTGGAAACGACCAAAGAATCCAGAGGGAGCTGTCCTTTGATGTAACAAGGATCTTCTGGGGCAGGTCTATATTTTTTCTCAATTCTTGGGTTAAGCACCCTGGCACGGACGGGGTCTTTAAATTTTCTGTGGCGTGTTTTATCACCCCTTTAAGCATAGGTAAAATTTGTACCGACTTCTGAGACTGTTCAAAAGTGTCTAAGAGGAAGTCTTCCTCAGGTGCATCAGAGTGCATGGTGACGCCATGGTAAAGTGCCGCTCTGTTTACTAGTTGTCCAAACCCCAGGTGGTCATCTGGAGGTGATGGTTTGGAGGGATATGGTGTAGGGTCAGGTATATCCGGTAGAGGGTATGCCCAATCATCTAATGGTGCGGTATCTGGATCCGTGAACGGATCATTAGTATTATAAGGATCACCCCCTCCCCCTAGGTCATCATCATCATCCTGTGGAGGTGGTGTATGTGATGGAGATGGTAGAGGTAAGGGTTGTGTAGGCAGAGGGGGTGGGGTAGGAGGTGGTATGGGAGAGGAAGGAGGCATAAGTGATGCTGCTGAGTCCTTCTTTATAGGAACTGGGGCAGGTGTTGTGTCCAGTTTCCGTTTCTTACATGGCACTGCAGTGAAATGTCCAGTCTTTGGATTAATATAGATCCTTTTTTGTGTTGGATCTGGATGGAAAAGTTCTTGTTCTTCAGGAACAGATTTTGGCGCCGATTTTTTCGGTTTCGATCGAGGTTTTGGTTGATCAGTAGAGTCTTTGGCTTTAGGAGGTGTATTATAGTCCTTAGCCGGTGGTTTCGGTGCCGAAGTTGGTCTTTCGGCTTGGGAACTTTCGGTGCCAGTTTATCTATGGGCCTCGATGTTTTCGGTGCCGAAGGTGTCGGATCCGATTTCACTGCCGAGAGGTCTTTTGTCTTCAGTGCCGAAGGTGCCGGGGGTACAATGACATGCGGCTTACTCGGGCCCGAGCCACCGGAAGGCTTATGTTTCTTCGGAGCCAAGCCCGGAGGCAGGGCTTCTGAAGGGTGTTTTCGGTCTCGACTGAGGTCTCGACTGAGGCCAGCTGGCGAAGTTTTGACCAATGCCTTTGGTTTTGGAGGGGTTGGGGCAGGGGCAGTGGCAGCGTTGCCCCGGAGTAATGGGGTCGTCTGAGTCGTCTGCTTCTGAGATGATTTGAAGTTCCTCGGAATCCTCTTCCGGGAAATCGGGACCCTCATCGAAGATGTTTACTGGTTCCGGGGCTCATCTGTGTGCCATGATATGGTGTCGAGCTCTTCGATCCCGAATGGTCTTTTTGGATCGAAATGCTGCGCAGGGTGGACAGCTGGCTTCGTTGTGTTCCGGTGATAGGCACAGGTTGCAGACTTTGTGATGGTCACTGTGCGGAAATTTTGCTCCACGTAGGCCTCACGGCGTGGATAGGCCCAGCAGCCCGCGTCGATGTCCGGAATCGAGCCGATGAATTCGATGTTGAGTGAAGGTGCTTCGATGTAGTTGTAGAAGTTTTTTTCGCTTCGAAAAGCTTGTATTTGAGATTTTCAACCTGAGTTGGAAATGTTACATCCGAACCCAATGGCGGCAAAAAACAATCTGAGGATGGAGTGGATGTCTATGCGCACTGTAGTCCAAGGGAGGAGTCACCTATCTCGTGACCAAAGACGTCTTCCGAAGACAACAACAACCTGCAAGCATCCGAGCCAGATGGCGATCTACTATCCTAAGTGTCTGATCTGCAGCTCATATGCCTCGAACATGGCTTTAACTTAATTAAAGGCGAGACCTATTGCATTTTCAATGCTTGTTAAATGATATGACTGCTGATATCCTACCTCTGCTGAACCTGTTAGATGCAATTTTTACTTCCTATAATCTACCGTATTCCATCTATTATTATATTTCGACACAATTCTACTTACAAAGACGATCTATTGCTTAGCAAATGTAAAGTTTAAATCTAATAAATGGTTTAACAACGAGTTAGCTTTGTGTAAACTTGAATCCCACAGGGTGGAAAGGTGTCAGAGAGCCAAATATGACCCCAACATCAAACTGCTATATCTTCAAGCTCTATGCAACTATAAGCAATGCATTTGCCTACTCAAATGCGAATATTATACTGCTCAAATTATTAATTCTAATTTGTCTAGGGAACTTTCTTTTATATCAAAGATCTATCTTGACCTTTGGCCAACTAATAATTTGGTTGGCCTCAGGTTATGTACGAAAGATTAGCGTCACACATTTTGACCATAATTGACATAGTTAAAACATATATTATTTCCTAACTAGGCTTGTTAGCCATTACTCTCAAAACCTGCATTATGTCCACATCAAGGAAATTGCTGCTGTTCAACCTGCGACGGACGTTTAGTGAGGTGAAAACATCTGTCCTGCCAAAATAAAGACGCAATTAACTAAACAGATCATTCCTGATTTAGTTTTTCGTTTTAATCAGTCCTTTGCCTTCTACAAGGTTCCAGATACTTGGCAAGTAGCAGTAGTCAAACCTCTACTAAATAAGTCCTCTCTGCCCCCTGATGATATCAGCAGTTATCGTCCAATTTCCCTACTTCCTTTTTTAGCTAAAAAACTCAAAAACTTCTTTTTCACCAACTTCAGGTTTTAGTGGAGGCCAATAAACAGTCATTTTTCAATCTATATATTCCTTAGCAAACACAGTTCAATGGGGAGTATGACAAGTTTCTAATTTGCCTCCACTCCTATTCAACCTGCATATGGCCACCTTTTGCTTTACAAAGCATGGGTGTCCATTGTTTATGTACGCTAATGACACAATGTTCCTGCTCAGGCTCAGTTCTAACTCTTCCTGCCTCTTCTTAAAATGTATTTATAATTATTTTAAGCAATTTAACACTATTTAATAAGAGGTTTTCTATTAAGTCATTACCTCTATTATTTTCTATGAAAGGGTGTTGCAGAACCAGTGGTAGGTCAAATGTGGTGCTGTACTAACAACTGCTTTTGTTGGCAGCAGTAACTTTAGAAATGCAGTTTCAGAATAGCAACAAGCTTACTCTTTTGTGGGTGGATGTACAACCCTCCCTAACCCCTTCCCTCCCTAAACCTCTCATTCTCCCTAATCCCCTCCCCTTTACTAGTAAGTAAGCTCTTTCTCCCTAGCAACTCTCTCCGTCCCTCTACTACTAAAACATATACTTACATGTGCGAAGACCTCTGCAGTCAGGGCAGAGATCTCTGCACAGAAAAAGATAGATGTGGAAACCCCGCACGTACGTTTGTGAATAGCAGTTTCTAGGACTTTTGTAGTACTACAAAACATACTACAACATGCAGTTTATGAAGCTCACCAATGTTTATATCTTTGAAATCTAAAAATCTTTTGCTGAATATTTGATATTTAAAGAGTTTTGGAATGGAATGAGGTCAGTTTAATGTTAAAGAAAAGACTGCTCATGTTCTTTTTCACTGAAACGCGGTAACCCCCGGAGCGACATCATTTTTTTATTTGTGAGGAGGATCCAGCTGGCTCAATGAATGTTCAGTGGCAAACAGCACCAGGATTTCGATGGTGGTGATTTGAGATTAAATGCAATAAAGTTCTGGTATGGATTATTAATTATAAATGATTATGCATTTGTCCAAAACATAAGCTATTAGCGAATAAGATAATTACACATGTGCCATTAGCCCATGCCTAAGTGTGCATGTGTTAACTAGTCAACTTCATATGGGCTGAATGCATATGAACTTCGCTAATATTGAACTGGGACTAATACCCTATTACCTTGCACACCATTTTGTCCAGCCCTGAAACGAACCTATAAGCACACTAACAGCTTCTTGATAGGGTAGACAATTTGCCTACTGTTGACCATGACTCTTATTAATAACCTTAAGTGTTAGGAGGATTCAGCTCGCTCAACAAGTGTTTAGTGACAACAGAACCAGGTTGTGGGTAAATTCAATACAGTTTTGGTGTGACATGGAAATTATAAATGATTATGCATTTGCCCAAGACATGAGCTTTAACGCATAAGCTAATTACACAAGGGCCATTAGCCCATGACTAACTGTGCATGGGCAATTAGTTCACTGTATATGGGCTGACTGCATATGGGCTTTACTAATACTGAACTGGGTCCAATACCCTACTACTTTGTACACCATTTTGCCCAGCCCTAGAAAAAATTTCTAAGCACAAACCTTCCCAATATTTTGTTAAGCTAACGATTTCTGCCCGCAGGGGAGTATAACGCTTATTAAGAACATTATACTTTAATTTTCTATATATTATTGGCACCAAAGCGTTTGTTACGGGTGTAGCAAAAATGTCACAGGTCTGAGTAATTTACTTTAAAGACAGCAGAAGGTCAGTACGGGAAATAACATTACTGCAAAGTTACCGAACCCCTGATTGTAATATGACACAGCCATGATGATAGATCATTAGAATTCAATCTTGACTGAAGTTTTGGATTAACTTGCCCAACTTTAAAAGGCAGACAGTGGTTCTCCAGAAACGTCCAACTAGCGAGTAAACATAAAAGAGCAAGAGAGAAAATATGGTGAGAAAAAACACCTATTCCGCAGCTTGCACATTCCAGGTCTGAGTCTAAAACTATAAAAGACGCAGATTCAAGGCGAAGGCATTCTTCACTGATCTGAGATCAATTGGCAAAAAAGGCCTCCAAGAAATTTTGCATGCCAGTCAAAAAGTATGCTGAGCTCTCTATCCTTCATAATATCTCAGATTCGAAGGAGAACAGTGACAAAGTCTCAGTTTTCTTTATAGGTCTTAGACCATTTTCTCACTTCACAGATCCTGTTACAGTAAACAGGTTGAAAATTGTATTTTATCTATTTATTTGAGGTTTTATATAGCGCGAACATGACCAGTTAGGTTATCGGAGCGCTTTCCAGGTATAAACACGTTGCATACAGTATAGGCATAGGCAAAATACAAGGATGGGGTTAGGGAATTGACTACAGTAGGATAAAAGTCAGAGCTATATACAATAAACAGTACATTACCAAAATCAGCGAGCCACATGTCAGCAATAAAACAAGGGGAACAATTTATACATGGAGAGGGCCAAGCAATACAGGAGATTATGCACAGAAACATAGGCCATGAGAGGGGGAATGCGCAATAAAGGAGAGTTAATGGAGGAATTTGCTCATTAGATAGGTTTTTGCTTCCTTTTTGAAGTGCGACAACATAGGAATTCTTCTGATGGAGGGAGGGAGCGAGTTCCAGATTCTTGGTGCGGCGCCAGAGAATGCTTGGTTATATGTTTTGCATTACAGAAGCAGGGTGGTTGGACCACACAGTCTCTGGCGGACCGGGAGTTTCGGGATCTCCCAGATAACACAATTTTCTGGGCAAGATACTTTGAGGTGTTCGTGTATAAGGCTTTGAGAGTGATGCAGGCCAGCTTGGGCTGGATTCTGCCTTTAAGAGGAAGCCAGTTCAAGGTCTTTAGATGTGGTGAAATGTGGTCAAATTTTTTTGAGCCAGATAAGAGTCTAGCTGCTGCGTTGAGGCAAGCTTTTAGCGGGCAGTCAAAGTCTTTGGTAGGCCAGATAGGGTGGAGCAGACGTATTCAATTCTGGAGATAACTAACACCTGAACTGTGGTTTTTAGGTCAGCAGTATCAAGGAAGGCTTTTAGTTTTCTCAAGTAGCTCAGATGGAACCTGGCGGTTTTAGCCAGAGTTGATGTGTTCACGCATATTCAGGTTGCTGTCGAAGGTTATCCCAAGCGATTTGGCAGAATCCACCATGGTTGGCGTGCAGTTGAGTGCTGTGATCGACTTAATCCATTCAGGGATGTCATTTGATTTTGGGGGTGGGTGGGGGGCGGGAGAGATGAGAAGGAACTCCGTTTTTTAGGCATTCAGTTTAAGCTGGTTGTTGGCAAGCCATTGAACAGTCAGAATCAGGGCATCATTCAGTTAGTTAATCTCCTCAAGAGAAGAAAGAAAGATATAAGTCCATCCATCATCCCGTGCTTAAAGCCTTTGGTCAATTCCTTCCTGAGCCACGGCGTAATTCTTGATGGCTTGAAAATTGACCGTCACCCCGTTACTTAAAAAAAAACACACAAAAAACAGTGAACTGACACAAGATCTGAATAAACTCCAGGCATTATCTAATCTGCATTCTCTCATTTCATTTCTGGAGAGCTGTGTTGCAACACAATTACCTTCATCAATGGAAATAACCCCCTTGATGATCTTCATGCAAGGGTAGGATTGGGCTTTAGCGCCGAATCTGCTATGTTACACTTAGTGGACGTAGGGCTTTGCATCCTAGACAAAGGAGAATCTTGTTAACTCATCCTTCTGGACCAGTTAGCGGCATTCAATACTGTCATTCATTTCACACTTTTAAAACCCACTACGCAGCACAGACTTGCTCCTCCTGGAAATACCGCCTTTCAATAAACCAAGAAGTTCAAATCGATTTTCCTGGGAGTAGACCCAGAGTCTGGTACGCCATACCACTACCCCTTCTCTCCCCAAAATTAGGGTGAGCCCTTCATACAGCCTCTTCGACACTGAGCTCAAAGTTCTACTTTTCCAATGCCAATTCAAATAATAATGTATGCAGGCTAACCTTACTATAGTTTGAGTTATAGACAAATCTGGCACAAGCGTTAATAAAAGAGATCACGTTGTTAACTTGTAGTATTATTTGAAGAAATATAATCTGACTTAAAGGTTTGCCACCATTGAAGATTTCTAACCTCACAAAACCAAATTGTTGGTCCAGTAAAAAATGGACCTTGAAAAGATGCCTGCTGTGTGGGTAAAGGATTTCGACCTCCTAATTATTGCATGTCACCCTCTTCTACCTGTAAAGCGCTCCATTTACACGAGAAAAAATGTCAAAGCAACAGTTTGGTTCTCTGGTCTTAAACACAAAGGATACAATCTGTAAGTGTTTGAACTCTGCACAGTATTGACTGCACAAATGTGGATTAACAGGGACTGGTTAGAACTACACATCAGCTTTTGAACCATTATGATTAACATGCCTGAATTGTCTTTCCATTTTTGGCTCTGACCACATCACCTGGCTTGTTCGCTCTACCGCTGGGCATATTTTCACAAAGGGGAGCCAGACCTAAAGATGCAGGATATAATAGGAAAAAAAATGTCAGAGGCATAGAGGCGTCACGAGTAGACATAGCAAATGCATCACAGCAGCACATATTTATGGAACCCTCATTATAATAAAAATTATGATTTTAGTGCAAATCTAAACTATCTCATCTCAGTATGTTAGAAGTGAGTGCTTTTGTTCCAATTTGTTAACATTGGGTCCAATGTGACTAATTAAGCGAGTTACTTACCTTCGTAACGCCTTACCTGGTAGAGACTCTTTCTGGCCACAGATTCCTTACCATAGAAGACTCCCCAGGCGTCAGACTGGATCCGGAAACTTGTCAAGAACAGTACCTTTGCACCCTGGTAGGTGGCATTATCAAGAAGGGACGTGCATTGTACCTATATTGGCACCACCCCCACGCACGCTGACATCACTTTCTATTCACGACTTTCCACACCAGAAGCACAGAGGCATGAAGCACACTGACCACTGGTGTGTGGAACAAAGGCTCTGAAAAAGGAACAACTTCTACCTAAAAATCAATATGCAAAGCAGGGAGGATAGGTGAGATGGTAAGGAATCTGAACCTATATAGAGTCTCTACCAGATAAGGTGTTACTGAAGGTGTTCATCTGATAGACACTTCTAACAGCAAATTCATTACCTAAGAACAGATACCCAAGCCATTATTCCCTGGAGGAGGGTCTGCAAATCTGATTTAGACCAGAAAGTCCTGCAGGATCAAACATCCAAAGTGCCCATTCTGACAGACCTGAGTGTGTAGGTAGTAGTGTTTGGTGCACGTGTGTAGTGAAGCCCAGGTTGCTGCCTGACAGATGTCCAGGACCGGACCTCCGCGTGCTAACACAGTGGTCAAAGTCTTTGTTCTGGTGGATTGAGCACGTAAGCCCTCTGAGGGCTGTTTCTTGTCCCTTGGCTTTATTTGGGTCCACCCAATTGAGTCTCGCCTCTTTCTTGGAGGCATGAGGCGGAACGTAAAAGGTATACAAAGTATGAATCAGCCTATGTGGAACGGGTCGACTACCTTTGGCAAGGAGGGTGCTTTAGTCCAAAATACCAGTTTAACTGGGGAAAAAAGATTTGTATGGAGGCTGAGATGACAGTGCCTGCAGTTCACTCCGGGCAGATGTTATTGCCACCAGAAAGCCGTCTTGATGGAGAGGAGCCTAAGAGGGCAGGTATGAAGCGGCTCAAAGGGCACACATTAGAAAGCTAAGAACCAACTTTAGGTCCCATTGAGGCATAACTTAGGGAGCTGGAGGAAACGTGCTGCAGACTTTTAAGGAACCTATTTACAATAGGGTAATAGGGAATGCTGATCTGGTAGCTTCAGGAAGGCAGAAATGGCAGATAAATAGCCATTCAACGTGCCCAATGCAGAGCCCTGCTGGACTAGGGTAAAAATAAAAAAAATTACTTGGGAAAAGGGTGCAGATAAAGGGTTAACCTGTTTGGCTGTACACCATGCCATAAACTTGCTCCACTGGCTGGTGTATGCCGACTTTGTGGAGGGACGCCAAGCTTCCAAAATAACATTACAGACTTCGGGTGAAAAGTGGAAAGCTGTTAACTGACAACACTCAATCTCCACAATCTTCGGAGGGTTCTTGATAAGTTCGGTAGGAGAATCCTCCACTGCTGCTTCGACAGAAGATCCTCCCAAAGGGGCAGCCTGATCGGAGGACCGATGGAAATGCTCAACAGTTCAGGATACCAGACTCTCTGAGCACAGTCCAGAGTCACAAGGATGACTTGGGCCTGATCGTTCCTGATCCTCTTGAGAACTCTGGGTAGTGAGGTAAGGGTGAAAAGGTGTACAGGAGGCCAAAGCTCCGCTCAAGATGAAAAGCATCTAAGCGAGAGCCACCTTCGAACCTCCAGCATGCAGAACTGCGGACACTGCACGTTTTTGGTGTTGACAAACAGATCTAATCAAGGCTTTCCCCACTGCTGAAAGAGATATTGCACCACCTTCGGTTAAAGGTGTCATTTGTGATTCGCTAGGCATCTTCGGCTGAGTTCGTCCGGGAACTCTCCAGGTGTTGAACCACCAGGGAAATGCTCTGTTGTTTCAGCCATGTTCAGAGGTGTAGGGCCTCTTGACAGAGCGTCCACGACCCCACCCTATTTGTTGAATTACCACGTGGCGGTAGTGTTGTCCATGAACACCTGCACTAGCCTTCCCGTGATGGAAGGTAGGAAGGCTTTCAATGGCAATGGGATCGCATGGAGCTCCAACAGGTTGATGTGGAGTCCGAATTTCGCCAAAGACCAGAGTTCTCTGATCTCCACCTCTCCCAGATGGCTGCCCCATCTCATGAGCGAGGCATCTGTCAAAACCAAAAGATCTGGTTGGAGAAGGGAGAGGAGTCTGCCACTGACCCAATCGCGGCCCGTCTGCAGATCTTTTGCAGTGCCCTGAAGGATCTGGACCATGCTAGGGAGATTCCCCAGATGCTGGGCTCACTGGAACTTCATGGCCTACGGCAGAGCTTGCATATGCCAACAGCCATGTATCAAAAGCAGGATGCAGGATGCCATGAAGCTCAACAGCCTCAGTAATTATCACCAAAATCCCGGAGAGAGGCTGAAATATCGTTATCAAAGTTTGAATACCCTGGACCAGTTGTTCGGGAGGATAAGCCCGAAAATGCACTGTTTCCAGAACAGCTCAGATGAAAGGGAGTGTGAGGAGGGATCAGGTGTGCCTTCGTCACATTTTTAGTGAACCCCAGCAAGTGCAGGAAGTCTTCCATAGTTTGTAGGTGGGAGGCAACTGCCTGGGCAAAGCTTGCCATCAACAGCCAGCCATCGAGATAGGGGCAAACTGGCACACCTTCTGCAGATGAGCTTGTAACCACCGCTATCACCTTGGTGAACACCATAGGGGTGCTGATAATGGAAACACTGCAAACTGAAAGTGCTGGTTGCCCACCGAGAACCGCAGGCAATGTCTGTCGGCAGGCAGGAAGAGAATGTGGAAGCATGCGTCCTGCAAGTCCAACGCTACCATCCAGTCTTTGGGGTCCAGAGCAGATAGGACGTGTGCAAGCATGAGCATTTTGAATTTCTCTTGATTCAGGAAGAAATTGAGACGGTGCAAGTCTAGTTGAAGACAAAGGCTTCCAACATTTTTGGGCACCAGAAAGTAGCACCAGTAATAACCACAACCTACTTCTAATTCCTGGCACCTTTGGCCAAAACAGCCGCCACTTCTTGGTGAAGCAAAGAGATGTGGTCCTCCGTCAGCCTGTTGAAAGTGAATGGCAAGGGTGGAGGGGTAGCCACGAAGGAAAGGGAGTTGCCCCTTTGGACAATTTGGAGTACCCAGTGGTCGGAAGTTATCGACTTACAGTGGTGCAGGTGATGGAGTATCCTGCCACCTATTGGGTGCCCTTGATGGTCTGAGGAAAACTAAATAGGAGGCAGCTGCCTGTGGAGGATGGTGGAGTGGCCCGAGCTCTGGCTACTTGACTCACAAGGTCTGTGGGTACTGCGTCATCAGCCACACAATGGCTGAGAAGGTTGCGTGCCATGGATTCTGGGCGGGTGGAGATGCGGCTGGAAGCCCCTTCCCTGACCACAAAAGGAGAGAAAGGCAGCGTGTGCACAGCAAGGGGGCATGGATAGGCCCAAGGACCTGGCAGTAGCTCTGTTGTCCCGGAAGCGCTCCGGCGCATAGTCAGTCAGTCTTGTCTCTTAAGAGACAGGAGCCATCAAAGGGCATGTCTTTGGCAAACGGAGTCCTAGAGCGAAAGGGAGTATGGGCCCGAAAGGCATGCAGTGTTTACCGTCCGTAGTACCAGGTGAAATAAAACATCTTCTTTTCCAAAGTATCCAGCCTCTTGGATTCCTTGTTCCAGTGGAGTGGTAGGGAATCCACCAGGAGTTACTCTAGAAGTGGAGGCTTGGACCACCAAGCTCTCCGGGGTGGGGTGCTGGGTGGGGAATTTGGGGTCCCCTGAGGCAGCCCAACGGCAGTGGGCAATAGTCCTATTCACAAGAGCCCAAGTAGGACATTCGTGGGGGCTTCATTAAAAGGGAGAAGTGGTTAGGAAGGGGTGACTCCCGGCTGAAGCACCTCTGTCAAGACGTTCGTCTTGACAACCACGGAGAGCAGCTGAAGGTCCAGGACCCCTGCTGCCCTCCTTACCACCATAGCAAATGAATCTCCCTCCTCTATAGCCACAGAAGATGGGGTGACCAAGTCAGAATCTGGGAAGGTGTCCAGTGCACTGGCATCCACGAAATCCTAACACCAGACGTACTCAGTAACATCTAGGGACTGGTATAACTAAGGGTTCAGTGCCCCCTCCTAATCATCTTCAAGTCCTAGCCCACAGCAGCATAGGCTCCGAATTGGAAGAAATGCCTCCCGACGGTGCAGGAGTCAGTGTCGGACATCGCCCATCCAGCTCAGTATCAGAGTTGGGAATTCATAAGGGGATGGCGATGGCGAAGGCGAAGTTTAAGGTGGCTCAACTAGCCTCGGTCCGGATCTGTCCATGGATCCAAGAGGCTCAACTGGCCCATCAGCAGTAAATCAGTAGTGACCCCTTCCAAACCCACAGGGCCCGAGGGTGGGCCAGTAGGGACAGGCCACCCAAATATGAGGGTCATGGCCTCATAAAACTTACGGAGATGGGCGGCGGTTGCTTCGGCTCCAGAAAACTCTGGGAGACGCGGAGTCTGACCTGGCACAGGATCAACTGTATTGACAAGCCTCGAATGCCGATGTTCCCTCATCTCGTTGGATGATTGTGACAGACGGGACGAAGTCCGCTTCGACTTCTTGTTCTTCTTATGTTTGTGGGACTTACCCGAATGCCCAGAGGACTTCAACTGCAATAAGGGGAGCTTGGAGTGACCCCGCATGACGGATCCTGGGACCTTCCTCTCACTGGGATCGAGACCGTCACAACACTGCAGGCTGAGAAGAAAGGAGCTTGAGGGACTGCTCTCCAAGGCCTTGGGGTGCATGACACCACAATCGACACAGGTCTTGGCATTGTGGTCGCGCTAGAGGCAACAGAGGTAGACGAGGTATTGGTTCATCACCAACATGCCAGTGACAAATAGTCAAAAAAAGGATCAAAAAAGTTATATCAAAAAGTGACTTCTCCAGACCAGCGCTGACTGGTGCGAAAAGAAAAGAATGGACATCAACGGGCTTGTGTGGGGCCTTATAGGCACCACACACGTCACTTTCAGTGCGGACCATGCCGATGACACCACATGGAGCCGAATTACGCCACCTACTGGCTCACCGGGGTACTGCTCATGAAACGTTTCCGGATCCAGTCTGACGCCTAGGGAATGTTTTAAGGTAAGGAATCTACTACTAGAAGTCTATATCAGGCATACAGAAATAAAAACAAAACTTCTGAAATAAGATTAGATATACAATTATTTTTTATAGAATACTGTAAATATTTTCAAATATATTTTCCTCATTGTCTTTGCTGTTATGAAATAAGGGCTAAGAACAAAGCAAGTAATGTGGGCCTGTCGCATTAATGCTGGTTGATACCCTTAATATATCTAGCCTGGTACATCCTACACTGCCTCCCAAAGCCCATGTGTTCTCTAAATATAGTACAAAATTATTTTACCATGTGAGGGTTGGAAGGGCAAGGAGGGGGCGGGCTTGGTGCCAAGAGCTCTCTAAGAGACACTCTACACTTAACCAAGCCATCTACCCCGTCCCCAAAAGGAAAAAAACACAAAAGGATCATTGAGGCTGTAACCAATGTCCGTGGGTGTTTTCACACCCTTTAATGGCCATCGGCTGCTTACAGCCACTGTTCACAGCGGTTTTCAGCTCGTTTTTTCCTGCCACTGTGTCATTTTAGCTCACCCCTGGACGACTGTTTAAAGAGAGCTGAAATCTTGTGACACGCGGTGGCACCGTGTGGCTTAGCACGTATGGGAGGGTTCTCCGATCAGTGGTTTATGAGCAGTGGAGAAATCAAGTTCGACCAGTAAATACAAGGGAGCAGGTACCGCCACTATTCATTCAAATGACACAGCGCATCTAAAACCACCAAAAACAGTCCAGGTCAGCTGGTGTGTAACCCAGATTACCATCAAAGCATTTTGTCCTCATTTTTGTTAGTGCTGCTGGTTCTAAGGCATCTCTAGCCAAGACTGCTGGGGCATCTTCTCAGATAGAAGGCAAGAAGTAGATCATTTACATCCCACACTAAAAATATAAGAGTCTAAAAGCTCATGCAGTAGAATGGCACTGCTGATAGCCTGGCTGCAGCATCAAACGCATGCTTCCTACTGCATGTAATACCACCTGAAGAAGGAAGACCATTCTCGATGTTCCAACCGAGGGAACGTCAGAGAGAAAAGAGCACGTCATAGAAGCTTAAAAGGGCTATTTGCCAGTGTGAGGCACAAAAGTCCTACTGCATCATGAGTTTGGAGACAGATGTAAAAAGCAAAAACAACGCTAAGACCATTTTTTTAATTGTATGAGAAGACAGGCATGGGGGCTTGATTCATTACCACTCATACTCACCAATAATATTAAGTGGTAGCTGAAGTGCTGCTGCTGTGACAATCGCAGAACAGATAGTAGCTGCCCCTCCCATATCTGCTCTCATGGCGTCCATCCCTGAAGAAGGCTTCAATGAAATTCCACCACTGAGAGAAAACACAGGACAAGAATGGTATGGTTTCAAGTTATTTCACTTGGAAGACCGTCAACATTCTGAATAATTTCATTATTAGAACGAAAGGGAAATACTACTTTCTGTGCATAACAAGTCTTTTTGCTTAAAAAAAGATAAATATCTGCAACGAATCAAAAGTAATCATGAGGCTAACATATTAGAACTACTAAAATAAGTGAGACTAAAAGTAATACAACTGAGCATACTGTGCTATTAATAATAATAATAATAAAAAAAGTATTTTATACTTCTTTATATTTAAAACAATTCTAAAGTTAAAATTGTGCCGTTAGGAAAATAACGTGAATACTTAATGAAACTGTATGCAGTGAAATGGACCATGCAATTATGAGGTTATAAAAACAGGAAGGCCCATTAAAAATCGAAAGGAGGGAGCAGCAAACCAATGTTAATCCAGAGGGCTATTAAGATGTATGATTATTATTCAGCCAGCACAGCTCCTGAGACCAAGTACAAAGACACAAAGTGCTCACAAAACCCAGACCCATTCTCAGACCAAAAGGCTTCTCATTGGACAACATGCATTTCACCACCCTCTCACCTACTTTCTCCTCTGAAGGGGTCTATTCACAGAATCCCTTTTTACTTTCATAGACCGGCTCAGGACTGCTAAGCTGTGGTGTTCCTGGAAAACGTAAACTTTCTGATTACTTCTTCCATTAGAATTATCAGTTCATTCACATACGAAGTGCTCAAGTGCACCATACAGAATCCACACAGGCTGTAATGGCTGTGTCCAGTGATAATAAAGCCATAACCCTGGACACCAGGAGGGGTGTGGAGCTTGCCAGACTCTAAAATGGTCGCCTGGAACAATCCAAAAATGTAATCTTTTCACCCGGGGCCCGCAGCCCGTGAAACCGACCGAGAGATGCGCTATGAGAAGAGCAGTCCAGCGATGAGAAAATTGGGCTGGCAGTCGTGCCTGGAGTGTCGCTCGGACCTGCTGCATACGGAGGCCTGCATGCACCAAGGGAGGACGAGCACTTTGACGCGGCCGCCCTGGATCGGGATCATCGGCTGTGAGGGGTTTCCCTCTCTCCTCCGGCTCCTGTGGTGGTCGCCGCGGTTGCCGCCTCTCGTGGTGGGGGGCCTGACTGGGGGTTCTTCGGACCAGGGGCTTCTGGTCCCCCTCACAGGGCAGGAAGTCATCGTTTTTGATGGAGTTGGAGGCGGTCCGTTGGCTCTGTTGACCGTCTCTCGGTTTCTGCTGGGCACCGTTCTAGTCGGGACGGACGGCGTTGCTGCCGTGGCTTACGTGCACTGGCAGGGGGCGGGACCAGGTCCTCGTTTCTGGCTCTGGTGACGTTGCTGTTGTTCAGTTGGGCGAGTCTCATCTGGTGGCACTCTCTGATGTTCTGTTCCCTGGCGGATGCTCCCGGCAGGCTCATCCCGTCCTCTGTGGATTTCTGCCTCCATCAGGAGTTGTTTGTGGAACTGACGGTGCGATGGCGTGTTCCGGTGGTGGATCTCTTTGCATGTGTGGGCGATGCCGTGGTGACCCGGTTTGTCTCCCGCGGTCAGGTGGGTTCCGCCTGGGCGGTGGATGCTTCACCTGCCCTTGGCCTCGCGGGTGTCTGTATGCCTTTCCCCCCTTCCCCCTTCTTCTCCGCTTCCTTATGGGGGTCCGATCCTTGGAGGCTCCGGTGGTTCTGGTGGCTCCGGCTTGGCCTCGTGCCTCCTGGTTTCCTCTCCTGGTGGGGATGGGGTCGGGGGTGGAGTGGATTCTGCCTCTGTGTCCGTCCCCTTTGGTGTTCCCGGTGTTGCTGCGGGATGTTCTGTCCAGGAATCGCGCTTGGCGGCCTGGTGGTTGGTCGCTTGGGTCTGCTACGTACACTGGTTCCGGCTGACTTGGCCTCTACTCTACTGGCGGCTGGGAGCCCGTCACCCGACAAGTTTTACCTGTGGCTCTGGCGTTCTTTCAGTCGGTGGTGTCGTGGCATGGGTTTGGTCCCTGCTTCCTCTTCTTTGATTGAGGTGATGCTGTTTTTCCAGGAGGGTGCTGCCTTGGGCTTGCTGGTTTCTTCCCTTCGTTCACAGTGGGCTGTGGTTCAGGTGTTTTGGAGCTCTTGGGGCACTCTCTCGGATCCTAATGGGTTGGTTGGTCGCCTTTGTGAGGGTTTGGGTTGTGTTCTTCCTGCCCCTCGGTGGCTTTTTCCCTTGTGGGTTCTGTCTCTAGCCTTGGCCACTTTTGATGTCCCCTCCATTTGAGCCCTTGCTTTCTGTGGCCCTGTGCCTCTTGTCCTTCATGACCTACTTTTTGGTGGCCATTTCCTCTG
Organism: Triturus cristatus; assembly: GCF_964204655.1. Lineage (NCBI taxonomy): Eukaryota > Metazoa > Chordata > Amphibia > Caudata > Salamandridae > Triturus > Triturus cristatus. The sequence goes on from NC_140582.1 coordinate 961,049,388, forward strand.
CTCACCACCTGGGTGTGCTGGGTGCTCTCTCTTCCTCACCCCCTTTTTATCAGGTTTTTGTGGACGGGATTGTTATGAGTCCGGTGCTTTCCTTTCGTCCTGAGGTCGTTTCTCGGTTCCGCATGGGTCGGGAGTTGGTCCTTCCTCCCTTTTTGTTTTGATCCCTCTTCGTCGGAGTCTGGGGTGCGGCTGCTCTCTTTGGATGTTCGGAGGGCTTTCCTGGTCTGTTCGGAGCGGGTCGCTCCTTTCCGTTTATCTGATTAGCTGATTTGTTGATTTGGGCCTGTGTGTCGGGGTTTGCGTCCTGCTGCTCCTTCTTTGAGTCGTTCGGTCGGTCTCTGATTTCTTTGGCGTGCATGGTGGCGGGGCACCTTTCGGGGTTCAGGTTGTTCCACTCGGTCCGTGGCGGCATCATGTGCGGAGGTCAAAGGGGCTTCCATTTCTGTGTTTTGCCGGGCTGCCGCCTGGGCTTCGCCGTTGTCCTTTGCCTCTCGTTACTGGTTTGGCCGGGAGCTTGACCGTGCTGATGGTTTTGGGTACAAGGTTCTTTCCGCTATGTTTCCTATGTAGTGGTTTTCCTTGTTATCTGTGTTTTTTGATTAGACTGTTTTTGCATACCTTCTTTGGTTGTCCTGTTTGGCTTTGTACATCTCAATGCGTAAGGAATGGAAGCGAGGGAGGGACGAGGAGGTAATGTCTCAATTACTTACCGGTAATTGCATTACTCTGAGTCCTACTCCCTCGCTTCCGTTACTTACATCCCTCCCTCCCTCCTTGGTAGTCCAGGCCAACCTTTTGGTATGGTTTCGGTCTCTGTGGTATTAAAGGAGGTTTGACGGGGGTTGGGGCTACTTATAGTCCCCGTGTGATAAATCACGTGATATGGGTGTCTGGTGAGGCAGGGATGCCTCAATGCGTAAGTAATGGAAGCGAGGGAGTAGGACTCAGAGTAATGCAATTACCGGTAAGTAATTGCGATACTAGATGGCTTGACTCCTGTATGCGGCCTGAACACTGAACCTCCCGGGAATTATCACTTTACCGGTGAGTTGAACGCCGGGGTTTTCCCTCGTACTTCGCCCACGGCATGCCCTGAGGGAGGCGCCCTGCTTGAGCTGATCGGCGGCGGCTTTTTTTGTTGCACCTTCTTGCAGAAATCAGTTCAATCCCAGGAGCTGCTCGTGGGGGCCTCCCAATCAGCCTGCACTAGATCGGGGTTACAACAAACAAATGATGGACGGAATGCTGACAATGCAGACATTCTCCCCCAGTCAAGAGATCTGGGTTAAATCCATCGTTCTTTTGCCCACTACGCCACCCCAGTTTAGACATGGCCATATGCAAATCAGTCTTGACCCTGTGCCTCATGGGAACAGTCCAGCCCGAACTGCCAAGCCATGTCTTCCCTGGACCGGAATCAAGCATCCTAGGACCGGTTTCTGGCTATCAGCCGTCATCAGCCAGGATAGCTTGACTCCAGTGGCGTAGTGAGCACGGGTCCCACGTCTGGGAATACCCATCCCACTTAGGGCGAAAAGCGTTACAACAAACAAATGATGGACGGAATGCTGACAATGCAGACATTCTCCCCCAGTCAAGAGATCTGGGTTAAATCCATCGTTCTTTTGCCCACTACGCCACCCCAGTTTAGACCTGGCCATATGCAAATCAGTCTTGACCCTGTGCCTCATGGGAACAGTCCAGCCCGAACTGCCAAGCCATGTCTTCCCTGGACCGGAATCAAGCATCCTAGGACCGGTTTCTGGCTATCAGCCGTCATCAGCCAGGATAGCTTGACTCCAGTGGCGTAGTGAGCACGGGTCCCACGTCTGGGAATACCCATCCCACTTAGGGCGAAAAGCGTTACAACAAACAAATGATGGACGGAATGCTGACAATGCAGACATTCTCCCCCAGTCAAGAGATCTGGGTTAAATCCATCGTTCTTTTGCCCACTACGCCACCCCAGTTTAGACATGGCCATATGCAAATCAGTCTTGACCCTGTGCCTCATGGGAACAGTCCAGCCCGAACCGCCAAGCCATGTCTTCCCTGGACCGAAATCAAGCATCCTAGGACCGGTTTCTGGCTATCAGCCGTCATCAGCCAGGATAGCTTGACTCCAGTGGCGTAGTGAGCACGGGTCCCACGTCTGGGAATACCCATCCCACTTAGGGCGAAAAGCGTTACAACAAACAAATGATGGACGGAATGCTGACAATGCAGACATTCTCCCCCAGTCAAGAGATCTGGGTTAAATCCATCGTTCTTTTGCCCACTACGCCACCCCAGTTTAGACATGGCCATATGCAAATCAGTCTTGACCCTGTGCCTCATGGGAACAGTCCAGCCCGAACTGCCAAGCCATGTCTTCCCTGGACCGGAATCAAGCATCCTAGGACCGGTTTCTGGCTATCAGCCGTCATCAGCCAGGATAGCTTGACTCCAGTGGCGTAGTGAGCACGGGTCCCACGTCTGGGAATACCCATCCCACTTAGGGCGAAAAGCGTTACAACAAACAAATGATGAACGGAATGCTGACAATGCAGACATTCTCCCCCAGTCAAGAGATCTGGGTTAAATCCATCGTTCTTTTGCCCACTACGCCACCCCAGTTTAGACATGGCCATATGCAAATCAGTCTTGACCCTGTGTTTCATGGGAACAGTCCAGCCCGAACTGCCAAGCCATGTCTTCCCTGGACCGGAATCAAGCATCCTAGGACCGGTTTCTGGCTATCAGCCGTCATCAGCCAGGATAGCTTGACTCCAGTGGCGTAGTGAGCACGGGTCCCACGTCTGGGAATACCCATCCCACTTAGGGCGAAAAGCGTTACAACAAACAAATGATGGACGGAATGCTGACAATGCAGACATTCTCCCCCAGTCAAGAGATCTGGGTTAAATCCATCGTTCTTTTGCCCACTACGCCACCCCAGTTTAGACATGGCCATATGCAAATCAGTCTTGACCCTGTGCCTCATGGGAACAGTCCAGCCCGAACTGCCAAGCCATGTCTTCCCTGGACCGGAATCAAGCATCCTAGGACCGGTTTCTGGCTATCAGCCGTCATCAGCCAGGATAGCTTGACTCCAGTGGCGTAGTGAGCACGGGTCCCACGTCTGGGAATACCCATCCCACTTAGGGCGAAAAGCGTTACAACAAACAAATGATGGACGGAATGCTGACAATGCAGACATTCTCCCCCAGTCAAGAGATCTGGGTTAAATCCATCGTTCTTTTGCCCACTACGCCACCCCAGTTTAGACATGGCCATATGCAAATCAGTCTTGACCCTGTGCCTCATGGGAACAGTCCAGCCCGAACTGCCAAGCCATGTCTTCCCTGGACCGGAATCAAGCATCCTAGGACCGGTTTCTGGCTATCAGCCGTCATCAGCCATGGCTTGGCAGTTCGGGCTGGACTGTTCCCATGAGGCACAGGGTCAAGACTGATTTGCATATGGCCATGTCTAAACTGGGGTGGTGTAGTGGGCAAAAGAACGATGGATTTAACCCAGATCTCTTGACTGGGGGAGAATGTATGCATTGTCAGCATTCCGTCCATCATTTGTTTGTTGTAACGCTTTTCGCCCTAAGTGGGATGGGTATTCCCAGACGTGGGACCCGTGCTCACTACGCCACTGGAGTCAAGCTATCCTGGCTGATGACGGCTGATAGCCAGAAACCGGTCCTAGGATGCTTGATTCCGGTCCAGGGAAGACATGGCTTGGCAGTTCGGGCTGGACTGTTCCCATGAGGCACAGGGTCAAGACTGATTTGCATATGGCCATGTCTAAACTGGGGTGGTGTAGTGGGCAAAAGAACGATGGATTTAACCCAGATCTCTTGACTGGGGGAGAATGTATGCATTGTCAGCATTCCGTCCATCATTTGTTTGTTGTTGCACTAGATCGGGAGCGTGTGATTCATGGACTGTTTCAGTTTGTTAGGGGTGAGTGCTCCGATGTGAGGTCTGCTTACACCCTGCTATTTGGTGGGCTTTGGCTGAGATTCCTGAGGTCGACAATACACTGGTCTGGCCTTGCATGTAGCGGCCGGGAGTTACTGACCGTGACGTGCTGTCCTGCAGCTGGGCCAGTCCTACATAGAAGAGTTCTGTCACGCCGTGGTTTTGTTCAATTCAAAATTCACAAGGTTGGCAGACTGTAGCTCTGTTCCTGGGACACGGTTGTAATGATAACGCCATAACCTGCAAGGTTTTAAGGTCGGTAGGTTCCTGGGGTCCATGCTGTCTGCCATCAGGTTACTGCCATGGATTACATCAGCACAATGGGTAAAACGGATAAATCTCAGCCAAAATTAAGCTTTGAACAACGAAAATCCAGGCACAAGGATGAATCATCGGAAGCGGAGATGGTGGGATCGAGTGAAGAAACTGAGGTAACGAGTGGAGACATTAAACAGATGTTGGCAACAATGCAAAAAAAAGTCTGTCCACCATAGATGTTAAAACAGACTCCCTATCATATAGAATGGACCGGATGTCCGAAACGCTGGACAAGCAGGCAGAGCGCCTAGATATGTCTGAGCGGCGAATTATGGAGGTAGAGGAGGCACAAACCGATGCCCACAATACCCAAAAGCAAATGGAGAAAGCCTTGTCCGTTTCACAGGGTAAAACAGAGGATTTGGAGGTCAGATTGCGGCGTAGCGAACTGCGCATTACTGAACTCCCTGAATCCACTGCAACTGGAGTAAAGACACTCTTTGTAGAAAAATTTCTTACTACTCTGTTGGGTGCTGAAACTTTCATGCCCATGTTTGTTGTTGAGCGAGCGCACCACTCATTGGGCCCCAGACCTGCGCCTGGTGCTGCACCACGCCCTATCATTGCCAAATTGCTTAACTACAGGGACAGAGACGCTGCGCTGAAAAAAGCCAGAGAATTGGGAGATCTAAGGTACGAGGGCTCCTCCATCTTGTTGTTTCCAGACTTTATGCTTAGGATTCAGGAGGCAATTAGTTCCAAAGAAACGCAAATTGAGAGAATTTAAGGTAGAATATGCTATGCTGTACCCCCTACACTGCGAGTTGTAGTGAATGGCTCTGCTAGAGTTTTCCTAGATCCTAAATCTCTTCAAAAAGCCATTAAAGAGTGGAACATTGACGGTACCCTCAAACAAGCCTCCAGTGCCGGGGATGGTGCGGCCGGTATGGCTGGACGAAAATGATTAACCCCAGATTGCGATTTTTGTTTAATATTGTTGTTTTGATTCATAACATCCTTGGGTATGAGGTACCATTTTTTTTTTGCCTGCTACGTTGAACATCGGGATCTAGCTCCGACCAATTACATGTTTTCGTCTTCTCTTTCCCCTCTTTCCCCTCCTTTTTTACTTTTTTATTGTGGGACTGAGTGGGTTATAACGATTGGCTATTCGGACGCACCAATTCCATGTAAGCTAGTTTCCTACTTTATTTATCCTATAGTGGGTTTGCTAGGGGCGGTGACTCCCTGCGGTGAGAATGTACTCCTTGCCAGACGGTAGGGATTTTAGTTGGAATGGATGTCATGCCTGGTAACACCCGTCCCAGTGTGTTACCTCCTGACTGGTTTATTACTGTTTTTTGTCCTTTTTTTTCTTGTTTGTGTATAATTTGTATGAACGGCAGGAATGTTCAGTTAGGTGATGGGGGTGTGTGGGAGTTTGCTCGCATTGCATGGATGGGTTTTGCGTTGTGTGGGAGGGGGAGGGAAGGGTCATCATTTTATTTACGCAGCTTATGTATACATGTAACATGTGATGATAGGCTGGAGATAGATAGCAAGCAAGTTACTATAGATGCTAGGAGATACTGAACGTGGTTGTAGGGGCAAAGTTCAGTTCATGACTTGGAACGTTAGAGGGTTAAACGATTTCAGGAAACTACGCAAGATACAGGCCTATCTCAAACGTCACAAGTTAGATGTTGCTTTAAATCAGGAGACACATCTGGCCCCTAGTAATAGCACGCTGAACGGAGGCTTCAAGGTGCATTTCAGGCGGTTGGATTTTCCTCCCATGCCGGAGGTGTGCTGACCTGTGTAGACCCGAGATCGGGGATTTCTCTAACTCAGCTTAAGACAGACCCTAATGGTAGGTCCGCCGTCTCTCGCTGTTGGGGGAATGCCATAGATATGCCGGTAGTTAATATATACGGACCAAACTATGATGACCCTCTGTTCTACAAGGCATTATCAGCTCATACATCCAATCACCCTGTTACTGCAGTTATGGGGAGGAGATCTGAACTGTGTTTTGAACCCGCTATTAGATAGGTCTGGGGGCCCGCCTAGGCGCCCTTCGGCAGCTGCTAACTTTATTGATGATACAGCCAAGCAGTTGGGTCTGGTTGACATTTGGAGGGCTTGGAATCCTGAGGCGGGAGGGTTTACCCACTTTTCTGCCCCTCAAGACATACACAGTAGAATTGATTACATGCTTCTGTCGCGATCTCTTCTTCCTCGGGTCCGTGAGTGCATAGTGCTACCCCGCATGTTCTCAGATCACTCTCCAGTTCTTATGGAGATTGCAACCCCCCCCCTCCCCCATGGGAGGTTGCCCTGTTTACATGGAGGCTCCCTCCTTATCCGTTACTTGACTCAGTGTTTAGGGCAGAGCTGGTTACAGCAATATCCAACTTTTTTTACATTAATATCGGTTCAGTTGACCAATTCTCCACTGTCTGGGAGGCATTTAAGGTGTGCATTAGGGGTGTGACCATAAGCAAGCACCCAGGAGTTCTTTGCTCCATGAGAGGCAGACACGACCCTGGAGGAGCAATTGGGAAGGCTTGAGCTAGAGAAACTAAATAATGACTCACAGGTGGCAGACACCCTGAAAAAAACACTGGAAGAAAATAGAGAGGAAGTAGACCGCGTAGTTAAACACATGGGTAAGTACGCGGTTGCTAGAGTTTATTGGGAGGGGGATAGACCTGGGTCCGTGCTGGCGGCGCTGGCTCGGCACCAAAGATTTTCAGGTGGGATTTCAGAGCTACTTGAGGAGGATGGTACTATTCTGAGTGACCCTTCTGATATAGAGCATACATTTAGGAAGTACTTTGAAGATCTGTTTAGCTCTAAGATTGCAGTTGATGATGCGGCCCTACTGGATTACTTGGAACTGGTGCAGTTACCCTGGCTCTCGAACAGGCACAGGGAGTATTTGATGAGGCCCATAGATTTCACAGAGATTCAGGTTGCCTTGAACTCTATGCGAGACGGAAGCGCCCCAGGGCATGGGGGCGCTTCCGTCTCGCATAGAGTTCAAGTTTGACTCGGTTGAGTGGCCGTTCATGTTGGCAGTTTTGCGAAGAATGTAAGTTGGAGAGATTTTCCTCAGATTGATTTCAGTTTTGTACAATCAGCCGACTGCTAGAGTTAGGTCCGGGAATCATGTCACATCCCCATTTGTATATCGCGAGGTACCCAGCAGGGCTGTCCCCTGTCCCTGCTGTTGTACGCCATAGAGGTAGAACCTTTGGCATGCTCTCTTAGAGAATTACTATGCTTCCCGGGGATTCGATCTCCCAACTACAACCTTATTATGTTGATATATGCAAATGATATGCTTCTTTACACAAGGGACCCAGCTACCAACCTAGTCCCATTGATTCGCGAGGTGATTAGATTGAGGGTGTCTCCGGTTTAAAGATTAACTGTAATAAGTCCATTAACCTCTGCCATGTCACCCTTCGATTTAGACTTCCCTCTGCAGTGGACCACTGATTCAGTCCGATATCTGGAGACAAGAAAATACGGATTCAGATGTAGTCCTGCCGGACAATTATGGTAAAGCAATTAGTAAATTAGAGGAAGATGTCCATAAATGGATAAGGTTACCACTTTCTCTTTTTGGCCTTGGCTCTCTAATGAAAATGATTGTATTGCCCAGATTATTATTTATTTTTACGAACATCCCAATGGTACTCCCTAAACATATCTTCAAGAGGTTGGGAGCCATGATGGTTCGACTGGCGTGGGCGGGAAGTCCTTGTGTTAAGATGGACACACTTACACTTCCATTTTCTATGGGTGGGCTGGGAGCCCCTGATCTGGAACCATAATATAAAGCTGCTTAGAGGTCACATGCCTACTTCTGGTGCCATGGCCCACATACTCTCCCTCATCTCCACATTGAGAAAATAGTGGTAGACCCCTCCCCGCTCCCTTGGCGGCTCACTCGGCCTCCTGGCAGATGGTGCGGAGTCTTAGACTCTATAAACTCGACTGTACATGCTTGGCACGACTTATTAAAAAGACAAGCGGGTGCACTACTATGCTCCCCTCTGCTGCCAGTGGCTTGGTGTCAATGGCTCCCGATGTGTGCGGAGAGTGCTGTGGTACAGTCCCTCAAGGCAGTTCGTATTTACAAGATGGGTGATCTTTTCTCGGATGGTAAGGTATCTACTTGGAAGGAAGCCTTTTGGTGGTGGGCATTCCGCCTCACCACTCACGCGATTTCACTATTTTAGGGTTCGCCATGCTATGTTGGCGCTGTTGGGAGATGATCTTCAAGAGCCCCCTGCTCTTCCCTCCTTCACTTTTCTCCTATGTGTAAATTGTTATCCAATATTGATGTTCTGTCTCAGGAGTTCAGGCGCACGCACCACTCCACGGCTAGAATGCAGTGGCAGATTGATCTGGGTGCACCGCTATACGACGTGCAATGGAAGTACTGCTGTGAGGTCACGCAAACGGTATCCCTATCCCTAAACGGCAAACATAGATTCATCCACTTCAAGTACCTGAACAGGGTCTATTACACCCCGACTCGTCTGCACAGATACGGGTGGAGAGAGTCAAACTGCTGCAATAGATGTGGCATAAGCGATACCGATTTCCTCCATGTCGCTTGGTCTTGCCCCCAGATAGCTGCCTTTTGGTGCCAAATATTCCATGAGTTAGGAAGTATAGTGGAAATTTTACTTTTTCCCGATCCCCTGACAGCACTTTTGGGATACACGAAACCCCTAACAAAAGATGTTAGGAAACTCATAGGTTTGGGGTTGTTCTTGGTCACGTGGCCCCCCTTTAAAAAATCTGGGTGGGAAAAAGATATGATATTCTGTAACACACAGTCTGAACCATATAGTGAGTTAATGCCTCCACAGAGTCGCCCAAAATGTTTCTGGGGCCTGTATAAAGAATATATAACGGTAAGAGACATGGGTGAGGTGTGTGATGATTAGAGGAATACCTCTGAGGCAGCCAATTATGGGCGGGTCGGGATAGGTAGCATCGGAATATAGAGCCAATTTGGTTACTCTCCAACTTAGATTACAGACTTGTCTGTTGGACCACGTTGCATGATATATGAATGATTTTTGTATCCTAGTAGATGGCAATGCTGTAACACGATCTGTTGTTCCTTTCTCTTTTTGATCATTATTCTGATTGCTGTATTTTCAATACTTGTATAACACTGTATACAGCTGTGGTAAGTTTAATAAAAAATCTATAATAAAAAAAGAAAACCTGGCACCAGTGGAAGTGTTAAGAAGAACTACATTTCCCTAACACAAAGCAAACAGAAAATAAAAATACATTTCCACCGATTTAACGTTACTTAAGCCCCGATTATGAGTGGGCCGCAATTAAACAACCCCTACGCCAAAAAGTTTCACAGGGGTTTGATTTCAGAGTTGTGTGGCGTTTAGTGTACTCGGTAATTACAGGGTAGGGTAAAGTCTGATCCCTAAAATTTCAGCAGGTCGAACATGTCGAAATTTAATAAGGTAAAAATAGAACACTATGAGACCTATTTTTGAGGCTGTTTGTGTTGTTATTGCATCGCGCAACATGGTGCAAGAGCGACACAAACCATAAGACAGATTTTTCGAGCCATGCAGAGCCACTTTGCGTGGCTCCAAAAATCTGGAGTAACACTATGCAGTGTAAATCACGGTGTTGAGTTACTCTGTCCTGGGAATGTGTTACATGGAAGTTGAGGGTTCCCATGCAACTTCAAAGGATTTTGACCCATTGCCAGATTTACTTGGGGATGCGCCAAAATCATACCTCTTCCTAGGGGAGGCATAAAGAGGAAAATGTTCCTATTTCTCCTTGTTTCTTCTTCTTTTTATGTAGAAAGAGAAATATGCCACCCAGAATTGTTTTTGAACAGGAAGATGTCCCTTTCTGCACAAAAAGAATCCTGTGCCTGCGTTAGTGCTTAGATGCCAAAAGTGTGCAAGGTAAAGGACAGGAATGTGTTGTATTGCCTTATAAACAGCGCATTCCTGGTTTTTCCCTGTCACACAGTGCAGCACAGCAAGGTGACTTACTGCACTGCACTGCACTGCCTGACATTCCCATAAATGAGCCCGTTTATTCAGTGGCGGTTGAAATGCGGGGTGGGTGGAGTGGGTGCGGTGGAGAGAGAGGAGCGGCGGGAAGTGTGTAGGGGGTTTAATAATAAAACAATTTTAAAAACACCTGGTGCTGCCGGGCGCCTTGCGCTCCTCTTCTTCTAGTTCCTGGCATCAGGGCCTCCCCATCCAATCCACGCATTGCTCTGAAGCATAAGAGCAGAGTGGAGATTGGCCTGAGCGGGTTGAATAATCGCTCGCTCAGAAACAGGGAGTCTCTGCTGTTTCTCCAACCCGGCTGTGCAATACAGATGGGTTGGAGAAACCTAAGTGCTCATGACAGTTTGGCTGGCCTAAGACAGCCAGCTCAACTGACATGCGCACTTAAAAGTGCACATCTACCACTCCGCCTCCCTCCTGCTATGGCCCAGCCAGCCCCTCCCTGCACCCGCTTGCTCAGAGCCAGCGGCTGAAACATAAAACAGTAGTAAAATATTGATTTATTTTTCAGCTGCTGTCTCTGAGCCAGTGGGGCACGCTCCTCTGCCATTGCGGAGGGGTCGTAGCTGCCTATATTTACAGTGGCATGGAATTCAGCGCCTCATTTACAGAGGGAGCACCCATACTACAGGTGTGGACAGCAGAGACAGAAGGATTAGCTTTACGGGTGGTGCCCTGATGCAATTAGGGTGCTGCAGGTACTAACCCTCCTCTTCCCTTCTGAGAGCTGCTGAAGTTGCAGGTAATTGCCCCTGCTACTGTCACCGTCTCGATCTCAGCACTGAAGGGGCATGCCAGTGCTCTCCAGGTGGAGAGCTCTCCCCGTGTCGTGTGGCTTCTATCTCCGGTCCTGTCACTGCCTCAGTGGCAGATGTTCCACTCCGTGTCAAGCGCCCACTCTCTCTAAAGACATCTGAGCTTACACAATGCTACAGATGGAAGATGCAAGATGGCGAAGGCCATGTGAACACAGAAAATCATTGCATCCTCCATGTTTAGCATTCGTGCTTTGAAATGGAACCATTTCCTCACCAAAGACCTTGCTCTCAATTGTGGACAAAAAAACCTCCAAATCCCATGACTGATATTTCTATAAACCAATGGCTACAGAGTATGGGGTGGTGTCCACCAATGGATGAAGGGGCTGACATATTTTCCTTTTTTCTGTTTTCAAAATATTTGATCTTCGAATGAGAGTTAACAACTGTCTGTAACCAAGACATAACAAGCATTGGCAAAACAAATAGGTCTGGCTTGCGTTTTCACTAATAAGATACACTTGGCTTTACCAATGCTGCTTGCTTGTGCTCCTCTCAACGGTGCAATTGGTACATATAATTAGGGTGTGCAAGAAGTGCAGCAGCTTTTGGCATCCATCAGAAGCGAGGTAGTAATGTCTCCAGAGTATGACCTAGCCCCATGAGCACCAAGAGATCTGTATATAACGGTGTTACGATGTACAACACTTGTTTACTTTATACAATCAATTTATGTCAGCCAAACACAGTCAAAAAACAGTGAACAGATACTTGTTGAGCAATCAAACAAACAAACAAAAAATACCACAAGCTTCCACTGAGACACTGAGCTAGAGGCAATGATGAGACTGATGCAGTGCTGCTTCAAGCAGAGCCAGATGGCATGTGTGACTCCTGTTTGCACCCACATGGATCAAGATGGCCATAATGGGGTAGTTATGGGACTTTTAGTCCTGTTTCTACAGATGAGAGCTCTTATTCGTTGAAGGGAAAAAAACCATGGCCAAGCTCATACTAGGAACAGGACCACCAACAGGAGCCTCCCTACTTTAAAAGACACCGCTGAAAAAATCCATGGCTACGCCCATATGAGGATCAGCCCCACCATTAGGAAACATCTCCTTTGAAAAGCATTGCCAGATCACAAGCGATGCTGTTGTTAAGGGTTTCGAGTGATGAGATTTTGAATAATAAAGGAATAGGACCAGACTTGGTGCCCCTCATTTATTATTTAATATCACAGCAGCCAGTGTTCCCTCAAATTAATCTTTTTATCAGTCTCACAAGTCCCTTAAACTTATAATCCTAGTAGGAGTTGAGGTAGCAGGCTAAAGGTCTAAGCGGCAGCCCAACAAGAAGCACCTTCCTTGCCAGTTATGAGCTCACCATCATTTCCCAAGGGCTCCTGACTCTTCGTTGGCCCCTGGGCTGTGGCCATTTACATTACTCAGAAGTCACACAGGGTAGGTTTAAGTAGAAGAGAGGAAGGTATGTTTGACAGATACCAGATGCAGAGCATTTCCTGTGTGCAGAATTTTACTCTGTGCCAAACACCAAGTAAAAGGGGCAGAAGGCGGTGCAGTGACGCTTTGGGAGAGTAGTGTTTGGATGTCTGCTCCTGCAGTGGTCTGTGCAGGATGCACTTGGGGTTCCACTCTTGTGGACATGATAGGTAGCTGTGGATCTGCAGGAAACTCCATACAAAACAAGAGGAGGCGGCAGTGCAGCTGTAAAACAATGTGCTGCCTTCTCTGGTAGGCAGCAGCACATCTAACTGAAGGCTCTATCTAATGCAGTAGTTAGTGACAGGTGGAGACCAGAATAGCTAATCTAATGTGAAGGCCATTATCGAACAGTGCTGTTTACAAATGGCTGCATCTGCAAACCTCAGACACTGGTCTTTTAAGTGCACCCCAAGGTCTGCACTGGTTGCAGTGCAGACAAGTGGCATTGCCATTGTGGCAAGATGTTGATGCATCCTTCTGACAGCGAGAGCCTTCGAATTGGAGCCTTTGACCTAGTCTTCAACTGAAAAAATGTAAACATCAACAAAATGCAACGGGTTGGTTTAAAAAAGTGATACACAACCAGGCAAACTAGTGCCAGAAATGGGATCTTCCACACAAGACAATGGCAGAAAGGGGACTGACCTAAAGCCCCTCTCCATTTTATTTAGTTGTATGTTGTGCTGACATGGGATCGGATAGCAGCTAAAAACGTCTACAGCCAGACCTAAAACAGACAAGGGGTGCAAAAAATCTGTATAATTCACTGGATCAGCCCACTTCAGCCATTAGCTGCCTTCACTTTGAATGACTGCAGTTTGTCCTTGCATATGTATACCAAAAACACACTTCAAGAAAAGAACTTTCTAGACACTTGAAATTCCCAGAGGCTGTTAGTCCCTATGTATAGTAGGGTGTTCCTATGTATAGTCGTGTCATCAACTATTTCAATAACACTCGAAACATTTATTGTAACCTGCAGTGTTGACTCATCTCTATCAATCAGCCTTGGTATATTTATTTAACCTTTAGAAAAATCAGCAGAAGGCATTAGATTAGCAATTTTCTAGGTTACGCACACACCCCCTCATCTTCACATTTCAAGTAATTGCACCTGCCTTGAGAGGGACCTCTAGTAACGACATGGGGCAATAGCTTTGCAGCCCTTGCACTTCTTTCTGATACAATGGTAGTGTAGTTACATGTTTTCATTGTGTGCAAAAAAATCCAGGATGTTAGAGCCATCAAAAATAGTTTTAATTCTCCATTGGGCTGCACATCCTTATTTCTAAAAAGAAAGGAAAATTTCAACCTGTTCCATGCTGCGGACGACCCCTGGCCGTCCGACGTCACAGTGGGCGTGTGCAGAGGATAGGCTGGGGGCCGTTCAAACCCCGCCCACACATTAATTCTCCCGCACCACGGCGGAATTCGTGCCGCGGTCAAGGTGTTAATGGTGGAAGTTAGTCCATGGCAAATGTGATCTTTCCATCTCCACTGCAATCTTATATAAGGATATCTGTTAGTTGTATAGTGCAATTGCAGCTTTCCATCTCCATTGTACTCATCTGTGAGGACCTCTATTGGTAGCAGAGTGCATCACGTTTTCCATCTACATTGTAGTCCAATGTGAGGACCTCGGTTGGTTGTATAATGCAACTGAAGCTTTCCATCTCCATAGCACTCTCCCGTGAATACCTCTATTGGTAGTACAGTGCAACTTCCACTTTTAACTCTTTCAGTGCTCATGATGTAATGGTTCCGCCATGAGCACAAGTGCTGCTGTGCTCATGACGGAACCATTCCGTCATGAGCACATTCTCAGAGAATCCCGCTGCAGCAGGCAACAGAGGGATTTCCCTTTTTTTTTGCCTGGGGAGGTGGGGAAGAGCTCCCCCAACTTCCCCAGGCCTATTTTGAGTTTTTGTTTCAATGATGATCGCACGCATGGCGCACTATCGTCATTGTAACAAAAACGAAACTCAAACTTAGTTTCGGTTTCAGTGCTCATGGGGCTATCTCAGCCCCCCCGAGCACCGAAACACTTGGGAGAGGTATCGTTGGAAAGGAGAGAATCTACCCTTTCCAATGGTAGCCTTCCCTAGTGGATCCCTGATTGGGAATCACCGCAGGAGGGCGATCCCCAAGCAGGGATCCACCCACTAGCACCAGGGAGGGGGGAGCGGCCCCTTGAGCAAGGGCCTTTGCTCCCCCCATGTCTTTTGGGCCAAATTTAGTCTTTTTGCTTTAGCCCCCAATCTGCCCCCACGGGGGGGGGGGGGGCAAAAAGCCCACTAAACGACAGGGATTTTTTTTGGGACAAATTTAATTAGGGTGGGGGCTGCCCAAAACGGGCATGCCCATCCCCCTACCTGCAAACATTACAGCCTTTCTGCCCCCCCTGAGGGGCAGTAGCCCCCAATCTACCCCCCCCCGGGGAGCAAAAAGCCCATTAGTTGCAAGGGATTTTTTGGGGCAAATTTGAATTAGGGTGGGGGCTGCCCAAAACGGGCATGCCCATGCCCCTACCCCCTCCCCGCAAACATTACAGCCTTTCTTCCCCCCCCGGGGGCACATGGGGCAGTAGCCCCCAATCTGCCCCACCGGGGGTCAAAAAGCCCACTAGATGTCAACTATTACGCTGGCTTTTTTATGTGTGGGGTTGTGGGCTGCCCAGAATGGCCATACCAATGCCCCTACCCCCAAACAAATAGCCACAGTGTTTCTGCCCCCCTTGGGGCATATCGGGGCAACCCCACCCCCGATACCTCACCCAGGGCGGCAGAAAGCTGACTAAGCACGGACTTGTTTTTAGCAATGTGCCTACCTGTGGATTTTGGGCCCTAGCGCAGCCGGCACATAGGGAAACCTAGCAAACCTGTACATTCTTGAAAACTAGACACCCAGGGGAATCCAGGATGGGGTGACTTGGCTCTTACCAGGTTCTGTTACCCAGAATCCCTTGCAAACATAAATATTTGTGCAAAAATCCACATTTTCCTCACATTTCTGTGGTGGAAAGTTCTGGAATCTGCGTGGATCCATAAAATTCCACCCACCCCGAGTTTCCAAAAGTCTTCCGAGAAAAATGGTACCTCACTTGCATGGGTGTGTCAAGGGCCTGTGACAGGCAAGCGCCCAAAACCTATTGAGGCGACATCAAAATTACCTTATCACAAACCAACCTGGTTTTGCAAGGGGGGTCCCATGAGTTTTTGGCCCTGGGTTTGGCGGCCATCTAGGGAAACCTACCAAACCCACGCATTTCTGAAAACTAGGCACCCGGGGGAGTCCAGCGAGGTATGGCTTGCGTGGGTACAGAGTGTGTGAAATGAAAGGCTGTGGCGTGTCTGGTATTTCCTAAAAACATTTAAATAGATAATAAGTCAACTGTACAAACATTTCAAAATATATTTCAGTAGTTATGAAAGCCCATTTTTCGATTTCTATGTGATGAAAACAATATTTTAATAGGATGAAAACAAACCAGAACACCCAATTTCCTAATTTACACAGCTTATGGTTTATACACTATCTAGTTTTATATGTAAAGCTGCATGTTAGTTGGACAGTTTCTGGCCATCTCAATGGGAAATTTACTGTCTGTATCATGCTTTAGTAATAGATTTATTAAAGGTGAGTCTTTAAACATGAACTGAGAAACACTTCTGCCCGATGACAATGCAATCAGTAAACTAAGAGGAATAGTAGTGATCATGTGCACCCTACATGAGGGCTAGATTCTTATAAATGGAGCAAACGTTCAGTCTATTTAATCCCATAAGTTTTTTTTGTACTGTAGAAATGCTGAACTCACATATTTGTAGATACACTCGTATGTGAGATTGAAAAAAGTGGTGGCTCTGTGAAATAAAATGATTATTCAAGTTACTTGACCTGCAGGTCTAGTAAAAATGTTATGATTGTTCGAGGCCTGAAGTATGATTTCACATTTACGGAGAATAAATATGGCGTTTGAATTACTCACTTTTCTGAACTCTGCAAGAAAGGCAGATTTATTTTCTTCTGATCTAATACTTCTATTCCTCAATATAGGTATTAATAACAGTCTGCAAATACCAGAATGCAGGGAAAAGGTTGAACTGGATGAACCATTAAGTAATCACCCACGAAGTGATGTGTCCGTCAGAAAGTGTTGCCATGCTCTGAATTTGTATGCAACTTCCTGCACCATTAAGCTTTTATAAGAGACTGTTTAGTACAGTTCTACATTATAGTTTTATAGTTTAAATGCGAGCCAAAGAGATTTAAATAGAGAAGCGAAATACAAGAGGAGGGACATCACTAACTTGTAGATAGTATTTATTTTAATTATAAAAAAAAAAGCTAAAGAGATGGCGGCTGTGTTTCTTATGCACTTGCCACTGACACCAGTGTGACCTTCAAGTGAACATTTCAAATTTCATATTCCAAAAGTACTAGTTCAGTCTTACATCAGTCCGAGGGCCATAAAATGAGTGGTGTTAAAATATCCAATAATAACATCTGTTGTGGGCCATAAAATGAGTGGTGTTAAAATATCCAATAATAACATCTGTTGTTTACAGTGCTTATTTACAGTAATTACTGTGGTACTAACTGCTACTTAAAAACTTGTTGTTGGTGTTCCTATTTAGGGCCCTATTTAATTACTATTAATGAGAGACAGAAGGTTATACCTTTAACCAGCAACTTCTCAATCTTGCATAGTAAAAGACGTATAAGGGAACGCAAGGCACAATGGAGAAAGGATCCTCTTAGAGTTGAGTATTACCATAACTGTACACATCTTAAAGCATGGTGGAGAATCTGGATGCAAGTACAAATATGAACTATACTGCGGGGTAGAAAGGACCCCCAATGAATTCCACATTTCGCTGTCATTAACGGTGCCCTTAAATACAATATTACATTTGCATGAATATTAATTGGGAGAGTATTCCAGAGTTTAGGGGCCAAGAAAGAAAAAACACGGCCTCCATACGAGACAGTGCACTGTAGGTATCACTAGCAAAAGCGGATTAGAAGATCTAAGAGATCTTAACTTGAAGGAAGGTAGACCTGAATTCTGTTCCTCAGATAAACCGGACCTTTGTTAGGAAATGACCTAAAAGTAAAGAACCAACATTTAAAAAGGATCCTTTAACGCGCAAGAAGCTAGTGTAAGGACTTTAAGTGTCCTGAAATATATTCCTGTCTAGGTATGTTGAGCAAGAGCTGATCATCAGCATTCTGAATCAACTGACGGCGCGGCACAAGGTAAGCTGGAAGACCCACATATAGACAATACACCCAGGTGGGTGGTAATTATTAGTATTATTTGAATTTATTAGTATTTATAAAGCACATCATTCATCCCGAGGGACATCATGGCGCTAGGATGGATTTTAGTGCAATGCAGGTTGGTCTTTGATAGGAGCAGTATCTAGGGAACAGGGTGCTTTTCAACTTTTTCCTAAACAGCAAGTAGTCGTAGAGAGCGTACAACAATGTTTCTGGTGGATTTCTGAACTAGTCTAAAAAATGTATTATGACATTTTAGAATAGCAAAGCAAGTACCATTGATAGCCTTCAACTGCAGCGCAAAGGAAAAATCTTTATCAAATCTAACTCCAAGATTCCTAGCCTCCCCCACATGAGACGGAGACGAGACAAGTTCTGGAGGCCACCAAGTACTGGGCCAGATAGCTAGGGAACAGAGAAAGAGCAAAACTTCAGTTTTGAGGCTCTGAGTTTTAAACAGCTACGCTTCATCCATTCGGCCACTCTGATAAGGTACAATTAGAAAGTGTTGTAGAGCACTGCTAGCCTAAACAAGGATAGCAATAGCTGAGAATCACAAGCATATGACACCACCTTAAATTCCAGAGGCTGAATGATCCCAGCAAGGTGGACCCATATAAACACTGAAGAGTGTAGGGCTTAATGCCGAACCCAGTGGAAGTCCATAGCTCAGAGGTTTCGGAGCAGAGGAAAAAAAGAGGAACATGGATCGAAAACGGCAGGATGAAAACAACCTGAGCCACTGTAAAGCAATGCCGCCAATGCCACTGTTCACTAAGAGCTATACCAATATGCAGTGGGAAACAGTATCAAAGGCCACAGAGAGATCTACTAAGATCACAATTGCTGCATGTCGCTGATCAAGATTCAATTTGATAAACCCCGTGACTACAAGCAGGGCAGATTTGGTGCCAGGACAAGGCCTAACTCTAGACCGCGAGACATGCAAAAGATTATTTGATTCAAGGAAACAGTTGAGCTGACCATCAACTATTTTCTCAAGCATTTTAGACAATGCAGGAAGCAGGGAAATGGGCCTGTAGTTGGAAAAAACCTATGGATTTGTGGATTTTTTTTTTTTAAAGTGGAACTCAGTGAGCTAGTTTCCAGAGCTTAGGAGTCCCACTCAACTGTTCTAAAGAACATTAATTAGAGGGTTCATAATATGCAAGACTTTAGATAGGATTACAGGAGGGCAGGGATCTAATGCAGACGCGGCCCGTGCACGTATGAGTAGTGGAGAGAGGTGGAGGGGAGGGTATTCGACATACAACGACAAGGGAAACAAATAAAAAATAAAGCCAAAGGATTACCATGGGGTTACTTTATTATATTTAATAAATGCTAACTTTTGACTGAACATGTAAAAATCTGTTTGGACTCAAAGGAATTGTAATTTAAAATCTCCTTATACGGTATAGTAGGATTTCAGAATACAATTTTAACAATTCCACTTCCAGAAAGTTGTAATTTTTCTGTCCTAAACGTCCTGAGGCTTTCTAGGAGAATGGCTTCCCCATTAGGAATGTGAATTGCCCCTAATCAGCTAACAATAGGACCTGTGTGTACCTGGGAGAGGGCCATCCTGCCAGGTTAGGAGGGGTACAGCCCCACTTACATTTCACTCCCAAAGAGCTTGACACAATTCTGTTGTCACCCAGACCCCCTGGAATCTGGACAGGTAGGAAGGAAGAAACCAACAGTGTGGGGGAGGGGAGGTAACTTTAGACGTTTCTTCCACTTCAAAGCTGCCACCAAGTATAAAAATAGACCCCTCAGACAAACTTTACAGTACAGTCTTGGACCTGTAAAAGACTGCAGAAGGACTGCCTTGTACTCCAGAGGACTGCCCTGCTGTTTGAGGCCTTCATCATTTCTCAGAGAACTGGACTGCTGTTTGAGGCCTGCCTTGTTTCTCAGAGGACTGTCCTGCTGCTTGAAGGCAAAACCAAAGGGGATGATGGACGGATTGTTGAACATTGCAAGCACTCACCCCCAGTCAACTGATCTGGGTTTAATCCATCATCATTCTTTAGCTCACTCCGCCACCCCAGTTCAGACATGGCCATATGCAAATCAGTCTGACCCTGTGCCTCATGGGAACAGTCCAACCCGAACTGCCAAGCCATGTCTTCCCTGGACCGGAAACAAGCATCCTGGGACCGGTTTATGGCTAATCAGCCGTCATCATCCAGGCTAGCTTGAATCCAGTGGCAAAGTGAGCAGGGGACCCACGTCTGGGCATACCCTGCCAACTTAGGGCGAACAAAGCAGCAAACCTGCTGTTTGAAGGCGACAGGAACATTCAACCCAGGACTACTAGAGTGATGCCAAAGGTAAGTTGGCTGACCTACTGTTCTGAACTACAGGGACACAGCAAGCTCCTGCAACTACCCAGCTAACTTGCCCATGGACCTGCAACCAGACCAACCTTAGGTCTGTTAGCCTCTGCTGGAGTGAATCCCTGATACCCAAGAGGTGCCCCACAGTTCCTGGACTCTTGGCTGGTCAGTTGAGCACCTCCAGTGAAATTCTGAAGTTTTGAGCTCTATACTCTAGACTTCAAGAAGGTAACTTTTTCAGTGGGACTATCAGCTCCCTGTATCCGGCCCATACTCCGTCCAGTCATCCTCAACTAGTGACTATGTCTAGCACTACCAGATACCCACAGTCAGCGCTTCATGCTCTTTGGCGCTATTTTTACTCAAACCTTTAAAATTGCTTATCTCCGGTTCTACTGATTGGTTTTTGTCATTTTCGCCCCATTTTATTTAGTAAATTTGACTCTGTTTAGGTCTCGTGAGCCAAAGGCTCGGAGAGACGTTTTATATGTGGGATTTTCAAAGTGCTACCCAGTCTTTTGGCTGGCCTAAACCTTGAGTGCACGAGATCACATGCACGTGCACAGCTGCTCCTCTGCTCATTGCATTCCCCCCTCCCTTCTCACCCAGCCCTTTGATGCTCTGCTCCATTACTTTCACTTTCGCCACTTTGACCCTTGCATTCCCCCCTCCCTTCTCACCCAGCCCTTTGATGCTCTGCTCCCATCTGCCTCCTCCCTGGGCGTGAAGGGAGACAGAGCCATCCTGCTTGATTAATGGCTTTGCATTCCCATGTGTTCCCGTAGTAAACATGCCCGAGGCGCCAGCCGAGCACAAGGCTCTCGGAGACATTCTCTTTACCCTCGTTTGTTTCAGTCCTCGGTAAAACGAAGCGGTTCTTGGCGTGTATTCTGATAATATGCTGCCTGCCACAGATAAAAATAAAGGCAAAGGGCAGGCGGTATCGTGCAGCGAAACATGGCATGCGTCCTGATTATATTGGCTTGCTAATCTAACCCGAAAAAAGTTTCAGCAAAATAAAGGCGGACTTCACTTTTTTCCTCTCCACTTGCGAAGAGGAATTTGGCAGGATTATAGACTAAGCCTAAAAAAACGGATTCCGCTTCTGTTGCATTTCACATAGAAATCTCACCCAGGACACCACACTAGTGTTGGCTTCTTTATGTGCGGCATTGAAGTCTCCAGCTAATAGCATTCAGGCCGCCGGATTGGCATGGTGCTTCACATTGTTATAAAACTGCATTTTGTGGTTATATAACATAAAGCATGTTCGCTAGTTTGAGTTATAATAACTCTGCAGATACAGCAAGTGCAGAAACATAAAATTCTCCATTCTGTGCGACGACAGCCTGTTCCTTATTACATAACACGCCCCAGACCCTCCACATGTGTCAATCTTCACATGCATTCAGAGGAACGTGAGAGATCAGAGCTCCCACCAGGCTGGAGGATGCCCCCCCCACACACTCTCTCTCTCTCTCTCTCTCTCTCTCTCTCTCTCTCTCCCCCCCTCTCTCTCTCTCTCTCCCTCCCTCCCTTCCTCCCTCTCTCGCTCTCTTTCTCCCTCCCTCCCTCCCTCCCTCTCCCTCCCTCTCTCTCTCTCTCTTTCCCTCCCTCTCGCTCTCTCTCTTCTCTCTCTCCGTCGTGTGCCCTAGCCCGGGCTGCAGCTCTGTGGGTGGCTGTTCCAAGGAAAGCCTGCCCCAAGTACGACTCTGGAGCACAAGAATAAACACCGTCTTTTCTCGAGGGACACGTTAAGCTTCTCCTACACTGTCCTTACAGGAGGGGTAGAGGTCACAGGCTATTCACAACATCCCAAGACAAAAACCCCACGGTGGGGGTTCGGTTCAAATTGTGACATTCCATGTGCTTTACCGTTATTATTGTTTTAAAGGAGAAACCATGTTTGCCAACTCGCACTGATATGAAAGAGAGGCCTCTGACCTTGAAAGTTCTGGATGCTTTAAAGTACACAAGGTGGCAGAAATCACAAATTGTCTCGATTTGTAATTGCTTTCATGTAGTGTTTACTACCCACGCAAAGGTTAATAGGCATTATATAAATGAAAAAAGGTAATGAACATTTATTTTCTTTTTTAAATGGTGGTGTAGAAATTCATTGACCATCCAACAGTGCAGACTTTACTAGGATTAACTAAACAAGCACTAGCAAAGCAAATCGGTCTCACCTATGTGAGCTATTGCCTTTGTCAATGTTTTTAGCCCGGCTACTGTGCAGCAAGGCAGAAAGTTATTAAAAAGAAAACAAAAGTGCCTAAAAAAAGAGCGATGACGTAGCCAGCACTGGCCTCATTGCTGACAGAATATTAGGCATCTTGGATGAGGGAGGGCATGCAGTGCCAAAGGTGTAGCTGCCTCCTGCCCCGCACTCCATCAGCAATAAAAACAAGCATTTGCAATGCAATAGGTCTCACATTTACTGGAGTTTGAGCTATTGGCATTGTAAATGACAATGCCTTTTATTTATGTTTTGGTTTTTAAAACAAATAAATAAAAGGGATTGTTATTTACAATGCCAATAGCTTATACTCGTTTAAAAGGAGGGTTCGGTCTACTCACTATGCACAACTTGCTAAGGACTAGTTTATGACAAGCATTTGCAATGCAGTAGGTCTCGCATTACTGAATGTTAGAGCTATTGGTGTTGCATTCCTATTAGCAATGGCAATAGCTCAAACTTTATTAATGCGAGACCTATTGCATTGCAAATGCTTGTTTTATAATTGGTGTGGGATAGCTCGTATTGAGTATTCACTTTATTGCTGCTTGCGTTCTGCATACAAACTTTTCACATTGCATTTAAATTAAGCCTGACTGTTTTTGAGCCAAGCTACTAGACGTTTGAGCACAGGTTAATTTTGTGACTTTTGTGGTTCACCTGACGAGGACTGTGCATGTTGCTTGAGAAGGTTTTTTACTCTCCCCCCCCCCTCCCCCAATCAAAAACTCGATGTCTCACAGTCCAGCTTTGGTGGTCTGTAAACATGCAATACATTCATTTAGTTAGGATTTCATGGGATGATTACCTGTCAAAAGTAACTCCTTTTCCAACTAGTACAAGGGGAGAATCATTTTCACTAGCGCTTCCATTATAGTGTATCTCTAAAAAGATTGGAGGCTCATCGGATCCTTTTGATACACTCAAGAATGCACCCATCTCTTGCTCTTCTATCCATGCTTGTTGCCTGTAATGGGAAAAGATGCATCAGAATACTGAAGTGATTACACTGCAAAGATATGTACAACTCTAGTTTCATATAAACTGTATTTCAGCAATGAGAAAGAAAAGATGACAACTGTTATCTGTCAAAGCCATAGACATTGCTCACAATGAACTCAGCTGACATTAGTTTTCCTGAATATGTTATTATGGAGTCTTCAGCATAATAAAAATGGATAGATTCACGTGAAAGTTGCACTAGGACTAGCCACAGATTGACTTCAAATTCAAATTATATCAAACCTGATACAACAATGTTGTTTCCTGGCGTAGGCTACAGTATAATTTAAAATCCACATAGTTATTTTTGAATCTCATTCGGAGTGACACAAACCTCTAAGGGACAAACAAGTTTTATAGATATTAATAACAAATGACCGGGTGCAGGGCTTTAACTAAAAAGGAACTAAAAATTATCTGGAAGGAAATATACATGCGTGAGTCCGAATTTATTTGATTTATTTGGTCTTCCTGCCTCAGCCACATATCTGGTGATTGATTCAAAGGGGTTTTTGCATACATTGTTTGAAGATATTGAATAATTTAGCCCTCCTTGATCCGTCTGTATCACCAGTTACCCAGGTCCTTCAGGTTAATTTTGTGTCCCTCCTATAATTTTGTAATAGTCATTAAGTATGAGACGAGTAATTACACCTCTCATGTAAATCATGCCTATGTGTGGTTGAATAATTCAGCGAAGAGTTAATGTGAACGCTGTTGTTTTGATGTAGAAGGACTGGATTAGCAGAGGTAGCCTGTATCGAAGGGTGGTAGTGGTGGCTGCTGGGAGTTTGTTCCATGACAGTATTTTTGTCAGTATAAGCGCAGCTTTGTTCCAGGATGTGGTCCAAGCTACACTGATCTATTACAACACATGAGCTGTACCCTGTGGACATGACGGTCTAGTGTATGCTGCCGCTGCATTTCCGGATCCGGTCCCTGAGGTTTTGGAGGTGGTGGTTATGGAGACACCGCCTCCCCTCACTGTCCTACTCCGCTCTGCATGACCCGGTGGCTGGTTGTCACAGAGTAGACATTGAGCCGCTGCAGAACCTCTGAGCATCAGCCGCTCTCCTTACATGCCTCGCACACCAGCGGAGGCCACACAAACGCCATTAATGCCTCAGCCCCGACCTCAGGCTCTCGCCTCTTTCTTGCTGCCCTGCCCTGCTCTGCCGGGGATTCGTCGCAGCTGGACGTCCGTGGTTGTGAGAGTTAGGCAGGTGCGGGCATAGGCAGGTGCGGGCATAGGCAGCTGGGCGGCCCAGAGGCACATGCAGGTAAAAGAGGCCCATACAGGGGCGGCCTGAACGGAATTTTAATAGAAATTGAATTTAAAAACATTTAAAGAACCTTTTCGGAGCAAGGTGCAGGAGCGCTTGCTACAACCACCCAGACCTCCTCCTGACACCAAACTGCACTGGCTACAGGCTTAAGAAGCCTCAATTGTTGCAATCTTTCAGCACCATTATCGGCACCTTCAGCACGAACAGTGCTATCAGGTGCTTCACCAACATGGTCTCTGGATTGCTTAAAAGACTGGCAGGGCTATATTCACTGCTGGTATCCTATTGACTTATGTTGGAATATTTAAAGCGGGCAAAGAGGTGCTAGGGGCGTTTTGTAAGCGACTGGAGGGAGCACAAACAGGGGAGCAGCAGTTTGGTTACTGCAGTTATGCGATCAGCCCAGTGACTGGGGAGGCGGTCTAGCTAGGTCCGAGTTAGGCTTGGGGCCCACGTGAGCTCCCACTCCTCTTGCTTCTTCTGGCCTACTTGCCCACTCCTCAGGTGTGGTGCCAGTAGCACTTGCAACTCTACGACTGCAACACTACTCCCTTGCTCCTTAGCATACGTATACCTTGGTAGCTGCCAAACAGCACAGACCTGAGTGGTCTTGCCACTACAAGTTTGCATTTAACCAGGTACTCCATCCTAGTCAGTCTGGTTTTAGAACGAACTACAGTATAGAAACCGCTCTACTAGAAATTGCAGAGACGGTCAAAAGTACCCTAGATAGAGGAGGAAAGGCGGTGCTGATATTATTAGACCTGCCGGCAGCCTTTGACACCGTGCCACATGATCGCCTCCTTCAAAGATTGAGGGAGAGCGGCATAGGGGGCACGGTGCTCAGATGTTTAACTTCCTTTCTGGACAACCGACAGCAAACAGTTTGGGCTTTTCCTTTCTCAAGCCCTATTCAATCTCTGAATGTAAGGATCCCTCAGGGCTTTGTTTTAAGTCCGACCCTGTTCAACATATATATATGGCCCCTCTTGCTCCTTTAGCTGAACAATATGAGGCAAAAATGATATCATACACAGATGTTACACAATTGCTATTCACCTGTGAGAAGGATGAGGTGTTTAATGGCAATGAAGTTAATGTCTGCTTAACTAAGGTGTTTAACTGGTTTAGGCAAAACCAGTTGCTCTGCAATTCCGACAAGTCGGAAATGATCTTTTTTGGGCATACTCTGGATGATGAGTGGCGCCAATGGTGGCCTAAAAATCTTTCTCCACCTGAGAAACCAGTCTCCACCGTAAAAAATTGAGGAGGAAAGATTGACTCCGACATGACCATGAAGTCCCAGGTTCAATCAACTGCTGGCACCTGTTTCGGACTATTAAAGATAATGAGGAATTTCCTTCCTCTGCTTCCTATTTCGCATAGGAAAACCGTGGTCCAGGCCTTGATTATATCTAGGTTGGACTATGTAAATGTGTTGTACCTGGGCCTTCCGAACTACCTACTAAACCGCTTGCAGGTAGTACAAAATGCGGCAGCAAGGGCCGTACTTTTGGTCTGACCCAGGGCTCACATGTCTCCACATCTGAGAACCTTGCATTGGTTACCAGTAAGACAAAGGATTTGTTTTAAATCCTTGGTCTTAACCTTTAAGGCCCTGAACAATATTGGAGCTCCGTATATTAGTAATAAAATCCAGCCCTACAAACCATCTAGAACACTGCGATCATCATCTCAGTAGCTGACAATTGTGCCTAAATTTCGCCGCTCTTACAAAGGTGGCTGCTCTTTTCAAGTGGTAGCAGCAAAATTATGAAATAGCCTTCCTTTCTTCCTCAGACAAGAAAGTGATCTCCTCAGCTTCAGGCGAGGTTTAAAGACCTGGCTTTTCGAACAATAGTGCGGTCTTGTTTGACTGTTAGTTTAACTGTCCTGGGGTCAGGACAGCGCCGGGACACTCCATGGAGTAGCCATGCGCTTAACAAATACCCCTATAACATAACATAACATTTAAGGCCCCTCCAGAGGTTGAAACTCAAGGTCCTCCTTGTGGGAGGTAATCGACTTCCGGAGGAGATATGGATTCTGAAACCAATAAGGCAAAAACAAAAGGAAAGATCAATATCCTGGCGCCCAGACCTAATACTCCTTTAAACTCCCCTACAATAAAAAACAGGGCCTGGTTTGCAAACAAAAGGGAGTTCCCGATGGCAGTAGAATTGTTTCTCCCTTTATCTCCTGTGGAGAGTGTATTCTCCCTTGTTCTAACATTACTTGAGCCTACAACCGAACACTCTCACTCTTTTTCAAAAAAGGTTGCAAGCAAGCATTCTCTATTCTTTTTTGACAGCCTGTTACTTTCTAGTGAATCAAATGCTCACTTCAACCAGAGCAAAGAACAATCTGTGGGAGAATGTTCACTTGAACTGTTAAAAGAAGACGTGAGACTGAGTGTTAGAACTATTTTACAGCACGCAATTTAGCAGATGGCATGCAACCATCCTGAGAGCATAGAAGGGTCTTGCAACAAGATATATGGTTTCGTCTGTTTTAAACACTGCTGCTATTGAATCACTTTTTGAGAACTTGCACTCATCAGTAAAAGAATTGCTTAGTGATGCTTATAAACGTCTTTCTACGGCTAATCAGAGACCAACTCCAAAGTGCAGATTCTGTCCCTTTGTGGAAAAACTTGAAGAATTCTCCGCTACTGCCTTTTCTTTGGTCAAAGAAGTTAAATCCATTAAGGCGCTTTTGCTCCCCTCTACAACGATTATGCATACTGGCGAGCCTCATTTTACAGATTCTTCAGGATCAGTAGAACAAAACCCTCACCAACCGCCTTTTATTGACCCCCAGGCGCCAACTACACTGTGCATGACAGCAGAAGAATATAGAAGGCAGGACCATGAGGGAAATAATGGGTGCGATTTATCCAACACTAACGAGCCTGCATCTGATACAAGAACCTCATCATTTATTGAAATTTCAAGTACCAAAACTCCTTCATCAAAATCTTGCACACAAGCTTCCACTTCCTCGAGGAGTAAAGGGAAAAACACAAAGAAAACAAGCATTTGCAATGCAATAGGTCTCGCATTTACCCAAGTTTAAGCTATTGGCATTGTAAATGATAATGCCTTTTATTTAGGTTTTAAAAACGAAAACAAAAATAAAATACATTGTTATTTGCAATGTTAATAGCTCAAACTTGCGTAAATGCGAGTCCTATTGCATTTCAAATGCTTGTTTAAGAGCAGGCATTTGTCCATGAGACTACTGCCTGCTGTTAAAAAATTTTTGTTAACATTCTCAAAGGGGGTTCACAAGAGACCCCTTACCCTTTGCCGATGGATTACTACCAGTTTTAAACTGGTTGTAAAGTATTACTGTTTTGCGATCGGCATTTGATCACTAAACATTAATACATATTTGGTAGCAAACTGCAATTAGGTAAGAAGTTACCGGTTTGCAATTTGCCTTTTGTACAATGTAAAACTTTTTTGGGAGGACGTAAAAAAAGCTTTGTACATCCGGCCCCACGTCATTTGCATTTCTTTTTATGCAGTAGCATAACTCTTATTTCAAACTGCTTCTCTGTCATTGGTCGTTATTTCACGAGATGCACAGGAGGACCATCTTTGCTCGTTACAGTCTTTTAGGGTACGAACTGTGGTGAGGAAAATGGACGAGGTGTTAAAGAGTCAATTGCTTGCTTCAAATTTTTATTACCCTTATATCTTCAGATTAGTTCCTTGATAGTAGCCCTCAACCTGTGGATATTGAGGACTGGAATTAAAAAGGCGGAAGAGGTTTAGGCCTCAATTACTTCTTGCACGGAACTGGTAAACCCTCACCTGCAAACACTGGTACCATGGCGGCAACACCTCACCAGTAACATGCAATTATGAATCAATTTCAACAGAAGGGGAATAACTGTGCAACCCGGTTTTACTGGGCAGAACTATGCACAGTATTCACTTTCCAATGTGGATTAACACATTTAGCACTTGCATGGAGTGATGGGTCATTGCAAAGTAGTAGAGGGAGGGTGTGGGGAGCGTGGGAGAGGGAAGGAAATTACATTGCTTGGTAGAAAGGAAGCACTAAATGCTTCCCCTGTGCCTTGGTAGGTGGTTGAGCAGGGATCATGAAGGAACGGGGCGGGATTTCATTACAGCCCATTCCCAAGGCAATTGCACCAGGATTTTTATTCTATGTTTTGGGGAGCAACCGAGTTGCCTTTCACCAGGCTGAAGCCTTACTCTTGCAAAATAAGGCCAGTAACGCAGAATGCTCGGACTCGAAATACTGTAGATTACTAGTAAATAATATGTATAATCAAGAGGGGGACTAGAGAGCTAGTTATTTAGGGGCCAGGGCCTATTTTAGTCTTATTAGTCCCCACACTAATCAGTAGTCACTGACTTCCATATTCCCACTCACATTCATCACAATACGGCGTTCTCAGATCAGAAGATCTCCGCCAAAGATGCCACCAGGCCCGTCGGACATTGCAGCGCCGGTCCTACGAGGAGCGCCCGATGATGAAGCATGACACGCTACCAGGTGTGTGAGGGCAACAAGATCTGAAATTTAGATTTCCCTCCCGTGACCAAATAACAGCAAGCCGGTAGCAAATTTAACTACCCTAGCCTTGAGGAGGAACTGTTCTTTTCTGATTGTCTAGTAAATAATATGGTCAGCATTTTCCTGTCCCACAGAGTTACTTTTCCTGATTTTATAATAAACTATGGCAAAAGGTTACTCAGCATTTTATCTTGCCGGAAGCAGGCCTATGAGGATGATCTTTAGTCACCGCACCCTCCCTAGCCTCCTCATCAAAGTACATTCAATCATTCTGTTTTAGGAGGCTTCTGGATATCAAATCAGTTATTGAAAGGTCTCCATGCATCTGGAATGTCTGATAGCGGTGCTAGCAACAACACGTAGTCATGCATAACGGCAAGAAAAGCTATTCCTGGAACGCCAGCGGTATTTCAGACATTGAACAAACTCAATAAAGCAGACCCCGGCTCAGGTTATCGTCTCTCTGTTTGCTTTCATGCAGTCACGTGGCCTGGCATGCTTAATTTCATCTATGTGCGCCCTTGCCTCGACAATGCAGATGGGGCTGCGGTTTTCTTTCCCGAAACAGATGTCATTCGTATCTAAATCAACAGCTCTATCAACCCTGGTGCGGCTTAAATCGCTCTGTGTGAGATTCAATATGCTGCAGGCACAGGCTCCTGTGAAGAGGAAACAAGCATCGCGGCACCAACGCTTTACTTTTAATGTTAAAAGTAAAGCGCGGGTGCCGCGATTATACCAAAAGTAAAGAAATAGAAAAAAAAAATCTATTTCTTTACTTTTGGTATAATCGCAGCACCCGCGCTTTACTTTTGATGTTATAAGTAAAGCGCGGGTGCCGCGATTATACCAAAAGTAAAGAAATAGAAAAAAAAATCAATTTCTTTACTTTTGGTATAATCGCGGCACCCGCGCTTCACTTATAACATCAAAAGTAAAGCGTGGGTGCTGCGATTATACCAAAAGTAAAGAAAACAAGCTGCACTGAAAGCGATCGCATCGCGATTGCTATTTTTAACAACTAGTGGTGCGTGCGCACCACGGAGGAGAGGAGGGAGCGCGACAGCAAGGCGAAAGCGCGCTGCTGCGCGTGCTAGCCACTGTCGGGAATGGGCGTAGCACAGGCGGGACATGCGCCCACCTTTCCCCAATCGCGTGCCTTCTTTTGTAAAAAAAAAACACGCGAAAGCCAGTGGCTGACGTCGAAAGCTGATCACACGCACGAGCGTGTGGTCAGCTTTCAAAACCCCATACAAAAGAGCTCTCGCTGCGCGAGCAGTGCTGCGCACTGCAAGGCAGACAGGAGCCCTAAAAAATGCAAAAGTAATAGACAAAATGCAAAATCTCTGAAACAAAGAGAAGCTCTAGTAAACCAATTTCCAATTTTTGCACACACGAAAGGAGCACCTGCTGACAACAAAGCACAGGAAAGTACACTTGCCTCTAGGGTCCAACAGGAGGTACTCGCTAACCAGTGTCTCGGACAATCACAAGAATTGAATCACTTCACTGGCTCTTAGCAGGCCTCTCCAGATCACAAATGGGCAAAATTCCCACCTACCTGAAAGTTTGAATCTCCATGCACCTAAAGGTATGAAGTAATCACCGCCTTCACCAATCATACTAAAGGCGCGAGCTAGCTCTGGGAGCCATCAGATGTTAAGAATGGATAGTAAAGAACTAACTGCTGGGAATCACCAGAAGTCACCAGTAAATAGACATACGGCAACTGAGAAACGGTCCAACCATCTTCGCAGCATGAATGTACAACCAGTATGCTCACTCAATGGTTCATCTCAGGCCACTGAAAGTGGTGCGAAAACAGTGATGCTTGCATCCCACACAGGCCTCTCCAGATTTCTTAATAAGGAGATAAAAAACAGAAGGGGAAATACATAACTGTATTTCAATCTCACTACAAATCCTGAGGACGTACTGACATCCTAAACAGATGCAACATCTTGAGACTTTTAGTCACACAGGCAGAGCGGAGTCATCTGTCCTCCACAAGCATTGAGGCAGTTGAATTTAAACCAGGGGAACCCAACAAGGCTACGTTGGTTACCTGATCTTCAGCTGTAACTGCAGAACTGTTTTTCTCAAAACAGAGCTATTTCTGAATGGGGAATATCAATATCATACTTGCCCGAAGACAAATACCCCCTCGTATTATTAGCCAAGACCCATGAACAAAAAACTATGGAGCAGGATAATTACCGGGCCAAGCAGAACTTGAGAAAAACTCCACTGTGCTGAAACGTGCATTAGGTGCTTGTGGAGCAAACCAGACCCCCTCCAACAGATTCTGTAACAATCTCACAAACTAGTTCTCAAGGGTGCCAATGTTGGTTTGCCAACTCTCCAACTTCTCAAACTGCTGACTTGAACTGGTTATTCTCTAACCTTAATCAAAAGAAAATTGACTGACTCCGTTTTGAGAAACATCCAGACAAACGCAATAGGATAAACCACTTGATGCAGCAATTTCCTTTTGAACAGGCCACTCAAAACATATCCTGCAGTGATAATAAGCCCCTCCTAAGGACAGCAGGATCCATGCCCATCGTTTCATGGAACATTGCAGATATCAAAAAACTCCATTCAAACCCAGAACTCAAGTCATATTTGAAGGGTTTCATTGTGGCCTGTTTCCAAGAGACATGGAAAATGAAAGAACAATCACTGGAAGGGTACATGGAAGCTTTTGTCCCAGCAGGAAAGTCAATAAAAATGGGCAAGTCGTTCAGTTTAACTCGCTTGGAGTCTAATTTACCAAACATACTCTGCTTAACGATATCCAATTGGGACTTTGGTAATATAACTGGTCCAATCATCATCCTAAAACCAGGCTCCAGGCAAAAGCAGCAAACTATAAAAACGATTGAAATATTCCTCATGGTATTAGAAAGCGTGTAAAGTGGTATACCACAAATACTCACAGACTATTTCAATCTCCATTTGGCAAATCACCTTAAAAGAAGTGGTAACTTAAGAAGAATGGAATATCAGTTGGGGCATTCCGATACAAACCTCTGAATACAGTTGCATCAAGAAAATAACCGATGACCTCCTTCTAACTTTAGAGGTGCTCGGATACCGGGAACTCAACGGGCGCTTCCAAGGCGACATCCAGATGACAGCCACAAGAAAATTTTGCAAGGCTGAATCTGTTTTGGATTATACCGTTGTCACACTCTCCCTCTTCAATAAAATCATGAGTTTAAACAAACGCAAGATGCAAGAGTGACCATTCACCCCAGATCATCAGGATCATAAACTCCAATGAGCCAGTACATGCATCTGATGTTATTGGCACTCAGGATGCAGGCTTTCATTTGCAAAGGGTCAGATGGAACACCCCTGCATCGGTCTGTTATGAGGACTGGAGGCAAACTAGTGCAAGATTAAAGTGGGTCCATGAAGATCCAATTAGGGAATGGCAAACAACTCAAGATGAACTCAAAACCCATCTCTGTAAATGTATTAAACGGTCCCTGCAGAGGAGTGCACGGAGGAAAAACAGAAAATGGTACTTGAAAACATTAATGTTTCAACATTGAGCTATGACAATTGAAATGAAGGCCATCAATACGCATCCTGATCTCGCATCTCAGCATGAAAAATTCTCTGAACTACGTAAAGCATACAAAAAAGGAGCCTGGTCAGCAAAAAGATCCAACCGAACAGGAGAGGATTGACATTGTGCAAGCTTGCAAAAGCAATAATGGTAAATCCCTTTTGTCACTAATCAACCAACTGGATAGAGACCCAACTTCCATGATAGGCAACAATGTCACTGAAGAAACATGTAATAATTGAAGTAAATTGATCACAAACATTGCAGATATGTTATTGGCAAATAAAAATGTAATATTGAATGAAGCAGATAACTGGTTGAAATAGAGATTAATGAGCAGGTGTCTTCCTTCTAGGGTTACATGGGGATAACAATTTAGAATGGAGATAGGCAGATTTAATTAATATTGGCATTTAAATCAATGTACAATTGTATGCATATAATTTGGAGTGTTTACTATATTGATTGGTATATATTTCTTATTCTTTCAGCCCTGATGAAGTCCTATGTTAGGACGAAAAGCGTAGGCTGACAGGCTGACATTGTATGAAATGTGCTTTTGATTGTTCAGAAAAAAACGGATGGAATAAGAATCTGAATAAGAGCATGGTGCTATGAACTGCAAAGAATAAAAGATTCTTCAATAACGAACATCATCTGCCTATGAAGTGGAGTGCTTGATTGATGTAGAATAATTGATTCATAATTATGTTTGTAAATTGTTTCGCTCCTTTCATTGATTATATGTTTTGCGACAAGTGGACTTTTAGCGGTTGGCCACTAAGAGTGAGCGTAATATAAGTGTATTGTAAATCTAAAAGTTAGCTGGTGCACACTTAGTTCTATAACCTCAACCGCAGACAGTATATGATTATAATTACTTAAGGAAACCTTTGTGTTTTAAATGCAGGCTTTGTCATCTTTATACGGAAAGTCTGACTTATATCGTATCAACTTGCCCTAAGTTGTTGATTGAACGCAAGGCCTTGTTGCACAACCTTTTTAATTGGAACTGCACCAGAACCTGCTGTCATGCTTTACTCTTTTGTTTAAAAGGTGAATGTCCAGAGTGGTTGCGGCTTCCACAAAATTGATCACAACAGTTGATAGGCTGTTTTCAGATAAAGGAGTGTGAAGAACGTACGATGAATAGCTCCACACTAACGACGTTCAATGTTCATTTGCATTCTTTTAGCTGCTTTTGCACAGTTACTTTAGCACTTTATTCTAGATATAATGGAAGTGCCTTTTCAGGACATGATGTGGAACAACAATGTCCACAGGAACATGAGGGGATGCTATTGAGAAAATATTCTGATTTGACGCTGCTTACTATTATCTTTCGCACTTTAGTAAGAATTTTGGGGGGCGCGATCACGCGCCGTGACAAGATGGCGGCTTGGTGTTGAGCTCCGCTCGGACGCGAAGCGCTTTACACTATTACAGCCCTTCTCACCTGCGTCGGAGGGATGAAGCCTCCGTTCTGTTGTTCCTGATGGGTGCGGCAGCATTAGGAGCTGTTCCGGCCTCTTCGGCGTCTTCTGTGTAACCCATGGCAGCGGCGGTGAACTTCTCCACATAATCGTGAGCGGCCACCATTTTGAGCCCGCCGCTCGCGTCAATCGACCTCCTGCTGAGGTAAATCCGTCGTTTTGGTCATATAACGCTCGGCAACGATTTTTTTTCTTCTTTTCCCTTCTTATCTCAATTTTCATGACTGCTGATATTTGTATAAAATGATTTTTGAAAGTGCAACAAATACATATGCTACGGTAAAGGTTAATTGCTGTCTCCTTGATGGAATGTCCTCTGAGAATAAAGAGCAGTGCTATTCCCCGTTGGGAAGCAGGATGTTGTGTTTTTCACGGAATCATTCAGCTGTCAATTAAACTGATTTTTTCTCCAAAGTCCTTGAGGAATGCCTAACACAGTATTAGCACTATAAAGCTCAGCCTAAGGAACAGACTGTTCTTAGTGCAGAAAGTTCTTAGCCTGATTCGAATGGCAAGGATGGAAACCTGAAATCAGCTTGGCTCTGCTAAAAACTAAGGTTTAGCTGTCTCTGTCAGGTTGCCATTGCTCACTGTTTAAAGGTTTGGTCAAGGGGGGTGCGATCCAGCGCCATGACAAGTTGGCGGCTTTGTGTTGAGCTCCGCTCGGACCCAGAGCTCTTTACATCATTACAGCCCTTTTCACCTGCGTCAGAGGGGCAAAACCTCCGTTCTGATGTTCCTGAGGGGTGGAGCAGCATTTGGAGCTGTTCCGGCTTCTTCGACGCCTTCTGTGCAACTCATGGTAGCGGCAGTGAATTTCTCCACATAACTGCGAGCGGCCGCCATTTTGAGCCCAGTTGAGAAGAAGAGTGTGTTTTCATAGCATATGGGCAGGTTGAGACCTCCATTAAAAGTGATTTATCCTCCTTCTCGACGTTCTAAGATGGCGAGTGACGTTTTAACTCCTGTGAGAGCTTCAGCCTCTGGTACAAAACCCAAGAGAGCTAAAAATGACCCCCCCCCCTCACCCATTTTATCATCCCATAACCCTGTCCTTGATGAGGTGAGGGATTTGAACTTTTATGTCCTCTAATAAGGAGAAGCTTCAACTAATCGAAGATAGGTGGATTACTATGGAAGCAAAGGTGTTGGATATGGAGCAGCGCATCAGTGATTTGCATGATTCTACTAAGATTCCTATACTGGAACAGGAAATTCAGCGTCTTAAGCTTCACAATGAAGATCTTGAAAATCGTAATAGACATAATAATCTTCGTCTTTATGGCCTGCCAGAGAATTTGGAGGGTCCAGACCTTCTTTTTCTTAAGAGGTTCCTATCTGAGCTCCTTGACCTTGCCCTAGAGCCTTTACTGAATATCCAGCATGCTCATCGCCTTGTTCGTATTCAACCGAACTCTATTAGACCTAGAGGAATTATAATGTTATTTCTGGAGTTTACGGATCTCATGCTTGTGCTTCAAGCAGCAAAAGTAAAGCGTCGCCTTGTATGGTCTGATCACACAGTTTATCTTTCTCAAGACGTTTCCAAAGCTACCAATGCCAGAAGAAAGGAATTTCTACCCCTTCGTCCTCAGATGAGACAGTTACATATTCGTTATGGCATTCTGCACCCTTGCCGGTGTAAAATTACTCATGATGGTTCTACTCGCTCATTTGATGATCCTGCTAAATTGAGGTCTTTTCTCCAAAGTCTGGCACCGATCACTGTGGATAGTTCTATCCAACGTCTCTAAATCTTTTCTTTTCCGTATTTATATCAGATTCCGTATGGCTGTTCATTTTCTGCTTTCTTAATATTTCTTCCTCTGTTGTTCCGTCTGTTTTTGGTGCTGTTGTATCCCTTGCTCACTGCGTTCACTCTTTCTCTTCGATCCGGATATCATTCCTTGATCTATCTCTTTTTCTTCCTATTTTCTTTCCTTTCCTTTTTCTTCATTGCTAGTCCTTTTTTCTGGTCATTATTCTGTATGATGCATGTGCTTATTGTTAATTAGTTGTTGTGCATATTGTGTTTCGTATTTATCTAATAATTGGTGCTTTTCTGTTTCCAGCTGTTTTCCATTAATGTGTTACCTACCCCACCCCCAATATGTGTAATGTTGTTACGTGGAATGTTCGTGGTCTTGGACACCCCGTCAAAAGACAAAAGGTACTCTCTCATTTGTCTAGACTGAATTCTTATGTATTGTTCATTCAAGAAACTCATTGTAATGATACAGAAACGCTTAAATTAAAAAGACAGTGGGTGGGTCAAGTTGTTTATTCTCCTGCCTCTAATCGTAAGGGTGGTTTGCGATACTATTTCATAAATCAATACATGTACAAATTGTATCTACACAATGTGATACTGATGGACGTTGGGTAATGGCTAAGGTTGTTATTCGCAATAAAGAACTTGTTTTATTGAATATTTATGGTCCTGTTAAGCCTGATCCTGATTTTTTTAATAATATTAAGATCTTCCTTTCCTCCATTGATAGTCCGAATATTATTGTTGCTGGTGATTTTAACCAATGGTTAGACCCATTTTCTGATAGACAGTCCAAATGCAAATTTAATCCCCATAAATCATTTCAATCTGCCATGGCCTCTCGTCCATTGTTTGATGTTTGGAAAACTTGAAACCCTGATTCCCTTCAATTTACTTTCTTCTCTAATGTCCATCATACCCGTTCTAGAATTGATTATATTTTGGTTAGTAAACCCTTATTCCCACCTATTCAATCCTCCGAGATTAGATCTATTTTTATTTCTGATCATGCTCCTGTCCTTTCTGCATTTGACCTCTCCCTGAGTACTCCAAAATGTGGTAGATGGAAACGTAATACTTTTTTGTCAGATACTGTTTTCATTACTGAAGGCACTGCTTTTATCAACGAGTTTTTTAATAATAATGATCCTTCGGATACTACCTTTCCTAACACTTGGGATGCCTTTAAGGCCTCCTTCCATGCCTTTACTATTGCATACTCAGCAAAAAAGAAGAAAACCACCAGGGTCAAGTATGTAACTCTACTACAACTCAAATTGCTGGATCATAATTATTTCACTTCTAGATCCCCATCCACTCTTCATGAACTAATTAAGGTCAAATCTGCTCTTAACAAACTTGCAACAGTTGATGCTTGCAATGTCCTTCTAAAAATTAAGTACAAATATCACGGGGGTCAAAATAAAGCTGGCAAGATGCTGGCCAATTATTTAAAAATTAAATCTGAACGTAAAAATATTGTTCCTATCTTAAATGAATCCACTAACAAATTGGTGTCCTCTGATGACGATATTTCTACTGCTTTTCATGATTATTACCAGTCGCTCTATTCTGATGACAAATCCCTCTAGTCAAAATTTACACACCTTTTTTACAGGTCTTCCCAAGCCCCCATCTCTGTCTGACGAATTTGATGTATTAGAAACAGAGATTACTGTCCATGAGATAATGGATGCCATTAAGTCTTTAAAAAAATCTAAAGCAACTGGTCCTGATGGCCTCTCCGCTGAATTTGTTTCTACTTCTTCTTCTATTTTTGCTCCTAAACTCCTTACTCTTTTTAACTCATTCCTTGACGATTCTAAGGCATCTGGTTCCTATATGGAAGCTCTGATTGTCCTTATTCCTAAACCCGATAAAGAATACACCCTTTGTAAAACTTATCGCCCTATTTCATGAATTAATTACGATTGCAAAATATTTGCTAAAATCCTTGCCTCTCGACTTGAAAATATTATCCCACTATTGGTCAAATCTGATCAATCCGGTTTTGTTAAGGGCAGATTGGCTGCGGACAATGCTCGATTGTTTTCTAATGTCATCTCCTTTGGGAAAAAGTACAAGTCTCCCCTTGCAGCATTGTCCTTAGATGCCGAGAAGGCTTTTGATCGTATTAACTGGCAATTCATGTTTAACACTCTTCAGTGGTATGGTTTTGGACCAAACTTCATATCCTATGTCAAACTATTATACTCTGCCCCTCGTGCCAGTATTTTTGTGAATAACCATTTTTCTAGATATTTTCCTTTGTACAGAGGTACCTGTCAGGGATGTCCTCTTTCACCCTTGTTATTTGTTTTGTGTTTAGAACCCTTCCTTGTGCGCATTCGTGTTAATACCCTAATTTCTGGTTTTATACATAATTCCATGGAAACTAAATTGCCAGCATACGCTGATGACATTCTAGTGTACATGTCCAATCCTATTACCTCTCTTCCTCCCTTTTTATATAAAGTTCAGTTATATTCTAGTATTTCTGGATATAAGTTGAACTTCTCTAAAAAGAGGTATTACCCCTGAACCCACTTTGCTATCAATACATGTTTACTAGCACTAACTTTACCTGGCACTCATCACCAAATTACAAACACTACTTCTTTCTTGGTCGCCTCTCCATTTGTCATGGGGGGTAGACTGGATACTATTAAAATGATGATTGTTCCCCATTTTCTTTATACATTATCCATGTTACCCTTTCGGATTCCCGTTTCATATTTTTCACAAATTAACTCTATTTGTACCAAGTTTTTATGGAATGATAAGCATCCCCGTATTGCCCTTGTGAAACTTAAACATCCTAACACGGAAGGTGCAGTGCGTTTTCCTGACTTTAAATTATATCACTCTGCATTCTTAATTCGTCAGTTTTTTGCCTTACCTTATGACTATGTTGGGGGGCGGAGCTTGCCGCGCTAGGAAATGGGCGCGCACTAAGCAGGCTCTCCCGATCACGCTGCAATCCTGCACACCACGATGAGCAAATCTTACAACCAAGGAAGAAATAATGCCACCGACTTCTCTGTGATGAGCCGTGGGCGAGTTAATTGCTTTTAAGACAGGCTGAGCCGGAGTGGAGAGGACTGAAGACTCGGCGGGACAGCGGCGCTGATCCGGTCGCTGCTTCCGGCAGGGTGTGCTCTCTACGCGAGCCCGTGGAGCCGTGGCCTGGGCTGGGCCTTGTGACGAAGTCGGAGTTTAGGACGACAGGGGGCGCACGGCCAACGGCGGAGAGCCCAATCATCCTGCCGTGCGGAGCCTGCGATGTCGGCGGGGGAACGTGTGCCGAGATTGCGGACTACGGGCCCGATGCGGCATCGTAGATAGGCGGACCCTGGCTGAGACTCGGGGGCATGGCATGGTGAGGGATCCTTTGTGGCGGCGCCGATCTGTGGTGCGTCTCCTGGCGCTGAGCTGCCCTGCCTGGGACACGCGGTAAAAGCGGAGGCCATCATCCAATACAGGCTGCGGTGTGTGAGACATACAGCGGGCCCTCTGCCTTGAAACGCCCAGACTGTGCCACCAACAGGGAACAGAGACGCATGCAAAGTAAGTGGCGGCCCAGGGGCACGAGGGAGGCAGCGACGACCTGGTGACACCTTCCTGAGGGAGAAGTTGATGCGGGAGGCATGATGATATCGGCACTGCACATGGAGGGTGAAAGTTAGCAGTATCACTGTGGAAATACCGCGTGCAGCAGATGTGCTTGGCTAATAAATATCGCAAAGGGAGTAGGGTTGGCTGCTTGTGTCACAAGCTGAGAGGGCACGAAGAGGCAACAAAGAGAATCTGCTTGGAGACCGAGACGCGGGATTGGTGCTGTACGCAAATATGCGGGTTATGTGACGACAGCCGCCGCGTGTATCTCCAACAGCGCGAATCACCGCGAGGCTCTGCTCAGTGCCGCATTCAAGGGGCCCCCCTGCACAACTAGAAGTGGCCTGTCCTAGCGATAGCAGTGATACCCTGGCTGGCGCAGCTGTGTGCGAAACGGATCTGCAGCTTGAGTGCCCAGATTTGGCCTCTATACCCACCTAATACAGACGCCGCGAACTCGAAGTGGTGCAACTTGCTGAGAGGGGGATGTGCCACCCCTGGATTGTGACGGGGGAGAGAGGCCCCTGATATGTTCGTGGCGACCTGACCATTGGGATCTACTGATATTCTGGGCCCATAACACAGAAACTTCGCCATCCACTGGCTGTGCTGTATCGACTGGGGAGCTGCGATGGGGAAACAGGATAGAAATCAACCCAAGTTGCAATTTGACCAGCGTCGAAAGACTGGGGATACGAGCAGTGAGTCACACGACTTGAACCCCGCTGTCAATACCACGACGGGCTCTGACTCCACGGTGGATTTTCAAGCAATGTTTACCACCATACAAGCAACCCTGGCCAACATCGACGGGAAAATAGACTCCCTAACATATCGGGTTGACAGGATGTCAGAAAGGCTGGACAAACACACAGAGCGACTAGATGAGGCGGAACGCCGCATATCAGAGGTAGAAGATTCGTACACCCAAGTCGAGCAGAAACAAGCTAAAGCTGACAAGGTCATACAGTCGCTCCTGATAAAGACAGAGGACTTGGAGGCTCGCTCGCGTCGGAGTAACCTGCGGATAATGGGTGTGGCGGAATCGACACAAACAGGAAATATGGAGAGGTACATTGAGACGCTTTTAACCACTCTACTGGGCAGAGAGATCTTCTCGGAGGTGTTCATTATAGAAAGAGCTCACAGATCCCTGGCATCTCCGCCGATACCTGGAGCAAGACCCCGTCCTATAATAGCAAAGATACTCAATTATAGAGACAGAGACGCAGCCCTTCGAAAAGCACGAGAGATAGGCACGCTAAACTATGAGGGAATGAATATCTCAATATACCAGGACTTTACTTCGCAAGTACAAGAGGCTCGCAAGAAATTCCTGGAGGTCAAGAAACAGTTAAGAGACATGAACATTCCATATGCCATGCTGTACCCAGCGCGTCTGAAAATCACGGAAGATGGCAAGAGCGTAATATGCAATGACCCTAAGGAAGCACTCAGATATTTACAGCTCAAACACCCTCAGGCCAAGCGTCTTAAGTCCCAGAAAGTGGTCGACACAGAACAAGATCAAACGTCAGATGTAGAATGACGGGAGTGGCCACATGAACTTGAAACTCCATCTTTAGATGTAACTCGGTAGGATTGGCAGAACGCCCAGGACTCTCGCAAGTCAAAATGAGGCCCTCTTGTCTACTAAAGGATATGTAAGTGAAACGCTGGGACTCTTCATGTAGGGCTAGATACAGTATAATCCTGGTTGTACCTTATTAGAAAGGTTTCCTTAAATTTCAGAGCTCGGTGGTTCCAAGGAATACTAGGATGTCTAACTGATTAGGGGGTAGTGGCGTGATCCCCCATCCATTCACCGGATGGGGTAGTTTGCTGGTGGCGACCGTTCCCCCTGTGTATAACACATTTTTGTCTTTTGACCGTGTTTATATTGGTAAACGAATTATAGGGTGGTATTGATGGAAGAGGTTAGGGGAATTTGTCTTTGCCATAATTGGGGTGGTGAAGTGGGTGGGGGGGGGGGATCCGGGAGGGAATTTGTTTTACTGTTGGTCGTAAACATAACAGGACACCACAAATACACGCACAAATGTGCATTGTCACCCTGGAGAATACACACAGGCACATATTGCTGCAGAATAGCGCACACGCTGGCAACTCACTGAGGACACATGACAATGTCTAGCACGAACACGAAGGCTAAAGCAACGCCTCTGCAGATCCTAACGTGGAACGTCAGGGACCTATATAACCCGAAGAAAATTAGGCAAGTGTTTGCTTACCTTGATAGACACCGTATTGACACCGTATTGACATTGCGTTGCGTATAGAATATATATTGAACTGACGGAGTGAGAACTTGATCGACTTCACCGTATGTGACACTAAGATAAATTATCTTTTCCTAGTCCTCAGGTGAGCATCAGCCCTACACTCACTTTAGCAAAAGTATAAATACACACACATAGTTTTTGATTATACGTTTTGTAATTGCAGGCTGACATATATATTATTGTCCTGATGAAGACCCGTCATCGATGTGTATAAATCTACACGTCATCCCAGGGTCGAAACGTCGACGTTACCTGTCTGATTGATCCATGCAATTCCACCATTGAAATATTGAAGGATATATGTTGTGGTGTTATATGCTATTGATTTTGGATCATCCATGTTTAAAGTATATATTTGTCCAATGTACATATATGTAGTTTTTGATGTCAATTCTGTGTTGATTGTTATGTCATTATGCACTGTTGGTCACTGAAAATGTTGTGATTTAATTTATTGGTTTTTTGGTCAGTCCTGTATTGTAATAATATTTATGTGTACTCAAATACAGCGAAAAAGAAAATCATCTTTTTGTGTTTTTCAAATTAATGGTTTTTATATGTGTGTGTATTATTGTGATTAAGTACACTCGACTCAAGATAGCACCCACTCTTCCACAGCAAATAATAGCTGGTCGAGATTGGATTACTGGCTGATCACGAGGAATGCATCTACGTGGGCTGTAGATATAACGCATCTCCCAAAAACACTCTCTGACCACAAGCCCGTCCTACTGACATTACAAATTCCGACTTACATACCCCCTCCATTTATATGGCGATTTAATGCAAAGGCGCTCCTTGACCCCCTATATAAAGACACAATACAAAAAGCGATTAAAGACTACTTTGCCGAAAATGCAAAATCAGTAGACAGTGCTGGTACCCTGTGGGAGGCCTTTAAGGCCACACTGAGAGGTATTTGCATAAGCACGAATGCCGGTATCCTGAAGGATATAAGAACACAGCTGAAGATGAGTGAGGATCGCATAAGGGGCTTAGAAACAGAGTATGATGCGTCTCACAGCACTAGCACCCTCAGTGACATACGGGAGGAATTAAACAGAGATAACGCATTGGCGGAGAAAGAGATAAAATACATCTCCCGGCGCCAGGTAGCACGCAGGTTGGGCGAAGGAGGCAGACCGGGAAGGACGCTAGCCCATAAGGTGCGTACGGAACGCAGGCACCATACGGTAACCCAGATAGAGGACAACAGTGGGCATTTGCATTATGACACTCAGGGTATACTCCACTCGTTTGTAGACACATACCGGGATTTTTATAAATCTCAGACCACGGCAATAGCGGATGATATTTTAGAATATATAGAAGACATTGCCTTGGTATGGTTATCTGATACACATCGTGAATACCTTGCTAAGCCCATATCGGAGGAGGATGTATTATCAGCAATCAAATCGCTACCTAATGGTAAATCGCCTGGGCCTGATGGGTACACCGCGGAATTCTACAAAGCATTCCCAGACTTATTGATTCCACCGGTGCTGGAAATGTACGGTGAAGCCTATCAAAACAAGCTCCTCCCTCCTACGCTGCGCGAAGCGCTCATTGTGGCCCTATTAAAACCAGACAAAAACCCGGACAAGGCGGAATCATACCGACCCCTATCACTGATAAACACAGACGCAAAAATAATAGCCACAATTATCGCCATGAGACTGCAACCACTCATGCCTAGGATAATTCTGCCTGACCAATCCGGCTTTATACCAGCGCGATCCACTGCTCATAACCTCCGCACTATATTTGCACTACTCCACCAGTTAAATCCGAAGATGGTGGCGGTGCTCCTCGACACAGCCCAGGCCTTCGACTCAGTTGAATGGGCGTATCTTTTTGCAATATTAAGAGCAATAGGGCTACCACCCAAACTCGTAGACGGGATCGCTCTTCTCTATAGCAAACCGACTGCCCGGGTCAAAGTAAATATGCATATATCAGACCCACTGGACATACAGCGTGGTACTAGACAGGGCTGCCCTCTGTCTCCCATACTTTTTGCCATCGCATTGGAGCCTTTAGCGTGTAAAATACGTCAGAAATATGCGCATGCAGCTTTGCGATTCAGTCAGAGACCCATTATCATATCACTATATGCAGATGACATGGTGCTATACCTGCGCCACCCGGAAGAAACCCTATCGCCAATACTGCGGGAATATACAAAATATGGTTGTATTTCAGGTTTACTAATTAACTGGAACAAGTCAGCAGTAATGCCACTAACGGTAAACACTAAAGCGCCACAACTGGAGTTTCCTCTTGTTTGGCATGATGACCCAATCAAATACCTAGGGATCTGGATCCATCGGGATGCGGAAGTGGTGCTGAGACACAATTACGGAGTCACAATAGACCGCATAGAAACACAAATAACGAGATGGATCGCACTACCTTTGTCCCTAGCGGACAGAATATCACTAATAAAGATGATACTGCTGCCCAAGCTACTATATCTCTTCATTAATATACCAATAAGGCCACCTCCCCCCATATTTCGATGGATACGATCTAATTACAGCAGACTGATATGGGCCGGGAAAAGGGCCCGCATTGGTCTTAGTATCATGTCCCTACCATATGAATCAGGCGGCTTCGAAGTCCCAGATATCTATTTATACTATTTATGCACCCAAGCACAAT
The DNA here is from genome assembly GCF_964204655.1 of Triturus cristatus. NCBI lineage: Eukaryota > Metazoa > Chordata > Amphibia > Caudata > Salamandridae > Triturus > Triturus cristatus. The sequence goes on from NC_140582.1 coordinate 961,094,092, forward strand.
ACGCACATTATTGGTACCACCCGGTGAGATATTTGCCACACTTAGCGGTGGAGGAGGGTGACGCAGACCCAATACCATTGACTAGCATAGTCACACACACCCGGCAACACCTATCACCGCAGGAAATAAACACATTGAGGACGACATCGGAAGCCTGGCGCAGCATAAACAAACAAGCAGACAAAACCCCGATATATGTCCCGGGCCTGCCTCTAGCGCATCACCCTATACTGTCAGTAACGAAGGAAAAGAATAGTATGAGGATCCTTGAAGAAATAGGGATTACACGGATGGGTGATCTATATCAAGATGGCTGTTTTATCTCTTTAGAGGACTTATCGTATATTAGCAATCAAACATTACTATTCAGATTTATCTATCACAGACTGAGGGCAGCTATAAAAGAGCTGTATCCTACATTCCCAGCAGAACCCCCGTGCTGAAGTGACTGCAAATGTTAATAGACACACCCACGCATACTAACATAATATCAAGGCTATACAAGCTAGTTTAAGCCGAAATTGGAACCCAGACACATAAGGCCCGGGATAAATGGAACACACTATTAGACTCACCGCTGACAGATGCAGATTGGGAATCATGCTGTGCGCTGACCACACTCCTTACACCTAACGGTAATCTCCGTATTATCCACTACAAATATATCCATCAAGCCTACTACACGCCGACCAAATTACATAAATATGGGTTGCGGGATGATGCGCGGTGTAGGAGGTGTGGGGTGGACCGAGCGGACTTCGTACACCTAGCATGGTATTGTGATAGGATAAGGGAATATTGGGAGCTTGTAACTTATCATTTGGGTATGTTATCCTCCTGCACATTGGAGTGTACACCGCATTTGTGTTTATTGGGGCTGAATATACCGATGAACTCAAAGAAGAAGAAGCTGAATGCTATATTGTTACTCCTGGCAAAACGTAGGGTGTCTATGTACTGGGACAGTAAACTAGCCACCACGTTGGCGAACTGGTTGCAAGATGCCACATACTGTAGAGATAATTTTATATTATATGCTGAAGAACTACCGATTATGTCGAAGCCATCAGATATTTGGGAGCCCTTTACGGCATACCTGCGTGATAATCCTAACTTACTCCAAGAGACCTGCTGAATTGAACATTGCATTGTATATGTACTATTAATGTGCGGATGACCACCACACTGTGTAATCTTGGGTGACATGATGTCTAGATCCTCACAATGTACTATTTCTGTGCAAACTGTCCTGAATGAGACGACCATAATGTATGTTTATTGAAAAATTCAATAAAAAAACAAAAAAAAAAAAAAAAAAATATATAAAACTTATGACTATGTTGATTACTCTATCCCTCGTTGGATTATATTTGAACGCTCCCTATTGAAGGATTTTTCTTTCCAAAACATAATATATATGTCTAATTGTACTTTCATATCAGATAATCCTATTCTAAAATATTCCCAACAATTATTATATAATATCTTGTCAGATGACCTTGACACATACCAATGTTTTTTATCCTCTACTATTTGGTATAATAAATTCATTAAATTTAGACCTAAATCGTTTTATTACAAACACTGGAAGGAGAAGGGAATTATATTTATTCATCAGTTGATCCTTCATAATTCTGTTATTCCCTTCTCCCAATTATAGTTGCAATATAATTTGACTAACTCATTTCTTCATGAATACCTCTTAATATCAACTGCTTTACAGTCCTATTTAACAGCTAATAATTTCCCATTAACTTCTCCCTCACTTATTCCCACCACACCGATATATGGTATTTCTCATGACCTTAGACCTAAGGCTGCTTCTATTTAACAGATGTTGTTACTGCCTGTTATTGAACGTTCTAAATCACATACCGAATTACTCTGGGAAGCGGACTTATCTTTATCGCTTTCTATTCCTTCATGGGATAAATTCTGGCTCAAGTTATTTAAAACTTCTGTTGCCTCCCGCATTACTCAATCCTTATACTTTATATATAGTAGAGCTCCTGCATGTATTTCCAAATTTTACCCTTCTGCCTCTTCCCTTTGTTGGTCCTGTTCTACATTCACTGGGACTTTAATTCATCAAGTATATGAATGTTTTAATGTATTGAAGTTTTGGCAATCTATTTGGTCTAAATGTATGAAAATATTTCAATATAATATTCCATTATCAATGCAAAATGTTTTTCTAGGTTCCGCTTCACCTGCTTTTGATATTTCTTCTCCTATTTCTTTGTTGATTGATCTTTTTATTGCTCTTGCATTCAAAGTGATTTTGTCTTGCCGGAAAGATAACTCTAAATTATCATCGTTAATATGGTGGAACTATATTTGTGATGAACACAGAATTGCTAATGTCTCTTCTCATTCCTGATCTCATAAAATTAAATCTAACCTATTGCGGTTACCCTTTACTTCTTATCTTTCTACATATGCACCTGCGTCTTAGTTTTTATTTTATTTTTATTTTTCCTTCGTATATATTCAATTTATATTTTATACTTCTCTTTTCCTCTCTTTCTCTTTTTCTTTCTTCTCTTTTCTCTTTCCTATTAAATTATTCGCCCTTGTTTATGGTTATACATTTATACATTAGTTGTTGCATTTTAGTTGCAATGTGTTCATTTGCTTGATAATGTTTTTTCTTTTTCTCTGAAAAAAAGTAAGAATTTTGCACCAACTGGAAAAGTGAACAGGTCATTGTCAGATTAAAAATGTTGATTGCAGATAGCTTGGTATAAGGAATATTGGGCAAATGTTTTTTTAGTTTGATGTCCTTTTCTTCCAGTTTTAGTGAATTTTATATTTTTACACTTGCACTATATATTTGGTATGGAAGAGGTGGTGTAAGATAATAGACAATAATGTGGAACAAGAGAATATGGGGCAAAACTGCTGTCCAGAATGAGTTTTACCCTTTTCCTATTTCTCTTTTATGTGACCCTTGCACTTTCAGCACATCTTGCGCTGTCACATTTGCACTATATATCCGATTTTATGGAAGGATATTGTCAGATAAAATGTTAATTGCATATGCTATAGTATGAGGGGAGGTTGAGTACATGATTTTAACTCAATGTCTTCTTCCATTTTTTTTCTTCATATCTGCACTTTATATCTGGTATCATGAAGTGGGCAGTGTAAAGTAATAGTCAACAATGTAGAACAAGAGGAGATGGGGCGTTACTTCGGTCTAGAAATACGTTTACCCTTCCCTTGTATTTTACGCTTCCAATGGAGTTGTGGGGAAAATACTTGCCGGAATCATCGCTGGAAAAATACTGGCAAGTATCTATTGCTATGCTTTTTAAATCAGTTAAGCCTGCGCACCTGAGAAGAAACCATCTCTTTTCCATCCATAGAGCATATTGGTCACCTTTGAAGTTGTCAAAGTTTGGGGGAAGAGGAGAAGTTCCTTGTCCAAAATGTGATAAAACGAAGGCAGATGACGTCCACATGTTTTTAGAATGTGTAGAGCTGCAAACCTATTGGAATGAAGTGACTGAGATGTTATCCATAATGCTTAAGCTGCAAGTTAAGGTAAGCGTCTTATTTGTCATATTTGGGCAATTGGAGCCTGAAGTAAAATCTACTAAAGATCAGGCGAGACTTATTTTTTACATTGCACTGCTTGCCCGAAGAGAAATCTGTAAATTATGGGTGTCCCCTCTCTCCCCAAATATGGATAACCTGCTACAGTCTATTAAGTATATAGTTACTCTAGATGGAAAGAGCACAAGAAATGTACATTTTTGGCTCCCCTTTACTGAATGGTGTAATAACTTAAATAATAAGAGATAATTCTTTCAAATGGTCCTATGATTACGCCTACCAGCCTCGCTAAGCATTCGGGATTATGGTATATGTGTCTTTTTTTTTTTTTTTTTTTTTTTACACATACATACCCGTTTTGCGTAATGCAAAAAGCATAAAAAGGGCAGAGGCGTCAGTTACCCATCGAAATGTGCAAAAGAGGAAGATCGTTTGCTTTATCTTCCCAATAAAGAGGCTTATGAGGACTAAAAAAAAAAACAAAAAAAAAAAAAAAAAAAAAAAAACCCTTCCCTTGTATCTCTTTTATGCTGTCCTTTTACTAACAGTACAACTTGCACTCTCACATTTGCACTGTATATCCGGTTTGATGGAAGAGGTATTGCAAGAGGGGACGCAATGTGGACAAGATAATACGGGATGCTATTGCTCCCCTGAAAGAGGTTATTGTTTTAATTTTCTGTGAACCTTTTCAATGTATTGTAATGTGATGGGTAAATCTAGGGCCGGCTCCAGGGCAGTGCAATCGCACCGGGCGCCGACTTCATGTTTGAAGTATATTATGGTTTTAAAAGCACCTGAGCTGCGTTCCTGGCTTCCAGCAATTTTCAGACAATCATAAAATGTCAAGATAACTCCGGTGAATAATGTTCTTCCTAGAGAGAGATCGAAGGTTTGTCTAGTGGAAGTTTTGACTCACGATAAGTTAGCGGAGAGGGTTAATATGCCTGCTGCAAAGAACGTGTACCATTCGGCTTACAAAGTGTATATCATGTAAATTGGTCAGAGGGTTACTGCTTTTGTCAGAGAGATCCTTGGTGACTCGCAGTTTATAAGTTAAAATCCAAACATCGAACAGTGAGCTATTAACTGTCATGAAAGAGCTGCATAAAAACTACAAGGCATAGATTAGAGCATTATGATTTCTCCCCAGTCTTTCATTAACTTAATGTTGGAAAAAGAGTTAATTTGGATAAAAATCAGTTCTAATTATGAAAGAAAAGTGCCAACCATGGTGTTAGGTTTTAAATTCTGAGTTTGTCCTTCTCCAGACCAAGCACTCTTAAACTTTCCTGCCTAACAGTATTGATGACGTGTGACCCCTACACCCTGTAGTCCTCTGTCTTATGTAACATTTGCTATACACCGATTTACACACCTGTGATTTACTGTATTTGATTATGTGTGATGTAAAGTCCTCTGACACCCTACACTGGTATGAGTTGGGGCAGCGCTTTGAAACTAATTAAATGTATCTGAAAGAGACTGGTTATGGAGAGTTGAGGGGCACTGTTAAAGGATGGTAGTGAGGGAATACGTGGCGGAGGTAGTCGTTGGGGGCACGAACAAAGATTGTTGCACCGGGCGCCACCAGCACTAAAGCCGGCCCTGATTTTGATTAACCGAACTAAACTTGAATTGACACTGATCTATGCTGGCATTATGTTTCCTTTCATTCCATCAAGGGGTGTGTGGGTGAATAATGAAGAGATTGTGGAGTAATGGAAGATGAGCTAGTGGTGTCGTAGTCAGCGCAGATGGTTGGCTTGGTATCAGTGCTAATGTTCCAAGTCATTATAGAACCTAATGAGGACTTCAAGTATAAAACAATGTAGTGAATTTATAGGGGTTGACATCTGAGGACTGGATGACAAGTTTCCATCTTAATACAGTGTTATGCATAGCTCACATTTCTGGTTATGGTACTTCGAGATTATCATTTTTTTCTGTGAGGAATTTTTGTATTCTTTGAGACTTAGATGAAAAAGCACTATTTATCGGCCCAGATAGGCATGTCATTAGTGCAAAAAAGTATGGGTCAGTTTAAATCGACTACGGTATTTGTAAATGACTAAAGTTTCCTTTAAGGGTTCGGTGTTTGCAGTAATTGAGTGAAGTTCTAAAAAGTGGGGAAATTGAATCTAAGGTATTACATACACTCTACAGACTGATACAATAGAAGTTCTCTTTACACAAGCTTAGTGACCGGAATAAAATCACACACAAAATATACATACTATTGATCTTGAGAAGAACTTTTAAAAAAACATTAACTTTTATTGAACCATAACTATAGTTCAGCCCTCACTCCCGAAAATAAATATCCACATGTGCAAAGAACAGGCAAACACAATAGACAGCTGTGCATAAAACACTGTGGGGCAGATTCACTAAGGTACTTTACATGTAGTAAAGTTAGGAGTGCGGAATCCGCATTCATGGCAGACTCCACCTGGGGGCGGAATCTCCGACTCTAGGGTGGAGACATCGCAATCGTAACTTTACTACAAGTACCTTTGTCACTTGGGCCCTGTGTATTTTTAAATTGTTCTGCAGAATGAATGTCCAAAGAATCGTAGCAAGGTAAATAGTTGGAGGAGTGTATGGGATCAGTGCAACGAAAGTACCCTTCTGCAATATATTGTGATAGATTCTGTTGTACATACACCCAGATAAATGAGGAAGATATGGCTTAATGGATACAACTATTAACTATTAACAGTATAATATAAAATACATATCACATTTTGGCCGGTTATACCTATTTAAAAGCCTGTGCAGAGTGTCCTCCTTATTAAAGACTTGTGATCATAAAATTACACTACTATGGTATTGTGGCCATTTGCTACAGTTCAGTTGTGACAAGACAATGCTTGCTACAAGAGCCTTCAAAGTGTGAAAAAGACGTTACTTAGGGTTAGACTGGCAGGCCAAAAGTGGCCGGGTGAGGTGCTTTGTCGAGCCCCAGAGGGGTGTCCCTGCACACTGTAAACTTGAGCAGTGCAGAAGTGCCCGAGAGTGGTTAGGAATATGGTTACATAGTGACTGGGAGGGAGGAACTGCAGTACAGAAGGTGTCCAGAGCAGCTTTATCAGTGACGGTTCTGGAACCTTTGGAAACAAGCATTTGCAATGCAATAGGTCTCGCACTTGCGAGAGTTTGAGCTATTGGCATTGTAAATGACAATGCCTCTTATTTATGCGTTTTGAAAAGCTGGAAGCGGTGTGTAAATACACACTTTGTACTTCTAGTTCTTGTTTACGAGAAGCAAGGCTAGCAGTAAAAGAGGCGCAGTTATTGCCAGCTTTGCATCTCGTAAGCAAGGGCTATATGTACAAAGTGCCCCTTCGAAGGTTTTCAAAACACACAAATAAAATGCATTGTTATTTGCAAAGCCAATAGCTCAAACGTTCGCAAATGCGAGACCTATTGCATTGCAAATGCTTGTTTTAATTTGTTTAATTTGTTTCTTTAGCTCAAAACAGAACATGATATATGAGAAATGGGATGGTGTCACAGAGATTTTTTGTAGTAGCATTAGTGAGCTGTTACTGTGTTATAGTATTGAAAACACGCAACACTATCCCTGCATACTAGATGTAAACACATTTAGAATGTGGGCGAGTGTGCCTGTGGACTGACAGTGACCTGGCCAAAGCAGGTATGAAAGAGCTGAAACTGGACCATTAATTTAAAGCTGTTCTTAACAGAAGCCCCCAAAACACATTTGGCCCAGGGCCCCCAAAATTCTTAAGATGTCTCTATGCAGGCGGAAGCTCGAGCTCATCACCCTCACTTCACTATAAAGCAAGACAACAGCTAACTACAAAGTTCCAATGAGCTACTGCATTTGATACAGATAATTATCTGAAGATCACAGGTTTGAAAGCAGCAGGGCCCAACGGGGCCACTCATCCTTCTAGGTCCTTCCAGATGGGTAACCTCAGCGAGTTAGTGCTCTTAAAAAGACCTATACCGGTTTTCTAACTCTATTATTATTATCTCGCCAATTGCAAATCTAGGAGACAGGACAGTAGATAACAGCAGGATATAAATAGCAGTGCGGATGGCTGCCCCAAGAAGTCAATATTTCATGCAACAAAGGTCTCCATAGCCTGCCCTCGGCACACAGGCAGCTTCACTGCTGCCTCTTAAGGGTCCCTCGTCTGTCCTGTCAAGGAGACAGCACTTTCACTGCAATCCGAAGAGATGCTAAATATACCCGACCTCAGAAACAACTCCACCCTCCCCCCCTTCAAGGATGGTGTACAAGAGTCCAGGGAGAAATAAGACGGCGCCTTTGTTCATTTCCTCCTAGAGCACGCCACATCTATTCCTGTGCCATAACGGGCACGCACGGCTCTGTCACTAAAAATATGATTCGTATTTGGGCCCAGCCACATGAACCAAAACTTTAATCAGCAAGAGAAGTGTCTGTTTGAAAGCCTAAGTGATGCTGCGGGCCATTCGAAGGCAACAAACTTCTCTAGTCAAAGCACTCATCTCTGGCAGGAACACAAAAAGGGCTTCAAGGCACTGCTTTCATCCTTTACAGGAAGATGAGTGTTGTCTGTCTATCTGAGCTTTAGTAATGGTTTGTTACATTCTTAGTTGAGATGATAAACATCCCCAGAGGAGGGGTGAGTGCACAGCACAGTTAACAAGTACATTCCTAGCAACAAGTCCTCTTAAAGTGCAGAGCAATATTTTAACGTAGATTGTCCACAATGGCAAATATTACTGAAGACCAAGATGGGCAACCGAGGTAAAGAAGCCCATACAACAAGAAATGCAAGTACACTGTGATGTTGATATACAAAGTACCAGTATAAATAAAGGGTAGCAATTCCAGACTGACATCCCCCTGCCACTCAACACCTTGAGGTTTGATCCAATAACTGGAACATAATAGATAAAATAATATAATCTTGTGGTTTCAAAGTCGAAGTATAATGTTTCTACGTCCAAAAATGGTTGGTATAGCCATTAAGCGCTGGTAGGAAAATACAAAAGTCATCGGGATTGTCTATCCAAAACCTCTGGAAAGAGGATCCGGATATGTTCTCCTCTTTATCTTACAACGTTATAAATGGACTCAAAATCATAAAGAGAGACATTTTTCAACTTGACAGATTAAGCTGCCCACCTGGCATTTCTTTGTTGATCACGGCGTGTGAAATGCATGCAGTAAGTCAACAGCACATTTCCTTTTTCCCAGTTTTTTTTTTTGAAAATTCTTTTTATTGGCATTTTTAAGATGTAAACGTACATACAACATGTGCCGTATAAGTAAATGTGGTTCATAAGTAGCAGAGTAGACCTTCATCACAATAGGGAGTACATCAATGTCTTGTGCAGTGAGGATGTGGTCTGTGTTGTAGCAGAGCATTGCCAGTAAAAGAAACTGGGGGGAAACTGAACTGGGGTGTGCCATGGGGTTTATAGTGTTTGGGGGGGCGTACGCGATGGATCCATTAGTGCCTACTCGATAGTGCAGCTGCTGCTCGCCTAGGGGGAGGCGGGTGTGTGGATTAGTGTGGGGGGCCGTTGGATGTGAGAAAAGGACGAAGACGGACCCGGCTGGTCCGGTGGTGGTACAGGGGGTCGTGGTGGAGAATCCGTTGTCTCGGGAGCCTGCATAGCAGAAGGCTGTACCGTGTTGGGGGTCTGGATGGCAGTGACTGTGTCTTCCAGGGTCTGGGATTGTCTGAATTGGTACAATAGAAGCGCCCACTCTAGAGAAATTGGGACTTTGCGGATACCTTTGGCTTCTTCCGCACGGATTGCCTCCTCCTCTGCAGCCGCCCATTTAAGAACCGCCCCCACCCATGCCGCCAATGGGGGGCCTGATGTGGCATGCCAGTGCATGGCTATACAGCGTTTGGCCAACAAGTGGGCCAGGGATACGAAGCGCATTGATATTTTGTGTTGTTTTCTCCGTCCCAGTATGCCCAATGCGCAGCCCTCCCAGGTGGTCAGGTGGGTCAACCCGGTAAGCTCCCTGAGTGTCGAGTGGATAGATGACCAATAGGTCTGAATGCCCGGACACGTCCAGAACATGTGGTGAAAGTCTGCGTCCCCCGCTGGACAACGAGGGCAGAGGAAGGTCGTGTCTGGGTAAAAGCGTTGAAGTCGTGCTGGCGTTAGGTAGGCCCTGTGCAGGAAGTGAAACTGTATGTTCTTGAACCGGGCGTTCCTGGACACTTTTTTTGGGAATTCTATCGCTCTCTCCCATTCACTATCGTGGAAAGGTTCCTTTTTCCCAGTTACAAGTTTAATGCACAGAGAGCACTCTTTGACAACTAAAGGGTCTTAAATAGTGCTGAGCACTGCACAGCAACATCTTATGTTTCACCAGGTGTATTAAAATCCTGTCACACGTTTTGCAAGCAAGTGTGTTTGTGACAATCTGTTTTGAGAACTACGCCTTTATCAATACCTGAAGAAAAAAGATAAAACGATTAAGATGCACAGTGAAAGAAAAGGGCTGAAAGAATACTCTTCCATTAGAGATGCTCCTAAATCCTCAATGAAATGTCACAGATTCTATGATCCTCTCTGTAACCGCTTAGCAAAACTGCTCCACAACTTATCTCTTTCTCCCTGAACATTTCAATTTCCCTTTGTTACTCTTCACACACGTGACTCATAGAACATATTACTTGGGCCAAAATGGCCCTGCAAAAATGAAACTACAACTTGCGCTTTAAACACGCTTTGAAATTAATTCATCAGTGCACTTGTAAAACACATTTACTTACAGCCCTGCCTAGTGTTAGGCATTCTGGCTGTTTACAACATTGTTGCAACAGTTGCCAACCTGAAACTAGGAAATATTCTGCCTTGATTCCAGTCAGAAAGAAGCCTGTAGCGAGCCTGTAGGGTTGTAGCGCATAACTTAATGCTCAGCCTCTTCTCTTCCCCCACCACTTTAGAGGCCCTTGGTTTACCGGCCTCTCTGTTGCCTCCTGCTTGCCCTGAAGCCAGCGTTAGTAAGACGACCTCGAAGTGCTGTATGTGCTTCCAATACTCACAAGTTTGCTAGAATACCAATCAGATGTCCCGGAACCAGTCTCACACACTGAAACCATTTCCAATTGTAGCTGCAAACAAAGAGACTGACTGATCACAGAGTACAACCAGTATCTGCCATTTCCTTTCTCTTTGAAAGCTCAGCTGATGAGGTCGCTGCACACTGCTGGCTGCGCGCCAGCTCACATGGTAAACGGAAGTTCTGTGAGGGTCCGAGGGAAACTCCAAAGTCTAAAAGGGAGAAGAAAAAACCAGCGCAAAGAATGTGTCTCCGAAAACAAGAGGGAACCAGGGGAATGACTGCGCTACTCTCGCGTCCTGCCCTGCACGAGAATGCCGCCAACCAAGTCAACGGCGAACCTCTGGAAGACAGACTGAGCGCGTGCACAACCGGAGCTTCCACAACGGTGAGCGAGGGAAAGTAAAAGCATGCCATGCGCGCGTTGTGCTGAACGCACCTGTCCTCTGTACGTGCGTGCACATATACTGTCCCCCTTCACCCACCAAACCGACAACAATAGGTCTCGCCAAGGCGAGCAGCACATGCGCTGCATCGCTAGGCGAGACCTAAAAAGAGATAGCTCCCCTCGGGTATAAACAAACACAGCAGTTACACAATCAGCTCCACTCTTCCCCAATATTCTGACAACCCCACTGAACTAGGGTGACCTCGTTATCCCCAAATTTAATATCTCTTCTCTTTGCGTGACCAGACTACACCATTCTGTTGCTGCACCTGTGCTGAACGAATGGGTGCCATATTCCCTGTGTAGACACCGACTGACATGAGGCAGGGACTCATCACGCCCAGTTCTTCTTTTCCCTACACTGCCCTACCATCTTCATACATATGCAGCCTCTCTCCAGCTTCCCCTTTACTTTAGGAAGCCTTCTTCCCCCCCTCTGTACCTTTCATCCTGTATAGTGACCTGTTTCCCTCCAACCGCTTTCCCCTTTCCCTTTTGATACGTCTTGCATTTCCCCACCTTTGATCTTCACCTCCTAGTCTGAATCAGTACATCCCACTGAGCATGCAACAAAACCTAGGTTTTATTTTCACTGCCCTAGTAACATAAGAGTAAATACAGAACAAAGCAGGCTTGCCCCCACCCAGTGCTTAATTTGTAAAAACATACGTTGCAGGGCCCACGCCAGTAGGACAGTACAGCTTGGCAGCTTGCACCACCCATTTCCCCCTGCTAGTGCTGCCAATGAGAACTAACAGTGACAATTCAGACTCTTCTAGGCCCCCAAAGCTGTAAGAATGACTTTGGTGGCTGGTATTAGCCATTTTTGAAGTATATTGAATTCATAAACAGCTGCTGTTTTGCTTATCTTTAAATTAGGCATACAGCGATATCATATGACAGATTGTCATGAGTGCCGGTGTTGACAATTTAGTACCAGTGCCCAGCACTGGAAACCAACAGCTCAAATTAAGTACTGCCTGTCCCCCATGGGGCAGCAGTCAACTGGGGCTTGTGGCAGCACATCCATCAACACCTGCAGTGTTTTCATTTATTCTCCCTCTCCATTACCTTCTATAATCCTTCTCCTAATTATTCCACCAAGGATTCAAATCCCCAGAAGAACTTCCCATAAAAATCAACCAGGACTGATTTGCATATGGCTGAGTCTAAACTGAGGTGGCACAGTGGGCAAAAGAATTCTAAGTTAACGCTGGGAGGTGGAAGCTGGAAATTTGTTTTAATCAAATACTGCCATGTAGTACGTGTTACAGAAGTTCACCTCCTCTTCCCCACTTCCGGCGTGTACACTGTATCTGTGTATGTTTTAAGTGCTTTATCTTTAACGATGGTGGATACGCACCTTTCTTCTCTGCTGCGCGTCTCACTGAACTTTTTTCAATATTCAGGTTTTATTAAATCAGCACGGCAAGCCGCCCATCAGCAATGGTGCCCGCTTCTTCAATATCCAGCCCCCCATACTGCGTCTTTAAAGCAGCACGGCACACCGCGCTTCAGCAATGACTAAAGAATCGTTTAAAGTTTTTACAACACTGCACTAAGCACATCGAAGCTATCGGAAGGTAGCAAAATACTGTGAATGTGCCGCATTATTGTTGCAATTTAGAGGTAGGGCAGTAGTCAAACGCATTTTTACGTGAGACCGGAGAAATTCAGATCGTTTTGCCAGTTACTCGCATTAGGAGCATTGAAACGATAACATTAAACTTGTGTTACACTATTCCAAGGGCCCTTTTAACACTATATTTTAAAAAGGATTTCCGATGCAAATCGTTTCTAAAAATCTGGAAAAGGTTTGCAGTCGGCACAGGCCCGACGCTCCCACCGTCTACTCCCCCGAGGCATTTTCCCACCGATATCGGTTAAAATAGCAATGGCATATCCTCATCAGTTTGCCGTAGCTTGCGCGTTATTAACCCTCGAGAGGGCTGCTCTTTAAAACGACGCTGGGTTTATAGGAGATGTATTCTGGCATATATGCTGTTTTACATTTTAAATAGTTACACTTTTCAACAAACGAGTTCTGTCCTTTTTAGGTCGAGCCTGAGCCAGCGCTGCTCTGGCGAAGATCTGTTGTAGTTCAGTATGGGAAAGAAGCCCGGCCCACTCCCCCGGCCATATTTTTCATTGGCTTGTGTCTTTGTCCTACATAAATGCAGTCTTCTGATTCCTAAATAGGCTCGTTAGTCCCTCCTTAGTACAGCCATGTCACCATTTGTAACCTCTCATGGCTACTGGCCCCTTTACTTGGTTGTTACATGGTAGGTGTACTATTTTCTTGATTGAAGTTTCTCCTACTTTAAGCATGGCGTGCTTTGCTTACATTGAGCGTGCCATGCACGCTTTCACTTTCACAGGATAATGCAGCCGTTTGTTTGCAATGCCATAGGTCTCGCATTTAAATGCGAGACCTATAGCATTGCAAATATTTTTGTTGTTGTCTGCTTAGAGCAGCAGGGCAGACGGGTCTACACATGTTTGTTTCACCTATAACCACTAGTATTAAAATCCACGAGAGACTCAGTGTACGTTAGGGCAGGTTGTGAAGACCGGTCACCATAAGCGGCACGCTTGCACGTTATTCGGGAAGCAAGGTTTGTTTGCCAGGTGTGTTCCTATTTGCGAAGAGAGGCATATGAGACTTTTGGCAGATTGCTTATGTGTTGTTGTTCCGCTTCCCGTAGCGTGTGACAGCAGGGGAAGAGAATCTGGGGGAGAGGAGGTCTGTCTTTCTGTTTCACCGTGGTACATGTGTTGCTGATGTTTTTCTGGCAGGTTGTTTGGTTGCCCCACAAGTTGCCCACGGCAAGAGAAGTTACTTTGTAATCATCCCTGGCCGGGTGTTTATGCACTTATAACCCATTTTCCATCATATCACATTCTCGTGTGTGCGCATCCCTGTAGTCCCGCGAGCAGAACGTGCTATTTTCAGTAAAAAACTATTTTGAGTGTGCCCTTCCTGTTGCATGTGTCAAAGCTGCAATGAGTTTCCCCTGGTATGCTTTGACGGGCTGAATGTTTTGCAGTGTTGCAGTCGTAAACCTGCATTTTTTTGTCTTGAATCAAGCGTTAGCGAGCGCCAGATTATGCCCTGCGAGGGTCGCCTGGAAGCCTTCATGAGGGTACGGTTGAGGAGCTTCTTTAGTTCAAGGTCTCACAACAAAGCCGATACTCTCATTCTCGCTAAGTGAGCGCGCATTAAAGATTCATGCATTTTGACAAACACATACTTTTTTTGTTCACGAAAATTACTTTGTACAGGATGCAGGGAGAGCCCAATGGGGAATAAAGGGGAGAGAAGTACTGCCCTCTCCCACTAAAGTGGCTTCAGCTGGCCATTAATCTGCGTTCCTCTCCTCAGGGTTGAGGTGTGCGTCTTTTATATGGTGCTGTATGTATGGCATGAGGCCCAAATGCCTTGGTGAAAATTCATAGGGCACTGGTATTTCCAACAGTGTGTGTGTGTATGTATGTATGCAAGTGCTACAGTGCCATACTAACAGCCGGTCGCGCGCTGTATGAATGCTAATTATCAATAATTACAACAAACATAATTGTATTGAGAGATTGAACTTTGCCGCATATCAGGTTTGATCAAAGGGAGAATAGCAAAACTACTAGTGACAGTATGTAAAGACAAAAACAAGACTGGATTAAATTCCCATTCCTGCCCTTGGACAATCTTTGATTTCCGTGTAAAGATTTCACATATAACGGTCTCCTGCAGCTGTAGGAACGAGGAGTGGGGCGCTTTGTTGAAATTGCTCTTTTAACCAAGTGCCTAAAACAGCGTCAATGATTACTCATGTAGAAGTCAGTGGTCGCTTGCAACATAAGGTGGTGAAGATTGATGATGGAAATCAAAGTGTGAAAGTGTGTCCACGTGTTTAGCAAACGTGTGGTGGGGTTCCTCAGTGGCGGCTCTCAGCACATGCAGAATCAAGGCTGGGCTCGAGGGGCGCACACCTTGTGGAAGACGTTGGCAGGTGTTTGTCAATTTTGAGGGTACTTATGACGTGAGTGGGCCGCTCCAAATAGTACTGACTTAAAACAGGTTGCAGCTGCTCCTCAATAAGTGAAAAATCAGCAGAAAGCCCAGCAGTTTGTAAAAGGCCCCAAAACTTTATTCAACTTTATCACAAATAAATGTTCATGTTTCGTATTGATATCACTGCATTGTTTTAAGTATTAAAATTGAACAATTGTTTTTTTTAATTCTAATTTCGTCCACAGGGCATTTGTGTCAGTAGTACTTTGTGTTCTCCAGTCAGGACTCAGCACCAGCAGTTCTAAAAAGCAGTTGATGAGACGGGTCTCTATCGGGCTCTCCATTTTTGCCCTCAGGATGAAACAAAAAATCTTCACTCTGCAGCAGTACCCTTCACTGCCTTTGATGTAACTTCAAAGAGACTCGGTATAGTTCTTTCACAGTCTCCTCATTCCAGAACAGAAGCATTTTTAATATTAAATACAACAAATCCATAGCTGTTGCCTATTTAACTTATGCAGCTAACAACCATTGGTATAGTCAATATCCCTAACTTGTTGTAGGTGTGATGGTGCTTGTTGTATTACATATCTGTATACAATGACAGAAGCAGCAAAATACCAGACAGGCGACACAATATGCTAAGCACAGATTTGTAGCTTATATGTTTCAAAGCCACGCCCTTAATTACATTGTCCACGCCCCTTGAGAGACCCCCCCAGTTTTTTCATCCCAATTAAAGCCCTGTCACCAGTGTAATTTTGAAACGTGAGCTCATTGGCGATGGGGTGCCTGAGAAACTCCGCCGTTCCAACCACTTGTGTGACTGAGAGCAAAAAAGTGAAAGTGTGTGTAAGAAACAGGAGGAGAAAAAGAGATTGTGAAGCAGAAAGATGGTGTGCAAAGGAGGTGAAGCGAGATGGTTTGTGACCAGGGCATGTAAGGGGTTTGATGTATTAGTTACAAAAAAAAAAAAAAAAGTCGCCATCTT
Organism: Triturus cristatus; assembly: GCF_964204655.1. Taxonomy (NCBI): domain Eukaryota; kingdom Metazoa; phylum Chordata; class Amphibia; order Caudata; family Salamandridae; genus Triturus; species Triturus cristatus. The sequence continues at coordinate 961,110,149 of NC_140582.1, forward strand.
GGCATCTTTAGATGCTACCATGGCGTTCGACACTTTGGAGTGGCCGTATATTTGGGCCGTGTTGGCGAAATTCGGGTTTGGCCCTGAGTTTATTGGTTGGGTAAAATTATTATACGCTGACCCATTGGCACAGGTTGTGGTGAATGGTAGGGTGTCGGCTCCCCTCGCACTGGGGAGTGGTACGCGGCAGGGCTGTCCGTTATCACTCCTTCTCTTTGCACTTTCTTTAGAGCCTCTCGCCGCCTGGTTGCGTTGGGAGCCGTCGCTGCGGGGCATTAGATGGACGCCGGAGTTTGAGGACCGTGTCTCCCTTTACGCGGATGACATCCTTCTGTATCTTACCTCTCCTCGACAGTCGCTAATTGTATTGGTAGACGTATTGAATTCCTTTGGTCGTAACTCTGGCCTGGTTATCAACTGGGCCAAGTCATGTGTTTACGTCCTCTCGGGCGAGGCCCCCCTCCTGCCGCGGGATTGCCCTATCCAGATTGCTACACTGGGGTTCAAATATTTGGGAATCTTTATATCTCTGGATCCCGCGGTCCGCTATGAGCAAAACCTTCTCTCTCCCCTCCAGCGATTGAAGAACCGACGTCGCGAGGTGGCGACGACTTCCGCTCTCGCCGCTCGGACGGGCGGCATTGTTTAAAATGATGTCGCTGCCTCGCTTCTTGTACGCTTTGCAAAATACTCTAGATGTCGTGCCAGCCCGTTATTTCCGTGAGGTGGAGGGTCTTCAGCGCCAACTGTTTTGGGACGGGCGGTCGCGGATCGCTCTCGCCAAGTTGACGCTCCCTTGGTACGATGGGGGGGGGGGGGGGTCGCCCTCCCCGATATTAAAAGATACTATTGGGCGTCTCAATTGGCGGCGGTGAAACACGGTATATACGGTCCTGTCTTGAATCCGGCCTTCGAGATGGATAAATTACTGCTCCCGGGTGGGGATTATAATAGGGCGCTGTATTCGGCGACCCCGGATGCACGGTTGACAGGACCCACGCAAGTTGCGGTACGTGTGTGGCATGCGACGAATGCTGCGATGGGGTGGAGGGATCGCTTGACTCGGGCGACGCCATTGTATGCCTCCCGGCGGCTGGGTTGTTTGTGGAAAACGAAAGGCTTTGAGAAATGGGATATGATTGGTTTATGTAAGGTGGGTGATCTTTGGGCGAAGGGGTCTTTCAAAACGTTTGAAATGCTTAAAACTGAATACAAATTAAATGATAGAGAGTACTTCCGGTATGCACAGGTCTACCATGCGCTGTGTTCGGTCTTTCAGGACGTTGCTGCTATCCCCGAATATTCCCCGCTGGAGGATAGAGTGTTGGATGGCTATGTGCCCGACAGCATTATTTCTCTGATCTACAAAAAACGTATTCATGATCGCGCGGACTTGCTGATCCGTCTGCGGGAGGCATGGACGGGCGACGGCTTGGAACTGGACGATGAGGACTGGGTATCGGCGGTGGCCTCCCCGAAAGAGGTGGCGATCCCGGCCCGCTTACGATTCGTACAGCTGAAGATCCTCCATAGAGTGTATGTCATGGGGCCCGGTTTGCTACGTATGGGTTACTCGAGGGATGGAATGTGTAAGCGTGGTTGTGGCCTGTCGGGTACCTTTCTTCATATCCTATGGGAATGTTCGGAGGTTGTGCGATTTTGGAACGGTATCCACACCGTAATGGAGGAGGTCACGCACGTTGCTCTGTTGCCAGAGGCTAGGAGGTGTTTGTTGAATGTCTGGGAACCGAACGACTATAATGTGGCACAGACGCAGTGGGTGACTTTGGGGTACATGGTGGCTAAGCGTAATATTGCACAGCTGTGGGGCTCCCCGAGGCCGCCCACGATCGCGGTATGGAAGGAGAATATGGACTGGTGTATGTTTAGGGAAAAGACGGTGTATGTGGCGAGAGGCAAGCCTGGGAAATGGACTAAGGTATGGGGTCCATGGAATTCATATCGTGGACATATCTGCGCCCCGCCTCTGCCGTTATAGGTTGATATTGCTTTGTCCCCCTAGCCACACATTCTGCGGGATTGTGTAAGGTGTGTTCCATGCTTTGTCTTCCCATCGCCCCCCACTACCACTTCCTGTCAAGAACTGCTTCGGACACTGTACGTTGTCCCCCGTCCTGGGAAGCGCACGCTGCTATTTCGGACTCTCATTGCCTTGAGTGTGTGTTGTATTTAATAGAAAATGAAACTGGTTTTTCCGATTGCTCTTGGCCTATGGCCACGGCCTGTTGCATGTGCTCACGAACTGCCGGGAGCTTCGCCTCTGGTTCATTTGAATGTGTGGCGTTGCATTGCGGGCCCTCGGGCTCTGTAGCGGCCGGCCTTGGTGGTTGTAGGCCCTTGTATGTATTTTTATTGTGTAATAAAGGTTTCATAAAAAAAAAAAAAAAAAAAAGTCAGTGATGGCAAGAGACCGGCACAATCTCATGAACAAAATTCAATTCAGCTGTTCCAACTACTCGACTCTATGACAGTAAAATCCCATGTATGCTGACCCCAGTACTACTGTGTAAGTGTCGTGTAAAACATTGTAACCCACTGATGAGTGTTTAAGACACGTGCAGTTGTTGACAGCGGTGCAACCTGGCACTAACAAACACAGGCAAGGACATGAAAGAAATACTTCAGTGCCAACACAACTGTAGAACCTCAGCGCCAGTGTAAACAAGCATTTGCAACGCAATAGGTCTCGCATTTACTTAAGTTTAAGCTATTGGCATTGTAAATGACAATACCTTTTATTTATATTTTAAGAACGAAAAAAAAAATAAAAGACATTGTCATTTACAATGTCAATAGCTCAAACTCGCGTAAATGCGAGACCTATTGCATTGGAAATGCTTGTGTTATTTTTATATTTTAACATTGAATAAATGCAGACATAACATGCTAATAACCATAATTAGCTCAAATAGCAATCATTAGCACCACCTGGTTAGCTGCTCGCCTTGTTAGAACCAAATGCATTATTTTGCTATACACTGCTCATGACTTTATTGCACATCGCTTGTAAACATGAGATTGATTCGCTCACAGACACCTTTGCATCCTTAACAGCGCCCAGGCCGGCACAATACAGTCAACAAATGAAATTATACTCAACTCATTCTGTCACGTTTAATCAAGTACAAAATCTATTCAAGAAAAACATAAAAAATAATCCCTCCACTGCAAACATAAAAAAAGTAAGTAAAAAACATTATCATTTACGCCAATAGCTCTAACTTTCACTAATGTGAGACCTATTGCACTGTAAATGCTAGTTTCAAATCTGAACTAGTGTTCGCAGCGCACAACACACATTAGATAAGGAGTTATTTATTGAAGGATATTAATTTAGCGATTAGTCAGTCTAAATATTACTAATGATTTTGAACACACCTTACATTGAATTCATACCATTAGTTTGGCACCAATTGAAGACTGCAGTTTTTATATTCACAATGAAAAATTCATACTCTTAATGTACATATCTAGTTTGCATCACTGGGAGCAGGAAATTATGTATCAACAGGGATTAAGCAAGAGGCCACATGCAGTATGCGGGATAATGTATTCTTTATGGTGCAATGCAAGTTGTAGCGTCCTCCGCAGCCCATTGGCATGCACATTAATACGCCACACACTCTGCTCTGGATTGTATGTTTTATTCGTCAGCATACAATCTCACTCTGCTCTTTGATAACGTCATAACCGTTAATAATCACACCTTAACATCTCCCAACCAGTTACGTACTTCCTCTAATGAGTCTGCCCAGAATCGCAAGGGTCCTAGCACACATTGTCTTAACATTACACAAGTCACAGAGGAGTCACGCATCTCCTCAGTGACATGCAATGTACTTTATTCCATGTCTTTTAAATCCTGTTCATTCCTTAAACAAGTCAACAACTAATGGAAACAACTGAAACCTACCTTATGTGAACTTTGACATTGCTGTTAACTGCCCGGAGTCTTTCTTCAACCACCTCTACAAATTTTGTAGGAGTTAAATGGTTGGCAGGCGCTTCCATCAGATATCTCGCCAAGTTTTGACCCTCTGCGTACATAACTCCTTTCAGCCATTCTTCACTGCTCGAGCTGTAAAAACAAGGACACAGCAGAGTCAGCAGAATCTTGATGCAACAAACATCAGCTTTTAACTATTTGGTAGTACATACATAGGTGCAACGATATTAACAAAATATCACAATGCAATAAGCGAGCAAAGAACCCCCGCCCCCAATCCAAGGACTCCTGAAAGACAACATCATTACTGGCAGAAATGAAAAGCATGACTCACAAAGCTAGACTGAAACAGACCTAGTTGTTATGAGAAGGACACATTACAGTATCCGAGATGGTGAAGGTGAGTAGAGAATAACGGGAAGATGAGGATAGAAAATAGCAGGAAATGGATGTGAAGACGAAGACCTCAGAGGCTGAGGGAGCAAAGCAGGTGACTGGAAGTGATTGATAAAGTCATACATAACAATTCTAACTGATTTAAGCGGTAGGCTATTACTTAGTAGTGATTCCTACCGCCTACAGATTTTGCAACCCATCCCCTGTTTTTTTCAGCCTGCAACCCTCTGCCTGCTCCCAGAGAGGAACAACATAGATGTGAGAGGCTGTTTCATACAGTTATTGGTGAAAATATGAGCAATGTAAACACATAGACTGGCAGAGCAGACAGTGACCGATCAGACGTTTGGATAATTGGATCGGTCTCAGTTGCTAGGCTAGCCTGACTCTCAGAGCCAATCATGGGCCTAAAGGGGGTTAGGTGGTGAGCTGAGCTCTCTTGGAACAGGGGCGCAGCTTGGTCAGTGAGATTGGGGGGTGGGGTGAATTTCAAACATCCAAACTTAAAAAAGCAGTGGGCCGCAGAGTGAATGAGTGAGATGACCAAGGTTCGGGAGGACTGTTCTCATGAGGTGCAGGGTCAGTACTGATTTGCATTTGGCAGACAGGTACTCTGTTACAAAGGCAATGGAGTACCTATCTGCCATACACAAGGTCTGCCTGCCAAATTTCGAATAAGCCATCAGACCATCTGCCCTATTTAGAGTGGACAGTCGGGAAACATTTTTCTATTTACTGTCATCCTGTCCGTTACTGCCAGGTGAGAAAACTCCCATGGAGTGGAGGTCATTAGTATTTTTTATATTTCAAAAATAAACTCCCTCCTAGGGTCTTTGTTTTGGAGAAATAAAAAGCTTTGGAGAAATTTGACAGTCAGTGGTCATGTTTGACGGAGCCATTAGTCAAACCTTTTCTACATTGACAGGAGTCTCCATGGCGGCGGTTCCTGCCAATGTATAGAGATGTCTGCAGAGCTAGCGGACACCTTTAAATGTATTAGGTGGAGTAAAGGCAGGGTGGAAGGATGTAAAATTCTTCACTACCATGTCTGCCTTTATTCTGTCTAACAAACACTAAATCAGACCCTCTGCCTTGAGTGGCAGAGTGGACGAAAAACAATAGTTCAAAATGCTACGCCCAAGGGAGGGGTTAGCCTATGTGCAAACGTTTGTCTCATCACCGTTTGGGTCTTTGATTGATAGTAGTATGGCTGGAAATATGAGACTGGTGCAGCTTTCTAAGACTACTACTGCTGAGGTTTGTAAAATCTAAAAAGTAATAAACTTGCATCGATTACGTAGAACTTCTTTGGGAGCAGATTTGCTACTTTTTTGGTAAACTGGTAACTATGTAGATTTATATTTAGGTCCACATAAAAAAATTAACAAGTTCAAACCTCTAAGTGAAATCTGAATGATGAGAAACACCAGAAACACTAACACAGTCACAGAAGCCTTGACTTGGGCACCAGACCAAACTTACAACCAACGACTTTATTTAGTGGGGTTCACACCACATACACCACCTTCTTTCTAAGCAATACCCACATTGTTTCACGTGGAGGAGCACTGTGAACCAGCAGTCTCTATGTCCATGTGTGAGGGTATTCCACTAGGTAAAATTATTAAATCCCTATGCCCAGCCCTAACTGAAAAGCTGAACTGCTGCTCTCAGGGTCCACTGGCCTATAGGGCAATCAGGCAGTGTCCGATGGGCTAGTTTGACAGGTAAGTATGTAGGCCAGTATTTTAGTAGTTGGTGAGCCGATTGTTTACTGTTGATTTCCCTGATATTGCAATTAACGTTGCCAGCAGCAAGCACAAATGCATGCAGTCTCCCAAAACTTGCCAAATACCCATGCAGCATGTCCTTACAAGCTCAAAACTGGACTGACTTCCATACATAGGTCACTTTTTTTTAGCTATCGAGTTCACTAACAGGAGATACTTTTATTTTGGTGCCCGGGTCTATATTTTGTCCCCATCCTACCCCGGATGAAATAATTGTCAAAGAGAAGCTGGTGAGAGGTCGCTCGCTGTGGTTTGTGGGATACAGCAAAACTTCCAAAGTGATATAAGCGCTTTATTTACTGCAGCTATTCGGATACAACAGATGGCAACAATTAGTTTCTATGTGCAGGTTGGGGGAGCTGGATAGCTCCTGGGCAGCAGTGGCAACTAAAAGTGGGTAAAAATCCTGCATAGAAAGCCAAATGTGGGAATGTTATCTTTTTTTGCACACATAGCAGAATTGGAGCTGATCTGCTGCTTCATGGACAGAAAAACCCTAAAAAGCACAGTTCTTTTTTAAAGTACTTTATGAGGCTAGGAATGTATTTACCATGACACTAACTGCATTAAGGTAAAAACATTTTTCGGACTCCTGATTGTGTACTTCAAAGCAACTTCTCCAGCAGGGACGTCTTTGCCATGCCTGCCTGCAGGGTCACTACTGGGAAACTTTTTTGAAGACCCCACCAATCTAATTAACTTAGTTTAATTACCATTTAAGTTAATTACAATGGTCGGTCATTGATTTAATCTGCAATGGCATAAGCGATGTCATCAAAGATGTAATTTAACAAGTGATGAGTGATGTAATATGTTATATCATATGCAGTGCATGACAAGTGGGCACGTAATAGGTAACCCCATATATGTTTTTGTTTATTAAGCATACATGTTTACCTTATTTTACACATAAATATAACATCACTTTAACCTTTGGCTTTTTCAGTAAATTTCTAGAGTTAAAAAAAAATAAATATATATGAGCTAAGATCTTATAGCATAACTATAATGTCACTGTAGACTTTGGTTTTTACAGTGAACTATACACACAAACACACACACAAATGTATGTCTGAAAATGAGTACTGACCTTAGTCTCTGTGATAAAAAGAAACCCCTAATTATTTTCTTTTACTGCATTTTAGTTTTGATTTCATTAAGATGGCATTCAGGTGTTAAATACTTTTGTCACACACTGAGAATGTTAGCATTTTTGTTGCTCATTAGTACTTTGTAGTAAATCTGCAGTTGATCACTAGGGATTTAATGGACAAACTGCTGCTGGTGTAGAAAATACATGTTTCAGTCTGTGTATCAGAATGTTTTACTGAAATGGATAAGGAGGATATTTAACAACTTCTAGAAAATGTGTCCTCAGTTTTGCTTTCTAGAGTACTAACAATGATTTCAACAACAAAAAGAAGCCCCTTATTATGGTAATTTTTAAAGAAAAGGCTTTACGTTTTATAGTTTTGATTCCATTAGGATAGCTTCAGGTATGCTACACTTTTATCATAAATACAGAATGTTAGCACTTTAGTTGTTCATTAGGATACTACGGGAAACTGTAATTGATTAGGGAGTTAACTGACAGACTGCTGCTGGAAGGAAGTAGGTCTCACTCTGCATGTCAGAATGTTGAACTGTGACGAATGAGGAAGGCATTTCAGAACTGATAGAAAATGCGTCTGTAGCTGCAGTAGAACACTAGGAAATCAAGTGGCGGGCTGCAACCTCTGTTGGAAGTCCATGTTTTACGCAAACAATCAGACTTTATTCTTTCATGACTAAGGAAGATAGTGTGAACTTGTATAACTTGCACTCTCATTTTAGCTTCTGGAGCACTTTCCATAACCTCTATGAAAAAATAATGAGACAACAGTTTTCTCTCATTGTTCATCAAATCACAGCAGAAGATCAGCATTTTTCCCATGGTAAAAACCACCTTAAAACACACCACAATTCTTAAAATTAGCATGGTACCACCAACAAATGATTTATATTGTGATTAAAATCTTTCACCACCTTTTATATATGAGCCTTTTGTGGCCAGTCGATCAAGTGGGGCCCCTTTGAACACCCGCCACATGCCTCTTGGGATCAGGATGTGCTCAACCTGGCCCCTACGTTTTTTGCAATTCATTTTCAGGATACAGGGATCATGCCCTTGAGTCCTCAAGCGGCTGCCACAACCTATTGGTCAGGTTGTGGCCAGCCAGTGAGGATTGACCGGTCCCCTTTAAATTGCCCAATCAGAGTATATCTATGCACCAAAATTTCTGAAATAATTTTTTTTACCCCTTTATGACCACTCAAGCACATCTTCAAATGCAAATTTCTCGAAAACAGCTGAAATGATTTATACAAAATCACAAAAAGCACGCTTCCAGCATAATATTCTAACCTTCTCCCAATTTTGGTGTAATTCAGTTCAGCGTTTTTTTTGGTAGGTGCTTTAAAAGTTTCATATGTGAATCAACAAGGGAAATCAACATTTTGGGACCCAACTGACGGATCACGCCGCAACTTTCTAGGAAGGTGCTGTTTCAGATGGTTGCCTTTTGGAAAGTTTTATGAAGATTTGTTGAACGGCACCAAAGTTATGAGCGAAACAAAAAATGCTCTTCTGTGGAAATAATTACCTAGCCATACATGCATAGCTTCACAGAGACACACACAAATATATATATAGTTAGGACCTATTTTCCATAGGAAATCCGCAACATTCTATTTGGAATAACGTTGGCGCCGATTGACGAATCTTTACGAAATTTTCCCAACTTTTGGCCAGCTCCGGTCCGCTCCTATCCTGAAAATTTCACGGGGATTCGTCAAGCAGGGGCCGAGAAAAATGGGGGGGTCCCAAAACGCGTTTTCCCCATGCATTTTCCCATAGGACCTTTTGACGCAGCTACAGCCCGAACTGAACGGAATTACACCAAATTTGGCAAAGAGGTAGTGCTCAGTTCAGACTCGTGCCTTTTGCTTAAATGGTGTAAATCCGTTCAGTAGTTCCTGAGAAAATTAGAGGTAAAAGTACATATATATCTATGGCCTCCGAGGATCCGCGCACCCTCCCCGCACCCTCCCGAGCACGAGCTGTATGCTAATTGGCTGCCAACACTTTGAATCAGGAAGTGTTGGAAGCCATCTTGTGCCTCGGTAGAACCGAGGCACAAGAAAACCAAAAAAAAAAGGCGCAAAACGCGTCAAGGGGGCAGGGTAGAAATACTCTGACCCCCTAGGCCTGATTTTTTTTTTTTTTTTTTTAAATCGGCGAGATTCCTGCACCCAGCTGAATATGTTAATTTGGGGCCAAATCCCGGGGGCAGAATAAAAAAAAAGTGTGGGGGGTCCCAATCCCCCCCACAGTGCCCCGGGGACCGCAACCCCCCAGAAAAGCAATGCCGGCTCCCGCAGGACACGGGGAGCCGGCTGGGACCGTAGCCCACCAGGTACCTCCAGTAAGCGGTACGGAGCTGCGTTGCAGAGTGTTGTACAATGGGGCATGGCCTCTGAACACCTCTCTGCAACGCAGCTCCCTGGCGCATAATGGAGGTACCTGGTGGGCTAGTTGGCCCCAAGGGGACCGCAGGATTGAAGAGGAATTAATTTCCCAACTTAAAACGCGCCACAGTCCCCGCCCCCTTCCTTCACCATTGTACAAATATTCCTCTAAAATCAGCTGAACTACAAATTCCGATTTACTCACCTGTTATCAGGAGAGAACCCAGGGCTGCATCTTTTAGACCAGCACTGACCCTGAAAAGTAATTCTAAGCGTACTTACCAGTAACTTGTATTTCCTTCCATAGGAATCCATTGTGTGGTTTTCAGCAGAAAAGTTTCTAAGTGTCCATTTTTGAAACGTACAATTATTCCTCTAAAATCAGCCGAACTACGAATTCCGATTTACTCACCTGTTATCAGGAGAGAACCCAGTGCTGCATCTTTTAACCCAGCACTAACCCTGAAAAGTAAGTCTAAGCGTACTTCCCAGTAACATGTATTTACTTCTTATGTATACTTATTTATATACAACAACTGACACATACACTGGCTTTTATTTTTCTAGTTTGTTGGACATGTACCATTGAGACATATATTTGCTCATCGCCACACCCATAAAGATATTCACTCACCCGAACAACTGTTATAACATGTAGTTTTAACTTCATATACCTACTGAATCAACTATTCACACATCTTTGGGCAGTCACACACCCCCCACCGAACCACACACACATTCACTCTCCAATACAAATACTCAGTTAACTAATCAATAAATAATATAGACTTTCACGTAGCTAGTAAATAACTAGTGCAGCAGTTCACACAACAACTGACAAAGTGATACAGATATTCACACACTATCCAATATATTTAGTGAGACACTATAAATTAGTCAAGTAAACAGTCAATCACACTGCTACTAAATCCTCCATCCAGATATTTATATTTATATATCCACTCATTCTTCAATGCAAATTGCTATATATATAATACATATTTAAATAACGAACCAAACCACATTCACTGGATGATGTCATCAGTGATGTCATTTGAGATGTCATCAGTGATATCACTGACCATGTCATGAATGATGTAATATGTGACATCATCAGCAGTGGATTGCGGGCGCGCGAGATGTAGTTAGTACAACTAACTATATCGGAGGAATTTCTATGGTTTTGTTAGAGTGAAATGTCCAGCTAACTATAACACCCCTAAAACCTATTGTTTTTACAGTGAATTTCTAAGGTTTTTTAGATGCTAATTCCTAACTATATCAAGCCTGAAACCTATGGTTTTTTTCAGTGAATTTATATATATATATATATATATATATATATATATATATATATATATATATATATATATATATATATATATATATATATATACACATATATATATACATATATATACATATATATATACATATATATCCAAATATAGGTGTATTTCCTCTACGAAATAAACATCCAGCACTCCGAAGTAAATGTTGGGCACTCGGTCTTTATTTTAATGAACGAGGTGTAACATCAACGCGTTTCAGCAGACTCACGCTGCCTTGTGCACGATGTTTGTGCACCATTTTTTTCTCAATAAAATAGACAACAGTTGGTGAATGACATCAAAGAGGGACTCAACATATAAAATCACAGGCTCTGCTTGGTGCACTTTGGCCGCCATCTTTTAACATGTTCGTTCCTATTCCTTTAACATGTTTTTGTATTGCACATTACGCTTACTCCCCTCTCCTCCCTTCGTATTTTCACTACAATCATGTCAGAGTGTGTTACTCCTCTATGTATTTACAAAAAAGAGGGAGAGAAGGGAGAAGAAATATTTTTCACGACCCAGTAATTGAAACTATTTTTTATACCGCAGGAATACACTACCTTGCACACATTCTTAATAGTCAATTATGGTCGAAATTATCCATACATTTCTATAAAATTTAGGATTTTTTTCAAAGTGCAAGTGCAAATGATATTTGTTCTTAACTAATATACTCGGCAAGTGCCTTTCTCATTTCCTTATAACAATTGGTAATTTAAAGTGCTAGTGCCTATTGTGCAAATTACGCAAGAAATCCCTATTCTACTATGTACAAATAATTGGTCTATATAACATACTATGGTTTTCTTCTATTGAAGCAAAGCCAAAAACCATTCTTTTATATTCATTCTGTAGAAAAAATAAATAATCAAAACAGTTTTTCCTAATGATGATTATCATAACATTTTTAAAGTGCAAGTGCTTATGTAAACTTAGGCATTTATCAACTAAAATACCTATTTACTTCCTTCAACCCGGCACAATTAAATAAAACAAAATAGGGATTGTTATCACACGTAAATACATATTTACAAATATTAAGATCATATTTGATATTTTTTTCCCGCAGAGCGATTGTTCATGTTGAATTAACCTCTATGTTGACCACTTTTCACCATTAAAAACAAGAAGGGCAAGAAAAGAAAAAACACCATATCGTCAATGGTTTACCATGTGTGTAGTTTCCTATTCACTATTTCTCTCTGAGTGTTTCAAGACAGACACGTGTAGAGATCCTCATCCACATTTAACCCTAGTGGTTCTTTACAATTAAATTCTAGGATGAAATATGTTTCCAATCTCCTTAAATCCTTTTTCCTGTCCCCTCCCCTCTTTTTCCTCGGGACTTCCGCTAAGCAGGAATATTGTAAGAATACTGGGTTACTTTGGTGATGGGACTCAAAGTGTCGTGCTATAGGATACGTTCTGTCTTGATTTACGATTGCCCTCCTGTGCTGTAGAATTCGTTTGTATACAGGAAGGGTGGTACTCCCTATATACACTTTCGGACAGGGGCATCGTAACAAGTAAACAACATAGCTAGATTTACAGGTCAAAAAACTCTTAGTAACAATGGTTTTATTAAAAAAAGTTTTAAAATCAGAGCAATTTACGCCATGCTGGCACGCTTTGCATTTTGGGCATTTCCTAAAACCTGGTTTCTGATGCAACCAGGTGGGAGCTCGCCCTTTCACTTCCTGAAATTCGCTCCTTGCAACCAAATCTTTTAATGATTTTGATCTCTTATAGGTGATGTCAGGGTGTTTCTTCATTTTGGGGCCTAATACGGGATCACTAGATGCCAATGTTTATTTAAAATAGATCTTATTTCTTTATGCTTTTCATTGAACGTTGTTATGAATCTAGAGTTAATCTGGTTTTTATTCTCCTCTCTCCGTATTTTCCTCTGTTTTGTTCTTGATGGTTCAAACAGGATTTTCTGTCTATCTAGGTTCCTTGCCTCAGATGAGGCCCCCTTTGTTACAGCCGGGGAATACCCTCTTTGGATGAACCTGCGGGTCATCTCACTCTCAATTTTATTATACTCAGCCATACTCAGCCTGATTACTGTATGCTCTCCTTGCTCTAAAGAACTCCCCAAAAGGGATGCTCCTAATTAATGCAGATGGATGAGCAATCCCCGCATGGAGCACTGTATTTCCGGCGGTAGCCTTACGGAACACTGAGGTCTCCAACTTCCCTCCCACCGGTTTGACCCGGATGTCAAGAAAGTCTATGGTGGCTTTACTGTGGTGACCTACAAACTCTAAATTAATTGAGTTCCGATTCAGGTCTTTGATGAATAATTCTATATCTGTTTCCGTGCCCTGCCACAGCACGAAGACATCATCAATAAATCTAACCTACAGTAATATGTTTTCTGACCAGTGCTCCAATGGACTGCCTCTGAGCACCTGTTCCTCCCACCAGCCAAGATATAAATTCGCATAACTGGGGGCGAAACAGGTGCCCATCGCAGTCCCTTGTTCCTGCTGAAAGAGTTCATCATTGAACAAAAAAATATTCTTTGTCGAACACCATTCCATTAATTCTAAAATCATTTTGTTGTGTTCCATGAGTCGAATTGATCTTCTATTCAGGAAATACTCAGTTGCCTTTAAACCATCTATGTGTCTTATACTAGTGTACAGTGTTGCAATATCCAGTGTCAATAATAACATGGTTTCCGCATTCCATTGTATGTCAAAGATACACTTTAAAAAATCTGTTTAGTCTTTGATATATGAAGACAATGATTTTACAATCGGATTTAAAAAGTAATCTATGTAGCGTGATGCGTTCTCAAATAGGCTCCCACAAGATGAAATAATTGGTCTCCATATATATATATATTCCAACGAAAAAGAACCCACAGTTGGAGGCCCACACTCAAGGTGCAATCAACTTTATTTTGCCAGGCGACATGGTGAGCAACCTCGTGCATAAGACACAATCAGCCTTTCATCCCTACGCATTTCGGGCGTCCATCCGCCCTTGTTCACAGGAAGGCATATTGAGGAGTAGCGGCGTCATAGGTGAGTGCATTTGTAGTAAAGTCCCGTCCAGTGGGCGTAACAGCACAAGGCATGATGGTACTTGCAGTTTGAAGCTCTAAATTCTGTAGTAGGTGACACCGCCCGACCTCCTTCACAATGTTCAAATTCCCCAGTGGGTTGTCTGTGTGCACCCAGAGTTGCTGCCACGCCGTTTTCACCCAGGCAAAATCGCACCAAGTTCCTTCTGTGCTGATCTCGTATCAGCGCTGGACCCGCTCTTCCGCAGTGAGGGCACTCCGCGACCTGGGCATGCCGCCAATATTCCAACGAAAAAGAACCCACAGTTGGAGGCCCACACTCCAGGGGCAATCAACTTTATTTTGCCAGGCGACATGGTGAGCAACCTCGTGCATAAGACACAATCAGCCTTTCATCCCTACGCGTTTCGGGCGTCCATCCGCCCTTGTTCACAGGAAGGCATATTGAGGAGTAGCGGCGTCACAGGTGAGTGCATTTGTAGTAAAGTCCCACCCAGTGGGCGTAACAGCACAAGGCATGATGGTACTTGCAGTTTGAAGCTCTAAATTCTGTAGTAGGTGACACCGCCCATGCTGTGGCAGTGCTGACTATTGCCTTTGACATGGTTTCATGTCATCCTTGCTTTTCTGATTCCATCTTGCTTTGGGCCTTTCTGTGTGCATGGCTTAACTAACTCCATTTTCATGACTGAAGCTATTTTCTGTGCCTGCACGAAGCTGTAGAGGTGGGGAGGGCATGTTTTGCTCTTCTCCTGTTTTTCGCACTTTACTGACTAGAGAGAACTGGTTCTTATCAGAGGAATGTACATGGTCTGTCTCGGAGCCATAGCAAAGGCCCGATCAACCGATGCAGTGGCCTTGGAGCAGGCTGGTACGGGCTCTCATGAGAACGAGGAGGCGAGGCTTGCTAGAAGCTTCGTTGTGTTGGAATTTGTATTAAAAAGGGGAGCCTACACTGGCCTGGTGGAAGTTCACGCCGTGCAGCAGACGTGTTGTCACGGAAGAGTGGGGGCTGGTGTCACCTCTGAGCTTTCACCCGGTTCAAGCAATGGACTCCCCTTGAGCGAAGTGGGGTGAAATGATGAAGCAGTAGGTGAGGTGTCTCTGCAACTAACTGTCTCTTGATTCTTTACTGATTCTTTCCTTTCCTTCTTATTTTCTGATTCTTATAGCCATACATATATATATTTCTACATATATATTTGCTTTGATTGTGTATTTCAATCGGTTATTTGATATGTGAGAGTCTGCCATGATCAATATATATTCGGCCTGCTCGTGATTGAAGTATTGTGTTAATAAATTTATATATTCCATATGTTTGAATTTGACTTTTCCTTGTCGTAGGAGGTGATGAGTGTGCCCTCCTGGCAAGTGATGTGCAAAGTATATCTCGCTCTAGAGAAGTGTTGTGTGTGTTACCTTGGTCTAGAGGAGACTCATGTGATATTGTTTTCTTGCCTTGCCTTTGGGGGAGTGTTGAAAGTTTGCCCACCTTAGGAAGTGCTGTGTATATGTTATATTCCATAAATTTGGAACTGATATTCTCTCCCTGGGAAAGTGACGGTACATACCTTGGTCCAGGGGAGATCTGAGACCTTTCATAACAGTAGTATGGGAAGGAGAGCTGAGAGGGATTGTTACTTGGTGCCATGAAATTGTGAAATTATGGTGTTCTGCAAGTTCGTTTGGTAAAATTATACAGTGAAATACCAGCCAGACACAAATGGCTGCTTACAGATTATGATGCAATTCTGGATTTTGGCAGATGGATGGAAGGAGAACACTGGTGCGCTGTTGTCCAACAGAAGCTAGGAGGAAGCAAAAGAGGTTATGTTAGCTTTTTTCCCCCCTTTTAGAGGTGACCTGAACAGCCTAAGGAATAAGAGCAGGAAGAAATGGCAAATATCAGCTCACCAAATTTGGTGGGAGTGAGACAAGATATGTGTCACTGCAGATTTATTAATTCAATTGTAAATGGGTTTTTTTTAAAAAAAAGTTTATTGGCATGTTTTTTGTTTCATATACAACATGACATGCTTACAGGAACCAGGTGATTATATTTTACTTCTCCAAGACATCCAATTCAAGTCAGCCAAATCTTTACCAACTTAATGACAATGTGCGTCATGCCATATCCAACAATGATCCTCTAACAGCCAGTCCTCCCCCACTGTGTCGCTTGGTAGTGTGCCCACAAAAGTAACATTATACTGGTTTACATGGTCTACTTAGGTGTCACATGGTATTCCCTCTCCAAACTTTGCCCCATAAGTCTAGTGGGGACTGGGTACACTTGGGGCCATCCCTCCATCATCAGAGTCATCTTCCCCGACCTCGGTACGCTCCCCCTTTAATTTGGTTATCATATAGGACCATGCCTGTAGATCTTCCTCAAGCTTTTCATCCGTTCTCACAAATTTCATTCGGACCCGCCCTGCCGTGGCTCATTCATGCATATCACTCATCCAGCTTTCACACTTCGGAAGTCTAGGACACAGCCATGCTATAGGAATCTAACGCTTTGCCAGCACAAGACCCAGCAAAACAAACCTTCTGCTCAGCTTTCTGCCCTTAGGTGAGGGCAACAAGCCTAATAAGACCTGCCTGATCTCCTCAGGCACCATCCACCTTGTGGCTTTCCGCAGGCAAGCAAGAACCTCGCCCCAATAAGCGCGGAGCACATGACACATCCAGACCATATGTAGCGTTCTCTCCACATCTTGGACAGTTGTATTTACGAGTAGGGTATATAATATGTAAAGTCAGAGCTCTGAAGGTATGTCTAATGAACTATATTAAATTGAAGGAGCAATTCTAAATGTTTATTTGTGTGTGTTTAAGTTAGCATAATAGTGCCGCAACTAAGGTTTTAGGGCTTTTCTCATTCTGCATTGACAGCTAAAGACGTGATTTTTTAACGTGCATTGGAAACATTTTTGTTTGCATGTTTTTCTCTCAACAGTGTCTCTCTGGTCATTAAATAGTCAAACTGGGATTTATTTTGTGGTAACGCTTTCTGTGCTGTAACAAGTGTGAGCTTCGAAGGAAGCCATGTCAGAGATGTTCTGTAATATTGCAAATGTTCAAGGCTGATGTTGCCTGCAGCTTTAATAGTGCTCCTATTCATGATTTTATCAGTTTATTGTTTAATAGTGCAATACAATGTCCTTTTGCATGTAGGTAAAATTGGATGCTTGTTTCTTCATTTTAGGAGGGTTGCTAGGGTAAGCTGGTTGACGTAATTACATATGTGTAAGGTTGATTGGTTCTGTCAAGTAAAATATTTTAGTACGACCCGTGGTGTGACTTCATACCATGTGAATAGTGTGCTTTTCTACTTTTCTGAACCTATAAAATGTGCTAATTTAGGGATGTGGTTTTCCTACCAAGTAGAATCCAGGTCAGTTTGCTATTTTAATGTCTGACTATACTTTGATTGAGAGCATTTCCACTATTCTCCTAGGGCAGACCGAATGTTGGTCCTCTTGTTGATTTCATACTTTCTTTTAATCTCTTTTGGTGCAGATTTGAATTGACTAACCAACTGCCCTTTTGTTTTCTGTAATGATTGTAATGATTGTTAATTTCCAGATTGTTAATTTCCAGTAAACCTTCGTGCTTTGGACTATGAATCTTGTCTTGTGTAGGTTTCCTTTGTTTCCTTTATTTGGCTTGGACGCTTGTCCTTGGAGACTCACACACTCCCCGTCCATTCAATCGGCCATTTAATAGTGCAAAGCACCATCAGATTTTAGCAGCATAGGATGGTTTTTCAATTAGGGGCAAATTTGGTGTAAAATGTAATTTAAATTTGTACCTCCAAAATTAACTTTGTTAGGGAATTCTGGAAGTAATTGTCGCAACAGCCTTAATGGGTGCTGTTGGAGATGCATTAGGTTTTTCCAGTAGTTTCCCTGCATGGGTATAAATAGGGCACCTAGAGAAGAGAGATGTCTTGCATGCTTTATGAGGATTGTTATACAGATTGCTATGATGCTGTCTTGCAGCGTGTGGTTTAGAGTGAGAGAATTATTCTGCGGCATCCGCAAATCGCAGTGTCAGTGTTATGTCACTGGAGTTTTGTATAAACAGTGGTGCATTAGCTGAAGTAAAAGTTGACATTTGCACTACATTGTAATGTTTTGTGCAAATTGCTTAAGATGTTTTGAATTGTGCTTTCGGTTATTATTGTGACTTTATGTGCTTTATATGCAAATGTTTTTGAAATCATGTACAAGGCTAGCAGGTAATGGAAATCTACTATCTCAAGATAAATATTAAGGTTTTCTGCTGAAAGCGCTTGTGTCATCACATCAGGTTATAGGTTAAACTCATATGGGTCCTTAATGGGCTAGTTGCGTATGAACTAACAAGGGTGTGTCGTCCACTTCTTTGTGCACAGGAAACCGATGCACTGACTCAAACATGGATTACCGTTGGTCAGAAACCTATCTTAATATGATTAAAAGGACTTAAGGGAAAAACCATTTCCTTTGCAGTCGTAATAATAATAATAATTATTCCTATTTGTAAAGCGCAAACGTATCACCCCCTTAAGGGTTTCAAGGCGCTGGGGACTGTTGGGGAGATTAAGTGAGCTATGGCCCAGAGTCACAAGATGCTGAGCTGAGCTGAGCAGCTGCCGGCACCAGAGATCGAATAGAGAGCCCTGCGCTCCGGAGTCAGCCACTCTGGCTGCTGCGCCACACCTCTCCCTGTGGTGAGTGTGATTCTCCGCCGTGTATCCCAATAGGCAGACAAGGTATTTGTTTTAGTTTATGTACTAGGTTTCTAGTTTTACTTTGACATCGTATTGTAATTGGTTGAATTAGCATTGCATGCATTGTGATCTAGACTGAGATTACCACAGGTGAGATTATGAATAAATCAGTGATATCTGCTAATGATTAGTTCCCACGCCAATGACATGCTGATGGATTATGGGTTATGAATAGGTCTATAGCTCATTGAATGGAATATAAGTACAGCTGACAATAAAAATCTACAGTTTCCCAAGTATGGTACATCTAGAGTTAAAGGATTGAGAATTTGAGGCTTGCCATGTTTAAGATGAAACCGCAGCCTAGAACTGCACAGTTTGAAGTCTTCAAAGAGTGGGACTACGTGGTGAATTAGAGAGTTTATAAGAAAATGCTAAAAAGACAGACTAATAAAGCTCACAGACATTGGATGCATGTGCGATTGCATTCATGGAAAAAGGCATAAAGGCAGGAACTGTTCGAAACTATAGGTGCTTTCCCAGCACATGCTGAAGAATCAGACAAAAAAATTAAAAAAAAGATGATCAAATAAAGGTTAAAAAAATGAAAGAAAAGAATGAGAGTGACTCAAAGAGATAATGATAAGATAGTCTACACTATAGGTTTACGACTGAAGAGAGACCAGGTCCTCATACTGAGGGTCAAGAACAGATGCAGAAAGAAGGGACAGGAGATCAGAGTTTCAGATGAGATGGAGCCCTTTTTTGTCTTCAGGTTGTGGCTTCACACTGTGAAACGAGTAAAATGAAAATTAATACCTTCCATCTTCAAAGAGATTTGAAATTAATGGTAGAAATAGGAGCTGAGAGAGACACATTCTCCTAGTACAATAAAGACGAATTGGCATATTTGGGTGCACAAGCAGGAAAATGTGATCACTGGCCATTTGAAAAACTTCTGTAATTGGTCAGAAGGTTTAAAGTGGATTAAGCACTAAAGAGAATTTGACAATCACGTAAAAAAGGGTTGTCTGTGAGAATTAATGAATTGAAGTCCCAATAATATAACAGAATATTATTGTAAAATTAATAGAGAACTATAAAATGGGAAGATTTGGCAAGTTTTAAAGAAGAATGGGCAGCGCCAAAACTGCTCAATAAGCCTAAAGGGTTGAAAAAGAGGAACAATGTTCAGGGTGCATGATTAGGAATATGATGTGGCAGTTGAGAAGGAGTTGCCATTGAGAGACGTACGTAGAGGAGCAAATGTACATTTACCCTGGTCGAGAAGCGATCACTATATATTTACTAAGAATTTCCTCAAGCTCAGAGAGGAGCTCAAGAAGTGGTATACAGAGGTAGATAGGAATGTAACTATTTCGAAGGCAATTTGGGACAGATTTGGATGCTTTATTTTTGATTGTGGTGCCTCAAGACTTGTGGACTGAGTGCAAGACCATAATCTGGCAAACAGAACAATACCAGAGAGGAGCTCCTCACAATTAACATTCTCCACTTGTTATGGAGAAATAGAATGGAGTTATTGAGTGAATCAGTAGATGCATATGATGAGACTGATGCAGATTTACAGACAGTACTGTTAAGTTGAAGACCCACAAAGGAGAACATTTCTGTATTTGTTTAGACTTTTGTGTTGGGGGATTAGTTTGCATAATCAGCATAATGTGATGTATTGGCAGGCGAAATCTCTGGGTGAGATTTTGGCTCATGTGACTGCTAAATGCTAAGAAGAAAACGCTGACAGAGAAATTGATGATGGCTCAAAGTTGTTTTGGAAAAGTTGGTCACGGTAGTTTTAAGCCTCCTAGTTTTGGTCCTATTGTTGGCCTACAAGATGTTAATGTATGAGGCAATGGTGTGCAGTTTGTGCAAGGTGGTAATGGTCCTCATGGCAGACGGGCTTGCAGCCAGAAGTATATTTTTAGGGGGCATGCCCCTCAGCTATGACTAAACATTAAATCTGTGCAATGTAGGTGTATTCTTTCCTAACTTTTTATAGGGGAAAAGGTACAGAATGCACGGTTTTAAAGAACGCAATTCTGTTTTGTGCTTTTTTCAATTATAATATTGAGGAGGTTGGATGTACCACTAAATATTGAGTCCCAGAATATCGTGGTGCAAAACTTTCGAGGACAGAATATCAAAAAATAAGCACATATAAGGAAGTGTTGATTTACTATTCCTCACGCCACATCTATGCACCTTGAAGATATATATGTATATATCTACATAGAAATATATGTATATATTTATATATCTATATAGATATACATGTATATAGATAGATAGAGAGATAGATAGAGAGATGGATGGATGGATGCATGGATGGATGGATGGATAGATGGATAGAAGTATTGGCATCAGTGCCTTCAACCGGATGGATCAACAGGTCTGTGGGGTGTGTTTGTGCAACGTTATCAGCAATAATAGCAGCGGATTCAACAGACAGTGACTCGGTCAGACTGGAAGCAGCCAAACAGATTTTAAGCGACACTAAAGAGTTGGGCGGCTTCAGCAATGTTGGTGGAGCAGCGATATCCAATACAGGTACTGTGACCTTAAAACAAAAAAGGTTTGCTCTGAAAAAAATAATGAAAAAGGAAATAAGTAAACGGTGGGAGCCGACTTCACTCATGAGATACATTGAGGTTAATAGAGTCCGACGTGGTCTGCGTATATTTATTGTACCAACTTATAAGTCCCCCTACCTTGGGCTATTTGAAGAATGGGCCGCTTTTACAGCAAAGTCATGTAAGGGGATGAAGCAGATCTTGGTGAAATATGCTGAGCTAGATTTGGTGCATATCCGACATGAGATTAAGGATCTCAAAAAGATCTTGAAAATGAAAGTGACCAAACCACGTTCAAGGATTTTTAAACAAAAAGTAGTTGAAAGACTCGCAAAATATGAGCAAGAGGTGAAATTGAAAAAACAGCAGAAATTTCAACAAGACAAAAGGGACTATTTTGAGGGTTGAATCCTGTTTTTCGCAAGGAAGTATGATCTATATAGGAAGAAAATTTGGCAGGAAGACACCCAGAAAAAACAGGACTGTATCTCAATGGAATCTAGCCAGGGTGTTAGCACAGCGAATGAAGAACTGGCCAGTACTTCAAACATCGGAA
This sequence comes from Triturus cristatus, assembly GCF_964204655.1. Taxonomy (NCBI): domain Eukaryota; kingdom Metazoa; phylum Chordata; class Amphibia; order Caudata; family Salamandridae; genus Triturus; species Triturus cristatus. The sequence goes on from NC_140582.1 coordinate 961,132,050, forward strand.
ATACTTGTGAGGGTTTTCACAATGAATACCGCCTTCTGGGTCAGGCTGACATGCCCGAAAAGACAGACCACCCTCCCTCCCCCAACTCAGGGGAAGGGGCAGGGGAAAAGGAAGAGGTGCATGCAAAGGAGAAGGACAAGAAGAAGAGGATGGCAAAATGCCACAATGAGGAAGAACCACCCATTAGAACAAAAAGAATTAAGTCAAAAACTCACGGTCATGAACTTATCCAAATGTACATTAACTGATGTTGAAAGATCTTTATTAGAATTTCGGATTGTCTTTTTGCCCTAGTTTAAATTTCAATTATGTTCAAATGAGAATTGATTTATACTTGTTTATAAGGAAATTAAAATTGTGTAAATTGCATAAATTGTCGAAACAGAACATTGATAAACAGAGAATCAGTACATCAGAATGTGACATCAGGATAAGTGATGTAGAGGGGTTGTTGGCCTTAGAAACATTGTTTAAAGAGGGTGAGTATGATTATTCAAAGGCTGCATTGAACAAAGTCTTTAATACTTTAGGTATAGACATTAATACCCCCAGTGGCTTCAAACCTAAGTCTCTCACGATTCCTTCTATGCCCAATGACAATATCGATGTGTTCCATGACAATATGATCAAGGAATTGATTGCCTAGGTTCAAACGAGACCCTAATAATCTAACTGCAGCCCAGAAAGAAGCCCTTATAGCTTTGAAGTCAGATACCACAATAGCTATCAAACCTTCAGACTAGGGAGGTAACTTTATGGTATTGGATGTGTCAATGTATGAGGATGAGACAATTCAATCAGTCTGATTGCATCATGTGATTCTGCGCAATAGCTCACTTAGGGCCAGATGTATCAAGCCATTTTGCATTCGCAAACGGGCAGATTCGCAGAATCTCCCTGTTTGCGAACGCAAAAATTGCTTTTCCAATGTAGCAAACCTAAGTTTACGATTCGCTTATATGTTACCGGATGGCAAAATGGATTTAGGACGGGGCGTGTTTAGGGCGTCCCTTCCTAGTACCGAATCGCATCGGTATGTATGAATGTTTTGTGACTGCATTCGCAAATGGGAAGGGGTCCCTAAGGGAACACCATTTTTAACCACTGCCTGCTCTTAAAAAATGAAAAGAAAACTTTTCATTTTTCGTTTTGTAAAGCATCTCGTTTTCCTTCAAGAAAAACAGGCTGCTTTACAAAAAAAAGGCGGCTTGATTTGAAAGCAATCACGGACATGGTGGTCTGCTGATCTCAGCACGCCACCATCCCCGTGATTTTTGCGATTCCTACGGAGTTGCAAATTGCGACCTACCTCATTAATATTAATGAGGTAGGTCATTTGTGACCCCCTAGGAATCGCAAAAGGTGTACTATAAACCTTCATATATTGAATTTTGCGATTCCATTATTGGAAATCCTAGTGATTCGCAATTAGGGAATCGAAAAATGCTATCTTGATACATCTGGTCCTTAATCTTCCCGATGGCCCCCAGCGCCTTAAATCCCTCAAGGGACGGATATGTTCACGCTTTACAAATATACATTAAGTTAAAAAAAACAGAAAAAAGGTTACAGGGATGCTATAATAAGGAAACAGAATTTGAAAAACATTAGAAATTCACTGAAAAAAACAAAGGTTACAGGGACGTTATAGTTAGGCTCAGATTTCACTCATACAAAACCAATGAAATTCAGCAGTTATAGTTACCTAAGTTAACTATAACGTACTACCCCGCAATGCACTGCTTATAACCTCACACATTACATCACTTATGACATGGTCAGTGACATCACTCATGACATCTCAAATAACATCACTGATGACATCATCCACAGAACCACTCACACCCCCATACCTCTCGTATGCCAACTCACACACCCGCACAACCACTCACATACCCATTCACTGATCCATACAAGTACTCACACACCCACTCACTCCTCCATAGAGCCACTCACACACCCACTCACTCACTCATACAGCCATTCACACAACCATTCACTCACCCCTACAGTTACTCAGGAGCCCTGATTGGTGGTTTTGCTGTTAGTACCATATATGAAGTTACTGAAATTTGAGGTTTTCTCCATATAAACTCTATCAAACAGCTGAATTGATAGCTGTCAGCTGTGTATGGATTTTAGCTGCACAGAAACCCTACTATTTTCACTGAGACAAAGTATGCTTTTGAAGTGGCTCATATTTTGGGCTTCTCTGGATAGAGCAAGGGCCCCTCACCTCTGTGTAAGCCCCAATCAAAAATAGGTTTTATGTAAAGGTTGAAGCTCTCCAGTTGCCTTCTAAAGTTGCAATTGTTACATGTGCCCCTGATCAAATCATCCAGGATTAGATACATAAAGGTAAAGCTTTTGCTGAACTCCCAAAAATGCTACTCAACCCTCAAATTTGAGAATACTATATATGGGCGCTCCTAGTCATTGAGCCTGGGAGACCCACCTTAAGGGATCTTGCTAAGTAGCAAGAATATGCCCTGCAAACAAACAGAGCATGGTTGAAGCAAGATTGTAAAAGAGACCCCAACAGAGTATGGAGAGGTAAACAGGGAAGATTGTCCTTTTGTACGATGGTGTTGCTCATGTCAGTGGAGAAGGGATGATTTGTGCCGCAGGCACCCACTGGTTTACACCTCACCTCCCCGTAATAGTTCAATAGTAGCGTCAAACCTGCGTCATGTGCTAAAGCCTGTATTGCTGGAAAGGGTGTCAAAACTACTCCTGCCGCCCTCATCCCCACCTTGAGGCTCCTTGGACATGTACAGGTTGATTTCATCCAAATGCCCTGAGGCAGATCTTATGCTTGTGTATGGCGCTGGATTGTACATTTTCAGGATAAAAGAAACCCTACTCTTGTACCAGAGTTGAAGCTATTACTGGTGCTAAGGGACTGCTCTGAGACTTTAACCCTAGGTTTGGAATCTGCCTTTGGATAGGAAGTGACAAAGGAACACATTTCATGTATTTTGTAGTTCACAAACTGTGTAAATCATTAGTGATTAAATAACACTTACTTACGCATACTTCCCCAAGTGCTCATAGAAAGTAGAGAGGCTTTAGGGTAGTCTGAAAAACAAAACATCTACGATTTGCAGGGAAATAGGTTCAAAGTGCTCGGCGGTCTACCTTTGGCACGCTGGCCAATTCAAGTTGTCCCTAATCAAAAGAGTTAATTATAATGGGCTGAGTTACGGTCCTTCTTGCTACCCCTCCAATGTATCCAGCGTTGCTTGATTGCACCTGAGTGATGGGACCCTTCATTGCTGCAAACAACTAATTTGCTGTCTCAGCAGCTTCTGCTGTCAAGTGCAAGTCAACCAATCAATCAATCAGTCAATCAATCAATCAGTTAATTTGTAAAGCGCACTACTTACCCGTAAGGGTTTCAAGGCGCAGGGGGGGGGGGGGGGGGGGAGGATGCTGCTACTGGTCGAAAAGCAAGGTCTTGAGTTGTCTCTTGTAGGTAAGCAGGTCTTTGGTTTGTCGTAGGTAGAGGGGGAGGGTGTTCCAGGTCTTGGCGGCGCAGTGGGAGAAGGACCTGCCTCCGGAGGTGGTTCTACTGATGCGTGGGACCGTGGCCAGGGCTTGGTCAGTGGAGCGGAGTATCCTGTTGGGTACGTAGAAGGAGAGTCGACTGTCGAGATAGGCTGGGCATGTTTTGTGGAGTGCCTTGTGTGCGTGGATCAGGAGCTTGAAGGAGATCCTTCTGTCGACGGGGAGCCAGTGCAGGTTCCTCAGGTGGGGGGTGATGTGGTCGCGGCGAGGGACGTCGATAATCAGGCATGCAGAGGCGTTCTGGATTCTTTGTAGTCTGTTGATGAGCTTGGACGAGGCTCCGGTGTAGAGGGCGTTTCCTCGGACTAGGGCCTGGGTGACTGTTTTCCTCGTGTTTGTCGGGATCCATCTGTAGATCTTGCGGAGCATGCAGAGGGTGTTGAAGCAGGTGGAGGAGACTGCGTTGATTTGTTTGGTCATGGTGAGTTTTGAGTCGAGGATGACTCCCAGGTTGCGTGCGTGGTCAGTAGGGGCCGGGGGGGGGGGGGGGGGGGGGGGGGGTCCCCAGTGATGCGGGCCACCAGGAGTCGTCCCATGCTGAGGGGTTGGACCAGAGGATGAGGATCTCCGTCTTGTCTGAGTTCAGCTTAAGTCGGCTTTCCTTCATCCAGTCGGCGACGGCCTTCATTCCCTGGTGGAGGCTGAATTTGGTGGTGAGAGGGTCCTTGGTGAGGGAGAGGATCAGCTGCGTGTCGTCGGCGTAGGAGATTCTGTTGAGGTCGTGCTGTCGGGCGATGCGTGCTAGTGGTGCCATGTAGACATTGAACAGCGTCGGGTTGAGGGAGGATCCATGTGGGGGGCTGAGGGAGGATCCATGTGGGACGCCGCAGATGATCTTGGAGGCCTCGGACCGGAACGGGGGGAGGCGGACTCTCTGAGTTCTGCCGGAGAGGTAAGAGGTGGCCCAGTCCAAGGCCTTCTCCTGGATCACTGCGTCTTGGAGGCACGTGCGTAGTGTGTGGTGGCAGACGGTGTCGAAGGCGGCGGAGAGAGCCAGGAGGATGAGGGCCGCCGCCTCGCCGTTGTCTAGAAGGATCCTGATGTCGTCTGTGGCGGCGAGGAGGGTGGTCTCGGTGCTGTGGTTGCTGTGGAATCCTGATTGGGAGGGGTCCAGGATGTTGTAGTCTTCGAGGTGACGGGTGAGCTGGATGTTAACTATCTTCTCGATGACCTTTGCGGGGAACGGAAGCAGGGAGATGGGCCGGAAGTTCTTGAGGTCGCTCGGATCTGCCTTGGATTTCTTCAGTAGGGCGTTGATCTCTGCGTGCTTCCAGTTCTCGGGGAAGGTAGCGGTCTCGAAGGAGAGGTTGATGATGTTGCGCAAGTGGGGTGTGATGGAATTGCCGGCTTTGTTGAAGATGTGGTGTGGGAGAGGGTCGGATGGGGATCCGGAGTGGATTGTGCCCATGGTCTTGATTGTGTCCTCGATGCTCACGTTGGCCCAGGTTGTCAGGAAGTCGTGGCCGGTGGGGGTGGTGGGTCCGGTGCGACGATGGATGTCGGTGATTTTTCGGTGAAAGAAGGTGGCGAGGGAGTCGCACAGGGCTTGCGATGGCGGCATGTCGTTGGCGCTGGGCTTGGAGAGTTCCTTCACGATGTTGAAGAGCTCCTTGCTGTTGTGTGCGTTGTTGTCAAGGCAGTCTGTGAAGGAGGTCCTTTTGGCGGTCCTGATGAGGTGGTGGTGGTTGCGGATGGCGTCTTTGTGGGCAGCGCGGCTGTCCGGCGTCGTGTCGCGGTGCCATATGTTCTCCAATTTCCGGCAGGTGCGCTCTGAGGCGAGGAGCTCCGGGGTGAACCAGCTGGCTCTTTTGCTGGTGTCTCTGTTGGTGGGTTTTTTCAGCGGGACTACGGTGTTGGCGCAGTCGTTCAACCAGCATTTGAGGGTGAGTGCCCCATCATCGGGGTTGGTCGGAGGGTTGAGTGCGAGGCTTGTCTGTAGTTCTTCCGTGACTTTGCCCCAGCAGCGGCGGGGGATCTGTAGGGTGCGGTGGAGTGTGAGGGGTTTTCGGAAGGATAAGTGGATGCAGTGGTGGTCTGTCCAGGTGAGTTCGGAGGCATAGCTGAAGGTGACGTGGGGGCTTGAGGAGAAGATGGCATCAAGTGTGTGGCCGGCGATGTGGGTCGGCGTCGTGACGAGCTGTTTTAGTCCGAGGTTGGCGAGGTTGTCGATCAGGGCGGAGGAGTTGTTGTCGTTGTTGTTCTCCAGATGATAGTTCAGGTCTCCGAGGGGGATGTAGTCGGTGGAAGTCAGCGCGTGCGTGCTGATAAGGTCGGCGATGGAGTCGCAGAATTGAGGCCGGGGTCCTGGAGGTCTATAGACGAGGGTGCCTCTTAGGGTGGTCTTGGGGTCCGTGTGGATCTGGAAGTGCATGTGTTCGGCGGTGCTGAGGGTGTCGCTGGTGTTTGTTGAGACCTTGATGGTGTTTTTGTGGTCGATGGCGATTCCTCCTCTGGCCCCATTGGTGCGGTCTCTGCGGGTGATCTTGTACCCGTCGGGGATGGCAATGGCGATGTCTGGCGAGGAGGCTTCGTTCATCCAGGTCTCGATCAGGAAGGCGACATCCGGGGATGCGGTGTCGAGTAGGTCCCAGAGCTCGACGGCCTGTTTGCGTGCGTCCCTGGTTGGGTTCCATCGTGGCGGGTATCTCGGCGCCGTCGAGGCAGGAGAAGCAGCAGTTTAGGCAGGTGAAGGGACCGTGGGTGCATTTCGGGGCGGCCTTGCAGCAGGTGTGGGTCCTTCCTAGGTTGAGAGCGACGAGGGTGTTGGCGTCATAGCGGAGGCGGTCTTCGTGGCTGGTGCGGGGGGCAGGGGTTCTGGCGCGGTCCAGGCACGGACGGGCGCAGACGGGCTTGCCTTAGGCGCGCGGCGCAGCGGCCGCCATATATGGGGAGGGAGGAGCAGCTGGGAGGTGTGTTGCAGGGGCAGCGAATGGGCGCAGAGGAGGTGAGCCACAGGGGAATCAGCGGCGGGGACGGGGGCAGGGAAGCGGAGCGACCGCGGAAAGGAGACAGGCATGGGGCAAGGATCAAGAGGGCACAGAAGTCAATAAAAGGGGCACAGAATCAAGAGGGGGCAACAGTAAACAGAAAACGGGGCACAGAATCAAAAAGGGGGCAACAGTAAACAGAAAACGGGGCACAGAATCAAAAAGGGGGCAACAGCAGACAGAAAACGGGGCACAGAATCAAAATAGGGGACAACAGTATCCAGAAAACGGGGCACAAAATCAAGAAAGGGGGCACTGAATAAAACGGCGAGCAGGGGGTAGGGGGGCACAGAGGAGGAGCGGACAGACAGAGATATGGCACAGCAGAGCGGATACGAACCTAAGGCCACCACTGGCCACCAGAGATGAGGCGCAGGTGGAAGCCTGCGGGTGGTGGAGGGCCTCGACTTCGGTGGCGGTCAGTGGTCCTCAGCGGGGGTGCTCGCGGAGCTGCAGCAGGGGGGGGAGCGACCTACCAGGAAGGTCAAGGGTCGCTCTCCTCACAGCGCAGCGCCCGCCATATATGGGGAGGTGGGGAGGGAGGAGCAGCTGGGAGGCGGGAGGTGTGTTGCAGGGGCAGCGAATGGGCGCGGAGGGGGCGGGCCGCAGGGGAAGCAGCGGCGGGGGCAGGGAAGCAGAGCGACCGCAGGAAGGAGACAGGCAAGGGGCAAGAAACAAGAGGGCACAGAAGTCAGCAAGAGGGGCAAAGAATCAAGAGGGGGCAACATTAAACAGAAAACGGAGCACAGAATCAAAAAGGGGGCAACAGTAAACAGAAAACGGGGCACAGAATCAAAAAGGGGGCAACAGCAGACAGAACACGGGGCACAGAATCAAAAGAGGGGGCAACAGTAACCAGAAAACGGGGCACAAAATCAAGAAAGAGGGCACTGAATAAAAAGGCGAGCGGGGGGTAGGAGGGCACAGAGGAGGAGCGGACAGACAGAGATATGGCACAGCAGAGCAGATACGAACCTAAGGCCACCACTGGCCACCAGGGATGAGGCGCAGGTGGAAGCCTGCGGGTGGTGGAGGGCCTCGACTTCGGCGGCGGTCAGTGGTCCTCAGCAGGGGTGCTCGTGGAGCTGCAGCAGGGGGGGAGCGACCTACCGGGAAGGTCAAGGGTCGCTCTCCTCACCGCGCAGCGTCCGCCATTTATGGGGAGGTGGGGAGGGAGGAGCAGCTGGGAGGCGGGAGGTGTGTTGCAGGGGCAGCGAATGGGCGCGGAGGGGGCGGGGCTGCAGGGGAAGCAGCGGCGGGGACGGGGCAGCAGAGCGGAGCGACCGCGGGAAGGAGACAGGCAAGGGGCAAGGATCAAGAGGGCACAGAAGTCAGCAAAAGGGGCACAGTATCAAGAGGGGGCAACATTAAACAGAAAACGGGGCACAGAATCAAAAAGGGGGCAACAGCAGACAGAAAACAGGGACACAAAATCAAGAAAAGGGGCACAGAATAAAACGGCAAGCGGGGGCCAGGGGGGCACAGAGGAGGAGCGGACAGACAGAGATATGGCACAGCAGAGCGGATACGAACCTAAGGCCACCACTGGCCACCAGGGATGAGGCGCAGGTGGAAGCCTGCGGGTGGTGGAGGGCCTTGACTTCGGCAGCGGTCAGTGGTCTTCAGCGGGGGTGCTGGCGGAGCTGCAGAGGGGGGGGAGCAACCTACCAGGAAGGTCAAGGGTCGCTCTCCTCACCGCGCAGCGGCCGCCATATATGGGGAGGTGGGGAGGGAGGAGCAGCTGGGGGGCGGGCGGTGTGTTGCAGGGGCAGCGAATGGGCGCGGAGGGAGTGGGGCCGCAGGATAAGCAGCGGCGGGGACGGGGCAGGGAAGCGGAGCGGAGCGACCGCGGGAAGGAGACAGACAAGGGGCAAGAGGGCACAGAAGTCAGCAAAAGGGGCACAGTATCAAGAGGGGGCAACATTAAACAGAAAACGGGGCACAGAATCAAAAGAGGGGGCAACAGTAACCAGAAAACGGGGCAGTAACCAGAAAACGGGGCACAAAATCAAGAAAGGGGGCACAGAATAAAACGGCGAGCGGGGGGCACAGAGGAGGAGCGGACAGACCGAGATATAGCACAGCAGAGCAGATACGAACCTAAGGCCACCACTGATGAAGCACAGGCGGAAGCCTGCGGGTGGTGGAGGGCCTCGACTTCGGCGGCGGTCAGTGGTCCTCAGTGGGGGTGCTGGCGGAGCTGCAGCGGGGGAGGGAGCGACCTACCAGGAAGGTTAAGGGTCACTCTCCTCACCGCGCAGCAGCCGCCATATATGGGGAGGTGGGGAGGGAGGAGCAGCTGGGAGGCGGGAGGTGTGTTGCAGGGGCAGCGAATGGGCGCAGAGTGGGCGGGCCGCAGGGGAAGCAGCGGCGGTGACGGGGGCAGGCAAGGGCAAGGATCAAGAGAGCACAGAAGTCAGCAAAAGGGGCACAGAATCAAGAGGGGGCAACAGAAAACGGGGCACAGAATCAAAAAGGGGGCAACAGTAAACAGAAAACGGGGCACAGAATCAAAAAGGGGGCAACAGCAGACAGAAAACGGGGCACAGAATCAAAAGAGGGGGCAACAGTAACCAGAAAACGGGGCACAAAATCAAGAAAGGGGGCACAGAATAAAACGGCGAGCAGGGGACAGGGGGGCACAGAGGAGGAGCAGACAGACAGAGATATGGCACAGCAGAGCGGATACGAACCTAAGGCCACCACTGCCCACCAGGGATGAGGTGCAGGTGGAAGCCTGCGGGTGGTGGAGGGCCTCGACTTCAGCGGCGGTCAGTGGTCCTCAGCGGGGGTGCTGGCGGAGCTGCAGCGGGGGGGGAACGACCTACCAGGAAGGTCAAGGGTCAACCCTATTGAAACTTGCCACGGTCTGCATCATGAAGACTGTGTCCATGCTTAAGCCCATCAGCGAAAGTCGCACTCTATCCCCATTGGTGTGACCAATACCATATTCAACTTTGAATGCCAATAAAACCAGGTTCAAGAGTGATATCTCTACAATGGTTAAGGCCATTAGGATGGGGGCTATTGCCCCAAAATCAAGAAGGGTAGCCCAAAACATTGCAACAAGCTTGGAAGTAGTAGGGCGGTTGCTTTTTCCTTAAAAAGGTCCCACAGGGCATCATGGCAGTAGCTCTTGGGTGAAAAATGACTGCAAAGGATCCAATCTTCCAGGGCAGTGTCCAAGCAAAGCAACCAATACACTTTGATGGTTGAAGGTGGCACTCAGAAAGGCTGAATTTTGTGTTGTCTAGAAATGACATCTGGTTTGCTAATATTGTGTGGCTCAATAGTCTCTTGCTAGCGATGAGAGCAGATTTAGTGAGGGTTGAGAGGTAGGATGGGACCACATCACCCCCCACCTGAGGAACCTGCACTGGCTCCCTGTCGATAAAAAAAATCTCCTTCAAGCTCCTGATCCACGCACACAAGGCACTCCACAAAACCAGCCCAGCTTATCTCAACAGTCGTCTCTCCTTCTACGTGCCCAACAGGAAACTCCACTCCGCAGACCTCTCCCTGGCTACTGTCCCACGCATCTGTAGAACCACAGCCGGAGGCAAATCCTTCTCCCACCGCGCCGCCTAGACCTGGAACACCCTCCCCCTCATCCTACGACAAACCGAAGACCTTCTAGCCTTCAGGAGACAACTCAAGACCTGGCTGTTCGACCAGTAGCATCAGCACCCCCCCCCTCTCCCCTCCCTCAGCGCCTTGAAACCCTTGCGGGTATGTAGTGCGCTTTACAAATTATTGATTGATTGATTGGTTGTGGAGACATATAAAAGCAGGTTTTTGCAAGGCTCATAGGTCAGAGAAGAGCAGAGCTAAGACTGAACAAAATGAGAACTATCAAAGCAATGCAGCGCTGCTGTCCTAGCTGAAACAATAGAAACATGTTAAGTCTCCGTTTACCACATTGCTGCTTTTTTACCCTGAAATGTCAGTCCGTACTAATAATGAAAGTGTAAATTGTCAGGTGAAAAATTCAGGAAAATCCTCCATTTGCATTTTTTCATGTTTGATGTGACACCCTAAGTGGCCAAGGGTATGCCCAGACGTAGATCCTTAGCTCACACTTCCACTGGAACCAAGCAACCCCGACTGAAGAGGCTGAATCAGGCCGAAACTAGCCGCGGGCTCCAGGTAGGTGTCTGTCTCTCTCTCTACCACAACAGAAACCATGAAACCCAACATGTGACCTGCGGAGTAAATTATAATCGGCAACTAATAACAATGATATTTTGCGCACTTTTCTTTCACACTTCCTCATACATCACACTGCTGGGCGCTGTTCCCAAGGATAAGATAACAGCACCTTTGGCTACTCATGTACGATGCCAAAACACTTCCCACAAAGGAAGACAACCAATACAACACTGTGCCAACCACACACTTCCTCGTGGTGGAGCGTGCTCCCTGTCCGAAAATGTGCTTTGGAGCCCCACAATGAATATGAAGCGCTATATAAATGCTGCAATACTATACAACAGTTTTTAATGAAACTAAAACCCACCAATCGAGTCTCACAGTACATTCCAACAGGGCGTTGGCGTCCTCGATTAGCTTGATTGGTTTACACTGAGAAGCACAGGCCCTGGCCTCATTTGCTTGCGAGACCTCAAAGATCTCTAAGTGTAAAGCAGTATCTACAGTTCTAAATGCTGGAACCGATTTCATTTTAGTTCACAATCTGTTGTTTTGCTTCATATACTGCCACAGTGTTTAATAAGCCAATGATTGATCTGGTGTACCTTCCGTAAATCTGTGCAGCAACAGCGGTTTTCTTTTTCTTCTTCAGCTCGTTGTACTCGAACAGTCCAAGGACAGCGCCCTCTGCCGCCGCCTGGGCGTCCTCGCAGGGGTCCACTTCCACACGGGGGATCTCCAGATCCTGAACCTGCCGGCAGCCAGCTGCAAACACCGGAAGAACAAGAGGAAATCAAACAGAGGGCCTTGAGATAAACAAGGGCAGAGAGGCAGCTATTGGAGAGAGGGCCTCCAGTGGCTGACTGCCATTATTACTGATGCAGAGGTATTATAGCCTTATAGCCCGCCGTAGCGGGCTATATCGGCTATTAAAGGCCCGCTGCAGCGTTAAAGGCCCGAGCCGAAGGCGAGGGACTTTAACAAAGCAGAGGGACTTTAAAAGCCAGTATAGCCCAGCTACGAAGGGCTATAAGGCTATTAAAACATTCTGCCACTAGAGGGCAGAATGTTCTAACAAATAAAACGAAGCCTTCAGGGAGCGCGAGGGGATTGAAATCCCCTCAGGCTCCCTGAAGCCTTTGTTCACAGCCAGAGCTGTGAACAAAGAAGCATTGGAATGTTGGCGCTCCAGGCTTATACCAGCCATTATAAGCCCGGAGCACTCCATTGTTTTCAATGGAGCTTCCAACATTCCAATGTTCTAATATGTTTTAAGCCTTTGTGGCTGTTAGTTTAATCACATCACAGGGCTCTGTCTGCCAACGTTATTCAGAAGGCGGGGCGGAGGTGTGTTCAGCCTGTGCTCTGCAGATCAAGGTACATCTGAATCATATACGCACAGATTCTATACAAGGAGTAATTGTACTACGAGAACAAATGGTGTGCATATCTAACAGTGTAGTCAAACGTGGGTTTTATGAATCTGGGATTGATGGGAGTGAATCAGGAGGCTACTGGGACCTCGGTTTCAGTTTAGATACCCTCTAAAACCCAAACTGTACCAATCTTAGATTGAAATACTAGGGAAAAATGAAGCAAAAGCCACATTATATTTATCCATATAAAGTACTTCAAAACATATTTTCTGAAAATGTTCTTGAATCACATTCAGTGAAAAATATGGCAGGCTTTATGAATTATTGTTTGGTATTCCAAAAGGATTTCACTCATAACCAGCTTACAAAGTTATATGAAATAGTTCTATCAGCAAATGATTTGATTATAAATAAATACAATACAGAAAAGTTGTAGTACTGGAAGAGCTAGATCTTGGAGCGACACCGTGGAGGGAAGTAAGAAAAAGAATTCATTGCCTATAAGCCAACATGTGGTAAAAGTAAAGATGAAGTTGTATTGATTTTAATAGGAGCATGAGAATTTAAACCACTGAGCTAAGAAAGGGACAAAATAAATACTGTGAAACCCAAAGGTAACACCAAGATCTGTAGTAGTGGTTGCTAGGCCTAGTATGACAGATTAGAAGAACCCCTTCTCCCATTAGATGGAACAAGGAAGGACATCACAGCTAGCTGTCGGAGAATGGTCACTAGCAATGGACAGGAGCAAAACCCAAACATGATGGCTGCTTAGAGTTCTTAGACAGCACAAACTACCTCAAACAACACCAGCAGAGAACATCTCTGTGTCCATGAAACATTTAGGTTCTCTATTCTTTTTATGTGGTAAGCAGTTCTTCCACTTTGCTCTTAATGTATGTTTCCAAGATCCAAGCACAGCTAATGGAAGTCAGACAGTTCATTACTACAACGTAAAAACTTCATAAAACGCATACAGTTGTGGAAGGTTTACTAAGGCTGCGTCCCAGGTGACAACAAAAGCAAAGTTGACGATGACTACTATGATTGCAGTGATAGGTTTTACATTCTACATGGCTCCTGTGCCAGTCCACTGTCCTCCGCCTTTAATAGATGTCCCATCTGACATTACAATCTGTCAGATGAGGTTTTTCATGGAACTGCTTGCAATACTTACATTGGACCTGTATCAATTATTCCACATTTGCATGATATCAGACTGACATATTTCAGAGTCTCATCATATGTGAAGGGAAATTGGTTCCTGTAATTGTAACAGGATAATTCTAAAGTACAATTAATTCCTCACAAGGAGTTTGAACAGAAAATTGGCTTATCATAAACGATAAACCAGGTATATTTTATATTGTATCATAATTTAAAAATCATAGGACCATATAAATAATGCGTGGAACAAATCGTACAGCTAGGTGCTCGAGACGCACATGGGACCCACACAGTGTATAGAGCGAGAAACAACAAAAATTAGAGAAGAGAGCTCGCTCACCTTCCCTTTTCTAATGCAACAAACAATGAAAAAACTAGCTTGCCCCCACAATATATTACCTCATGAGATGTCCTTCACTTATTGGAGTAGGAAAAACCTTTCTGTGTTTTAAAAGAAGCCTCACCCACTAACACTGCTTAGTGGCATGTTTCATCAAAGGTTCCCACCCGAGACACCTAGTGCATTCGGGTGTGGTACAACACCTGATTACAGCGGAGCGGGTTTTGTTTGTGGATCCCAAATGAAAACAAGGGTGATTTTAAAATTGCCTCCAGGCTACCAACCATGCAAGGTGTATTTTATAATGGTGACCTTGACCCGCTTCACCATTCAAATCATGATCATATTGCCTGCTAGATAAATGTACTTGTGACTGTCTTGTTTAGTAGTAAAAAAGAGCAATATTAGGTGTTTAGTGGGGTACCTAGAGCTTTTGGTCCTAGTGCAACTACACCCGCTTCACTATTCAAATCATGGCCATATTGCCTGATAGATAAATGCACTCGTGACTGTCTTGTTTAGTAGTAACATTTTGCAATAATCTGTGTGGAGTTCCTAGAGCTTTTGGCCCCAGTGCCACTGCACCTGCTGCACCATTCAAATCTAGTCCCTTTTAACTACAAGGTAACTGCAATTGTGACTGCCTGTTTAGTAGTAAAATATAGCAATATTTTGTGTTTGGTGGAGTTATGACAACATTTGGCCCTGGTGCCACTGCAGCAGCTGCACCATTTAAATCAAGCCCCTGTCAACTGCAAGGTAACTGTGACTGCCTCTTTAGTAGTAAAATATAGCAATATTAAGTGTTTAGAGCAGTTCTGACACGTTTTTGGCCCGGTGTCACTACACCTGTTGCACCATGGAAATCGTGACCCTAGTGCCTGAAAGATAACTGCACTTGTGGCTGCCTGTTTTGTTGTAAAATATAGCAATAATCGGTGTTTAGTGGGGTGCCTGGAGCTTTTGGCCCCTGTGCCACTGCACCTGCTGCTCTACTGAAATCATAACCCTAGCACTTGCTAGATAAATGCACTTTTAGTTTAGTAGTAAAATATAGCAATATTAGGTGCTTAGAGAATGTCTGATAACTTTTTGGCCTGGTGCCACTTCACCTGCTGAACCATTCTGTCAAGAATTCCTGTCATACGAGGGGAGGAAAACGGTAACCGGCGAAAACGGACTACATCTCCCAGGATGCTTAGCGGTTGAGAGGTTATGTAAACAGGAGAGCTGTTACATAACTCAAGGGAAACACGCCCTTATGTAAACAGGAGAGCTGTTACATAACTCAAGGAAAACACGCCCTTATGTAAACAGGAGAGCTGTTACATAACTCAAGGGAAACACGCCCTTATGTAAACAGGAGAGCTGTTACATAACTCAAGGAAACACGCCCTTATGTAAACAGGAGAGCTGTTACATAACTCAAGGAAAACACTCCCTATAAGGGGAGGAACCGGGAGGTACAACGCTGTCGGATATTGTGTTCACACCGACGTACCTGCTTCGTGAAGAGCAGTGTTCCGGAGTGGTGCTCCAGTAAGGCAAGAACGGAGGTAGGTCGAGTCGTTACTCCCTGGGCCGTGTCTTGCCCCATCGTCACCTGTGAAGGACCCGGAAGCTCTACCGGTCAACCATTGAGCTTCGCTTTTTGACTCGGCTGAGTCCAAGCGCAGTGGCGCTTTTGCTGGTTGGAGTCGTAACTCCCAGCCCGACCAGAGACACAGGGACTGCCAGCTGTAACGCACACCAGGAGGTGTTTGCCGCGTTACAGACTCGGAAGTCCACAGGATCGATCGAGCGGCTGCTCTCGGTTCAGTCTTCTTGCTTGTGATTGGGGTATCGGTGACGCATCACCAGGAGGTGACTCCGCGTCCCGGTGCAGTCTGAGGAAGAGGTTGAGCGGCTGCTCCCTTCAGGTAGAGACCCCGGCTGGGTGTTTCCCTGACTCCTCGATTCTCCCCAACACTCTTCGTGCCCCTCACAGCCTACCGATTGGCATTGTCGGCCATTTCATTTCTGCCCTCTGTTGGCATACGCCGGGACCGGCGTATATGCAGAGGACGGTTAGGACCATCCGTGCTGTGGGCTGGTAACGTACTTAGCCTGGAGGATTCCAGTGACTATAACTTTTGTTTATTCTTTGTATTATATTTGCCTTCATTAAAACAACTAACCCTTCACTAGTGGTTGCGTCCTCATTGTCGTGTCTGTTAAACGATCCTGAGACGTTCAGGGCGTTACACATTCAAATCATGAACCTGTTGCCTGCAAGGTAACTGCATTTGTGACTGCCTGTTTAGTAGCAAAATATATCAATTTTAGGTGGTTAGTGGTCCCTGGATCTCTTGGCCCCAGTGCCACTGCACCTGCTGCACCATTCAAATCCACTTCATTTTAACTGCAAGCTAACTGCAATTGTGACTGCCTGTTTAATAGTTAAATATAACAATATTATCTGTTTAGAGAAGTTTCTGGCAACATTTGGGGCAGGTGCCACTGCGACAACTGCACCATTCAAATCATGACCGGATGTCTGCAGGGCAACTGCACTTGTGGTGGCCTGTTTAGTAGTAAAATATAGCATAGCTCTTGTATATTAACTTTATTTTTAACGTACAATGTTTAACATTTAGAATTTGATCATAATGGACAAATAGTTTGAGTTGAAATAAATCAACCTAATAATGCTTACAAAGTGCAAAGAAAGGTACTGAGGCATGAATAGGAAATGCCACAAATGTTCTAAGACTAAAGCACCTGCTTTACACAAGTAAGTAATAAAAAGCAAGCATTCCAAAATCCTGCAAGAAGTGGTCTGCCTTTTCAGTGGGAAGAGATCTTATCTTAACAGTGAATGGGGCTTAAAAAGTTCCACACAAAAGTGAATGAACACCGTAATTAGGTAATGGGAACTGATAAGAGCCCATTGTAAGATATATTAAATACAAGAGATTTCACAAGCACGGCACACGCGCTATGTAGGGGATACCTAAACATGGCGGATGTGTTGCAGTGATGATGTAATATTTCAGGAACCATTAGAGCTTAATACTTCATTTTGGTGTCAAAGCATAGGCTTTGGGGGTCAAGTTGTCTTATAGAAACAGAAAATAAGTCCTCAGAGCAACTCTTTCATTTTCCAAATGGCGACAATAATAAAGGAAGAAGAGACATATATAGAAATTGAACAAATATAAAGTTTTTTAATCCTTTTATGTACACACCAACCAATGTTTATGATCTGAATATGAAAATAATGCTTATCAATCCTGTTTTAGATACATTTTCATAGTTCACTTTATTTGTTTCAGCAATCATTAGCGGCACATTTGCAGAACTCTGAACATTTGATAAGAGCATAGTGAAGGACAACTTTTTGTAGCACAGGTTTTGCACATACATGTACGTGTAAGTACTGCGGGTAGAGGCTTTAGAGATTTCGTAGGTTTTATCATCCCAGCAATACCTTCACAACCAAATTCACACAGATCTTTCTCCACCTATGCATGATCCAAAACATTTACACATCTTCTGATCAAGTAGAACGCTCTAATGTGTCGATGCACAGTATATGATGTCAGTGGAAGGTCACTTTGCATGACTGATCTCTTGAACTCACTGTACTGAAGATTGTCAAATTTGTGACAGTAAGAAATTGTTTTCCCCACACACACAAGGTATTTGTCTATGTCGTTAAAGTCACATTCTTCTTCCGTCCCAGCAAATCCTTTTAGAAACTTCACAGGTTCAGCAGTTAAAGCTCTAAACTTTGTTCCAATTTTGCTTATAGTGTCATCACCCGTAAGAATATGTGCCCTGATAAGAACATTGGCCATCCCTGGTTTAAGTTTCTTGTATAGAATATGAAGTAGGATTAAGTGCGTTTTCTCGTCTGTTCCATAATGTATCAATAACTGACAATCCTGGACTTATGAACATTGCACCAAATCTAAGTAGCACAATATTAACATCTGTGTATTTGACAGTACAATGACTCGATTGGAACCATTTCAAACAGCCCACACAACATGAAGGTCTGCTTCCTCCAATTTGCTGCAATGTTCTTGAACAATATGGCCCATACCTTTTGAATATAAATTTGCAGGCACCAACTCCTCATTGGCAATCATTCCACTTGCAATAATTGTGACGTCAGTGATCACTGAAGCATCAGCAATGTTTTGGCAGGTTAACACTCCACGTTCATCTTGTTTGATGTTGATGACCAGAATTTATCAAGTTGCACAGGTTTAGGTGTTGAATTTTTGATGCAGGCAAGGTCAATTATTTCACTTGTAGACATTCATCTGATTCTCTCACATTCTTTGAGAGATAGTTCAAGATAATTTTCATAGACAATGTGCAGTTCTTGCAAGGTGCACACTGACAGTGATAACTGTAGAACAGGCTCAACGACCTTTCCGAAGTTTTACATGGATGAAATCTGGACCATTCGCAATTGTGACATATAGTGCACAACAACAGCAGTTTTCAATGAGGACACCTTTTTGAATTTAAATTCTACAGGTGAAAGAGTTTTTTCGAGCTCTCGTACAAGTTTGTGTTTCACAGTTTGGTTGCAGCATCTCCATTAAATAATGTGTTTGTTAGAAGATCATGCAACAGAATGTCCTTAATTAATTCACCGTTTCTTTTGCTACATCCATCTCTCTATGTGCTTGCGAAAGTTGCTTTTTTGTAACCTGCTTTGTAGTGGCTGATTGGATGAAACTCTTACTAAAGCAATTAAATCATGGAAGTTTAGATTTAGTGATTACGTCTGACAACATTGCAAATCAAAAGGACTCTATGGTAAACTAGAGGCCACCGAGCAACATATTCACTTTTACATGTCTGACCAACAATTCCCTTGGAGGTTTTCTGTGATCTCTGGATCGTCTGTTCCAGTTTCATATCTGGAGCCACAGTTATCATGTGTAGCAGAGTTTTCTTTTTGCTGAGATGTAATTTGCACAGCATTAGCCTTTTGGTTCATGGGTTTATCTTCTCCTTCTTCATTTGTATCTTGAAAGCCATCATCAATGTTGTCGGCTTCTGTTCCAAACTCAAGAACTTTAGTTTGTAACAGTTTTGCTTTGCTGATATTAAACAATGATGTAAAAAATGTTGAGACAACATCAGGCATTCTTATTGACTCACATGATTTGCGGAGCTCTAGGGATTCCCAAAATTTGTAATTAATTCCAAAATCTAAATCTTTCAGGGCGTTTCTTAAAATGGTTCCTGCTGATTTTACTACATCCTGTGATTTTATTTTGGCAGCAAAACATCAGGAGTCAAATCAGCTGATAACACCATAAGTGACTCATTCTTTTTGTTATACTGACAGAAACAAATTTTGTCTTTGTACATTCGCGTCAGAAAATCTTAATTTCAATATTATGGATTCATTCAATTTCATCAATGTTGGCCATTATTTCTCTGATCTCGCTGAGTTTTAACCCATAGCAAGCACTTAAGAGTGGATTTAAAACTTCATTTGCTTTTTCAAAGAGTGCAAACTTAACTGAAAGCTGGCAGTTACAGTGCTGCTGGGAGCTCATTGTACATTTCTATTTTCGAATGTATGCACGCAAGCTGTTCGCGTAGGCATACAAATCCACTGCAAATACATTCACCTCGCGCTTTAGATTAGCTACTTGACTAAAAAAACGTAATATTGAAAGAAACTAGCTGCAGATAAAAACATGTTTGCCCTTTAAGACTCACATACTGTGTACTTTGCTCTTTCGTCAATCCCTTTGACCCTTGTTCTGGCTAAACCACACATAACACATTGAAGATCCTCTGCTTTCTAATTAGTTGTTGAAGGTGGGCAAGGGGGTAACCGTCGATCTTCTAAGTGGGGGGGCATTGGATTTGGTGGTCTTCGCTTTTTCAGAAGACTCACATTCTTGCTCACATGCACTGGTTTCAGTATTTTTTGACGAATTGTTTCCAGGCTTTTTTCCATTGTATACAACTTGTAGCAATTGTTGGTACAATAATAAATTACTTGATCCTCTTCAACCATCAGTTTCAATCTTTTGTGAGCATCGTCTTGCCGTATTTCTGAAGCATCTAGAACTCTCTTGTGTCCAGCCGTTGTTGATGTTAGCTTTTCTTTCTGATTAGTTTGGCATATGCCACATTTTTCTTTGTTGAAGGAGTCCTCGGATTTTGTAGTTAGCAACTTTCTGTCAGGAGGTAAAGATTCTCTGCTACCAACTGCTTTGCTCATGTTTACAAATTTGAATCAATAGAAAACCTTAAACAAAAACAATACTAAAATAAATTACCAATATGATGGCTAAAACACACCATTATAGACCAACCATTTTAGAAAATGTTCTTTCTCTATAAGACTTCTTGACCCCCAAAATCTATGTTCTGACACCAAAATGAAGTATTTAGGTCTTATGGTTCCTGAAATATTACATCATCACTGCAACACATCTGTGTTAGATCTGGGGGTCTCTAGTTGGCAGAGGTATACACCTTAGACCAAATAGGGACCCTTGCTTCTAGTCAGGGTACAGGGACACACACGGTAGATAACCCCTGCTCACCCTCTAGGTAGCTTGGCTCGAGCAGACAGGCTTATCCCCAAGGCAATGTGTAAGGTATTTGCACGTAGACACCACAATGATCCACCCTCCGTACACCACAAACTTAGACCACACAGGTGAGTTATATCAAAAATAATATATCTTTATCTAGTTTCCGCAGTTAAAATCAAGCATCACAGATTTCCTCAATAGTCGCTTTCTTGGTTGGTCGGGATCGTAAGACGATAGTCTCTAGTCTCTTGCGTGATTCGATACTCACTGAGAATGAATCAGTTCGTAGGCTCTTGATGTTTAGGCAGCTACGTTGCTCCGGCGGTGTCGCTGCACTCGTTGTAAAAGCGCTCCTCTGGCTGTTCGGTGCAAGGTTTCCACAACTCCCTCGACGAGCCCCCAGTGACGATGTCGACGTCACCGGAGTCAGCCACTCACAGCGCGGCTTCGTAGAGCCGGGAAGTACGACTCTCGATCTGCTTCGGGCCTCCGGGTCGCAGCAAGGCACGTGCCGATGAGCACGTCGGTCTTCTTGATGCGGCAACCGGTGTCAGGCCCTGATCAGCGCGGCACTCTCCAGCAAGACAGAGAGCAGCCAGCCCACTTCACAGGCAGATGTTGAGAAGCTTGGTAGAACAGTCCACGGTCCCTGCGGCACACAGCAGCGCAGGGGGGACACAGCAGAGTCTTGGGTTCTGGGCAACCTTTCTATCCCTGGGTTGCAAAACAGGAGGCCAGCTCTTCTCAGGCCCTTGGAGATTCGGTTTAAGACACAGCACACAGCAAAGTCTTGTTTGGTCAAGTGGGTAGAGTCAGCACACAGCAAGACCCCTTCTCCTCCTCAGCTTCAGTTGTACAGCAGAACAGGTCAGCCCTTAGAGCACACAGCAAGGCAATCTTCCTTTAGTTCTTCAGCGGTCCGTCTTTCAGCAGAGGTTCCTTTTGATGGTAGAATCTGAAAATCTGTTGTCAGGGGTCTTGTACTTATACCCCTAAAAGTCTTTGTGCAAGTGGGCCCTGAGCCCGGTCTGATCCAGTTCTGGGTGTCGCTGGAGCACTTTGTTTTTCCTGGCTTCTCCTTTTCTTTCAGAGTGAGGGGCAGAGTCGTCAGCCGCCCAGCGGGAGGTGGAGCCAGTATTGTGGCAGGCAGGCACATCCCTATTCACTCCTAGGTGCTACCTCCTCCCTCCACTCTACTTGCAAATGCAGGTACTCAGCCAACCTCCCGGGGGATCCCCAGCCCCTGTCACTCTCAAGCCAGTCAGTCAATCCACAAGCGCGCCCAGGCACACAGAAGGGTCAGACAAGAGAACAGCCACTCTCTAAAAAGTACTGTCCTCCAACTCAGGATTTAGAAACAACCTCTCCTAAAAGATGTGTTATTAAATGCTGAGCTCAGGGATATCAAATACTCATGTCTTATCTTGTTCCTATGAGAAGATAGGCCGATAGCCATTGGCACCTGCCTCCCCCATGTTAGCCTATGGAGCAAGATAACCTTGCAGCAGTGAACACACAAAATGGCCGTTGTTCACTACCAGAACATGTTACCTGCACTAGTACATGCTCTACCTTTTACATACACTGCACCCTGCCCAGGGGGGTACCTTGGGCCTTCCATAGGGATGACTGACGTGTATAAAAAGGGAAGGGTTAGGCCCGGTCAGTGTGGTCACTGGCCAGGAGGACATGGCAGTCCGGGGACTGCAGGCAGGCCTGCGGTGGCAGGCCTGAGACACCATTTTAGGGCTACACAGGTGGGTGGCGCAATCAGCGCTGCAGACCCACTAGTAGCATCTGTCATCACCAGCCCCGGCACACACAGTGCACTTTACTAGGGACTTCAGGGTGATACAGATATGCCAATCAGGTATATCCAATCAATATGATATTTTACACAGGGAGCACTTACACTCTGGCACTGGTTAGCAGTGGCAGAGTGTCCAAAGCATCTAAACCAGCAAAAACGAAATCCATCACAGCATCAAAAATCCAGGTAGCAGAGGCAAAAGATAGGGGAAAAACCCACGCCAAGGATGTCAGGTCTAACAATCTGCCATTTTCAAAAATGGCATCCAGAAAAATCCGGCCTGGATTAGCAATGTCTACCCAAGCTAAATTACTTCTCTAATGATACAAAAACACAAATCAAAAATGAAAATCTTTGTATAACAATTCTTTTTTACAGAGGTCTATCAAGGGGCCAAGACTAGATGTACAAAAATAAAATGATGCCACATGAGTTAAATTTCAAAATCAGGATGAATCTGGCACAAATTATCAACCTTAAAAATTAGAACACAAACTTCTTATTAAAGGCACAGCACAATATCAGGCTTTCTACAACAAACTGCCACAAACAAAACCGAATGCCAGCAATTGCAACAAACCAAAAGACAAGCAAGTCATCCAACCACCCAATGAAATCAACAGAAAACTATCCGAACATAAAAATATAAAAAGTTATTTCCCATATACTTTTGAGCTGGGTGGGACCGTTTTACAGTTGGGAGATGACAGATCGCGACAGCAAATTTCGGGAAATCACTTTATTGGTGACGGTAACTGTTGGACTTGGCCCTTCTTGAAGGATAATCCCTAAACTTTTTGCCTTTCTCCTAGTCTTTTTTATGACAAGGTGTTGGTGGTTTTAGGACTCTGGACACTTTAGCACTGCTGTTCAGTGTAAAGTGCGTGTGCTTTCTGTGGTAAATATGGTAAGATTGGTCTACACTTGTTTGGCCTATTTAATTTTCCTGTCAGTCCCTTGTAAAGTGGTATCTCGTATACCCAGGGCTGGTGAATTAAATGCTACTGGTGGGCTTGCATCAGTGATTGCGTTACCCACCAAAGTAGCCTTGCAAACCTATCTCAGGCCTCTGCCATTGCTGGGCCTGTGCGCACACTGTTACTGCCGCTGTGACGTGGCACCTACAGTGTGTGCCATGTCTGTGACCCCCCTTTTACTGCATGTCAGTCACCCCTAAGGTAGGCCCTAGCTAGCCCTATGTGCAGGGTGCATTGTAGGTCAAAGGTAGGACATGTACCTTAAGTAGTGACAACAGCCATGTGGGTTTCTCACTACAGTGAGGCTGCCCTCCCATAGGAATGCATTGGGGATTCCATGATAGGTGCTTCAGTGATTGCTAATATAAGAGGAGCAGCGTGGTAAAGTTTGGTATATTTGGAATAGTGATAATAAATGCTACGCAATGGTGTGCGCAGATTTATTATAACTATTTTAGAAATGCTACTTTTAGAAGTTGGCATTTCTGTGTGCTATGTGTCTGCCTGCCTGATGTGGATTGCATGTCTGGCTTTGGAGTGACAGGGTGAGGTTCCAGGAGGGGCAGGGTGAGTCAGCACTAGGCTGAATAGAGCATCTGCATTTGGAGTAGTGGGAGGAGTAGTCCCCTGACCCTGAATAGGATTGTGCCTGCCCCAGTGAATGCTGGCTCAACCGCCCTGTGGTGTGTGATGACAAGCCCCCACCTGACAAAAGGGAAGAGGAGCCTTGTAAACAAAGTGCTCCAATTACCCCCTGAACCAGTTTAGGGTGGTCCCCCAAGCCCTGGGCCAGGGCAGAGAAAGGAAAGATGTAATATAAAAATATCGGGGCTGTGACCCCATGAATGGTGTGCTGTTCTTGTGACTGGGGGCTTGTTGCTGTTGCTGGGCTCCAGGAGGAACCGCCATGAGGGACTGCCTCCCTGCTGGAGGGCCCTGTGTGCTGGCCTGCCTGGGCCCAGCCTTTGCCCCCTGGATTTTGGACTCTAGCGCATTGTGAGCACTTTACTTGAATTCTGAAGAGTGCTTTACTTTTATTCTGCTGAGAGGACCGTGTGGCCTGGCAGCGCGGAGCTGTGACATGCCCCGAGGGAATCCCAGCATGTGGGATTCCCCCTGCGCTGTTTACCGTAATGGGAGTCCACCCCACATTTGTGAATTGCTGGCGGGTTCCCACAGCTCATTTGCGTTTAAAGAGCGGGTGCCCACGCCGTATTGGCCTCTTAGGAAAGTGGGTGCCCACCCCACCTTCGAGCGTCATTTGAAAGACAAGCAGGTGCCCACCCCGCATTTGAACCTCCTTTTAAAGCGGGTGCCTACCCCGCGTTGCACCGCCAAAAGAAGGGAGATGCAGCGGTCGAGGATCCGGCCCGACCCGGAAGCCAGGCAAGAGATGCCTGACTGTAGGTGGGGCCTGCCGCGTGTGGCCGGAAGTGAGGCAGTGGTGTTGCTGGCCCGAGCGAGGCTCCAGTGAGCTGGTGGGAGCCCTGGTGCGCAAAGTGGAAACTGAAGTCTGGCAGGAGCACACCCCGCCTTCGTGGGTGCTGCGGAGTGCGGCCGGAGTAGGCATCGTCTGTGCCGGATTCGAGGCGGGGCTCTTGTGAGCGGAGAGAGTCCCGCGTGTTACTGCGCCGGCCACGGAGACCGGAGGTGTCAGAGGAGATCCCCGGTGAGTGGGGACTCTAAGTGACCCGTGTTGGCATCCCCAGAGGCACCGTGGTGCGTGTGCCGAATTCCTTTTGTTTGGGGCCTCACATTGAGCACAGTAGTGCCAGAGCGAAGCCAGTCTTCACAGCTGCACCGCAGAAGCGGGGAGCTGCAACGTTGGGCAGATTTCTGTTTGTAGAGTCCCAGAGGGGGGCTCACCCAGCCCTGGGAGTGCCAGTGCTCTGCTTACTGCCCTCAGCTGTACCGCAGTGGCGGACAGCTGCAACACAAGGCAATTTTAGAGTCCCAGAGTAGGGGCTCCCAAGGCACATGGGTGCCAGTGTTTTATTCTCATTGGGGCCTTATTTGCCTCAGTTCCGCCACGGTTGCGGGCAGCTGCAAAGAGGGGCATGTTTTGTTTGAGTGCCAAGGTTGGCACTACATGTACCATAATGGTGATAACCTACTGTGGGCACTACTGATTATGTTTTATGCCTCATGCTCATGTGATTTTTGCCTAATGTCATGCTATGATGCTTTCATTTTATGCCTGAGCTAATGGGGGTATGCCTAATGCTAATGTGATTTATGCTTATTGTGATGATGCTAAGTTCATTATTTCCCCAGTAATTACTGGCTGTTTTACATTTACTACTTATGCTTTGTGATGGTTCTGACAGTGGCCCGATTGGCGCTGTCTTGTACATAATCCGCTGTGAATATTGCCTAGTGCCAGTTGTCACAGCGTAAATGTGTGATTATGTTTCTAATGTGTTTATGATAATACAAAGGCTATTTTTTATATAACCTTGTGTGGAGTTCCTTTTTGTGGTGAGCCTAGTGTGTTGCTGTTGTGTGTGTGTTGCGCAAACGCTCTATACATTGCCTCTGGGATAAGCCTGACTGCTCGTGCCAAGTTGCCAAGGGGTTGAGCAGGGGTTATCTTCAGCGTGTAACTCCCTTGCCCTGACTAGAATGGTGATTTCTGCCTGGCTTAGGCGCATGCCCTAGCCAACCAGAAATACCATTTCAAACAGTAACTACGTGCAACAAATAATATTTGCGCTATCCATGACAGTACTTATTGCACTGCTTAAAATGCTGGTGCTCCCAAAGTTCATATATCTTTTCCAAA
The DNA here is from genome assembly GCF_964204655.1 of Triturus cristatus. Taxonomy (NCBI): domain Eukaryota; kingdom Metazoa; phylum Chordata; class Amphibia; order Caudata; family Salamandridae; genus Triturus; species Triturus cristatus. Next base: position 961,157,768 of record NC_140582.1, read on the forward strand.
ACATCTTCATACCACTCAATGAAGCCTTCTTAGCCAAAATAAAGACAGCTTTAATCCTACTTTACTTACAGGAACTTTGATTTTTGGTGCGCCCCCTTTTGCACGGGTGTAGCTGTGTGATAAACAGCTTTTTTTATATGGATATGCTAGATGCCCTGATGGGTACTGATATCATTGTATGTTGTTGAATGAGAGAAAATAAAATTAAAAAATTAAAATAATAATACGTTTAAAATAACTGTGCGACAAGTGAATTTGCTATGGACCACCCTAACACTGCCAAAATCAATTATGTTCACTAAAACATTGTGCCATATCATCCAAATGAACAGGGCGCTACCTTAGTGTTTCTAAGGCATTCTGAATATTTGACTATCTTAACTGCAGGTTCATCAGATTCTCCCATATTCAAAGATTTAGGGCTCATAAACGCAAATACCTGTATAACATGCACCAAAGTACAACACAGTACCTTCAGGAAAAAAATACTAACAAAAATGCAATAAACCTTGAGTACCACCAATTATTAGATCATGGGTGTGTTACTAAAGATATTGCTTCAATGCACTATCACGAACATCTAAATGAAACGCCTGTGTTTCACAGTGAAAGACATGGTGACCTTGGTGCATCTTACACACGAACACACACACAGAAACACACACGCGGCTAGCATTACCTAGTTATTCTCATCTGAACCTCCAGACAGGCAGTGTTGTGCCTGCGTGGTTTCATTCCCTGCTTATGTGAGTCGGTCCTTGGTAGGGTGACAGTGATTAAGCGTAAGCCTGGCAGCGGGCTAGATTGTGGGAAGAGGAGTCCTAACAAGAGTTCTAAAGTAGAAGCTGTACCGAGCCGAGGCAGACAAAAACCAGATAGGCGTGTTTTAGTGGGAAAGTCAATAAAACACGAGCCGAGACAAAACAAAAACAAGATAGGATTGCACCGACCATACAGCTAATGTTCACATTGATCTGCGAGCTATGAGTTTAAAAACACATTTGAGGCATTATTAGAAAGCATTTTCATTTAATAGTTTAAAAGCAAGCTTGCGGTTATCTTGCCTAGTTTGCTTTTCAAGTAAGAAGATGTGGCGTAACATATAGAGCTGTCGACTTTGGACTGGGGAACAAGGTTCGAGTCACAGCATCGGCTCTCCCCGTTCCCGCAAAAAACATGCAGATCGAAACAAATACAATTAAACAATGGCAAAACCGAACAAAATTACAAAAATTGCCATTTACTTACAAATACCGATTGTACTACAGCAAATCAGGTGAACGCGCACAGGGACAAAAAGCCAAGCACGAGGAGAGCGGGGAAAGGGAAAAAAAAGTACCCGAAACTAAAACATATGGCAATAGAGAAAGGATCCATGTAGCAGGTGCAGTCTACAAGGCGGAACAAAGCAGTCAAATGGCAGGACAAATGTAAATACAGTATATCTCGAAGAGAGAGTGCTGCACAGCCGAGAACTAAAAACACTCTCTCATATGCAAAAACACACTCTCCCAGGGCTAACACAGAACATGGATAATGGTTAATTTTATTAACCTGGTTATAAGCATTCAAAAGGCCTCTGCAAGAAATATTCTGACATCTTAATTCACAGAATCAGGATCTACTGACCTTTATGTCAGCCAACAGAACTTGGTTCAGAAGGTATTTTCCTCCATAACTGCCTATTTTTCATAATACTAAATTTAGGGCTGGTGATGGAAACAGTGCTCCCATTAGGAGGTCAATGGGAAGTCATTGTGAAGGTTGTGACCACACATAAGTAGTGGGTTTTTTTTCACCTCCAATTAAATACATTCTTATAGATTTATACCCATGATGTATTATAGAATGCAAAAACAGCAGCGCACCAATAGCCTTTGCAACTGGACATGAGTGTGCATTTGTGCTGGATTAACATTACTCTGTGCCTATGTTATGTTGCCTGTGTTTTTATAGCATGCTGATCACCCATGAGGGTATCCAGGTGCTTTGCAGCCGTTGTGTGAGATTAGCCCTGGAGGGCTTACTCAAACACCAAGTCTTCGGCTACTAGCAGAAGTCAAGAAGAGAGAAAGAGGTTCTGAAGTGTTGTGAGAGGTCATTCGAGGCTTTAAAAGCCAAGTATGAGAAGACGCAACCCCCAGCTCTGCTTTTGTGTATTCCTAGGGTGTGTGCTAGTGTGAGTGTGGCACAGCGGAGGTGTTTAGAAGGTTGTTGGAAATGAATGCGGTTATTCAGGTAACCAAGGCCTGTTTTAGAGTGGAGTGCTTTGTTGGTGTGGGTGAGAAGAGTGTGGGAGTTTGTGTATCAGGAGCCAGTGGAGTTCCATAAGGTGTGGTGTGATGTGGGGTAGAGGTGGTGGCTTGAGGACAAGTCTGGCTGCTGCATTTTGTATGGTCTGCAGTCTTCTTGTGAGCTGGCTGGTTATCCCTGCATATTGGGTGTTCCTATAGTCTAGTCTGCTGATAATGAGGGCTTGGGTGATCATTTCCCTGGTATTGTCCAGAAGCCGCTAGAAGATTTTCTTCAGCATCATTAAGGTGTTGAAGCAGGATGAGGCTACATAGTTGACTTGGTCGGCCATGCCCAGTTTGTTGAATGCCAAAATAATTCTGAATAGCAAGCACAAACTGTGTTTAGGTCTAATTTCAGTGTGTTATTACTCATAGAGCACTGTTAATGGTGCGGAATTACCAGCAGATACCAGAAGATGGTGTTACATTCCAACAGAACATAGGAGCAAGTGACACTGGCAACCATCTCCTAGTCGGCTCCAGAGTTAAATAAATCTTAGAGCCAGTAAAGGCTGGCATAAGAGTAAGAGGCTGTATACAACATCAAAACAACTTCATATTGCATAAACTGTGGACGACGGGGTTTATTTAGAGGGGTTTCTCTGTGGATAAAAAAGGAAAGATACAGATTAATCATGCTTTCCATTGACACAAAAACTGACGTTAGAAATCTACCCATATCACAAGCTTCTGTTTTCATTTCGCACATTTCTTGTGGGTTGGTTGTAAATCATCCCCATAAATAGCTCTGACATTGACCTTTCAAAGTTGCATATTGATTGCCCAATTGACAGGTCTTCTACAGTCTGTTATGGCTGTCTCCGTTCTCTTATTAAATCAATTACACAAGATAGCCCAGCGAGTTAAAAGCAATGGTTGACTTGTTCTATAACCAGGAGTATATTGAGTTCTTATCCTTGTTGGGCCACCTTGGCTTTTCATCCGTCTAATGTTGAAATGCAGTTATTTATTGTGTGACAAAGCTGCTGTATTAAGCGCTAAATGAAAAACAACTTGTTATAATATATGTACGCTGGAATATAATGCAACCGAAACTTTAGTTAAAGTTTATGACTTGTACGAAATTATACACCTACCAGAGACAGCTGAGCGAATGTTTTCTTTGCTCTCATTCCACTGTTCCAAATGATTAACTCCAGCTGACCTTTTACCAAGGCCGACCAGGACTACACTGGCGTATTCCTAGAAAAGAAAAGCGAAAACAAAACATAGGTCTTCACTTAAGATTTCAATTAGAAATAGATATAAACTGTGACGAAAAGACTAGGTAAGCAACTATCACGCCTTCCTGATTATGACTTTAGTTGTCTTCCGGGCTACATACAAAGCACTTGAAAGTGACCTAATGGCTATTTATAGCGCATTACCAAACTTTCAAATCAAGAGACACAAAGTACAAAAATATTCAACTATGTTCAGATCACCCAGCTAAAATCAATAGAACACCAACAACTAGGCCGGTATTGTTGTGGGAAGGCGGCGTGAGGGGTTTGAGCAAACCCACTTCATTGACCAATCACTCTACATCTCTCTGCTGCTGATGGCTCTAGAGTCTAGACAGAGAACACTCTCTTAGCTGAGTCACTCTGTGGCAAACATGGCAGCCTGGAGAAAATGGTTAGACTTCGCAGACTCTTGGCAGGTAGAGAGTAAAAAAGCTCCTTAAGATACTTTGAGCACATGTGCTCCTGAGTTCTAAAGTGTTTCCAGAAGTGTGAATTGTATATTTTGCACCACAAGAAGAGTTCTTTAAGATCTCCTCCCGCTCCAATTTCTTTCATTTGAGACATATGCGTGCTGCTTGGTTCTGTGTAGTTTCATGACTGCTTTATTGGAAGCTCCGATGAGGACAATGTTGTACTAATCAAACTTCAATAGCATCAGGGCCCTTGTCAGATCAATGCAGTGCAGCACCTAAAGCACCGGTAGGATCTTACTCGGGAGCATGAGTTGAAGGCTGGTGTTTTTTTACCACTAATTACTTTTGGTTTGTGGTATTGGCTAGTTTGCTAGGCCAGGTGGGAGGGATGGGCACAGCTTTTGGCAATGCACAGCAACCCCTATGGCTGGCAGTAGAAGGACTGCTCCAGTCACTGTGATTAATTATGATGAGGATTGTTAGACCTGGCACCATTGGCGTGGGTCTCCCTTCCATTTTTCGCTTTTGTCTCCTCTGTGTTTGCCGGTGTAAGATGCTCCGGGCGCTGTGCCACTGCCATTCAGTGACACAGCACGAATGCTCCCTATTGTAAATTGACTGTATGAATTGGTATAATCCTAATTGACCCAAGGAACATGATAGTAAAGTCAAATTTAGTATGCCTCAGCTCCAAATATTAAAGTGCATCTTTTAGTGCCGAATATTTCTATATTCTGTGTTTAATACTACCACTTTTGGGAAGTAGGTATTTTCTTGCCTAAGCCTTCCCATGTGCTCTGCTGTTATGTGTATTGGCTGTCTGGTTTTGGAGTGTCAGGGCAGGCTGAGACCGACCTGGCTTAAATATAGAGATCTGCAGTTGGAGTATGGGAAGGGGTGACCCTCTGATCTGAGACGGGCTGTGCCTGACAAAGTGAATGATGGCTGCACCTCCCACTGTGCATCTGATGGCAGACCCCCTCTCCCTGAAAGGCAGGATGTCACCTCGTAAATAAAGTGCTCCAGGATGACACCAAGCTGGTTCTGGCTGGGTTCAGTGATTTGGGACTTTTTGAGAACAAAGACTTTTGGGGTATAAAATCTGTGCTAAAACCCCTACACGGTGTGTTACTTCTGGATGTCAAGACAAACCTCTGTCCGTGTAACGAGAGGGAAAGGACTTTGAAACTTTTATCCATCTTGCTGAAGCAACTACCCAAGGGCCTGATTTGAGCTTGCCTCCTGCTGAAGTCTCAGGGACATTAGACTTCACCCATCAGCCGTCCGGATTCCTATTTGAGAGGGATTCTCCTCGCAGGTGAGGCCTCTGTTGAGAATTCCAGAGCCTCTGGTTCTACTGCGGGGAACGCGGGCTGAAAGTCATCGCATTGCTATTGTGGGCCGCTGCAGCTGAGGAGCTGTTACCGCTGAGAGCCCGCATTTGCCTGTGTTACCAAAGTCATTGTGATCGCTATTGTGGACCGCCACAGCTGAGAAGCTGTTGCCGCTGACAGCCCACATTTGCCTGTGTTACCAAAGTCATTGTGATCGCTATTGTGGGCCGCTGCAGCTGAGGAGCTGTTGTGGCTGAGAGCTCGCATTTGCCCGTGTCACCAAAGTCATCATGATCGCTATTGTGGGCCGCCGCAGCTGAGGAGCTGTGCCGCTGAGAGCCCACCTTGGCCGTTCTACGAGAATCATCGCTATCGCTATTGTGGGCCGCTGCAGCTGAGGAGCTGTGCTGCTGAGTGCCCGCATCTGCCGTCCTACGAGAATCATTGCTATCGCTATTGTGGGCCGCTGCAGCTGAGGAGCTGTGCCGCTGAGTGCCCGCATTTGCCGTCCTTACGAGAATCATCACTATCGCTATTGTGGGCCGCTGCAGCTGGGGAGCTGTGCCCCTTAGTGCCCGCATTTGCCGTCCTACGAGAATCATTGCTATCGCTATTGTGGGCCGCTGCACCAGAGGAGCTGTGCCGCTGAGTGCCCGCACTAGTCACCAATTCGAGGATCTTGTTATCACCTGCGGGTGCCGCTGGGTGCCCGCCTTTAAGCCCCGTCCCAGGATTATCGTAAGTGCATGCCGCGGACCGCTACAGCGGGGAGAAGTGGCCGCTGCGAGTCCGCCTGTCATCACCGCTGCTTCCTTGTGAGGCTGCGTGCCGTGCCCCTTTAAATCTCAGGTACTTTGTGCATCACCGGGTCGCGTGGACCCCGGCCTCGAACTAAGTTCGTTCCACACGCTTTTTGAGTGCCTCTATTGCTTTCGAAGTGAATCTGTAATTATGTGTATTGTGGTTTCTTGATCACTTTTGAGCATTGTGTTAAGCCTATATAAAGATACTTATTTTTCTATAGCTACTTGTGTGGTGTCCCTTTGTAGTGTCTTCACTGCGTTATTGTGTCTGGTTGTAAATGCTTCACACACTGCCTCTGAGATAGACCTGTCTGCTCGTGCTACGTTACCACAGGGTTGAGCAGGGGTTATCAAAGGGTGCAGCCCCCTTACTCTGACTTAGGAAGAAGGATCCCTATTTGGACATCGGCACCAGCCGCTGCCAACTAGAGATCCCCATTTCTAACATTGCTGGTCAGCGGTGGGATCAGGACTTGCATTTATGATCCACATACAATAACTGGTGTACGCTACTAATGAGTGTAGACCTAGGCGCAACCACATACGGTTTGTTCAATTGTTGTTTGTAATTGCCAGTTATGTCTACAATGGGTAGGCCAACGTCCAATGTTTCGGAGGATCTCATCTTTGAGGAAGACAGGTTAGAAACCTACACTGCCAAACAGCTAAAGTCTTTTTGCAAGCGATTCACAGTCCCTGTTGCGGGTCTCTCTAGTAAGGAGGAGTATCAGAAAGCCCTTAAGGCCTGGTTAGAAGCGAGAGAGTCCGCTAGGAATGAGGGAGAGAAGGCTGGAAGGCAGCAGGATGACGAAGTGGATTTAGTGGGAGGTAAAGCAATTTTCAATACAGGTACTAGTGTGTCCTCAAAGGGTCTGTCTCCAGAAGAGATGGAGGACAGGGAGAGAGATAGGAGGCATAGTTTGGAGATGGCCAAATTGGAAGGTCAGAAGGACCTAGAGAGTAAAAAGTTGGATATTGAGAATAACAGGTTGGCATTTGAACTTGAGAAAATGAAACTTGAGCATCAGAGAGTATTGAGGGAGTTGGAGATCAAGGCTAAGAGTTTAGAGATCTCCCCCTCTGGTGGCAGCATACCGTTAGTACCTATCGAGAATAGAGTTTACATATCCAAGGATGTCACCAAGGATTTCCATAACAGTGAGGATATTGGGCAATGGTTTGCCGCATATGAGATAGCCATGGTGTCCCACCGGGTCCCTGAGAAGGATTGGAGAGCGGGGTTGTGGGGACGCTTTGTGAGTGATGGGAGGGATACTGTTATAAAGAAGACGAAAGTCAGGTGAAGGTTAAGTCTTCTTTATTCGTCTATTCACCACCACAGGATCCAGCAGACAGAGGAAGGGTGCAATGGAATGTTGGTGACAGGGAGAGGGAGGAACCAAAGGGAGGAGAAAGGAGGGGGGGAAAGGAACGTACCAAGTAGAGATTACAACACACCTCCCTGCATAGGGCGAAGAGAGAGAGAGAGAGAGAGAGAGAATGAAAGAAAGAAAGAGACAGGGGAGAAGGCAGTATCAAAGGCAGCGACAAGGTCACTGCAGTAACAATGTAAGCAGTAGAACAGCAAGGCTTGGGAAGGAACCCCAAGGAACATTATACATTAACTCTCATTTAACACAGTAGTCTCTGGTCCAGATAGGTGAGCTCCTTGTTCTCAGAGATCTTCTGGAACTGAGAGTTTGAGACTCTGTCTCTGGGTTACTATCGTTGTCAACGCCACCCCCTTGTCCATTAGGAATGATTCTGTCCATGCTCCATGTTTGGCCATTGTCGAGATGGACTACATTCTTTCCAACACTAGATATTTTGCACGGATCTGAAAATCTTGACGCTTCTTTCCTGCGTGCTTTAGGTAAATCCACACGGACCCAATCACCCTCTTTGAACATTTGTTTTTTTACATGTTTGGTCTGGTCGTATCTGACTTTGTATTTAGCTTGGTGTTCTTCCACTTTTCTTGAGATCTCATCTCTGTTTACTACACCAGTGTCCTTTCTTGACCCTACAGGTGGAGTAAGTTTAGTCTTCGGGATCCTTCCTTTGAGAGAGGTGAACGGGGAAACCCCATTAACACTGTTTGGAGAAGTGCGATAGGCCCATACTGTTTCCACTAACGCTGAATTAGCTGGAGTCCCCATTACTTCTGCCCTCTGCAAACACTCTTTGAACAACTGGTTGATCCTTTCCACTAACCCATTAGCACGGGGACAGTACAATGCAGATTTGAGGTGAGTGATGCCCCGGTGATACAGAAACTCTTTCATATTGTCCGAAGTGAACTGTACTCCATTGTCTGTTATAAGGGTATCAGGTAACCCCTCCTCAAAGAACACACTTTCTAAGAATTGTATGAGGCCTCTCGTGTCGATTTGTTGGACGCATTTGTAGACCAACCACCTTGAGTGATAGTCCACCAGCACCAGGATGAAGCGTTCCTTCAATGTTTTTAAGTTGAGGGGACCAATGATGTCCAAGGCTAACTTTGACCATGGTCGATCAGGCACTTCGACGGGAGAAAGGGGGGGCTTGCGGGTCTGGTGAGTTTTGTCACTCCGGCTACAGTCTACACAATTTCTCACCACTTGTTCCGTCATGGCGTCCATACCTGGCCACCAATATTCCAGTCTGATTTTATTCTTGGTTAGACTTCGCCCTAAGTGTCCCACGTGTGCTAGTCCCACAATCTTCTCTCTCAAGTTCTCCGGTGGAATAACTTTCTCCCCTCTGCAAACCACATCTCCTTGTATATTGAGTTCTACTCTGACATCCCAGAATTTACTTAAACTGGTAGGAATGTCATTCTTGTTTTCAGGCCAACCATTCTTGATGAACTCTTTGATCGAACACATCTCTGCATCAGTTTGCATACTGTCATTCCATTCCTCCTTTTTTAAGCAGGTAAGTTGCAGTATCACATCATCACATTCACACCTAACAGGAGCACTCTCTCCCTCTGATGGAGACCGTGACAAGAAGTCAGCAACCGTGTTTTGATAACCTGGCATGTATTTCACACAAAAATTGTAGCCTTCCAGTCCCAAAATCCATCTAGCAATTCTGGGGGTGGTTTTGTTGGCTCCTTTGGTGGTGAAAGCAAACATCAATGGTTTGTGGTCCGTCTTCACAGTAAAAGGAATACCCCACAGAAAGAAGCGGAAGTGTTTGATCGCCCAGAAACAAGCTAGTGCTTCTTTCTCCACCACCGAGTAGTTGATTTCAGCACCCTTTAGAGCTCGAGATGCAAAGGCCACGATGTGTTTCTTACCCTCCCCCATTTGGGTGAGGCTGGCCCCCAACCCTTTATTGCTTGCATCTGTGCAAAGGATTGTGGTTTTGTTAGGGTCAAACCTACCCAGCGATGGAGCAGTAATTATGCTTTCTTTGACCTGATCAAAGTCCTTCTGACAGGCATCGGACCACACAAACGAAGTCCTGGATTTGAGTAAATTTCGTAAGGGTTCCACTATCGAGGAATAGTTCCTCACAAATTTTGAATAATATTCGGAAAGGCCCAAAAATGATTTAAGGTCTTGAACACCTTTAGGGGCCTCAGTGTCCCTAATCGCCTTAACTAGGTCTATTTTAGGTTTGATACCATCTTGAGAGATGGTGTGCCCTAGGTACTCAACCAATCCCACTCCAATGCGACACTTCTCTTTTTTAAGGGTGAGCCCTGATTTTTCCAAGTTGGTCAAGACCATCCTGAGGGTGGCATTATGCTCGGCTAAGTCCTTCCCGTAGATTAGTATGTCGTCTTGAAAACAGAGAGTTCTGGGAAGGTCTTTCAAGACATGCTGCATTGATCCTCTGGAAGGCAGCCGCCGCGGAAGCCAACCCGAAGGGCATCCTACGGAATTGAAATGCTCCCAGGGGTGTCACAAAGGAGGTGAGATGCCGTGAGTTGGGATGAAGATCCACCTGGTGATAGGCAGAGGATAAGTCAAGAACGCTGAAGCAACTCACACCATTAATGAGGGTAAGCACCTCATGAATACGTGGGAGGGGGTGTCTGTCTACCCATATGTTCTGGTTAAGGTCCCTGAGGTCTACACACAGCCTGATGTCCTTACTGGTAGCCTTGGTGGTAAGAACAATGGGGGCCAACCATTGTGAACACTCTATGGGTTCAATCACCCCCAAAGACAGCAATCTGTCTAACTCATTTTGAAGGGGAACTTGCATTAAATGTGGTATGGGTCTGGCTTTGTGTGCTACCGGCTTGGCATTGGATTTCAATTTGATGGAATGCTGATAATTCTTAAGTAAGCCTAGGTCCTCCGAAAACACTTTGGGGAAATTGTTGCAAACATCCATCCCTCCCACCGAGGGATCCACTAAAAGGACCTGATCGGGACTGTTGGGGTCTAACTTAATCCCGAGTTCCCTCTGGTGTTTCCATCCTAACAAGTTAGACCCCTTCTGGGTAATGTATATCTTGCCCACCGTGTTCCTCCCTTTGAACCCTATTTCCTTAGTGGTCATGCCTAGTAGGGGTATGGGGTCCCCATTGTAGCCTCCTGGTTGAATGTCAGGAGGCTTTACCGTTTCTTCCCATGAGGGAAATAGTTGAGAGAATACCGTGGCATCAACAAGGGTGTAAGGGGAACATGAATCAGCAAAGACAGTAAGGGTTTTGTTGTCTAGGGTAATGTTGCAAGAGGGGAATTTGTCAGTATTGTCTTTGTCTTTAAGTTGAAAAATTAACTTGGGATCAGGAAATAATTGGGGCTCGATCTCCAACACCGCTTTAGAGCGCTGATCGTGACAAACCCTGGACAAATGTCCTTTTTTTCCACATTTGTGGCAGACAACAGAACGTGCTTGGCATATTGGGTTATTGGCTAAGTGTGTTGGGCTCCCACACCTATAAAATTTGAGTTTATTTCCCTGAAGAGGGGTGTTAGCTATCTTACTTTTGTGATCTTTGCTTATGGCATTGACCTCCATGGTTTTGCCCCCTTCACCTTTCATTTCAACCATACAATCTGCCGTGTGCTCAATCCCTACCGCTATATCAATGGCTTCCTTGAGGTTGGGATTGGCCACGAGAAGTCTCTCCTGAATCTTATGATTGTTGGTGCACCTGACCAACTGGTCTCTAATCAGGGAATCCTGAAGGGACTCAAACTCACATGTGTTCGCTAGACCCTTTAAGGCTGCAATAAATGGTTTAACCTTCTCATTTTTTCCCTGTGTTCTTGAGAAGAATTTATGTCTCTCCAACACTACGTTTATCTTCTTACTGAAGTGTTTTTGTAATTTACTTACTGCCACCAAAATACACATTTTCATCATCATCACTATCACTTCCCCCTTCTGCATTAATCGAAATATCATCATAGACCTTGCGTCCCTCAACGCCCAAATTGTGTAACAAGGTGTGTAACTTGCGTAAATGCGAAAACTTCTCCCCCCCAATAGCAATAAGATAGGACTCCAGTAACCCAAACCATTGTTTCCAAGGCAGAATAGGTTCTCCCGCCTCGTTAAGGAACGGTGGGGGCTGCGACATATTAGCAGCTGCCATGACACAATACTGGCATGAAGGTGGAGAACACAACACACTAAGACCCTTTAAAACTATGGAATGTGTGGAGAGGAGCAAAAACCAATAAACTTCACAAATGTTTTACACCCCTGCCCCTGCAAAACCCCATGCACATTTCAATAAAGGATAGAGCAGTACAGATCATAAGCAACGGTGCAGGCTTGTACAATCATCAAAAATACAAAAGAATATCATCACATAATCTACAGTACTCTGGCGAAAAATCACCACACCAGGAAAATCATTCGAGCATGTACCCTCCAAGTTAAGTAACTAGAAGCTGAGCTTGTCAGCGTGAGCATACAACCACGACAAAAATAAAGAAAACTGTGCCCATCAGTGACTAGACTACGTGCAGCTGTGCCTATCAGCGTGAAATGACAGGCAGAAACTCCCAAAAGCTGTGCCCATCAGCGAGAAGGAAAGAATAACCTCGAGGTTGGATTCCTCCGCACCTACGTGGATAAGTGAAGCTAAACGCTGTATTTGGAAAATTCTCCCCACAACAGGACTGTGTGGAAGAGTCACGCTGCCACCTAGTGGATAGGCTCTGAAGCGCACCCCCTACTCGCCTCAGCTGATGGAAAATGACGATCAGCTGTTAGCGCGCGGAAGGGAATGCACGGCTCCAGTCACAAATCTTGTCAGAATGGCTGCGCCAGGGGGAATCACCACAGAACTGCCAACCTAAGCCCCCGCAGTGAGTAAGACCGCAGCGCCGACGGAAAGGAATGCCCGGTTCCAGTTCCAAATCGTGTCAGAGTAGTTGCGCCAGCAGGGTCTCACAGAACTGCCCTCAAAGCGGATACAGCGATGAAGACCGCAACGCTGACGTGACCTGGCCAAAGTCCTCAGCGAACACAGCGGCACTGAGGAGAAAGCCTCACTAAAGGCAGGCACCGTCACACCTCCAGGCAAAGACAAGAGCGGCAGCGCTGAGGGGCCAAAGGCAGCGAAGGTTACCCAGTGCGGCACAATGGCATAGAAAGCGGCAGGAGCGCTTCACTCAGAGGCAAGCAGCAATAGAAAAATCTTTCTTTAGAAGTCGGAACGAAGGAGGAACAGCGCTTCCCATGCAGAGTTGGAAGGGAGGCACAAGGCACCAGAGAACGTGCCCTTCTTTTGAGGGGCTGCGGCGACAGGCTGCAGCCTAGGCAGCAAGTGATCAGTCAGGGTCACATCTGATCTATTGGGAGAATTACCTTCTTTACAGCGAGCCTAAGGTTGCTGAGCCTGGGTCAGCCCGTGTGCTGGTGGCGTCCCAGCGCTTCAGAGCCTTCCTACTGGTGTTGGCTCATGATGTGCCATTAGCCGGACATCTGGGGCAGACCAAGACCTTCGAGAGGCTGGTCACCTACTTTTATTGGTCCCAGATGTGCAGGAGCTCAGATGCTCACTGCAGGACATGTGAAACTTGCCAGGCAAGTGGGAAGAGTGGGGGGAAGATCAAGGCCCCACTCTAGCCCTTTCCAGTTGTCAGTACCCCATTCGAGCGAGTGGGCATTGACATTGTGGGGCCTCTGGACCCCAATACAGCCATGGGCAACAGGTTCATCCTGGTCTTGGTGGACCATGCCACCCGGTACCCTGAAGCCATCCCACTCAGGACAGTGACAGCCCCCGTGGTGAGACGTGCACTGATGGGGATTTTCTCCCGTGTGGGATTCCCCAGAGAGGTGGTGGAGCGCAAGTGTCCGGTTACCTACATGATGGACTTGCGGTCTCCCAGGAACCCCGTACGGGTCCTGCATGTTAACCGCCTGAAGCCCCACTTTGAGAGGTCTGAAGTGGGCATGCTTCTGGCCACAGATTCTGGAAGACCCTTCCTGACCTCCTGCGTGAAGAGAAGCACGATGGGTCAGTGGAGGGTGTGGTCCTCTCCACCACACTGACCCCTGAGCAGCAGAGCGATTGTCGCCAACTGTTGGGGCAATTCAGTGACCTGTTCTCCCTGGTGCCTAGTGTCACTGATTGGTGCGACCATGACGTAGACACTGGAGACAGTCCTCCTGTCAAGCACAAGGCTTACCGAGTGACTGACCGGGTCAGGGCATGCATTAAGGAGGAGGTCTCGGTCTCCAAAATGTTTGCTTTAGGGGTGATTGAGTCCTCTAGCAGCCCTTGGTCCAGCCCCGTGGTCCTGGTACCAAAAGCTGCAGTGCCTGGTGCCACCCCAGAACTTTGGTTCTGCGTGGACTACCGAGGTCTCAATTCAGTCACGAAGACTGACGCACACCCCATCCCCAGAGCTAATGAGCTCATAGATCGGCTAGGGGCTGCACGGTACCTCAGCACGTTTGATTTGACGTCTGGGTATTGGCAGATCGCCTTGACTGATGGGGCAAAGGAGAGGTCAGCATTTTCCACCCCAGATGGGCACTACCAGTTCTGGGTGATACCCTTTGGGATGAAGAATGCCCCTGCCACCTTTCAGAGGTTGGTCAACAGGGTGTTGGTTAGGCTGGAAGATTTCAGTGCCACCTACCTGGATGACATTGCAGTGTTTAGTTCCTCATGGGAGGACCACCTGCGCCACCTCTGGGAAGTGTTGATGGCCCTGCGAAAGACAGGCCTCACAATCAAGGCAAGTAAGTGCCAGATTGGGCAGGGTTCTGTGGTGTACTTGGGACACCAGGTGGGGAGCGGCCAGTTGGCGCCCCTACAGCCCAAGATTGAAACCATCCTGGTTTGGGAGCCCCCAAAGACCCAGACACAGGTGAGAGCCTTCTTAGGACTCACGGGTTATTACAGGAGGTTTGTCAAGGGGTATGGCACCATTGTTGCACCCTTGACTGAGCAGACTTCTAGGAAGCAGCCAAAGATTGCGAACTGGACTGACACCTGTCAGGAAGCTTTTGACGCCCTGAAGACTGCCATGTGCACAGCACCTGTCCTTCAGGCACCCAACTTTTCTAAAGAATTTGTTGTCCAGACAGATGCCTCAGAGCATGGTGTGGGGGCCGTTCTGTCACAGCTCAATGGGGAGGGCCTAGACCAACCTGTAGCCTTCATTAGTAGGAGATTACTTCCACTGGAACAGAGGTGGAGTGCAATTGAGCGTGAGGCATTTGCTGTGGTCTGGGCACTGAAGAAGCTGAGACCATACCCGTTTGGGACTCACTTCCGGTTTCAGACAGACCACAGGCCCCTCAGATGGTTGATGCAGATGAGGGGTGAAAATCCAAAGCTGTTGAGGTGGTCTATTTCCCTACAGAGTATGGACTTTACTGTTGAACACCGCCCTGGTGCAGAACACGCCAATGCTGATGGTCTGTCCAGATTTTTCCGCCTTAGTGATGAGAACTCCCAAGTGGGTGGGTAGTTCTCCCCACATTTCAGCTGGAGGGGACACGTGTTAGACCTGGCACCATTGGCGTGGGTCTCCCTTCCCTTTTTCGCTTTTGTCTCCTCTGTGTTTGCCGGTGTTAGATGCTGTGGGCGCTCTGCCACTGCCATTCAGTGCCACAGCGCAAATGCTCCCTATTGTAAATTGACTGTATGAATTGGTATCATCCTAATTGACCCAAGGAACATGATAGGAAAGTCAAATTTAGTGTGCCTGAGCTCCAAATATTAAAGTGCATCTTTTAGTGACGATTATTTCTATATTCTGTGTTTAAAACTACAACTTTTGGGAAGTAGGTATTTTCTTGCCTAAGCCTTCCCATGTGCTCTGCGTTTATGTGTATTGGCTGTCTGGTTTTGGAGGGTCAGGGCATGCTGAGACTGACCTGGATTAGATAGAGAGATCTGCAATTGGAGTATGGGGAGGGGTGACCCTTTGTTCTGAGCCGGGCTGTGCCTGGCAAGGTGAATGATGGCTCCACCTCCCACTGTGCGTCTGATGGCAGACCCCCTCTCCCTGAAAGGCAGGATGTAGCCTTGTAAATAAAGTGCTGCAGGATGACACCAAACTGTTCTGGCTGGGTTCAGTGATTGGGGACTTTTTGAGAACAAAGACTTTGAAAGTCATTGCATCGCTATTTTGGGCCGCCGCAGCTGAGGAGCTGTTGCCGCTGAGAGCCCGCATTTGCCTGTGTTACCAACATCATTGTGATCGCTATTGTGGGCCACCGCAGCTGAGGAGCTGTTGCCGCTGACAGACCGCATTTGCCTGTGTTACCAAAGTCATCGTGATCGCTATTGTGGGCCGCGGCAGCTTTGGAGCTGTTGCCGCTGAGAGCCCGCCTTGGCCGTCCTACGAGAATCATCGCTATCGCTATTGTGGGCCGCTGCAGCTGAGGAGCTGTGCCGCTGAGTGCCCGCATTTGCCGTCCTACGAGAATCATCGCTATCGCTATTGTGGGCCGCTGCAGCTGAGGAGCTGTGCCGCTGAGTGCCCGCACTAGTCACCACTATGAGGATCTTGTTATCACCTGCAGGTGCCGCTGGGTGCCCGCCTTTAAGCCCCGCCCCAGGATTATCATGAGTGCACGCCGCGGACCGCTACAGCGGGAAGTCTGCCTGTCATCACCGCAGCTTTCTTGTGAGGCTGCGTGCCGTGCCCCTTTAAATCTCAGGTACATTGTGCATCACCGGGTCGCGTGGACCCCAGCCTTGAACTAAGTTCATTCCACACGCTTTTTGAGTGACTCTATTGCTTTTGAAGTGAATCTGTAATTATGTGCATTGTGGTTTCTTGATAGCTTTTGAGACTTGTGTTAAGCCTATATAAAGATACTTATTTTTCTATAGCTACTTGTGTGGTGTCCCTTTGTAGTGTCTTCACTGCGTTATTGTGTCTGGTCGTAAATGCTTCACACACTGCCTCTGAGATAGGCCTGTCTGCTCGTGCTACGTTACCACAGGGTTGAGCAGGGGATATCAAAGGGTGCAGCCCCCTTACTCTGACTTAGGAAGAAGGATCCCTATTTGGACATCGGCACCAGCCGCTGTCAACTAGAGATCCCCATTTCTAACAAGGATCGAAACTTCCTCCGTAAGAAATCTGCTTTTGTCATCTAGCTCCTCGTAATGGCTGTTAGTAACGAAGCTGCAGAACATCAAACAATCTGGCAGTAGTCATGCCGAACTTGATGTGCTCCAGGACATCGTAAACATGGTGGCAACAGACTGCCTAGCTATTAAAAGGCTTTTCAATGATCCTGTGTTTGAGGTCTGGTGTGAAGGACGCACTCCTTAGCCAGCCAAGTCGATGAACGTCAGTAAATCCTGCTGCATTTCTGAAGCCCATATTGCGATATCCATTGCTGAGGTGAAGACCAATGCCGCAGCATTTTTTCCTTGATGGAGGGTGTCCTTTGCTACCTCACATTCGAATCCTATCCAGGTAGGAAGCCAAAGCTGACAAAATATGTTGATGATAACAAGCAAGAATGACATGAGAATATGTGGTAGAAGAAAACTGCAGACACGCTGGTAAGTTTGAAGGTCCTTTGTTAGAAGCGCAGAGAGAGACAAGACCGGACTCTTCCAAGCAGGAGTCAAGAGAATAACTGCTTTGGAACAGAACGCTAAGTCAAGGGTAAACATAGAATGGGAATGTGAGTACATTCTCGTGGAGACATTACATTCTGTGGGTCCTTTATTAGAAGCGCGCAGAGAGACAAGAGTGGACTCTTCCAAGCAGGAGTCAAGAGAGTAACTGCTTTGGAACAGAACGCTAAGTCAAGGGAAAACATAGAATGGGAATGTGGGTACATTCTCATGGAGAGATTACATTGTGTGAAAGACTAGAACAGTAACATGTACTACACATCTCCCTTTCCAAAGGCAAAGCAACAAAGGCAGGGTTAAAACAATGAAGGGAGAAAGGAAGACAAAGCAACAAAAAAAACCTAATAAATAAAGTCCTTGAGATACACTGGTGGTCTGCGGCACCTGAGAGAGCGAGAGGTACAACGGCCATCAGGACCTGAGGCTGAAGGGTCCACAGAGGGACTCACAGGGACGAGGGTGTCACCCCCACCAAGAGGCACACACGGCAACCCAGCAGGAGAGACGTCCTCGGGATTCTGGGCTAAAACATAGCCGTTGCTGCTTAACGAACTGGCATGCTTACTCTGTCTAAGGTGCACAACACCCTTGTGATATAGGGCGACCCGTCAGAAATTCCAAACCTCTCCATTGTTTAAGATGACGCAATGGTCAAGACCTTTTTTGACAGTGAAGGGTCCTTTAAATTTCGAAAGGCCTCTCCCAACTCTGCCACTTTTGATCTTGACCTGGTCACCTACCTTGAAGAGGCAAGGAACTGTTTTTGTGGTGTGGGCCACCCCCTTGTAAAGTGACTAGCTGTTTCATCCGACTTATAAGCTTGGGGCCCTGCCCCTCATCAACCCTCATCAACTTGAAAGGGGAACTCTCGCCGTCGACAAGGGGAGTGGTCCGGTAGGCCCAGAGCATCTCATTCACCATCTTGTGCACTACTGAACCATTGGCGGAAGCCATTTGAATGATCCCTTTAACCACCTTATTGGCCCTCTCACACAGACCGTTGCCTTGGGGATTGTAGAGAGAGGTACGGTGATGAGAGACTCCATAACCCCTCAAGAAGGTCTGCATCTCCTTTGACACTGAGTGCTATTGTCCGTAATGAGGACGGAGGGAATACCCTCATCTCTGAACAACCTGCCCAAAAACTTAATGGTAGTCTCAGTAGTGATGTCATTAGTGAACTCGACCACTAGCCACTTGGAGAAAACATCTACCACTACAATGGCAAATCTGTCTTTCTCGTGCAGTTCCCCCATGGCATTGGCATCCACTGTTAGAATAGATTTACAGTTGACATCGGAGGGAGCCAGGACATAGGCGTCACAAATTTCTCTTTTGATGTGATTGAAACACTCTTGATGTTGAGCATTCCAAACGAAACTCACCCCCTTCTTGAGCAAAGAACGCAAACAAGCAGTTTTGTCAGAAACGTTCTTAACAAATTTAGAATAGTATTCTATAAGACCCATAAAAGAACGTATGGTCTTTGTCAGTAGGGGGTGGAGCCTGATCAATAGCACTGCACAAGTTTCTCAAAGGCTTGACCCCCGAAGCACTGATGGTGTACCCTGGTAATCGTTCTGGTTCAAAATAAATTTACATTTATCTTTACGGAGGGTAAGCCCTGCTTCAGATAATCTGTCTAAAACGGTTCTGAGGGTAGTGTTATGTTCTTCTACGGACTGGACATATACCAGGATATCGTCCTGGAAGTAGATGGTGTTCCCCACTCCTTTAAAGATGTTGGTGACTATGCATTGAAAAACGCTGGCGGCTGAGTTTAGGCCAAAAGGCAAGCGTGTGAACTGGTATGTGCCCTCTGGGGTGATAAAAGCAGTGAGGTGCTTGGAATCGTTGTGTAAGTTTATTTGATGATACGCATTTCTGAGGTCGAGTTTAGAAAGGACCCTGGCGCCCTCGAGAGTAGTGACTAACTCCGTGATGCTGGGGAGGGGAAATGTGACGGCTACCACGCACTGGTTTAGGGATCTCAAATCGACACAGAATCTCAATTTACCATCAGCCTTTTTTAGTAATAACAACGGGAGAAATCCATGGGGAGGCTTCCACAGGCTCAATGACACCCGCCGTGAGCATTTCTTTAATGAGGCCTTGCACTTCCTCCTTTACAACTATGGGCACTCGCCTAACTTAATGTTGGACAGGAGTCCTTCTTGATGAGTATGCGATGAGCATATCCTTTGAGTTGGGCAAGCTGTTCCCTAAAGACTTTATCAGCTTCACTGAGAATACTGTTTAGACCCTCATCTTCAATGACCATGACTTGCATGGGCGCCCTTGGGTTGACAATGATGCGCAAGTCATATAGATGTACCCACCCAAGTGTAGCTGGGCCGTGTTCTGTCACGTAAACTTTGCCCTGGATGTCCCTGTGGGAGAAAGTGATGTGTGTCTATTGACTCCTTGATAGCCACCCACAGAAATGTCTTTTGGGAGGAGTTGTTTTGTACCCCACTTGTGATAAAGACATTTTGGGAATAATCGTGAATTTGGATCCAGTATCAACCATCAGACATACTTCACGTCCATCGATTGAAAACATAGCCTTAGGACTGTTTTTCCTTTTATCATCCTCCTATGAGACCTCGTCATACTCAATGACTAGAATCTTATCACCATCAATGTCATCATCTTTTACAGTGTTCTGTACGCTGGCTACACTTGAGCGAAATTTGCTTCTACATATGCGGGCGTAATGCCCCATTCAACCACATTTCAGACACTCTTGTTTGGAAGCAAAACACAATTTAGAGTCTGAGTTATGTGCTGTACTTCCACACTCATTGCACATGTTGACATTGGTAGACTTGGGATTGAAGGGTTTCTTCTTAAACTTTCCCCTATTTTTTACAGCGGCAATGACGCTTGGGTCATCATCGCACCGATCAACGTCTTGTGACTCCTGGGTGGAAATTTCATTCACATCATGGTTGAGAGTTCTCCTTTCAAGTTCTTTCATGTAACCTTCCGAATGCTCCACGACTTTAGCTAGATCTATAGCTGTCTTAAGATTGGGATTCCTTGCTACCCAAAGTCGCCCCTGGATTTTTTTATTGTTGCACTGGACGATAAGCTGGTCTCTAATCAATTCATCTGTCATTGCTCTAAATTTGCACTTGATTGACGTTTCCCTGAGCCTGGAAATAAATTAATCAATTGACTCTCCTGTCTTTTGATGCTGAGTGTAGCGTTTGTACCTGTTCATAACTAGGTTCTCTTTTTTTAGCATATCTCACGTCCAGTCTGCAGATGGCCTCTTTATGATCATCAGGCAAGGCTTGTCCGTTAGCTTGGAGTGCTTAGGGAAGATAGCAGAAGATTCACTGTCCCTCCGTGCTCAGGAGTGCTTTCTTTCTCTTCACAGAAAAGTCATGTCCATCTAGAGCATCCAAGTAATTTCCAAACATAAGGATCCAAGCCTCCCACGGAATACTTGGTGGGCTGGAGTGCACCAAGGAATTAGGTGGTGGAACTACCGATATATGTGCAGAAGCCATGATGTGACAGGTAATGACAGTAACTGTGACTGTTAAAAAGTGCAGAGAAGTGCGTGAAAATAAGGAGGGCCAGGAGCAACAATATATACACGCAGTGTAAATCTTTTGGCAATGCCAAGACTAGAGTAACACAATATACAATGACGTGTATATCAGCAAGAATGGTACATTATTTGAGATGGAACCAAGAAGGCAGGTGAGCAGCGAACTTGTGTGCAGCTTTGGAAAGGTTCATGCAGAGGTGGCAGTTACTGGGGTAAATGCGATATACAAGAGGCGTGTATAGCGCCCTGAGGAACAGTCAACAGGATCTTGGGGCAGAGCGATATACACCATGCGAGTATATCGACGCGGAAAAGGAGTGAAAATATTTCAAATACCTTTGGAGTGGAGGTTGGAGTAGAGTGGCATACAGTGGGCATGCATATCGCCGAGAAGTTTCTTCGTAGAAAGTGTCAGGCAGCCTCCGAACTGCAACATGTGTCGCGTTGGGTTACTGTGGTAACCGAAGAGAGTGCCAAGGAAAATAGCCACCGACATGCTCACGCTGACGTCCTGCATCACCACGTTGCGTGCTGATGTTTCACGTTGCAGGGGCAATGTGAAGTGCGTCAGGGCAGCGATGGGTAACCATGGAAGTTGCTAGGAAACCGTTCCTAGGATGAGTATCGGTGTTGTTGGGCAGAGTGCATCACTGGCAATGGCTGGTGCAACCCGTCATAGGGAGGCCAATACGTCACAGGAAACGTTGGATGGTGTACCTCCTCCAAAATTGGCCTGGAAATACAGGAAACAAGCTACGAAGGGCTGTGGCTACTGTCCGCTCTTGTCGTGGGCTCTGAGTTGAGCGTTCTGCGGTCTGGACAACGCTGTAGTGCAGAAGGTTAGGACCAAAGGAAAATGGATGAACTTTGGCTGGTCTGCACACGGGGTCCACTAGAAATCGTCGCCAAATTGTGGTAAAAGAAAGCTGCAGACACGCTGGGTAAGGTTGAAGGTCCTTTATTAGAAGCGCAGAGAGAGACAAGAGCGGACTCTTCCAAGCAGGAGTCAAGAGAGTAACTACTTTGGAACAGAACGCTAAGTCAAGGGCAAACATGGAATGGGAATGTGGGTACATTCTCGTGGAGAAATTACATTCTGTGAAAGACTAGAACAGTAACATGTACTACAGAATAGCTACTGTGAGAAGTTGGCCTGGTATATGCTGTCCACTAATTAAAGTGGGCACCTTGCACCAGTCCAAGCGACCCTTATTGACGATTAGGTTAAAGACAACCTTTATTGAAAGCTATCCTAGTGGTAGCTATGGAGAGCAGCCTTCAGGCTAAGTCTCGAAGGAATGTAAAGCAGCTTGTTTTACCAGTTTATAACCTCCTGAATGACCAAATGAAAGGAGAACCACACAAGGAATATATAAAATATATGTATTTTTTACTAAACAATCTCTGCTAACCTCTTTATGAGATTAGAGAACAAAGCACACAATATTAAATCACTAGAACAACAGTAAATCGCACAATACACAGTGGGTTCCGGGGGAGACTAAACCATATACTAAGAAAGTTTTATAACAACCCCAACTTGACTAGACACAGTGCCTAGAGCACGTACAATCGCTAGGACCCCAAGGAACCACCCAAGGTAGTGACACAGGGGACCCACGGAGGACGGGTGCAGGGTGTGAACATAGTAGGCGCGAGCTCCGTACAACTCTATGGGAAAGACGAGTTTGGAATTTTAAAGATTAAGGACACTTCAGAGAGGACTTTAAGGAAACCCAATTAAACATAGAAGGCTCTAAGGCTAGCACCCTTGAGAGTACCGAGGTACCCGTGTTACCTATCCCACAGGAGCCGGGTGCATAGGGGTCAAGTGATGTCGGAACCTTCGTCGTTTTCAATGGTGTGATGCGAAAAAGTGCTGCTGCCGGGAAGATGAAAAGTGTCCGGTGTGATCCAAGCCTGGATCGAAGATGAGAAGAACCTGAAAGCAGAGGGGACAGAGTCTGGGTCACTTCACAGTGACCAGGGGCACGATAGACGAATGCCCACCGATGTCGGGTGTTTCAGGTGAGAAGAGGTGAAGCTTGACTCTGCAGCCAGGGGGACCAGGAGACGTTGACGACGACCAAAGTCCGGAGGTGAGCTGTCCCACGAAGGATGTCAAGTGCTGGGGGGTCAGTGTCTGGATTGAACACCAACAAGCCTTGGCAACTGCAACCCAAAAGGGCAGAGGAAAGATGCTTCGGTGAGGACCAGCAAGGTCCTGGGAACTCTCCAAGCTATGGAGAGTCAGGGCACGTCTGGAGCAACAAGGGAAGCCCACGGAAAGTCAAAATTACCTTCACAGGGACCCACAGGTCGACGGACCAGGGATTGCGAAGGGACCTCAAGCTGAATCTCTAAATACCAGCCCACGGAACACTCGTGGAGTGTAGGCCGGAAATCTTCGGTGGAAATACTGCTCGGGTCAGGACTAAAAGTAGCCCAAAGCACAGCCTCAGGGGTCGCCCAAAAGCATATGCTGCTGCAAATGTATGCGGTGCACAGGGGTTCAGGTTGCACAGTGCCCACGAGGAATACGGGCCTCAGAATTGCTGAGTGCACAGATCAACCTCAGAGACCTCGGGAACCCACCTCCTGTGTTGCAGAAATCTTTGGAGTCCTCAGGAGCTCGGGAGCTGCAAACCGGTCAGATGCCTTTTAGGTGTCTGCCTTGCAGGGGAGTAACTCCTTTACTCCAAGGGAGATTTTTCAGTCTTCCAGCGTCGTGCAGATCGTTAAAGTACTTGGTTTCTATAGCAGAGTTTAGTCCAGGTAAAATCTAAAATCCTGTAGTTAGGGGTTCCTACTTTTTACCCAAGGAAGGGGTGGGACAAACTCTGGGGACCCACCTATGGGAGAGTCAGGACAGAGGGGTGGCTACACCCATGTCGTTTGTCCAGTTTCGCGCCAGAGCAGGAGCAAATGGCTCCTGCAACCGGTTTGAGCTGGACTACAAATGTGCCCCCAGTGCAGACATCAAGGCACTCTGAGTGCAACCACCCATCCCCAATACACTAAAGCCGGTCTGGGAGGTGGTCACACCTCCCTGTGACAGGAAGACTATTGTCAAGCCTTCCCCTGCTCGAGCTTGGCTCAGCAGCAGGAGGGCAGACTCGGGTCTGTGGCTGGCAGCATCCATTTTGTGATGCCCAGGTCGAGAAAGCTGGTACCGGGAAGCCCTGTATGCCACAATTGCCCCTCTAGGAGGGTGGAATCATACCTCTCCCGCCAGTTACTGGTGGGGAGGTATGATTCCAAGGTGTTTTACACCAAACACGACATGTTTCTATGCAGCCGTTTTAAAGTTAGCATTTACCGCGAGGTTATAATGCACTTAAGTATATATGGTTGGCTGCAGCACAAACAACCCCGGAAAATAAGTTCCGAAGGTTGCAGAGGGGCTCTGCTCATGCAGGTGCACCCTCTCACATAAAACCCAGCATCCTGCCTTCAGGATTGATAATGTCTGCCATAGGGGTGACTGATAGGTTTATATGTGCAGTGATATAGACTAGATATAGTGAACCTATATCTAAGTAAGGGGTGCATGCACCACCTTACACAGGCTGCGGTAGCAGACCTGTGGTGTCATTTTGAATGGTCTCTTAGGGGTGGCACAATACATGTTGCAGTCCCTGGGAGGCCTCTGGGGTACCTAGGCCCTAGGTACATAGTATACAATATACTAGAGACTTATAAGGGTACCCCAGAATCCAATCTGGAGTGTACCTAAAGTACACACACAACTAATTTAGGGAGAAAGCAGATAAACTGTGGCCCTGATTAGCAGGATCCCAGTCAGACTAGTCAAAGACCAGCAAAACACCAGGAAAAAAGTGGGGGTAACCATGCAGTCAGATTCCGCCTTCCTACAGCTACTCTGATGGATGTGGCAGTCATTGAAGACCATCTTTTTCAAAGTTGTGAAGGGCAGGCAGGGTTTTGTGATCTGTACTGCTCTACTTGCATTAATACGGAGTTTGCTTTGGTATAGTCAATAAGACAGGTGGGTTTGTTGTCCGGTGCTTTATATTTCCTGTTGACCACTAGCCACACCAGTATCTGGAACCTTAACTTTTTCCTCTATTGCCTTGTCAACCTAGGTCGCTTCAGCTTCTTCTTGGCGGGATGAGTTGGTGGTGAGGAAGAATACTGTGGCATCAGCTCCCTGGAGCGGTGGCAATTGTAGCTGAGAATATGGCAGAGGTGGTTTAGGGTGTTACACTGGCTCAGACTAGTTTGAAAATCTTACAGAGATATGCATCACCTGCTGGACATCTGCTGGACATCTATAATCAGGTTGGCAGGGACCTTGGGAGTTGTTTTTTAACCAATTTTTATTGTTTTTCAGCTTCAACAGCAACATTTATTGTAAACATGACTAGGTGCCAGGTCCATTTCTATAGACTTAAGTGATTTTCATGTTCACTATGCAAGCATAATATATCAACAATGTTACATTCATGGAGCATATATAATTGACAAGAGTTAACAATGCTCAAAAAATGTGCACAAGAACTCCAGCCACATACTCCTTCATTGCAACTCCCTACCTCAGACACCAGCAGTTCAGTACTACTCCTAGGTCTTAGCCTTTCATAACAAGCCATGAAACGCGCTCCATTTTCCCCATATTTTCATAATGTTCTGTAAGTATCTATTATACCCACAAGTCTCCCTTTCAGCCGCTAAACACTAGTTCATATTGGTAAACCTGTCTTGAAATGCAGGAGACAGTCTACTTCCCCACGGTCTGGCGATATCAAGCCTAGCCACCACCAGTTCTTTATCACAAAGACGTTTGTTATATTTCAATTTCAATTGGGGTGTGTCATGCGGACAACCTGCTTTTATAGCCACCTCTTTGGGAGCCCATTGAGCTCATCCCAACCCAAATGATCAAAAGTTTCCAGGTCCCGCGTTTAACATTTCTAAGGTATTAGGAGAGTTATTAATCAGTGTTTTGCATAAACGAGATATCTCCTCCCACCACAAATGGTCCATCAGTACCCTACATTCTCAGGGGGTGAGGGCAGGGGGAATATTCTTTTATGTTTTGTCTCAGTTTTGTAACATCACATAACACGCTTCAGCTGTGTATATGTAAAGTGTACTCAACTTTTAAAAACATTACCATCCCTTGGAGGGGGTCGTCTTGTTCGAATACCTTTCCATTCAGTCGTAGATGTACCAGTTCGCATTGCTTATTCCCCCCTTTGCGTGGGTCCTGGCTATCTGTTGAAGGGACTGCCCTATATATCATTGTGGAATATCCCCAAGTCCTCAAAGCATGATGATCAATTTACAGGACCGGTTCGTCCTAGGGGAAAATACTTAATGAGGATGACACAAGGGACACCCAGAACTACTTATGCAAATCTGGGAGAGATATAGAACTGAGTATCACATTTTCAGGTTTTCCCATCCAGGTCTGTGCATAGAGTGTTCGGTCTATTTTCAGAAAGAAATCCACGGAGTTCAAATGGAGATATTTTATAGTATCACAGCAAATAAATGATGGACGGAATGCTGACATTGCAAACATTCTCCCCCAGTCAAAAGATCTGGCTTAAATCCATCCACCCCAGTTTGGACCCAGACATATGCAAATCAGTCTTGACTCTGTGCCCCATGGGAACAGTCCAGACCGAACTGCCAGGCCAGGTCCTCCATGGACCGAAAACAAGCATCCTGGGACCAGTTTCAGGGTATGTCACCCTTCTTCAGCCAGGCTAGCTTGAATCCAGTGGTGCAGTGAGCAAGGGACCCAAGTCTGGGCATACCCATCCCACTTAGGGCGAAAAGTGTTACAGCAAACAAATGATGGACGGAATACTGACAATGCAAACATTCTCCCCCACTAAAAAGATCTGGGTTAAATCCATCGTTCTTTTGCCCACTACGCCACCCCAGTTTGGACCCAGCCATATACATACAAATCTGAGAAGTGGCATTTTGTATATTTCCTCTCTGCCGAGCAAGAACAATTAGAGCTTTGGCTAATGTGGCACAGCCTAACTAAACAGTTCACAAATTCCCTTTAGATTGCATTTATAGCATTCTTCCATGCCTCAAGTGACACCTAGTCAAAGCGTCTGCCCTTATCCAGTACGTCAACAGTTCCATCATCAATTCAAATATAATGGGATTAGAGGGCATCTCTGCCAAGTAGCTTGTTCCAGTTCAAATGTTGCACACAGTATTCCATTTACCACAACATGCAGCAGTATAACCCAGGCCATGATCCATACCAAAACCCATCCTACTAATAACCGTGAAAGAAAGCTCCACACCACAGTATCAAATGCCTGTGGCAGCCAGTGACCTCAGTACTGTTGCTTCAACTACAGAGTCTGTATTTTAATGTATTATTAAATCTACTATGACTACACCAGATCATCCTTCCAAGTAAAAAGTGCTTGCTAGACCTCAGTAAACAAGTGTGCCTATGCAAGGATAGAGTCTACTGGCCAGAGTTGTGGCCAATCCCTTGGTCTCAATATTCAATAATCAGATTGACCTGTATGAAGTACAGTTTTCGGGGGACTTTCCTGGTTTATTATCAGTATTATCGTGGCCATGCATAGGCAGTGCAGTAAACAAGGTAATTCCTAGGCCTCCACTTACATTCCTAAGCGATGATTAGCTATTTTACTCAAAAGATAACAAAAGAGGTTTGTCAGTTGTTCATTGTTCCTGAGTTCCCAACCACTTTTTAGCTAGGAAATCGCCATGGTGACCTCATCAACAGCTATGTTCCGGTCAAGCACAAGTCTGTCTGCATGGCTCAAACAACGTGTCAGAACAACGTTGAGAGGGCCACCGGGCAAGAAGGTGTTACTGGGCTCATCCGTGGTGGCTGAGGCCTTTTACCCCTGATGTTACAGGGCCCACCCTACGATGGATCCTGCTCAGCGGGGCCAAGTAACCCCCTTTGCACCTGACCCTCAGTTGGTAAGCGTAGAATGAGCAGTCAAGGCTCCTTTGGGGGGAGGGGGATTGGAGGGGAGCACAGATCCAGATCAGTGAACATGACTCGTAACTCAACGTGCAAGCAGTGCAAACAATAAATCAATGTCCAATCAAATACTTTTATAGTAAAAGAAGTATTTTAACTCTAACTCTATACATGCAAGGGTAAACGACATTCAAAAGCAATAACACAACCCCCCTTGAGGTCGGGGCTCTAGTAGCTGCATTAGGGATCCAGACAACAATGCAGTTGGGCACTCAGGGCAAGGCTGCACATCTGTTACTATGCAGAGGACTTTTCCGTCCCAACAAATGCCTCTCCCAGATCAGATCACACCAAACTAACACTTAACCTGGAGAGGTTGGGTGGTCAGATCGGTAAAACCAGCAGGAAAGTCCATCAGCATTCCCATGACTCGATCCGGCTCTGTGCTCCACAACAAAGACTAACCCTTACAAAGAAATAGACTATCTCAACAACTTGGGATTATCTCCCTTTATAGCCAACAACTATTTCAGAGGCTTATGATCTGTCTGCACCACAAACTTAGTGCCAAAGCGACAGAGGCGGATGTTATGCAAGGCCCACACTATGGCAAAGCTCTCCTTCTCAATAGCCGTCCAGTTCTGCTCCCTGGGTTGTAATCTCCTACTAATAAATGCTAACGGACACTCTCGACTCTTATCATCCAGTTGAGCTAACACTGCTTCAACTACCCTGTCAGGCATCCATCAGAACAATGAAAGGCTGACTGTAGTCAGGCGCTTTCAGTACCAGTGCAGTGCATACTGCCTTCTTCAGTTTCTCAGATGCGTTTTGAAACTCTGCAGTCCATATTACCTTCCTGGGCTGCTTCCCAGAGGTTAAAGCAGTCAATGTGGCAACTATACTCCATAGTTCGCCACAAAGTTTCTGTAATACCGGGTGAGTCCTAAAAAGCCCCTCACTTCAATCTGGGTAGTAGGTATATCTCACTCCATCATAGACTGAATTTTGGCATCCAATGGGCAAATCTTACTGTTCCCCACCTCATGCTCAAGGTAGACCATAGAGGACTGCCCCATCTGACACTTAATTGCCTTGATGGTCAGTTTTGCCTCCTGTTTCCTAGCCAACACCTGGTCCAAGTGCCTCAGGTGGTCTACCCATGAATTGCTGAATACTGCAATGTCATCCAAATAGGCCACACAGAATTTTTCCAACCCGGCAAAGTGCTGAAAAGTGGCAGGAGCATTTTTAATTCCAAAAGGCATCACCCTGAACTGATCAATCCCCTCTGGCATAGAAAATACAGGCTTCTCCTTTGCATTTGGTGCCAATACGATCTCCCAATAACCACTGGTCAGATCAAAGGTGCTCAAGTATTTTGCTGCACCTAACCGATCCACAAATTCATCTACTCTGGGGATTGGATGGGCACCGGTTTTGGTTACTTCATTGTGGGCTCAGTAGCTCACACAGAACTGCAAGTCAATAGACTTTTGCTTTGGCACTAGAACCACAGGACTATACCAAGGACTATGAGATCTCTCAATGACTCCCAGGTCCAACATTTTGGCAACCTCTGCCTTAATGCATCCCTGAACCCAGTCAGACATTCTGTACATCGTGGCCTTTACTGGCAGACTGTCACCTGTCTCTATGTCATGCACACAGACAGGTGTCAACCCTGGAGTCAGCGAGAAGGGGTTGGCAAACCGTCTCAAAACGTCCCTACACTCTCTATGCTGCTCAGGTGTTAACTCGGGGCTAACTGTACCCAATCCACAATGCAATACTTCATGTCACTATGCAGAGAGTCAGGAAGAGGCTCACTGTCTTCCTCCACTTCCTCTGCCACAGCCATGACCTTCACTGTGTAGTCTCTGCGGAGGTAAGGCTTCAGTATGTTCACATGGAACACCCTCTTGGGTACCTTTGTGACACCGGTGTCCAACAAGTAGCTTATCTCGGATACTTTCTGAACTATTTTGCATGGCCCACACCATTTGTCCTCCAAAGCCCTGGGACAAATTGGCTTCAGCACTAACACCTCTTGACCTTATTGCTACCCAGTCAGTGTAGCTTTCTTGTCGTACCATTTTTTATCATCGCTTGGCTAGTCTAAAGGTTTTCCTTTGCCGGACTCCTGTATTGCACATCAACTTCCTGAGGCCAATCTTAGTCTACCACATCCTACTGTGGGGTGTCCGAGGTACCTTCCAACCCTTCTCTCAGTAAGGTAAGTGGACCCCTCACAGGGTGTCCATACAGAAGTTCAAAGGGACTGAACCCTACTCCCTTCTGCGGAACCTCTTGGTAGGCAAACAAGACACATGGCAGGAAAAGACCCAGCTTCCTCCCAAGGTTCTCTGGTAGAGTATCCATAATGCTTTTCAGTGCTTTGTTAAACCGCTGCACCAAACCATTGGTTTGGGGGTGGTATGCAATGGAGAAGTGGTATGTCACACCAGTTTGCTCCCATATCTCTCTCATGTAAGAAGATATGAATTGGTTTCTCGGTTGGAAATTACAGTCCTTGGAAATCCGACCCTACAAAAGAATCCATTGGAGGGCTCTTGCTACCACCTTTGTAACCGTGCTCCTCGGAGGTACAGCTTCGGGATACCTGGTGGCATGATCCACGAATACCAAGATATACTTGTTGCCTAAATGTGAGGGTGGGGGGGGGGGGGGGCGAATGGACCAACTATGTCTATTTCCACTCGCTCAAATGGAACATCTACAGCTGGCAGTGGCACTAATGGTGCCTTAGTCTTCCCTCTTGTCTTATCACTCAGCTGGAAAGATAGACAAGTTCTACAGCTCTGTGTCTCTACGCATCCCTTGCCAGTAGAACAGAGGGTCTAACCTATCCTGGGTTTTTCTAATCCCCAAGGGTCTCCTGCTAAGGGTACTTCATGTGCCAATGACAAAAGGAAGTTCCTGTGCAATAATGGAACCACTACCCTCTTGCTAGTACCTGGTTCAGGATTTAGCGGCTCACTATAAAGTAGACAATATTTCCAGCCAAAACAGTGCTTCCCAACCACCCCTTTGCTGATATGTTCCTGGCCTTCCTTCCGAAGTCCCTCAAGCATAGGGCCCTCTTCTTGTCATCCCAGGAATAGCCCTGCAGCAGCTAACAAAATCTACAACTCTGGAAGTGAACCAGACTTCTACTCATGGTCTGCTTTGGGAGTCTCATCCTCTTCTCCCTTTACAGCAGAAGCGATGACCTCCACTGTCACTGCCTTCCCAGAGTCTGCACTTTCCTGCAAACTACCTTTACCTGGTTGTTGCAAATCAGACATCATCTCAGTCTCACTCTGAGACTGTGATGCAGCCTGTGCTCTCGTCAACACAGCTGACGTTCTCCAAGCCGTAAAGGCTTCTGGTCCTAGCACCAAGCCAGAGGCAATCAAATAAATCATTGTCCAAGAGATATCCAGCTCTTTCCCTTACTCTGACATTGATCATGGCCACCTTGACATTGAGATCAATCTCAACCCTGGCATGCGGATACTCAATGCCCTCTCCACTGGCTACCAATCCTGTATCCTTGGTTCCGGTGAGTATCTCCTCAGGCATAAGGTACTTCCTCTCAATCATAATGCAAAAGGCTAAAATATCCCTCAGGGCAGGTACTTTCCACCCATTAATATTAATTTCCAGCACAAATCCCATTGTATTCAGATGGATATGTTTCAAAGCACCTGGGTCCCTCTCCCAAATGTTCATAGCTACTAGGTTGAGTGCAGCTGGTCCCTTTCAGAGACCATCACCCATGTGTAACATGCTTGCTATCACAGGTGTGGCTGTGTCCAGTTCCTTCTCTTGACAGTCGCTCTTGTAATGTCCCACCTTGTGGCACGTAAAACAAGTCACCACTTTGGATTTAGAAGGGCTTCCTTGCCTTCCCTTTTCATGATGCTCCTTGTTGGACACACCATTACCATTACCATGTTTCCTTGGCCTGCCTTGAGTCCCAGGAGAATTCTTATGGCCTTAGCCTCCAGTTTGGAACCAGTCTGTGGAGAGTACCTCTGGCTTACACCCATGCTGCCCCAGCCCTTTGAGGACCCTGTTAGCTAACCCCTTATCAGATAACACTGCAAGTTTTTTTGGATCCCTCTCTATTAGATAGGAGGTATTGCCTAAGTGGGGTAGAGCACTCCTTCTGCAGTTACTGAATCTCTGCAGGTATTGAGCACAAACCGCCTAATGAGAGCTTCCTTTACTTGTTCATAGACCATCTGGTCTGCCACAGGCATCATCCCAATGACGGCTGTCCCTTCCAATGACATGCGCCCCATTAAGGCACCTGCCTTAGACACCTCATTTAAGGCCTGCGCCTTACACAACATTAAAGCCCACAAACCATTCAAAATATCCCGACCTTCCAGATACGCATACACAAGATGTTTTGGAACCTTAGCCACAACCTGGCATGACCTGGAAGTAAAGTCACTTATCTCAGATGGAGTTGTCATTGCTGCCATCCTAAGCTTCTCTCTCTCAAGGGCTATCCTTTCCCTTTCCACATCTTTCTTTTTCCTTCTATTTCTCCTCTCACACTCTGTTTTTCCTCTCTCTCTCTGGCAGTTTCTTCTCCCTCACTCGCAGTTTCCCCTCCCAGGTCCCCTCCCCTTGTCTCTCCCGTCTCCTCTCTTCTTGTTCCCTGTGAGATAGTCTTAACTTCTCCCTCTCAAACTCTCTGGCCTGCTCATCTTCCTAAGCTTTACAAAGTGCCAACTGCAAGTTCAGGGTCTCTGCTAAACTCAACCCACCCATGGGAATTATTCCAGGAAGCAGCGACAGTGGTACCCTAGCAATTCAAGGTAGTGTACACATCTGAGGTATTCAAGAAACTAAAGGTGGTAAGTGTCTCGGTGAAACCCTGGGAAATGTATTAGGGTGCACATTTAGCATGTGTCTGGGATATATCTAAGCTAAGGGGATCCTAGAGCCTGAATCCACAGCGCTCTCTTATTGGGTTCCTAACATGGTTACCTTCCCAGAGGCAGCTACAGGCTCCTCCCTTTCACCCAGCATCTCAAACTGGTCGCTATTGAAATAAGCAAGGACCTCTTTGTTCCTACTCCAGGAAAAGCCTCCACCTCTATCCCTACATAAATCCTTCATCTGAACTATTGATATGGTGTTGAGGTAAATTCCCAACCAATACGAGGGTAGCGCTTTGGGCGCGCTTCCCGGTCCAACAAGACTGCAATCTGTGAGACAGGCCCATGTCATGGCGCACATGCATGATCCTTGTATTAGGGATCCAGACAACAATACGGTTGGGCATTCAGGGCAGGGGACACGTCTCTTAGCATGCAGAGGACTTTTCTGTCCCAACACAAGGTAAATTCAGGCCCGCTACAAATTTCTTGAGCTCCTCATCCTTGTACAATGCATCAGATCTTAAAAATGATCAGTGAAGATGTTTGCCATAGGTCTATCTCTGAGTGCCACTGCTCCATCAGTGAATGTAACCCTGTGAATCCAATAAATACACGTCTATGTTGTCTAACAAGGTCAAGAGATTACTGGCTTTATTTCTAATCACATAATTCTGTTTACATAAGCACAACATTATGTTAACCTCTATCTCTGTCCCATAGTCCTTCCTTCTTAAACCTCAGGTGCCTCATCACCTCAAGAGTGTGCTGTCTGACATTCTTATTACGGTTTGAGCAGGTCAGTCTCTACATATTGAGCCCACCTTTGTCGAGCTTTTTACAGTCCATCTATTTTTAATAAGGCCATCCTCTTTAGTAATGTTTTATATGCTTCCCAGTGTATTCAAGAGGCAACCGATTCCCCAACATCATAGAATTAATTAATTGTGGTCTAAGTCAGGCACACCAATATTGGAGCCTCTC
The DNA here is from genome assembly GCF_964204655.1 of Triturus cristatus. NCBI lineage: Eukaryota > Metazoa > Chordata > Amphibia > Caudata > Salamandridae > Triturus > Triturus cristatus. Next base: position 961,191,290 of record NC_140582.1, read on the forward strand.
ACCGCTCTCATGCATAAAATGACCATCCTTCCCTTCTGTAACACCTCTAAGATGCAAGTGGCATGACCACTGGCGTAATGCTCTTAGCTAGTATTGAGGTGCTTTTAAACCTTAAAGATATTATATAAACTTGAGAGAGCTGGGTATGTGTGAGTAGTTTTGCTGCAGAGATTCTGCTAGTAAAGCAGAACTGGGCCTTGGGTTGACAGGACATCAGAATGTAGGGCCAGAGTAGGATCTATCGCCCCAAATCCTGGCTAGCACACAGTGCCTCACCTGAACTCCTAACCTTCCTAGAGTAACGGGTGAAATTGGCAACCTAGAACATGACCCTTTAGTCCCCAAGGGAACCTTGGAAACAGATCTTCACCTTTCGTCACTCACTCATGCATGTCGGTAGCAAACATAAGAAACACAAAGAAAGTTTACAATACATTTATTGAGATTATCGTAGTCTATTATGAAGCAAATGTGCTGCGATCACTATGCAAAAGAAACTAAACAAAGTAATTAGCATTACTATCAGGCTGTATAAAATAAACATGGATCCATGCAAATTATCTATCTGTCCAGGCCTACCCTTACTGTGAGGATACAGGGATTTATAATATACTGTGTTGGAAAGCTGCAGCTGTGAGACTGTGTTATGTCTAAAACATTAGGAGCTGTTAGGGACTTGAGCAAAGAAAAAAGTACACCATGTTGTTATGCATTCCAGGCAACCTTGTGCAAAATGTGCAGATTGACGCACGAGAAGAATCAATGAATACGAAAACAACATGTACAGTGTATTCCTAAAATAATGTCACAAAAACAAATGTGTTATGTGTGGCTGCGCAAAGCAGAGGCAGCCTAAAACATCTAATATGCTAAACTAAGGGAGAACCATAGTGGGCCCAGAAGGAAAATCACTATAGTTTGTAAAATGCAGTTGGTTCCCATGAGCCTTCCTCTTGAAGCCAATAATTCCTACTATATCCATGAAATGTCAGTCTATGTGGAGGTGAAAACCCCATTTTAACTGTGGTATATCGATCTAACCTTTCTTTCATAACCATGCTGAAGTCCCCACATGAAACTGCACCATCACCTTACTTATCTTTGTCTCCTGTAGTTTAGCTGTACCCGGCTGATGAGCCCATATCTAAGGCGAAACCGGTCTTAAGTTGCTTGTGTTCCAGTTTAGGGAGGACCTGGCTTGGCAGTTTGGGCTGGACTTTTCCGATTGGAGGAGGGTCAAGACTGATTTGCATATAACTGGGTCCACACTGAGGTGACATGGTGTGCAAAATAACAATAGATTGGGACACGGCCCGAGTATTTACCAGTGGCTGAGATTAATTCAAGCATTCCATCAATCACTGTTTTGTATACTTTAGTGTTGCCCTAATTGGGACGGGTATGCCCAGATGTGGATCCCGTGCACACTGACACTGGAACCAAGCTGTTCCTGGCTGATGAGCCCATAACTAGGGCGAAACCGGCCCTGGGTTGCATGTGTTCAGATTCAGGAAGGGCCTGGCAGTTTGGGCTGGACTATTCTGATTGGAGCACAGTCAAGACTGATTTGCATAGAACTGGGTTCAAACTGATGTGATATGGTGTGCAAAATAATGATGGATTGGGATGCGGCCGGAGTAATTAACAGTGGCCGAGGTTAATTCACGCATTCTATCCATAACTTTTTTGTATCCTGTAGTTTGGGCGGCAGGCATATAGAGAGTATTACTATTGTATCTCCATCCCAACTGCCAGTCCCTGCAGAGTTACTCACCAATCACCTGGCATCACTCTCTTAAGTAATATAGCCAGCATCTATGGCTCTTCATGTCTGTTACCCTTGTTATAAGCGTCACAGGGTAGATTGGGTGGCCAAAGTGTCAATGGAAAATATTTTTCTTCCTCATGAAGATACGAATGACCAGTGTCATCCATCTGCTGGGCTTCCAGATCACCCTGGCTCTCCTAGTCCGCAACTTGATTGGCGTCTTCAACATAGTCAACCACCTAACACTTTATTCTCAGTTATGCAGGGCTGTAATATGTCTAATTTTCGTCATCCGTATTACTAATCTTGGGGAAAGGTTTTAATGATACTTTACTGGGTGAAGTGAACTCTAGCAGGCTCTTAGAAGTAATATTTTGGTGGAAATCAGTAAGATGGTCCCTTTTGCAGATTTACAAATATGTTTTCATCTTTTTAGATAATTTTATTGGTTTTTAAGATTTTGTCCTGAAGAAAGTGGTGTGAACCATCTGTATAATGCCAAAATGCTGCGTCGATAACCTGTGAAATGTTTCTTTGTTCTATTTGATGACAACCTGCAATGAGATTTTCCTTATGTGAATTATGGTATTTTGGAGTTGTATGACTACTAAAATTAATTAACACTGTTTTTAGAAAATCATTGAGGACTGTTTATAATGTGGGATTAAGGTGATGAAACATAAGGTGAGTGCATTATCGGGGTATGATTCAAGCATGTGAATCTATGAAAAGCCCAAATGGTTGTTTTTCACTCTACCCCACCGTCTGCTCAATTCTCCCCTGATCTGGTCTACATGTTATACCATTACCCCCATCCGTTACTGCCAACCCAGTCCTCATCTCTCTTTCTCATCTACGTATCCCCTTCCTTTTGATCTTAATTGCCGTACCAGGTTCCTGTCTGGCAATCTTAGATCATTTAGATTTTTCACAGCCTGGTGGGCAGAAAATCTAGATTGTATTAAAGACAGAGAGACTAAGATTTTTTTCATTTCCATTCAAATTTGGTTGTGCTATATCACTTACATGTTCCTCCTTCATCCAACTTGGCCATTTTCCTCTCTCTTCCATCCTGAAGTTTAGAAAGTTCTGCTCATCAAACAAAAATATGCACCCTTGTTTTTTAATGGGGAGGAACCCACGAGGGCCTTACAACTTGGGCAGCCTGAACAACACTGGTCACTCAAGAGCAATTATTGAGGGGTATCGATTATGGCATGCTGTACCTTCATCCACTCCAATTTATGAAGGATTGTATCCAGAAAGTTACATTTTGGCCTTCTGCATATATTACCCATTCAACTGATCATTTGGGGGCATCCTGTGCATTACTTTGTGCGCTATGGAACAAATCTCAAGAAAGACAAACTTCCAAAAGGGGCACAACTGTACATAAGAGCAGCAGACACATTTTGCTGGGGATCTTCCTAAACCCTTAAAAATCCAGATAGGTTCCTCTACAACAAGGATGACAATAGATTGTGGGTCAGCATGTTAATAGTGCTTTAAGGTAGGTTGAAAGGTTACAGAGAGCGTCATGAAGTTCGGTTCTCCTGCCCCCTCTGAATGGCAATGCTTTTTGGGGTGAACACTGACTGTGCCTTGAGGCACCATTTTGCCTGCTAACGCCCTCCTGGAGAGTCCAGCCCGAAAGAAAATTGCCCTACTGTCACCTAAATCGTCTGCCACAAACGCATACTGAAGTAAAATAATCAATTTTGGTCATCATGTCCATTCTACCCATTTCATTACAGATTTCACAACTAGGGGACACAAACAAGGTTGTGGGGAAATATATAAGAAAATTTTTCCTTACGTATTGAGAGTTTTAATAAAAATCAAATGGGGCCTTCTTACCGGATGTAGACCATGAAATATGCGTGTTCTGCCTTTCTTTATTGGGGGTCCGGATCTACGAAAAAAGAAAACAAAATTAGACAAAGAAGTAAAACCTTGACACAGGTTCCACAGAATTCCAGACCCTGAAAGTCTTTGTGGCTTTATTTTTTTTAAAGCAATGCCTCTGTATACCACCTGCCTGTTTTCAATATCACCGAACACACCACCACCACCTCTCTTGTGTATGTGCTTAAATCAGAAGGAGAAATGCCACTTCGAATAGCTATCCACAAGGCTCCCCAGAAGGGAGGAATGGGCTTTAGGAGCACACAGCAGAACTGCCTCTTACGCCGAAGGTAAATATCAAGTCACGGGAACAGCAGAAGTGAAGAAACTGGTCTCAGGAGGTTGCACGGACCGGTAGGAATTTTTAATGCTGTGTATCTGACTGAGTTTTAAAACTTCAACAAAGAAGGGAAATAAAAAGATGCTGACGGACAACTGTGTGTTATTATGACTAGTATGTAGGAGAGCATTTGCAGGAACAAGAAAAACAATAGGAACGCAAAAAAACTGAGCAAAACGTCAGATTTGCACGGTTTGTGGAATAAATGTCTGCAAAACCTGCCAAATCTGACACCTGAAATCCCTGGGATCATTTAACGGATGAGATGTTCTATGTTGCTGGCGCAGTGGTACTCGTTGAGGTTACACAGGGCAAGTCTGCAGCACGGGTGATGAGCCCTTTCAGTGGCAACACATATCAGATATATAAAAAATAATAGGGACACTGAAATGTATTACTGTTAGAAGGTGGGTCTGACCATCTGAGCAGCCCGGATTTTTCACTTTTTGAACACCTATTTGTTGAGCTTTTACTGTGGGAGAGCCTCATAAGTTGGGACTCACCCATAGGGAACTCATGATGAAAGGGACTGCATGTGTATTTTATCGGTGTGCCCCTGGTGCAAGTAGGCCGCTGCGCTGCAGCCAGAGTAAGGGGCACCGGGCTGGTTACATGCAAACATGTGTGTACATGCGTGTGCACAAGTGTAAGGGCTGCGCAGAGGAGATTCCTAAAGTGCGCAGCCCTGGAGCAGCTACAAATTAAATGGTGTGGCAGGACTTATGCAGAACTGGGTGGTGGCATGGAATAAGCTTTCTACAATGGGAAGAAACATTTGAGGGAAAGTCTGATTGCTTTACTGTTTTTATTCCATTATTCTCCTATGAGGATGGGGAGCACATGGGCTAGTTTTGCTTTCCTAGGGCCTACAAATTCCAGATGCGCACCAAAGTCCACTATAACTTATGTGAGAGGAAGTATTCTGCAGAGTCCAAAGTCATATTTGTACTGCTTTTGGGTGATCCAGAAATGTATTATGTCTCGGAGTCAGCTCATAACCAGGGCCTAGCTGGGGCTGACCCTGCCAGGCTGAATTAATGACCTTCCTCCCCAAGCTGTAGCATCAGAGGCCCAGCCCTGCACAAAAAGCATTCCAAGGGCGAAGGCCTCCACTCCAAGAAGAGAAGATGGGTGGAGCTACAGGTTCATCCATCAGCAACTGTCACCTGGTGCCAGGCACCAAGCTGCTCTGGTGAGAAGGCAGCGAGGGGGGAAGGGGCTCTCAGAGGCCATGTGGCATGAGACCCCTGGACGTCGCTATTTTGAAAAAACCCAGAGGCCTGGGCAGGAAGGAGGGAGCAGGGGCAGAGAGGTGATGTGTCGTTGTGTGATAGGGCAAACAGAGACTTCCTGCCAGCCCCCTCCCAAATTCTTTGAAAGAGTTTGCGCAGGAAGAGGAGCTCTCTCTGGGAAGTGCTCTGCTGAGGAAGACTGGTGTTGGAGCCTGGCTCCATGGGCAGTTGAGAACCCCCTGACTGTCCCAGGATGCATAACTGTGCCAGGAGGGGAGTCCAGAACCAGTGAGCAGAAGCCTGGGCCTCTGCACAAGGAGAAGAGAGGCCCAGGAGAAGAACCAGGAGGCGAGCCAGGCAAACGGCTGGTGCAGGGAGCCCGTGAAGATAGCTCCCTGCTGAAGCCACCCTCTGTGAGGCCAGGAGGGCAAAGGAAAGTGCTCCCAATGGCTGGGGTGCACCACTAGGAGCAAGAAGAGGCCAAGATCATGAAGATCGTTACCCTGGGGGGCTGAGATATGCCCCCCAGAAGGTAGGCGACCTTTGACCTCAGGGAAGACCGACGACGATGCGCGTGGGGCTCCGCCTTACATGTGTCCCCGGGGTGGTTCAGGTCCCGGGGGCTGCCCCCACATGAAGTCAAGTCGGGGGGCGCCGTCGTGCTCCCGAGTGAAGATGCCCCAGCGGGGTGCCAGGAGCCCACCCTGATCCCCGAAGAAGAGTGGAAGCCAGGGAGCGCCATCCCACTTCCCGCGAAGATGCCCTGAGCCCCAGGATCCCAACTTCCAGCCCCGATTCCCCGAATCTAAGTCGGGGAGCGCCAGCTTGCTCCCTGTGAAGAGTGCGAGGGGCCCGGGACCCCATCACCGGGCCCTGAAGTGAAGGATGGCAGGGGGAGTGCCCCCGAGGTCCGGCGGGATTCTTCGCGTCTGCCTGCCAGAGCAGGCAGACCGGAACTGTGGTGCCGGCTTCCGCGGCACCACGCGAGGTTGCTGGCCGTGTGGGGAGCTGGCGGAGGCAGCTGGGGGTGGGCTCCTCTCCAACGATTGAGCCATGCAGGGTTCCCAGGTGGGACCGGGACCCCACAGAGGAAAAGAGGAGGCGCCAGGGCCAGGGTAGGACCGGGCCCCCGAACAACGGACGGAGCAGCCGTGGGAGGACTCCCCAAGCTGCCAGAGCTCACCTGGGGATCCGGGTGGGACAAGGCACCCCACAGAAGAGGTGATGCGGCGGGAAGCTGCCAGCGGTGATAGCGGCCCTCCCCGAAGCAGCGGGGGAGCGGCTGCTACAATATTCAGGGGAAAGGGAGAAAGTGACCCATAATGCCCCGCAGTGCTGGTGTAGGCCTGCTGAAAAGAGCAGCTTTTTCCCGGCTCGTGGTGGCCCCAGGAGGACGGGGTCACCGCCAAATGTGTAACAGGGTGCAGGGAGAGCTGCAGGAGTAAGGCAGGCTCCCCCAGCACGACAGAAGAAAGTCCCTCCCTAAGTCTCTGGGGACTTGGAAAGAATAACCCCTCAAGGGCTCAGCATAGGCATCAACGGCACCCTGTGGCTGGAACTTTAGTTCTTCAGCTGGGGGTGCGTTAAGGATTGCGCCAAGGAGTGAAATGTGAAGGGCTTAGTTGGGGGATGTCTGGAGGTGAAGAGGAGTAATTGCACCCAAAAGGCATTTACTACATTTAGAGGGACGGAAAGTCACATGTGTAATGTGAAGTATCTGTGTAAGGTGGAGTCATAAGCAAAGTGGGGTTATGTTGCCAGACACTCCTGCTAGGGTGTCTGGCTGTATACGCTTATTTCTGTGATTCAACTGTGATGCCTTTTAGGGGCTTTAATTGCAATGCATTACAACTGTTATCAGCTATGATAAGTGCCTCATTTAAAGGGATGCCCAAACATGTAGTCTTGCTACTGCGTTAGGGGAGGATCAACCCAGACTGTTAGCTACTAAGATGTAGAGGTGCATACTGTATAGCCTGTATACAATTCTCAGTCAGGGTTATGTGTCCCTAGGGCAGGTGTACCTATTTTTAATGCTTGTTGAGATGATGGGGTGGGTCGCCACTGGGATGGTGCCAGTTGGCAAGGCCCTCGCTCCAGGTTATGTCAACCCACTGCATTAGGGGGCAAGATGATGTGCATACATGGGAGTGGTTGTATTAGACCCCACCCGCCCCTGTGGGAGGAGTGGAGATGTTATGCAATGTCACAAAGTAATTCCAACAGCTTAGCTATATTTGTAAATTGGTGCATAGTATTAAGTAGTGTGTGTGTTTAATAAATGTACTCTTACTTTTCTAAAGTAAAGTACAGACTGGACAATCAACTTTTGAGTGTTATTTCTGCGCACCTGTAATGACGATTGCTAGCCTACACCACCTCCCTAGAGTAAGCCTTAGACTACTCTGCAACGCTACCCTCTGAGACTCAAGCGCTGCGCTAGGGTCTTTGGTTCCCAGAGAAGGACAAATGTGACATGTTATTTGTGCAGGCCTCACAGACATGCCTCGTTTTCCAATAATGACTGATCCGTAGAACGAGGATTCCCCACCAAGCCATGTTCTGCAAGCACTTTCTTATGTTTACCATCACATCAGTGAGCAAAGAGACAGCAGCAAATAGACACCAAATGCTCTTCATGGCAATGCTGGGTGCTGTGGTCAGGAGAGCACAGGGTGCTTTTAAAGGGGTGATCACTAAGCATTGTTTATCAAAGGGACATTGGAAAAGGCACTTTTTTTAGCAGCTCAGGGGTGTGAATCTCCAAAGCACAGGGTGAGCTCCAGCGGGGAGCACCTGGTGACATACAAGAGAGGGAACACATCTATGCGCCTAATGTCATGTGCAACACCTTCCTGAATTTTTAGTCCAGAAGGGCTCTGCATGCTCTTTTTTTTAAAACAATACAGGGCCTGATTTTCAAAGGTATATGTACTCACAAGTTTCACTTTGCTTATTTATCCCCTTCATTTATGAATGCATATCCACACGATGTGAATTTTCAGTGTGAGCAGGTCTGTTCACAGAAAGGTTTCCGCACAGTGACAGCAGCACAAGGTGATCTATACTGAGGTACGTGCATGTTTGTGAGTAATACCAGCTCTTTTGCAGGTTGTTTCAGACTGTGAAAACTGTAGACAATCCCAACCATTTTGCAGGTAGTTTCCAATCCTGAACCCTGCTGTAGATTTACACCAGTTAAGGCATGGAATTAATTAATTTTCACGGTGGGAAAAAGATGGAAACACTTATCCGAAACCTGGTGGCGGTGCAAAGGTCGGTGTTTCGCCGGTGAAGAAACAATATAAAGCTACCGAGAGCAAATGTATTTTGGTGTGACGTTATTGCAAGCTCAATTCTACAAATGTAAATTTCCAAATATATAAATCCTTATGCATTCAAGTACTCAATGGTATCTGCTGAGTACAAAAAACTCGAATTTTGTCACTTTCAAAACGGTTTACATTTTAGTCAAAATGCAGGCATAATAATTTTTGTGAATCAGGCTGATGTATTTAAAGGGATAACAATAAAGCACAGTTACAAGCTACAGGTTTTAAAATTCTTCTGACTAAGGTCAAGTGAAGGTGGACTGGGGTGGGGGGGTTGACTATGTTGCAATCTTCTTTGCGATGTCATTCAGAGTTTGAGTTTGCAAAAGACTAGTTGTAGCTGATAGTGTTTTGGCAAAGTGGAGTCCCTAGAATGTGATGTACTTGGGGTTAGTTACTGTTCGTGATATGGTTTTTCATACATAGTTTTGGTAATGGAAGTTCTTCAGATTGTCTTCTTCGTTAAGTGTATATCCCAGTACTTTTGCATCGTTGGCAATCTCTTTCAGTAGATGAGGGATCGATGATTCCAGGCTATTGGTATAATTTCTGCACGTGCTGCCAGCCTGTATTCATGTTGCTCGATTTGTATCCCTTGCGTCAGGGCATTATTACTAATATTCTCAAGAAAAATCTTGAGTGCAAGGATGAATATAGGTGGAGAGAGTGAGCATTGCTCTGCAGAAGAATATTATTTGAAAGTATACTGTTGGGAAGGATTTTGGCCTTGGGTTGTGTGAACAGACCCTTGATTGTACTAATTTCCCCAGAAGGCCAAGTCATCTCAAGGGTCTGAAAGATATTTCCATTCAAACCAGTTGAATGCCCTTTCGGCATCAATCAATTCAACACCAGGCTCTGTCTTGTTCTTTATGAGCAGAAACAATGATATTGGTGAACCGTCTTCTGTTAGAGACCGCTATTCTTTTGTGGAGGAGATAATTACAACTGCAGCACCATGGCATTAGCTGAGAAAAAGGCTTAAGAGCAGTGGTCAAAGGGGAGAGGATGCGGTCAGAAGGGACAGTTGTGACATGTAGCTTTGCTCGTCTTGTGAGGTACCATTATGGAAGAATGGGTAGGGATGAGTTTAGAGATAAGAACAATGGTCCTACGAGAATTAGAGAAGTAGGGGCAGTTGAGGTGTCATAGAATAATTCTTTTCAGTAACTAGGCCCATATCCTAGAAGAAGGAGCCAGACAGAAGTTGTGGGTGTGTCATCTCAATGAGCAAGTTCCAGTAAAGTCTATTTTAACAACTATATATTGCATTGTAATTGCATTTATATAGCGCTTACTACCCCTGACGAGGCATCAAAGCGCTTTTTTGGCGAGTAGCACACTACTCCGGAACCCATAAAGGATTAGTGTTGAATAGGTATAGTGAAATATGAAAGTAATTTGAGTGGTAGCTATGTTAGTCAGTTATTTGGATTGGAAAGGATAGAGGAGGGATACAAGAGGGGGGAAAGGTTTGCATTTATATAGCATTTGCTATCCCTGAGGGAGTGCTAAAGCGCTTTTTCGGCGAGTAGCACACTACTCTGGAACCCATAAAGTATTAGTGGAGAATTATATGGAAAAGTATGCTTTTACTATGCTGATTATATTTGCTAATCAATTATTTTTGGATTTAGCTAGAGATTGTTAAATGATCAGCACCTCATGCACTAATGTCCTTACTGGCTGTGTTAAATCATGTGTATTCCATTGGAAGAGTATAATAATCTAATAATGTATACAGTTGGTGAGCTTCTGGAACATGCTGATTGCCTAGGGCTCATAATTATCATTGTGGCTTTTATTAAAATTCTTAATAGTTGCCTGAAATATACTCAGTATTGGATACAGATTTATTTTTTCAACACTCCCTTTAACGAAAGCTGTAGTGTCTGCTTTGATTAGTTGTGGCGTGATTAATTCCAGTTGGGAAGCTTTGTGAAGATTATACAGCTTGAATTAAATTAATGAGATCAGTCTTTAGTCTTGTTGACGTCGGACTTCTTCCTGTATCAGGTTTATGATAGCCTTTGTGAAGGAGTCTTGCAGTGGGTGATCACTGGTAAAGTTGCTGAGCAGATGTCTGAGTCTTGGTAGTAGGTCTGGAACATGGTTTTGCTATAATTCAGGAGTGTAACCATCTGGGTTGAGGGATTTCTTTATTTTGAGTTTCGTTATGGCATGGGCAAGTTCTTCTTCTAACGTTAGTAAGTCTTTGTCCGACAATGTTGGCACACTGATGCTGATAAGGGAAATTTAGACCAGCTGGATGTATTGTGGTTGCATCTCACCTGCCTGCATGTCTTCTGTTACTCAGATTGCCTTGTAAAGTAGTAGGTTGACCGTTCTTTTTACCATTGACTTTGGAGAAAATTACAATTTCCACCCATTTGTGCTGGAGTTTGGAAGATTCCACTTCATACAAGTGAGTTTCCTCAATAAAGACGATGTGGGTCTCCAGGTTGCGCATAGGTGAGAGGGCATTTTGTATTTCAGTTCTGTTACAGATTCCCTTTACATTCCATGATACAAAGTTTGTTATTGTCATCCATCAGCTGTTCTGACACCTCGGGTGTATCTGCAGCATCGCAGGCATGTGTGTCATAGGTGGTTGGGTTGTTTCAATTTACTTTCTTGGGTGTTTTTTTTCCCTTTTCGTTTATCCTATTATTGAATACTGTCAATTCAGGAGCGATAGACATAGTTCACTCATTTATTTTGCATGCACTTTGGGTGCCTTGTTTGATGGCGATTTATTTCCTGTCTCCTTTTTAAAATTATAAAATGCTTAAGTAACTTTGTAGCAGCCTCTGATTTGAGTACTTGGTTAAGTAGTGATTTTGTTTTCCCTCCTTTACAAATACTAATAAAATCATGACACAACAGAAAGGTTTGTTATTTAAATATCATCAGTCGTAAAATGGTCACATCATTGAATAGTCATTTAATATAAATATTTTTAATGCAAGCATGTGACGGTCACATTTTGGACTAACTTATTTCCTTTTACATTTTTTGGCACATTCTTGCCCAAAAAAAAAAATAACCATTGCATAACTTGCAAAGGCCAGGCCTATTGGCTTTGCCAGTGCTTCTTGGTGTACTGTTTACAGACTTCACTTATACTTTCTCTTTTAGATTTTTTTCAACATTTTTGTAACCTGTTGCATATATTTGCATTACCTGTTACGTGTAGAGCATTCCATCGCCCTTCAGGCTGGCATGCACTATATGTGTATAAAAACTGCAAACAAACAGGTGGCGTTTTCAAAGTCAATGTCTTTTAGCCATATTGAATAACAGCAGGGCTGCGTTCAGCATGGCTGAAATTCATGTAAAAAAAACAAGCATTTGCAATGCAATCGGTCTCGCATTTGTTATACTTAAGAGCTATTGGCATTGTAAATTATGTTGTTTTTTATTTATGTTTTTTGTTTGTAGTGGAGTAGTTTATTTTGTTTGTGGTGGAATTATATGGCTGAAATTCGAATTGTTACTTGTGGAATTGTGTGGGGTTGAATTTTGTGGTGTATAGTGTATTTGTGTTTTGGAAATATGTGGTATGGTGAATAGATAGGGACGGGAGCTGTATAAAATAGATAGAAAGTAAGATTAAGAGTGATAGGTAGTTTGTGTAAGAAGTGGTGAATGAAATCTGGGAAACAGCCTTTATACTACAGCTCAAACCATGCTGTGCCTTAAACAGTGCGTCCCGAACCACGGATACATCTTTCCAACGTATTCCTTTATCACGCAAGTCGTTAGTACGACTTGCCTTAAGGAAAGCATTGCTGGATTGATGCTGGACTTTAAGTTCAACACTTTCCCTACTGTTGCACAGAATGGAGTTGGAATAGTAAATTATACCATTCTAACTCCAGTGCTTTCCCTAAGGCAAGTCATTGTAACGACTTGTGTGGTAGCGGAATGCACTGTAAAGACACATTTCTTTTTCGGACAGAGTTATTAAGGCAGGCGTGATTAACGCCTTTGTGGTTCTGACATACAACCATGAAATCTAGATAGAGTAGTAGAAAGAGTGTGTGAAAAAGAGAGAATGAAGGGCTGAGAAGTTTATAGACGCATAAAGAGGCTGCGCTTGTGTATGCGGAAGACAGCAAAAGAAATGGAGGAGAGTGTGTGTTTGAAGTTTGGATTTTTTGAAAGGTTATGGCAAAGAAACTGTGCTGAAAGACCTGAAGTGAACCAATATGAGAAATGCTGGATTAGTGTGTTTGTGTGCAATGGAATTATGGGGATAGTAATTAAGTGGCATTAAATGTAGTGGACTTATGTGTAGTGGTACTGTGTGTCATGAAGTGGCATGTACTGAGTGGAGTTATGTGGCGCAGTGTTGAATGATGTGGCATTATGTGGAATTTTATGTAGGGTGGATTGGATATATGTGGTGTGGAGAGGAATAATGTGGTGTGGAGAGGAATAATGTGTTGTGGGGTGGAATTCTGTGACTGTGGAATGGAATTTTGTTGAGTTGAATTGTGTTGCATGGAATTGTGTGGCACTGAATGAAATTATGTTGAGCAGAATTATATGGCATGGAGCGGATTGTATTTAGGTGGAGTGTTGCAATTTGGGATGGAATAGATTTATGTGAGAGAAATTATGTGGTATGGATTAGAGTGTATTTATGTTGTGTTGTGTGATATGGTGTTGTGTGGCATTGAATTGTGTGGTGTGGCATTGTTTGGAATTATGTGGAGTTTAAATATGGGGCACGTTGTGGAGGTGAATTTTGTTGAGTATAATTAGTGTTTTGGAGCTGTGTGTATATATGTGCAGTGTAATTATGTGGTATAAAGTGTAACTATGTAGGGTGGAGGGTAATTATATGTAGTGGAATTATCTGGAGTTGAATTGTGTTGCGTGGAGCGTAATGTTGCATGCAGTTTTAGAATGTGAATTGGAATTATGTGTCATGGAGTGGAGTAGAAATTTTTGAAGTTGAATTTGATGTATTGTAATTATGTGGCATGACGTGGAGTTCAATTGCATGGTGTAGAGTTATGGGATGTTGAAATGTGATGTGTAGTGGAATTATGTGGTGTGCATTTGTGTGTTATGGAATTGCATGGCAGTTAATTGTGTGGCAGTGTTTTGAATTATGTGGAGTTGAATGCTTGTTGTCTTCATAAGCCATCTGCGTGCGGGACTCAGTCTGCATCATTTGGCTATATTGTCCAGTGATCTAAGTGGGCCTTAGATTGCTTTGGAATGGGCTTGCAAAAAAACGTGATTCATTTATTAACTGTGAACACCCCCGCTTGAGGGCCGAAAACAAACATGTGGAAATCTTTGTGCCCAAGGTTAGCAAGTTAACCCGAAGGTATTAGACTGCGTCAGATGAGCAGCAGTTGCATTATAAAAGGAAAAAAAAATTGTAGGCACAAAAACCGCCGTAGACACACACAAGGTACACAGGCATATACAGAGATACAAGGTACACACACATACAGTATGCACACCAACTGAATGCACACATATTACATATCTTCCTATATAAGAAGCACATAATGTTCCCCCACACATGCAAAACTAAAGGCTGCCCTCACGCTCAATATTTAAAAGTGAAAGCGGGCGCCGTGAGGAATATTTTAAATTTACAAATCACCAGGTGCCCAGTGCATGTGCCTTTTAAGCATGCTGCCTGTACACAGAGCACACTGTAGCAGCAGCAGCTTTCACAAGAGGAACATGCCCAATCCCCCTAAAACAAAGCCCAAAACTAACTACCATCCTACCAAAAAGAAGCCCAAATGACGATCGACTGCGAAGTAGTGCTCTGGAAACATGCAGTAGAGGGGCCAATAGCCGTGGAAGGAGACATGGCCATCATAAGGTGGGACTAGCAGCCTCTAAACTAATCAGAAGTCAGCATTTAGAAAGGAAAAAGCCACAAGCCAATGAAAAAGTGGGCGGGCTTCCCTCACCTGTAGTGTATACTGCATGCCTTGCAAATACTGCATTTTCATTGGTGTTCAGCAAGTTAGTCCCGCCTCCTCACGGCCATGACGTCATTTTTATCCCTCCATGGCTATCAGCCCCTTTACTTTCAAAACACTTCTGTTCCCCTGACTCCCCCCGTTCCCTTCCGCAGTTCGTCACTTCTCTGCCCACCACAACCCCCCCATCCACTCCCGTTCCTGTCTTCTTGTACAACTGCAGTTTTATTTACAATGCAATAGGGCTCGCCTAAATACAAGCCCTATTGCATTTGTAAATGCTTGTCTTCTCCTCTCATTGGCTGACTGGATTTGCACTCTTTTTTGCCTGACCTGTCCAGTCCCTTGTTCACACTGCTGGTCTGTTACCCGGAAGCGGAAGCATGGCGGCTGTAATACAAATGCGCATCCAGCTTTACCGACGGCAGGCAGGAGCTCGCAGCGCTCTCCATTACCAGGACCTCAATGGCGGCTGCACTTGGGGCACGCTCTCTGCCACCTAGACTGCGCAGGGTCCGGGGCCCACAACCGTACCAGGAGTTTGTGCTCAAGTTTCCGCAAACACACACTGGAGCAGGGCAGGGTCTGAGGTCCGAGAGGCACCCGGCCATCTTACATGCATGGGTGTCCTGAGAGGTGCACAAAATGGTAACTGCAGGCAGCACGGTTACAGTTCTGAAGCTAAATGCGAGTGGTAACCGCGGTTCCAGGAAAGCTGCACCCTCTGACACAGAGGGAGGAAGCGGGACAGGCTGCTCACCCCGCTTGCGACCAGTGCCCTTGCTGCTAAGGGAAGAAGTCGCAGTGTGAGTGAAAAAAACGGTAGACTAACCAGTGGTTGCGGGAAGTAACGGAGGAATGCTGCCAACAGGGAGACATAAATACGGGCATCACCCACGGAGAGGGGGGGGGGGGGAGGCAGGATGCTCACGCCACCTCCTCAGAGCCAGAGGACCAGTCTCACCGCAAGGTGCAGGTGTGCAGCAGGCTACTAGAATGCAAAGCCGCTGCTCGCCGCCACATCAATTAAGCGTACCGGCATGGCTCTCTGAGCAGAGCGCGCTTGGCGTGTTTAACATATAGCAGGTGTGTGCACATCCTCGTGCTTGCTTTGCACCTTCTTCCACAGGGTCTAATTTAGAGCCCGACGACACGATCTCAAAAAGTGTGTGGGCCATTGGCATCTAGTCTCTTTGGGACTCACAAACTTCTTCTCAACCATTTTCCTATACGATCCTGGATAACTTAGCACAGGAACATTCTTCTCATATGCGAGTTTGAGCTATTCACATTGTAAATAACAATGTCTTTTATTTTTTAATTTAAAACATAAATAAAAGGCATTGCCGTTTACAATTGCAATAGCTTAAACTCGTTTTGTAATATAGCCCAAACTCGAACTGAAGCAATTAGAGCACTTTACATGTGCACCAGTTATATTACACAAGGACACACTCGTTTTTGGTAGGTACGGGAGCTTAAGGAATTTGCCCAGAATCACAGCATGCTAAGCTCGAACCTAGTTCCCCAGGTCCAATCACGCAGCTCGCCTCTTAAGCCACATCCACTCTCAACTGGCGGTATTCCATGCTTCCTCTTTTAAAAGAAGCCTACGGGGGCTGGCAGAAGTAAAAAAATATTTTTTTTTAAACCCACCTCTGCTGTTACAGCACCGTACCATAACATTTCCCCACCAAGCCTCCCTCTGAGTTGTCTTTGTAGCATTGTCAAATGAATAGCAAGAACAGACTATGCAGTTTCTTTTTGTGCGAGAAGAGTCAGGTTTATTGGGAGGGAAGAGGTCGTGTTACTGCTGTGCCCTCCTCATTTAATGACCAAGAGCCCATAGTCCGAAAGTGCAGCCAGGAAGTGATGCGTACATTGTGCCTCCAGGAGCACAAACCAGTTCCCTCTACAGTGACGTAACACGAAATTATGTGGCATGCGAGCGCAGACTGTGAAGAGAGGCCTCCAAATCTCCCATATTTAACAGATATCCCTTGACCTGAATAGCCCCCCCCCGCTAAAGGCTTAGGGGCCCCTGAAGGATTGGCCCTCCTACGCTGCAGTGGCCTGCGTTACGCCCCTGCCCCTCTATGTCCACTCTAATGGCAACCTGGCCATATTTCAGCTGCTGTGTGGCAGCGCAAGCATCCCACACCAATTCCGGCCTGTAGGTGAATATCACGTGATATAGTACGCTGTGGGATCATATTGGCTCGCTTATATGTAGCCACTTGATCTCCCCGTGCCTAACAAAACCAAGAAAAACAAATGTGTCCTCGTAATGCAACTGGTGCTCGTGTAAAGAGCTCTAATACCCGTTACCTTCGGGTCAAGTTTGCGCTATATAAAACTCCGTAACATAATAAATAAACATGTAACATACACACGTTGTATATGTGTTATTGTTCCTTTAGTTTGCAAGCCCCAGTGGAATGATATTTATTCCTATGAAGGGTATCTGTGCCATCCACGCACCTGGTGGTAGTTAGTGTGAGCATCGCCGCTACTTGCAGGTCAAGGTTGAAAACACTCACGACAATCGTGGCTTACACATATGTTGATCCATGTGGTAGGCGGGAATGGCTGCAGGGTTTCCAGGAAATGCTGCAAGGGTAACTGTTTGTTCCACTGATTTCCGACTGTTTGCGTGTGGTGTCATGGTGATTCTAAATTGGTGTACACCAGGTGCCTTTGTGTTAGTTATCCCCTGGCAGGTGTATCCTAGAGGAGCATTATTTCGCTTCTCTTACCAATGCTGTTGTCTGTGTTCACAATAAGACCACATTTCATTGGCTTAGACGTGCTGTAATGTCACCTCGTTCTACAATAAAAGTCTGGTCTTCCAGAACTTGTTCTTGTTATTGCGAATCGAATTTGACTCAAAAGCATGTTTCAATGGGCAGCGCACAGATTGCTAGTTTGCCTACTTTCACTTTCTTTTACAGGTCTCTTCAGTGGATAAATCAAACAGTAGTCTGCTTCACGATTTGATCAGCGCGTGCATTTCAAATGGCAGTGTGAGTATTCTCTCCGCATCGATAGGTCATGTGAAATGGAAAAAATGGTGGGAAGGGGTTAAAAAATAACTAAATATAGCGGATACGTTACCAAAGCTTATACACAGCTTATACGCAGCACGCATACCACCTTACCCTGAATTCTTTTCTAAAATGCTTTCATCCAATAATCAAGCCACAGTAAAACATCGTGAGCACGTTTCGGACCACCAATATCTCTAATGCTTACAAATGCGAGACCGATTGCATGGAGGTGGGTGGAGGAGCGAGCGAAGAGAGAGACACGAGAAAGAAAGCAAAACCAGCGCGGTGCTCGTGAATGGGCACCGTGCTGAAACTAGATCGTGATCCTGCTATATTTATTTGCAGACGGTACATGGATCGAAAAATGAACACGAAGCACTTCACAGCACTAACGCTGCTCTTCTGTGGGAGGACTGTCTTACTTGTTTGCACCCGGAGGCTCTGGACGACCAAACCTTGTGCGCATGCTTTTGATATTAAGCATGCGCACAAACAAGGGGAGCTGCAAACCGGGGTGTGATTTGGAGGCAGCAAAGCTCACGGCCATGTTTGAATGTAATGTGAGTTGATACCAGAATACCTTGGATGCTTTAACAATTTAAAAGTGAAGGAGTGCGTTGCGCTTAATAATTAAAAGTGAAGGCAGCTGTGACACTTAGAAATAAAAGTGATGGTGGGATAAGTCAAGGCGGCCGTCGCGTTTAGATGTAGAAATGAAGGCGGGCTCAACTTAGTATTTTAAACTAAAGGCTGCCCTCACACTCAATATTTAAAAGTGAAAGCGGGCGCCATGAGGAATATTTTAAATTTACAAATCACCAGGTGCCCAGTGCGTGTGCCTTTTAAGCATGCTGCCTGTACACAGAGCGCACTGTAGCAGCAGCAGCTTTCACAAGAGGAACAAGCCCAATCCCCTTTAAAACAAAGCCCAAAACTAACTACCATCCTACCAAAAAGAAGCCCAAATGGCGATCGACTGCGAAGTAGTACTCAGGAAACATGCAGTAAAGGGGCCAATGGCCGTGGAAGGAGACATGGCCATCATAAGGCGGGACTAGCAGCCTCTAAACTAATCAGAAGTCAGCATTTAGAAAGGAAAAAGCCACAAGCCAATGAAAAAGTGGGCTGGGGAGTGGGCAGGGCTTCCCTCACCTTTAGTGTATACAGCATGCCTCGCAAAGCGAGCAGCGCATGCGCTGCACCGCTAGGCGAGACCTAAAAAAGACCTATGACCTAGCCTGCGATATATTTTGAACTCATTTATTTGAAAGCGCTTTCGAGCGCAATAATGAAGAAACACAATTAAGTGAGATAAAGTATTTGGGCAAGAGCACACTGAGCTGTATTCTGAACTCACATATTTGAAAGCAGTTTCACATGCGATAATTAAGAAAAACGTTTTGGTGAAATAAGTACTTGGTCCTTACTCTGGGGAGGGCTAAACAAAGGAAGAGGCATGACGCATTCATGCTATGGACAAATGGGAACGAAGGATACAAGAGCGACTATGGAGCATACAAATGCTAAGCCTATGGGCGGGCTGAAACCCACTGAATTGTGAACAACATGTCTCTTTGAGACAGCACATGCACTGTCTTGCCGATACCTAAAAACTCTGACAGCTTTTATTTATATCCTGACGCTGTCCCCTGCGTCAGGGTGCTGGAATGCAGGATGGCGTGAACCGTTCTTGCTGGATGGCAATCTACAAAAGGCCAGTGGCATAGAATTATATTATGACGTGTGTTTAAGCATATTATTTGTAATAAACAAAAAAATCATATTAGTAAAGAAAAAAGACTGCACAATTGTCATCGCAACTCGAAAAAAAACTAAGGTTTTATAAATTATTTTATTTTTGGCTGTTTATTTCCCTTTGCTGGTACTATGTTTCCTATTGTAAAACGTGTGATTTTATTAAATTTTTTTATAACGCAAATAGAATGTGATGGGATATTGTAAGGGATTGTTTTTGTATTTCTTTATCTGCATTTAACCCCTTGGATGCTCATGACGGAGCGGTTCCGTCATGAGCATCAGTTGGGCTGTGCTCATGACGGAACCGCTCCGTCATGAGGACAGCCCCTGGGGGAAGCGCTGGCGCTCCCCCCCTGGGGCATCGATCGTGCCCCCACAGACGGGGATGGCAGCGGAAGAGTTTCCGCTGCCACCCCCGAGCCCCCCCACGCTTCCTGGTGACGTCAGCGCGCACAGCGCACGCCGGCGTCATCAGGAAGTGCTCGGACGCCTGGAAGCCATTTGCTTCCAGGCGTCCACAGAGGCAAGGTGAGTCTTGTTTGCTCCGGTGGGGCGACGGGGCCTTTCAGAGTGTATTGAGGCATCGGGGGAGAGGAAAGAGTATTTCCTCTCCCCTGATGTCTCAATACAGGGCATTCCTGCTCCACGATCGCGCACAGCGTCGCGATCGTGGAGCAGGGATGCCCCACTAGACACCAGGGATGTGTGTTTTTTTTATTTTGGAAGCGACCCCTTGGGTAAGGGTCGCTTCCTGGGGCCATATATCATTAGAAGACTTTTCTGCCCCCTCTGGGGGCAGATCGGTGGTTTTGTTTCGCCGTTTCTGCTCCCAGGGGGGGCAGAAAAGCCCACTAGACACCAGGGATATCAGTATTTATGTAGGAAGCGACCCCTTGGGCAAGGGTCGCTTCCTTGGGCCCCTAAATTGTTGGAAGACTTTTCTGCCCCCTCTGGGGGCAGATCGGTGTCATTTGTTTTGCCGTTTCTGCTCCCAGGGGGGGGCAGAAAAGCCCACTAGACACCAGGGATCTTATTATTATTGTAGGAAGCGACCCCTTGGGCAAGGGTCGCTTCCTTGGGCCCACAAATTTTTGGAAGACTTTTCTGCCCCCTCTGGGGGCAGATCGGTGTCATTATTTTGCCGTTTCTGCTCCCAGGGGGGGCAGAAAAGCCCACTAGACACCAGGGATCTTATTATTATTGTAGGAAGCGACCCCTTGGGCAAGGGTCGCTTCCTTGGGCCCCTAAATTTTTTGAAGACTTTTCTGCCCCCTCTGGGGGCAGATCGGTGTTATTTTTTTGCCGTTTCTGCTCCCAGGGGGGGCAGAAAAGCCCACTAGACACCAGGGATCTAATTTTTGTTGTAGGAAGCGACCCCTTGGGCAAGGGTCGCTTCCTTGGGCCCCTAATTTTTTTGTAGACTTTTCTGCCCCCTCTGGGGGCAGATCGGTTTTATTTTTTCGCCGTTTCTGCTCCCAGGGGGGGCAGAAAAGCCCACTAGACACCAGGGAATTAGTTCAAATAAAAATAGAAGTGACCCCTCGCTTCCAGGGTGCAATTTGTTTTCTGGCACAGAACCCGATTGACCATTTGGGTAGTGACATAGCATGTTATAATGTTTATTGTTATATTTTTTGTGAATTCCAATTGTAATGTTTTTTTTTTGTTTACTTTTTTGTTCTAGGTGAAGGCTTTTCTTCTTTTCACGTTGCCGTTTTGTGACTGGTGGTTCTGCTGTTTGTGTAGTTTGGTAAGAGACTTATTGTTGTACAATGTAAATGTGTTTGAATTCTCTGCCTGTTTTTTTTTTGCAAATGGTGTAATAATAGCAGTATGTTTGGTTTTTGAGTGTCAAAAACTTTTTGCATTGGTGCTCGATGTGTATTTTGTTGTCTTGTGAGTAATTTGTTTTTTTTTCTTCTTTCTAGTTTGATATCGTTGGGTTTTGCTGTGTCACTGCAGAGTTTGTTTCTGGTGAGTGCAGCTGTCTCTTGTAATTGGATTGTATAGTTTTTGAGTACATTGATCTTTGTGATAAAGGTACACATTTCTTTACTTACTTGGTTTGCACATTGTTGGTTGTTGTTGACTTGTTTGTGCAGTCTTCTATCTTAGTAAGTATAATGGCTAGCCGCAGGATTACTGCTCAGCAGGTTGTTGGTTTGCTGTTTGAGTCTTCCTCTGACCATGGTTCAGAGACTGACTCTGCATCTGAGGGAGAGGAGGCAGGGGACGATTCTGGCAGTGAGTTTTCTCTCCGTATGGGGTCATCGGATGATGAAGATACTCTTAGTGCGGATGAAGTGCCTGTGTTAGAGGAGGAGACTGATGTGCCGATAGTGCGGCAAGAGGCATCTGGGCTGCAGCCTGCGGCTGCAAGGCTTCCCGTTGGTGTAGTGCGGCAAGAGGCTTCTGGGCTGCAGCCTGTGGCTGCAAGGCTTCCCGTTGGTGTAGTGCGGCAAGAGGCTTCTGAGCTGCAGCCTGCGGCTGCAAGGCTTCCCGTTGGTGTAGTGCGGCAAGAGGCATCTGGGCTGCAGGCTGGGGCTGCAAGGCTTCCCGTTGAAAGTGATGACCTCTGGGTTGCCCCTGGCATGGTGCAGCCGGCATTGCCAGAGTTTACTGGTGTTCCAGGGTCTAGAGTGAATACTGAAAACTTTTTGCCGGTACATTTTTTTCAGTTGTTTATGGACGATGTGTTTTTGGCAGAGATTGTTGAGCAGACTAATTTGTATGCCGAACAGTTTTTGAGGGACAACAGTGCCAGTCTTAAGCCACACTCTAGAGCTACCCGGTGGACTCCCACAAATGTTGAAGAGATGAAGAAGTTCTTGGGTTTAACTTTTTTGATGGGCTTGCTAAGGAAGCCATCAATGTCTTCATATTGGTCTAGCAGTCCCTTGATGGCAACGTCTATTTTTCCGGCAGTCATGAGTCGTGACAGGTATTTGCTTCTGCTTCGGATGATGCACTTTGTTGATAATGGTTTAGCGTTGCCAAAAGATCACCCTGATTGTGACCGTCTTTTTAAGATTAGGCCTGTCCTTGATCACTTTGTTGATCGATTTTCTGAGATTTATGCCCCTGGTAGAGAAATTGCAGTGGATGAGTCTTTGGTGTTGTTCAAGGGCCGCTTGGTTTTTAGGCAATACATTCCTAGTAAGAGGGCACGCTATGGAATAAAGCTGTATATGCTGTGTGACAGTAGGACTGGAAATGTCTCTAATTTCAGGGTGTACACCGGTAAGGAATCTAGGTTTAACCTCCCTGGTTGTCCGTCCACTTTTGGAGTGACTGAGAAAATTGTTTGGGAACTTGGTAGAGGAATTTTTAACAAAGGCCACCATTTATATGTAGATAACTTCTACACTGGTGTGCGGTTGTTCAGGGAATTGGCCAAAGTGGACACTGTTGCTTGTGGCACAATCCGCTCTAACCGTAAAGGTTTCCCGAAAGAACTTGTTTGTCAAAAGCTTGTGCGGGGACAGTGCAGTGCAGTGCGTTGCCAGGAGCTTCTTGCTGTGAAGTTTACAGACAGGAGAGATGTCTACATGCTGACTTCCATCCATGATGAAAGCACTGCACCTGTGACTGTTTGGGGTCAGGTCGCTGAAGCGCGCAAACCTGTGTGCATTTTAGACTATAATAGGCACATGGGTGGTGTTGACAGAGTAGATCAGAGGTTGGAACCTTACACTGCTCTTCGTAAGGCTTACATTTGGTACAAGAAGTTGGCTATCCATCTTTTCCACTTGGCAATGTTTAATGCTTTTGTTGTGTTCCAGGATTCTTGCCCTGAGTCAAAGATGACTTTTGCAAAGTTTCAGGAGTCTGTAATAGGCAGCCTTGTTGTAGTGGAACAGGCAAGTGTTCCTAGAGTTGGAGTGGTGGAGGATGTTGCTAGATTGAAAGAACGCCACTTTCCAGATCACATTCCTCCCACACCCGCAAAAGATTTTCCGAGTAGGAGATGTAGAGTCTGTTGGCGAAGAGGTTTGCGGAAGGAGAGTCGTATGTACTGCCCCGATTGTCCCTCTCATCCTGCACTGTGTCTCCCTGCTTGTTTCAGAGCGTACCACACGCGAAAAAACTTTTGGGAACATTCATGAGTGGTAAAGTGAACTGGCTGGTCTGTATTCTTTGGAAAATATGATTCTGTTTCAAGGTTGGTGTTAGTGCAATGTATTTAGTTGCTGATTTTCTGTTAGAAGATTTGTATCTATTTGCAATTTGTTTGTGTTTTTATTTTTTTCTAAAAAAATCCTAAATGTGATGGCGGTGTGTGTAGGCTTGCGCTTGGCTGTTGGCGTGTGTGGTCTGGCACTTGGTTGGTGGTGTGCGTGGAATGGTGCTTGGCTGGCGGTGCGCGTGGACTGGCGGTGTGCATGGGCTGGCGGTGTGCGTGGACTGGTGCGTGGCTGGTGGTGTGCGTGGAATGGTGCTTGGCTGGCGGTGTGCGTGGAATGGTGCTTGGCTGGTGGTGTGCGTGGAATGGTGCTTGGCTGGCGGTGTGCGTGGACTGGTACTTGGCTGGCGGTGTGCGTGGACTGGTGGTGTGTGCGGACTGGTGTTTGGCTGGTGGTGTCCGTGGACTGGAGCTTGGATGGTGGTGTGCGTGGACTGGAGCTTGGCTGGCGGTGTGCGTGGAATGGTGCTTGGCTGGCGGTGTGCGTGGACTGGTACTTGGCTGGCGGTGTGCGTGGACTGGTGGTGTGTGCGGACTGGTGCTTGGCTGGTGGTGTCCGTGGACTGGAGCTTGGCTGGCGGTGTAGGTGGATTGGCGATTGGCTGCCGGTGTGCCTGGACTGGCGATTGGCTGGCGGTGTGCCTGGACTGGCGCTTGGCTAGCGGTGTGCGTGGACTGGTGTTTGGCTTGCGGTGTGTGTGGACTGGTGCTCGGCTGGCTGTGTGTGAGTAGTGACTTTCTGCTGGTCACTACACACACTGCTAGCTGAGTGCCACTCCACGCAATCCATCAGCCTGTGTAGTTGCTGTGTCTGGATTGTGGGCGTGTGAAAGTGATGGGCCCTTGAATGGCGCTGTGTGCTGGTGTGAGTTTTGTTATGTGATGGGCCCGCGGCTGGCGGTGTGAATGGTTTTGTATGTCTCACACGTATGAAAGGTGTATGAATGGCCTGTAAAGAGGTTGGTGCCTTGTCGTGGCTTTACAGCTCACGAGCTGTGAGTCAATGGTTCAGTTTCTCGCCCTTTCAATTATTACCAGTGCATTTCATGTTTTGTGAAATCACTTGCTAATACAATTTTATCTACTGAACCATCACTCACCCTCGTGCCAAATCCAACCAGTATGTGTGTGTGCTTGCGGATTAGATGGCTGTGCAGTAATATTTGTCTTTCTGAAGCAGGGTGTACCTTGTCCCTTTTTGGTGATTTTTGTACTGTGTTGCTTTTGTACCTGGTGGTGCGAATGGTCTTGTTTGTATCACGTATGAAAGGTGTGTGAATGGCCTGTAAAGTGGTTGGTGCCTTGACGTGGCTTTACAGCTCACGAGCTGCGAGTCATTGGTTTGGTTTTTTGTGAATTTAATTATTGACAGTGCATTTCATTTTTGTGAAATCTCTTGTTAATAAAATTTAATACACTGAACCATGACTCGCCCTCGTGCCAAATCCAACCAGTATGTGTGTGTGTTTGAGGAATAGATGGTTGTGCAGGAATCTTTGTCTTTAGTTTCTCTGCCAAGGTACACTTTCCATGCAAGAATAACCCACCAACTGTAGATATTGTCGAAAACCCTTGGGAGTTCATGGTGATGTCTCTCTAGTGAATTGAAAAATATTTTTTATCCCCATTGTCCTGTAAACCTCAAACTGTCTGCCACATTTTCTTTGTAGTATTATTCCAAAATTCTCACGCTGTAGTAACAATAGTTAATCTGGTTTTGCAAGGGGGGTTACTTTGGTTTTTTGCCCGGTGCTCGGCGGCCATCTAGGGAAACCTACCAAACCCACACATTTCTGAAAACTAGACACCCGGCGGCTTCCAGGGAGGTATGGCTTGCGTGGATCCCCCAACGTTTCCTTACCCAGAATCCCCTGCAAACCTCAATTTTTGCTCAAAAAATCACTTTTTTCACACATTTTGGGGTGGGAAAGTAGTGGCATCACCGGGCTCACACAAATTTACCACCACCCAGCGTTCCCCCAGGTCTCCCGGTAAAAATGGTGCCTCACTTGTGTGGGAGGCCCAAGTACCCGCGGCAGGCAAGGGCCCAAAACGTAGTGAGGCGACATCAAAATGGCCTATCGCAAAACCACCTGGTTTTGCAAGGGGGGTCACTTTGGTTTTTGGCCCGGTGCTCGGCGGCCATCTAGGGAAACCTACCAAACCCACGCATTTCTGAAAACTAGACACCCGGCGGCTTCCAGGGAGGTATGGCTTGCGTGGATCCCCCAACGTTTCCTTACCCAGAATCCCCTGCAAACCTCAATTTTTGCTCAAAAAAATCACTTTTTTTCACACATTTTGGGGTGGGAAAGTAGTGGCATCACCGGGCTCACACAAATTTACCACCACCCAGCGTTCCCCCAGGTCTCCCGGTAAAAATGGTGCCTCACTTGTGTGGGAGGCCCAAGTACCCGCGGCAGGCAAGGGCCCAAAACGTAGTGAGGCGGCATCAAAATGGCCTATCGCAAAACCACCTGGTTTTGCAAGGGGGGTCACTTTGGTTTTTGGCCCGGTGCTCGGCGTCCATCTAGGGAAACCTACCAAACCCACGCATTTCTGAAAACTAGACACCCGGCGGCTTCCAGGGAGGTATTGCTTGCGTGGATCCCCCAACGTTTCCTTACCCAGAATCCCCTGCAAACCTCAGTTTTTGCTCAAAAAATCACTTTTTTCACACATTTTGGGGTGGGAAAGTAGTGGCATCACCGGGCTCACACAAATTTACCACCACCCAGCGTTCCCCCAGGTCTCCCGGTAAAAATGGTGCCTCACTTGTGTGGGAGGCCCAAGTACCCGCGGCAGGCAAGGGCCCAAAACGTAGTGAGGCGACATCAAAATGGCCTATCGCAAAACCACCTGATTTTGCAAGGGGGGTCACTTTGGTTTTTGGCCCGGTGCTCGGCGGCCATCTAGGGAAACCTACCAAACCCAGGCATTTCTGAAAACTAGACACCCGGCGGCTTCCAGGGAGGTATGGCTTGCGTGGATCCCCCAACGTTTCCTTACCCAGAATCCCCTGCAAACCTCAATTTTTGCTCAAAAAATCACTTTTTTCACACATTTTGGGGTGGGAAAGTAGTGGCATCACCGGGCTCACACAAATTTACCACCACCCAGCGTTCCCCCAGGTCTCCCGGTAAAAATGGTGCCTCACTTGTGTGGGAGGCCCAAGTACCCGCGGCAGGCAAGGGCCCAAAACGTAGTGAGGCGGCATCAAAATGGCCCATCGCAAAACCACCTGGTTTTGCAAGGGGGGTCACTTTGGTTTTTGACCCGGTGCTCGGCGTCCATCTAGGGAAACCTACCAAACCCACGCATTTCTGAAAACTAGACACCCGGCGGCTTCCAGGGAGGTATGGCTTGCGTGGATCCCCCAACGTTTCCTTACCCAGAATCCCCTGCAAACCTCAATTTTTGCTCAAAAAATCACTTTTTTCACACATTTTGGGGTGGGAAAGTAGTGGCATCACCGGGCTCACACAAATTTACCACCACCCAGCGTTCCCCCAGGTCTCCCGGTAAAAATGGTGCCTCACTTGTGTGGGAGGCCCAAGTACCCGCGGCAGGCAAGGGCCCAAAACTTAGTGAGGCGACATCAAAATGGCCTATCGCAAAACCACCTGGTTTTGCAAGGGGGGTCACTTTGGTTTTTGGCCCGGTGCTCGGCGGCCATCTAGGGAAACCTACCAAACCCACGCATTTCTGAAAACTAGACACCCGGCGGCTTCCAGGGAGGTATGGCTTGCGTGGATCCCCCAACGTTTCCTTACCCAGAATCCCCTGCAAACCTCAATTTTTGCTCAAAAAATCACTTTTTTCACACATTTTGGGGTGGGAAAGTAGTGGCATCACCGGGCTCACACAAATTTACCACCACCCAGCGTTCCCCCAGGTCTCCCGGTAAAAATGGTGTCTCACTTGTGTGGGAGGCCCAAGTACCCGCGGCAGGCAAGGGTTCAAAACGTAGTGAGGCGACATCAAAATGGCCTATCGCTAAACCACCTGGTTTTGCAAGGGCGGTCACTTTGGTTTTTGGCCCGGTGCTCGGCGGCCATCTAGGGAAACCTACCAAACCCACGCATTTCTGAAAACTAGACACCCGGCGGCTTCCAGGGAGGTATGGCTTGCGTGGATCCCCCAACGTTTCCTTACCCAGAATCCCCTGCAAACCTCAATTTTTGCTCAAAAAATCACTTTTTTCACACATTTTGGGGTGGGAAAGTAGTGGCATCACCGGGCTCACACAAATTTACCACCACCCAGCGTTCCCCCAGGTCTCCCGGTAAAAATGGTGCCTCACTTGTGTGGGAGGCCCAAGTACCCGCGGCAGGCAAGGGCCCAAAACGTAGTGAGGCAATGTCGCCTCACTACGTTTTGGGCCCTTGCCTGCCGCGGGTACTTTGGCCTCCCACACAAGTGAGACACCATTTTTACCGGGAGACCTGGGGGAACGCTGGGTGGTGGTAAATTTGTGTGAGCCCGGTGATGCCACTACTTTCCCACCCCAAAATGTGGGAAAAAAGTGATTTTTTGAGCAAAAATTGAGGTTTGCAGGGGATTCTGGGTAAGGAAACGTTGGGGGATCCACACAAGCCATACCTCCCTGGAAGCCGCCGGGTGTCTAGTTTTCAGAAATGCGTGGGTTTGGTAGGTTTCCCTAGGTGCCGGCAGGGCTAGGGATCAAAATCTACAGCTAGTCACTTTGCCAAAAAAAGGGTCATTTTTCACTGCAAAACCACGTTGCGTTTTGCGCCGTTTCCTGTCGCGGGCACTAGGCCGACCCGCACAAGTGAGGTACCATTTTTCTCGTAGGACTTTGGGGAACGCGGGGTGGGTGGAAATTTGTGGATCCACGCAGATTTCAGAACTTTCCATCACAGAAATGTGGGGAAAATGTGTTTTTTTTGTCAATTTTTTACGTTTGCAAGGGATTCTGGGTAACAGACCATGGTGGGAGGCAGTCAAGTCACCCCATCCTGGATTCCCCTGGGTGTCTAGTTTTCAAAAATGTATAGGTTTGCTAGGTTTCCCTAGGTGCCGGCAGGGCTAGGGTTCAAAATCTACAGCTAGTCACTTTGCCAAAAAAAGGGTCATTTTTCACTCCAAAACCACGCTGCGTTTTGCGCCGTTTCCTGTCGCGGGCACTAGGCCGACCCGCACAAGTGAGGTACCATTTTTCTCGTAGGACTTTGGGGAACGCGGGGTGGGTGGAAATTTGTGGATCCACGCAGATTCCAGAACTTTCCATCACAGAAATGTGGGGAAAATGTGTTTTTTTTGTCAATTTTTTACGTTTGCAAGGGATTCTGGGTAACAGACCATGGTGGGAGGCAGTCAAGTCACCCCATCCTGGATTCCCCTGGGTGTCTAGTTTTCAAAAATGTATAGGTTTGTTAGGTTTCCCTAGGTGCCGGCAGGGCTAGGGTTCAAAAGCTACAGCTAGTCACTTTGCCAAAAAAAGGGTCATTTTTCACTGCAAAACCACGTTGCGTTTTGCGCCGTTTCCTGTCGCGGGCACTAGGCCGACCCGCACAAGTGAGGTACCATTTTTCTCGTAGGACTTTGGGGAACACGGGGTGGGTGGAAATTTGTGGATCCACGCACATTCCAGAACTTTCCATCACAGAAATGTGGGGAAAATGTGGTTTTTTTGTCAATTTTTTACGTTTGTAAGGGATTCTGGGTAACAGACCATGGTGGGAGGCAGTCAAGTCACCCCATCCTGGATTCCCCTGGGTGTCTAGTTTTCAAAAATGTATAGGTTTGCTAGGTTTCCCTAGGTGCCGGCAGGGCTAGGGTTCAAAATCTACAGCTAGTCACTTTGCCAAAAAAAGGGTAATTTTTCACTGCAAAACCACGTTGCGTTTTGCGCCGTTTCCTGTCGCGGGCACTAGGCCGACCCGCACAAGTGAGGTACCATTTTTTTCGTAGGACTTTGGGGAACGCGGGGTGGGTGGAAATTTGTGGATCCACGCAGATTCCAGAACTTTCCATCACAGAAATGTGGGGAAAATGTGTTTTTTTTGTCAATTTTTTACGTTTGCAAGGGATTCTGGGTAACAGACCATGGTGGGAGGCAGTCAAGTCACCCCATCCTGGATTCCCCTGGGTGTCTAGTTTTCAAAAATGTATAGGTTTGCTAGGTTTCCCTAGGTGCCGGCAGGGCTAGGGTTCAAAACCTACAGCTAGTCACTTTGCCAAAAAAAGGGTCATTTTTCACTGCAAAACCACGTTGCGTTTTGCGCCGTTTCCTGTCGCGGGCACTAGGCCGACCCGCACAAGTGAGGTACCATTTTTCTCGTAGGACTTTGGGGAACGCGGGGTGGGTGGAAATTTGTGGATCCACGCAGATTCCAGAACTTTCCATCACAGAAATGTGGGGAAAATGTGTTTTTTTTGTCAATTTTTTACGTTTGCAAGGGATTCTGGGTAACAGACCATGGTGGAAGGCAGTCAAGTCACCCCATCCTGGATTCCCCTGGGTGTCTAGTTTTCAAAAATGTATAGGTTTGCTAGGTTTCCCTAGGTGCCGGCAGGGCTAGGGTTCAAAATCTACAGCTAGTCACTTTGCCAAAAAAAGGGTCATTTTTCACTGCAAAACCACGTTGCGTTTTGCGCCGTTTCCTGTCGTGGGCACTAGGCCGACCCGCACAAGTGAGGTACCATTTTTCTCGTAGGACTTTGGGGAACGCGGGGTGGGTGGAAATTTGTGGATCCACGCAGATTCCAGAACTTTCCATCACAGAAATGTGGGGAAAATGTGTTTTTTTTGTCAATTTTTTACATTTGCAAGGGATTCTGGGTAACAGACCATGGCGGGAGGCAGTCAAGTCAGCCCATCCTGGATTCCCCTGGGTGTCTAGTTTTCAAAAATGTATAGGTTTGCTAGGTTTCCCTAGGTGCCGGCAGGGCTAGGGTTCAAAATCTACAGCTAGTCACTTTGCCAAAAAAAGGGTCATTTTTCACTGCAAAACCACGTTGCGTTTTGCACCGTTTCCTGTCGCGGGCACTATGCCGACCCGCACAAGTGAGGTACCATTTTTCTCGTAGGACTTTGGGGAACGCGGGGTGGGTGGAAATTTGTGGATCCACGCAGATTCCAGAACTTTCCATCACAGAAATGTGGGGAAAATGTGTTTTTTTTGTCAATTTTTTACGTTTGCAAGGGATTATGGGTAACAGACCATGGTGGGAGGCAGTCAAGTCACCCCATCCTGGATTCCCCTGGGTGTCTAGTTTTCAAAAATGTATAGGTTTGCTAGGTTTTCCTAGGTGCCGGCAGGGCTAGGGTTCAAAATCTAGAGCTAGTCACTTTGCCAAAAAAAGGGTCATTTTTCACTGCAAAACCACGTTGCGTTTTGCGCCGTTTCCTGTCGCGGGCACTAGGCCGACCCGCACAAGTGAGGTACCATTTTTCTCGTAGGACTTTGGGGAACGCGGGGTGGGTGGAAATTTGTGGATCCACGCAGATTCCAGAACTTTCCATCACAGAAATGTGGGGAAAACGTGTTTTTTTTGTCAATTTTTTACGTTTGCAAGGGATTCTGGGTAACAGACCATGGTGGGAGGCAGTCAAGTCACCCCATCCTGGATTCCCCTGGGTGTCTAGTTTTCAAAAATGTATAGGTTTGCTAGGTTTCCCTAGGTGCCGGCAGGGCTAGGGTTCAAAATCTACAGCTAGTCACTTTGCCAAAAAAAGGGTCATTTTTCACTGCAAAACAACGTTGCGTTTTGCGCCGTTTCCTGTCGCGGGCACTAGGGCGACCCGCACAAGTGAGGTACCATTTTTCTCGTAGGACTTTGGGGAACGTGGGGTGGGTGGAAATTTGTGGATCCACGCAGATTCCAGAACTTTCCATCACAGAAATGTGGGGAAAATGTGTTTTTGTTGTCAATTTTTTACGTTTGCAAGGGATTCTGGGTAACAGACCATGGTGGGAGGCAGTCAAGTCACCCCATCCTGGATTCCCCTGGGTGTCTAGTTTTCAAAAATGTATAGGTTTGCTAGGTTTCCCTAGGTGCCGGCAGGGCTAGGGTTCAAAATCTACAGCTAGTCACTTTGCCAAAAAAAGGGTCATTTTTCACTGCAAAACCACGTTGTGTTTTGCGCCGTTTCCTGTCGCGGGCACTAGGCCGACCCGCACAAGTGAGGTACCATTTTTCTCGTAGGACTTTGGGGAACGCGGGGTGGGTGGAAATTTGTGGATCCACGCAGATTCCAGAACTTTCCATCACAGAAATGTGGAGAAAATGTGTTTTTTTTGTCAATTTTTTACGTTTGCAAGGGATTCTGGGTAACAGACCATGGTGGGAGGCAGTCAAGTCACCCCATCCTGGATTCCCCTGGGTGTCTAGTTTTCAAAAATGTATAGGTTTGCTAGGTTTCCCTAGGTGCCGGCAGGGCTAGGGTTCAAAATCTACAGCTAGTCACTTTGCCAAAAAAAGGGTCATTTTTCACTCCAAAACCACGCTGCGTTTTGCGCCGTTTCCTGTCGCGGGCACTAGGCCGACCCGCACAAGTGAGGTACCATTTTTCTCGTAGGACTTTGGGGAACGCGGGGTGGGTGGAAATTTGTGGATCCACGCAGATTCCAGAACTTTCCATCACAGAAATGTGGGGAAAATGTGTTTTTTTTGTCAATTTTTTACGTTTGCAAGGGATTCTGGGTAACAGACCATGGTGGGAGGCAGTCAAGTCACCCCATCCTGGATTCCCCTGGGTGTCTAGTTTTCAAAAATGTATAGGTTTGTTAGGTTTCCCTAGGTGCCGGCAGGGCTAGGGTTCAAAAGCTACAGCTAGTCACTTTGCCAAAAAAAGGGTCATTTTTCACTGCAAAACCACGTTGCGTTTTGCGCCGTTTCCTGTCGCGGGCACTAGGCCGACCCGCACAAGTGAGGTACCATTTTTCTCGTAGGACTTTGGGGAACACGGGGTGGGTGGAAATTTGTGGATCCACGCACATTCCAGAACTTTCCATCACAGAAATGTGGGGAAAATGTGGTTTTTTTGTCAATTTTTTACGTTTGTAAGGGATTCTGGGTAACAGACCATGGTGGGAGGCAGTCAAGTCACCCCATCCTGGATTCCCCTGGGTGTCTAGTTTTCAAAAATGTATAGGTTTGCTAGGTTTCCCTAGGTGCCGGCAGGGCTAGGGTTCAAAATCTACAGCTAGTCACTTTGCCAAAAAAAGGGTAATTTTTCACTGCAAAACCACGTTGCGTTTTGCGCCGTTTCCTGTCGCGGGCACTAGGCCGACCCGCACAAGTGAGGTACCATTTTTTTCGTAGGACTTTGGGGAACGCGGGGTGGGTGGAAATTTGTGGATCCACGCAGATTCCAGAACTTTCCATCACAGAAATGTGGGGAAAATGTGTTTTTTTTGTCAATTTTTTACGTTTGCAAGGGATTCTGGGTAACAGACCATGGTGGGAGGCAGTCAAGTCACCCCATCCTGGATTCCCCTGGGTGTCTAGTTTTCAAAAATGTATAGGTTTGCTAGGTTTCCCTAGGTGCCGGCAGGGCTAGGGTTCAAAACCTACAGCTAGTCACTTTGCCAAAAAAAGGGTCATTTTTCACTGCAAAACCACGTTGCGTTTTGCGCCGTTTCCTGTCGCGGGCACTAGGCCGACCCGCACAAGTGAGGTACCATTTTTCTCGTAGGACTTTGGGGAACGCGGGGTGGGTGGAAATTTGTGGATCCACGCAGATTCCAGAACTTTCCATCACAGAAATGTGGGGAAAATGTGTTTTTTTTGTCAATTTTTTACGTTTGCAAGGGATTCTGGGTAACAGACCATGGTGGAAGGCAGTCAAGTCACCCCATCCTGGATTCCCCTGGGTGTCTAGTTTTCAAAAATGTATAGGTTTGCTAGGTTTCCCTAGGTGCCGGCAGGGCTAGGGTTCAAAATCTACAGCTAGTCACTTTGCCAAAAAAAGGGTCATTTTTCACTGCAAAACCACGTTGCGTTTTGCGCCGTTTCCTGTCGTGGGCACTAGGCCGACCCGCACAAGTGAGGTACCATTTTTCTCGTAGGACTTTGGGGAACGCGGGGTGGGTGGAAATTTGTGGATCCACGCAGATTCCAGAACTTTCCATCACAGAAATGTGGGGAAAATGTGTTTTTTTTGTCAATTTTTTACATTTGCAAGGGATTCTGGGTAACAGACCATGGCGGGAGGCAGTCAAGTCAGCCCATCCTGGATTCCCCTGGGTGTCTAGTTTTCAAAAATGTATAGGTTTGCTAGGTTTCCCTAGGTGCCGGCAGGGCTAGGGTTCAAAATCTACAGCTAGTCACTTTGCCAAAAAAAGGGTCATTTTTCACTGCAAAACCACGTTGCGTTTTGCACCGTTTCCTGTCGCGGGCACTATGCCGACCCGCACAAGTGAGGTACCATTTTTCTCGTAGGACTTTGGGGAACGCGGGGTGGGTGGAAATTTGTGGATCCACGCAGATTCCAGAACTTTCCATCACAGAAATGTGGGGAAAATGTGTTTTTTTTGTCAATTTTTTACGTTTGCAAGGGATTATGGGTAACAGACCATGGTGGGAGGCAGTCAAGTCACCCCATCCTGGATTCCCCTGGGTGTCTAGTTTTCAAAAATGTATAGGTTTGCTAGGTTTTCCTAGGTGCCGGCAGGGCTAGGGTTCAAAATCTAGAGCTAGTCACTTTGCCAAAAAAAGGGTCATTTTTCACTGCAAAACCACGTTGCGTTTTGCGCCGTTTCCTGTCGCGGGCACTAGGCCGACCCGCACAAGTGAGGTACCATTTTTCTCGTAGGACTTTGGGGAACGCGGGGTGGGTGGAAATTTGTGGATCCACGCAGATTCCAGAACTTTCCATCACAGAAATGTGGGGAAAACGTGTTTTTTTTGTCAATTTTTTACGTTTGCAAGGGATTCTGGGTAACAGACCATGGTGGGAGGCAGTCAAGTCACCCCATCCTGGATTCCCCTGGGTGTCTAGTTTTCAAAAATGTATAGGTTTGCTAGGTTTCCCTAGGTGCCGGCAGGGCTAGGGTTCAAAATCTACAGCTAGTCACTTTGCCAAAAAAAGGGTCATTTTTCACTGCAAAACAACGTTGCGTTTTGCGCCGTTTCCTGTCGCGGGCACTAGGGCGACCCGCACAAGTGAGGTACCATTTTTCTCGTAGGACTTTGGGGAACGTGGGGTGGGTGGAAATTTGTGGATCCACGCAGATTCCAGAACTTTCCATCACAGAAATGTGGGGAAAATGTGTTTTTGTTGTCAATTTTTTACGTTTGCAAGGGATTCTGGGTAACAGACCATGGTGGGAGGCAGTCAAGTCACCCCATCCTGGATTCCCCTGGGTGTCTAGTTTTCAAAAATGTATAGGTTTGCTAGGTTTCCCTAGGTGCCGGCAGGGCTAGGGTTCAAAATCTACAGCTAGTCACTTTGCCAAAAAAAGGGTCATTTTTCACTGCAAAACCACGTTGTGTTTTGCGCCGTTTCCTGTCGCGGGCACTAGGCCGACCCGCACAAGTGAGGTACCATTTTTCTCGTAGGACTTTGGGGAACGCGGGGTGGGTGGAAATTTGTGGATCCACGCAGATTCCAGAACTTTCCATCACAGAAATGTGGAGAAAATGTGTTTTTTTTGTCAATTTTTTACGTTTGCAAGGGATTCTGGGTAACAGACCATGGTGGGAGGCAGTCAAGTCACCCCATCCTGGATTCCCCTGGGTATCTAGTTTTCAAAAATGTATAGGTTTGCTAGGTTTCCCTAGGTGCCGGCAGGGCTAGGGTTCAAAATCTACAGCTAGTCACTTTGCAAAAAAAAGGGTCATTTTTCACTGCAAAACCACGTTGCGTTTTGCGCCGTTTCCTGTCGCGGGCACTAGGCCGACCCGCACAAGTGAGGTACCATTTTTCTCGTAGGACTTTGGGGAACGCGGGGTGGGTGGAAATTTGTGGATCCACGCAGATTCCAGAACTTTCCATCACAGAAATGTGGGGAAAATGTGTTTTTTTTGTCAATTTTTTACATTTGCAAGGGATTCTGGGTAACAGACCATGGTGGGAGGCAGTCAAGTCACCCCATCCTGGATTCCCCTGGGTGTCTAGTTTTCAAAAATGTATAGGTTTGCTAGGTTTCCCTAGGTGCCGGCAGGGCTAGGGTTCAAAATCTACAGCTAGTCACTTTGCCAAAAAAAGGGTCATTTTTCACTGCAAAACCACGTTGCGTTTTGCGCCGTTTCCTGTCGCGGGCACTAGGCCGACCCGCACAAGTGAGGTACCATTTTTCTCGTAGGACTTTGGGGAACGCGGGGTGGGTGGAAATTTGTGGATCCACGCAGATTCCAGAACTTTCCATCACAGAAATGTGGGGAAAATGTGTTTTTTTTGTCAATTTTTTACGTTTGCAAGGGATTCTGGGTAACAGACCATGGTGGGAGGCAGTCAAGTCACCCCATCCTGGATTCCCCTGGGTGTCTAGTTTTCAAAAATGTATAGGTTTGCTAGGTTTCCCTAGGTGCCGGCAGGGCTAGGGTTTAAAATCTACAGCTAGTCACTTTGCCAAAAAAAGGGTCATTTTTCACTGCAAAACCACGTTGCGTTTTGCGCCGTTTCCTGTCGCGGGCACTAGGCCGACCCGCACAAGTGAGGTACCATTTTTCTCGTAGGACTTTGGGGAACGCGGGGTGGGTGGAAATTTGTGGATCCACGCAGATTCCAGAACTTTCCATCACAGAAATGTGGGGAAAATGTGTTTTTTTTGTCAATTTTTAACGTTTGCAAGGGATTCTGGGTAACAGACCATGGTGGGAGGCAGTCAAGTCACCCCATCCTGGATTCCCCTGGGTGTCTAGTTTTCAAAAATGTATAGGTTTGCTAGGTTTCCCTAGGTACCGGCAGGGCTAGGGTTCAAAATCTACAGCTAGTCACTTTGCCAAAAAAAGGGTCATTTTTCACTGCAAAACAACATTGCGTTTTGCGCCGTTTCCTGTCGCGGGCACTAGGCCGACCCGCACAAGTGAGGTACCATTTTTCTCGTAGGACTTTGGGGAACGTGGGGTGGGTGGAAATTTGTGGATCCACGCAGATTCCAGAACTTTCCATCACAGAAATGTGGGGAAAATGTGTTTTTTTTGTCAATTTTTTACGTTTGCAAGGGATTCTGGGTAACAGACCATGTTGGGAGGCAGTCAAGTCACCCCATCCTGGATTCCCCTGGGTGTCTAGTTTTCAAAAATGTATAGGTTTGCTAGGTTTCCCTAGGTGCCGGCAGGGCTAGGGTTCAAAATCTACAGCTAGTCACTTTGCCAAAAAAAGGGTCATTTTTCACTGCAAAACCACGTTGCGTTTTGCGCCGTTTCCTGTCGCGGGCACTAGGCCGACCCGCACAAGTGAGGTACCATTTTTCTCGTAGGACTTTGGGGAATGCGGGGTGGGTGGAAATTTGTGGATCCACGCAGATTCCAGAACTTTCCATCACAGAAATGTGGGGAAAATGTGTTTTTTTTGTCAATTTTTTACGTTTGCAAGGGATTCTGGGTAACAGACCATGGTGGGAGGCAGTCAAGTCACCCCATCCTGGATTCCCCTGGGTGTCTAGTTTTCAAAAATGTATAGGTTTGCTAGGTTTCCCTAGGTGCCGGCAGGGCTAGGGTTCAAAATCTACAGCTAGTCACTTTGCCAAAAAAAGGGTCATTTTTCACTGCAAAACCACGTTGCGTTTTGCGCCGCTTCCTGTCACGGGCACTAGGCCGACCCGCACAAGTAAGGTACCATTTTTCTCGTAGGACTTTGGGGAACGCGGGGTGGGTGGAAATTTGTGGATCCACGCAGATTCCAGAACTTTCCATCACAGAAATGTGGGGAAAATGTGTTTTTTTTGTCAATTTTTAACGTTTGCAAGGGATTCTGGGTAACAGACCATGGTGGGAGGCAGTCAAGTCACCCCATCCTGGATTCCCCTGGGTGTCTAGTTTTCAAAAATGTATAGGTTTGCTAGGTTTCCCTAGGTGCCGGCAGGGCTAGGGTTCA
Organism: Triturus cristatus; assembly: GCF_964204655.1. Classification (NCBI taxonomy): domain Eukaryota; kingdom Metazoa; phylum Chordata; class Amphibia; order Caudata; family Salamandridae; genus Triturus; species Triturus cristatus. The sequence goes on from NC_140582.1 coordinate 961,228,826, forward strand.
AAATCTACAGCTAGTCACTTTGCCAAAAAAAGGGTCATTTTTCACTGCAAAACAACGTTGCGTTTTGCGCCGTTTCCTGTCGCGGGCACTAGGCCGACCCGCACAAGTGAGGTACCATTTTTCTCGTAGGACTTTGGGGAACGTGGGGTGGGTGGAAATTTGTGGATCCACGCAGATTCCAGAACTTTCCATCACAGAAATGTGGGGAAAACGTGTTTTTTTTGTCAATTTTTTACGTTTGCAAGGGATTCTGGGTAACAGACCATGTTGGGAGGCAGTCAAGTCACCCCATCCTGGATTCCCCTGGGTGTCTAGTTTTCAAAAATGTATAGGTTTGCTAGGTTTCCCTAGGTGCCGGCAGGGCTAGGGTTCAAAATCTACAGCTAGTCACTTTGCCAAAAAAAGGGTCATTTTTCACTGCAAAACCACGTTGCGTTTTGCGCCGTTTCCTGTCACGGGCACTAGGCCGACCCGCACAAGTAAGGTACCATTTTTCTCGTAGGACTTTGGGGAACGCGGGGTGGGTGGAAATTTGTGGATCCACGCAGATTCCAGAACTTTCCATCACAGAAATGTGGGGAAAATGTGTTTTTTTTGTCAATTTTTAACGTTTGCAAGGGATTCTGGGTAACAGACCATGGTGGGAGGCAGTCAAGTCACCCCATCCTGGATTCCCCTGGGTGTCTAGTTTTCAAAAATGTATAGGTTTGCTAGGTTTCCCTAGGTGCCGGCAGGGCTAGGGTTCAAAATCTACAGCTAGTCACTTTGCCAAAAAAAGGGTCATTTTTCACTGCAAAACCACGTTGCGTTTTGCGCCGTTTCCTGTCGCGGGCACTAGGCCGACCCGCACAAGTGAGGTACCATTTTTCTCGTAGGACTTTGGGGAACGCGGGGTGGGTGGAAATTTGGGGATCCACGCAGATTCCAGAACTTTCCATCACAGAAATGTGGGGAAAATGTGTTTTTTTTGTCAATTTTTTACGTTTGCAAGGGATTCTGGGTAACAGACCATGGTGGGAGGCAGTCAAGTCACCCCATCCTGGATTCCCCTGGGTGTCTAGTTTTCAAAAATGTATAGGTTTGCTAGGTTTTCCTAGGTGCCGGCAGGGCTAGGGTTCAAAATCTACAGCTAGTCACTTTGCCAAAAAAAGGGTCATTTTTCACTGCAAAACAACGTTGCGTTTTGCGCCGTTTCCTGTCGCGGGCACTAGGCCGACCCGCACAAGTGAGGTACCATTTTTCTCGTAGGACTTTGGGGAACGTGGGGTGGGTGGAAATTTGTGGATCCACGCAGATTCCAGAACTTTCCATCACAGAAATGTGGGGAAAATGTGTTTTTTTTGTCAATTTTTTACGTTTGCAAGGGATTCTGGGTAACAGACCATGTTGGGAGGCAGTCAAGTCACCCCATCCTGGATTCCCCTGGGTGTCTAGTTTTCAAAAATGTATAGGTTTGCTAGGTTTCCCTAGGTGCCGGCAGGGCTAGGGTTCAAAATCTACAGCTAGTCACTTTGCCAAAAAAAGGGTCATTTTTCACTGCAAAACCACGTTGCGTTTTGCGCCGTTTCCTGTCGCGGGCACTAGGCCGACCCGCACAAGTGAGGTACCATTTTTCTCGTAGGACTTTGGGGAACGTGGGGTGGGTGGAAATTTGTGGATCCACGCAGATTCCAGAACTTTCCATCACAGAAATGTGGGGAAAATGTGTTTTTTTTGTCAATTTTTTACGTTTGCAAGGGATTCTGGGTAACAGACCATGTTGGGAGGCAGTCAAGTCACCCCATCCTGGATTCCCCTGGGTGTCTAGTTTTCAAAAATGTATAGGTTTGCTAGGTTTCCCTAGGTGCCGGCAGGGCTAGGGTTCAAAATCTACAGCTAGTCACTTTGCCAAAAAAAGGGTCATTTTTCACTGCAAAACCACGTTGCGTTTTGCGCCGTTTCCTGTCGCGGGCACTAGGCCGACCCGCACAAGTGAGGTACCATTTTTCTCGTAGGACTTTGGGGAACGCGGGGTGGGTGGAAATTTGTGGATCCACGCAGATTCCAGAACTTTCCATCACAGAAATGTGGGGAAAATGTGTTTTTTTTGTCAATTTTTTACGTTTGCAAGAGATTCTGGGTAACAGACCATGGCGGGAGGCAGTCAAGTCACCCCATCCTGGATTCCCCTGGGTGTCTAGTTTTCAAAAATGTATAGGTTTGCTAGGTTTCCCTAGGTGCCGGCAGGGCTAGGGTTCAAAATCTACAGCTAGTCACTTTGCCAAAAAAAGGGTCATTTTTCACTGCAAAACCACGTTGCGTTTTGCACCGTTTCCTGTCGCGGACACTATGCCGACCCGCACAAGTGAGGTACCATTTTTCTCGTAGGACTTTGGGGAACGCGGGGTGGGTGGAAATTTGTGGATCCACGCAGATTCCAGAACTTTCCATCACAGAAATGTTGGGAAAATGTGGTTTTTTTGTCAATTTTTTACGTTTGCAAGGGATTCTGGGTAACAGACCATGGTGGGAGGCAGTCAAATCACCCCATCCTGGATTCCCCTGGGTGTCTAGTTTTAAAAAATGTATAGGTTTGCTAGGTTTCCCTAGGTGCTGGCAGGGCTAGGGTTCAAAATCTACAGCTAGTCACTTTGCCAAAAAAAGGGTCATTTTTCACTGCAAAACCACGTTGCGTTTTGCGCCGTTTCCTGTCGCGGGCACTAGGCCGACCCGCACAAGTGAGGTACCATTTTTCTCGTAGGACTTTGGGGAACACGGGGTGGGTGGAAATTTGTGGATCCACGCAGATTCCAGAACTTTCCATCACAGAAATGTGGGGAAAATGTGGTTTTTTTGTCAATTTTTTACGTTTGCAAGGGATTCTGGGTAACAGACCATGGTGGGAGGCAGTCAAGTCACCCCATCCTGGATTCCCCTGGGTGTCTAGTTTTCAAAAATGTATAGGTTTGCTAGGTTTCCCTAGGTGCCGGCAGGGCTAGGGTTCAAAATCTACAGCTAGTCACTTTGCCAAAAAAAGGATCATTTTTCACTGCAAAACCACGTTGTGTTTTGCGCCGTTTCCTGTCGCGGGCACTAGGCCGACCCGCACAAGTGAGGTACCATTTTTCTCGTAGGACTTTGGGGAACGCGGGGTGGGTGGAAATTTGTGGATCCACGCAGATTCCAGAACTTTCCATCACAGAAATGTGGGGAAAATGTGTTTTTTTTGTCAATGTTTTACGTTTGCAAGGGATTCTGGGTAACAGACCATGGTGGGAGGCAGTCAAGTCACCCCATCCTGGATTCCCCTGGGTGTCTAGTTTTCAAAAATGTATAGGTTTGCTAGGTTTTCCTAGGTGCCGGCAGGGCTAGGGTTCAAAATCTACAGCTAGTCACTTTGCCAAAAAAAGGGTCATTTTTCACTGCAAAACCACGTTGCGTTTTGCGCCGTTTCCTGTCGCGGGCACTAGGCCGACCCGCACAAGTGAGGTACCATTTTTCTCGTAGGACTTTGGGGAACGCGGGGTGGGTGGAAATTTGTGGATCCACGCAGATTCCAGAACTTTCCATCACAGAAATGTGGGGAAAATGTGTTTTTTTTGTCAATTTTTTACATTTGCAAGGGATTCTGGGTAACAGACCATGGTGGGAGGCAGTCAAGTCACCCCATCCTGGATTCCCCTGGGTGTCTAGTTTTCAAAAATGTATAGGTTTGCTAGGTTTCCCTAGGTGCCGGCAGGGCTAGGGTTCAAAATCTACAGCTAGTCACTTTGCCAAAAAAAGGGTCATTTTTCACTGCAAAACCACGTTGCGTATTGCGCCGTTTCCTGTCGCGGGCACTAGGCCGACCCGCACAAGTGCGGGACCATTTTTCTCGTAGGACTTTGGGGAACGCGGGGTGGGTGGAAATTTGTGGATCCACGCAGATTCCAGAACTTTCCATCACAGAAATGTGGGGAAAATGTGTTTTTTTTGTCAATTTTTAACGTTTGCAAGGGATTCTGGGTAACAGACCATGGTGGGAGGCAGTCAAGTCACCCCATCCTGGATTCCCCTGGGTGTCTAGTTTTCAAAAATGTATAGGTTTGCTAGGTTTCCCTAGGTGCCGGCAGGGCTAGGGTTCAAAATCTACAGCTAGTCACTTTGCCAAAAAAAGGGTCATTTTTCACTGCAAAACAACGTTGCGTTTTGCGCCGTTTCCTGTCGCGGGCACTAGGCCGACCCGCACAAGTGAGGTACCATTTTTCTCGTAGGACTTTGGGGAACGTGGGGTGGGTGGAAATTTGTGGATCCACGCAGATTCCAGAACTTTCCATCACAGAAATGTGGGGAAAATGTGTTTTTTTTGTCAATTTTTTACGTTTGCAAGGGATTCTGGGTAACAGACCATGGTGGGAGGCAGTCAAGTCACCCCATCCTGGATTCCCCTGGGTGTCTAGTTTTCAAAAATGTATAGGTTTGCTAGGTTTCCCTAGGTGCCGGCAGGGCTAGGGTTCAAAATCTACAGCTAGTCACTTTGCCAAAACAAGGGTCATTTTTCACTGCAAAACCACGTTGCGTTTTGCGCCGTTTCCTGTCACGGGCACTAGGCCGACCCGCACAAGTAAGGTACCATTTTTCTCGTAGGACTTTGGGGAACGCGGGGTGGGTGGAAATTTGTGGATCCACGCAGATTCCAGAACTTTCCATCACAGAAATGTGGGGAAAATGTGTTTTTTTTGTCAATTTTTTACGTTTGCAAGGGATTCTGGGTAACAGACCATGGTGGGAGGCAGTCAAGTCACCCCATCCTGGATTCCCCTGGGTGTCTAGTTTTCAAAAATGTATAGGTTTGCTAGGTTTCCCTAGGTGCCGGCAGGGCTAGGGTTCAAAATCTACAGCTAGTCACTTTGCCAAAAAAAGGGTCATTTTTCACTGCAAAACCACGTTGCGTTTTGCGCCGTTTCCTGTCGCGGGCACTAGGCCGACCCGCACAAGTGAGGTACCATTTTTCTCGTAGGACTTTGGGGAACGCGGGGTGGGTGGAAATTTGGGGATCCACGCAGATTCCAGAACTTTCCATCACAGAAATGTGGGGAAAATGTGTTTTTTTTGTCAATTTTTTACGTTTGCAAGGGATTCTGGGTAACAGACCATGGTGGGAGGCAGTCAAGTCACCCCATCCTGGATTCCCCTGGGTGTCTAGTTTTCAAAAATGTATAGGTTTGCTAGGTTTTCCTAGGTGCCGGCAGGGCTAGGGTTCAAAATCTACAGCTAGTCACTTTGCCAAAAAAAGGGTCATTTTTCACTGCAAAACAACGTTGCGTTTTGCGCCGTTTCCTGTCGCGGGCACTAGGCCGACCCGCACAAGTGAGGTACCATTTTTCTCGTAGGACTTTGGGGAACGTGGGGTGGGTGGAAATTTGTGGATCCACGCAGATTCCAGAACTTTCCATCACAGAAATGTGGGGAAAATGTGTTTTTTTTGTCAATTTTTTACGTTTGCAAGGGATTCTGGGTAACAGACCATGTTGGGAGGCAGTCAAGTCACCCCATCCTGGATTCCCCTGGGTGTCTAGTTTTCAAAAATGTATAGGTTTGCTAGGTTTCCCTAGGTGCCGGCAGGGCTAGGGTTCAAAATCTACAGCTAGTCACTTTGCCAAAAAAAGGGTCATTTTTCACTGCAAAACCACGTTGCGTTTTGCGCCGTTTCCTGTCACGGGCACTAGGCCGACCCGCACAAGTGAGGTACCATTTTTCTCGTAGGACTTTGGGGAACGCGGGGTGGGTGGAAATTTGTGGATCCACGCAGATTCCAGAACTTTCCATCACAGAAATGTGGGGAAAATGTGTTTTTTGTGTCAATTTTTTACGTTTGCAAGGGATTCTGGGTAACAGACCATGGTGGGAGGCAGTCAAGTCACCCCATCCTGGATTCCCCTGGGTGTCTAGTTTTCAAAAATGTATAGGTTTGCTAGGTTTCCCTAGGTGCCGGCAGGGCTAGGGTTCAAAATCTACAGCTAGTCACTTTGCCAAAAAAAGGGTCATTTTTCACTGCAAAACCACGTTGCGTTTTGCGCCGTTTCCTGTCGCGGGCACTAGGCCGACCCGCACAAGTGAGGTACCATTTTTCTCGTAGGACTTTGGGGAACGCGGGGTGGGTGGAAATTTGTGGATCCACGCAGATTCCAGAACTTTCCATCACAGAAATGTGGGGAAAATGTGTTTTTTTTGTCAATTTTTTACGTTTGCAAGAGATTCTGGGTAACAGACCATGGCGGGAGGCAGTCAAGTCACCCCATCCTGGATTCCCCTGGGTGTCTAGTTTTCAAAAATGTATAGGTTTGCTAGGTTTCCCTAGGTGCCGGCAGGGCTAGGGTTCAAAATCTACAGCTAGTCACTTTGCCAAAAAAAGGGTCATTTTTCACTGCAAAACCACGTTGCGTTTTGCACCGTTTCCTGTCGCGGGCACTATGCCGACCCGCACAAGTGAGGTACCATTTTTCTCATAGGACTTTGGGGAACGCGGGGTGGGTGGAAATTTGTGGATCCACGCAGATTCCAGAACTTTCCATCACAGAAATGTTGGGAAAATGTGTTTTTTTTGTCAATTTTTTACGTTTGCAAGGGATTCTGGGTAACAGACCATGGTGGGAGGCAGTCAAATCACCCCATCCTGGATTCCCCTGGGTGTCTAGTTTTCAAAAATGTATAGGTTTGCTAGGTTTCCCTAGGTGCCGGCAGGGCTAGGGTTCAAAATCTACAGCTAGTCACTTTGCCAAAAAAAGGGTCATTTTTCACTGCAAAACCACGTTGCGTTTTGCGCCGTTTCCTGTCGCGGGCACTAGGCCGACCCGCACAAGTGAGGTACCATTTTTCTCGTAGGACTTTGGGGAACGCGGGGTGGGTGGAAATTTGTGGATCCACGCAGATTCCAGAACTTTCCATCACAGAAATGTGGGGAAAATGTGTTTTTTTTGTCAATTTTTTACGTTTGCAAGGGATTCTGGGTAACAGACCATGGTGGGAGGCAGTCAAGTCACCCCATCCTGGATTCCCCTGGGTGCCTAGTTTTCAAAAATGTATAGGTTTGCTAGGTTTCCCTAGGTGCCGGCAGGGCTAGGGTTCAAAATCTACAGCTAGTCACTTTGCCAAAAAAAGGGTCATTTTTCACTGCAAAACAACGTTGCGTTTTGCGCCGTTTCCTGTCGCGGGCACTAGGCCGACCCGCACAAGTGAGGTACCATTTTTCTCGTAGGACTTTGGGGAACGCGGGGTGGGTGGAAATTTGTGGATCCACGCAGATTCCAGAACTTTCCATCACAGAAATGTGGGGAAAATGTGTTTTATTTGTCAATTTTTTACGTTTGCAAGGGATTCTGGGTAACAGACCATGTTGGGAGGCAGTCAAGTCACCCCATCCTGGATTCCCCTGGGTGTCTAGTTTTCAAAAATGTATAGGTTTGCTAGGTTTCCTTAGGTGCCGGCAGGGCTAGGGTTCAAAATCTACAGCTAGTCACTTTGCCAAAAAAAGGGTCATTTTTCACTGCAAAACCACGTTGCGTTTTGCGCCGTTTCCTGTCACGGGCACTAGGCCGACCCGCACAAGTGAGGTACCATTTTTCTCGTAGGACTTTGGGGAACGCGGGGTGGGTGGAAATTTGTGGATCCACGCAGATTCCAGAACTTTCCATCACAGAAATGTGGGGAAAATGTGTTTTTTGTGTCAATTTTTTACGTTTGCAAGGGATTCTGGGTAACAGACCATGGTGGGAGGCAGTCAAGTCACCCCATCCTGGATTCCCCTGGGTGTCTAGTTTTAAAAAATGTATAGGTTTGCTAGGTTTCCCTAGGTGCCGGCAGGGCTAGGGTTCAAAATCTACAGCTAGTCACTTTGCCAAAAAAAGGGTCATTTTTCACTGCAAAACCACGTTGCGTTTTGCGCCGTTTCCTGTCGCGGGCACTAGGCCGACCCGCACAAGTGAGGTACCATTTTTCTCGTAGGACTTTGGGGAACGCGGGGTGGGTGGAAATTTGTGGATCCACGCAGATTCCAGAACTTTCCATCACAGAAATGTGGGGAAAATGTGTTTTTTTTGTCAATTTTTTACGTTTGCAAGGGATTCTGGGTAACAGACCATGTTGGGAGGCAGTCAAGTCACCCCATCCTGGATTCCCCTGGGTGTCTAGTTTTCAAAAATGTATAGGTTTGCTAGGTTTCCCTAGGTGCCAGCAGGGCTAGGGTTCAAAAACTACAGCTAGACTCTTCGCAAATAAAGTGTAAATTTTCAGTGTGAAAATGTGGTGCGTTCACCTTAGGTTTTGAGCCACTTCCTGTCGTGGGCACTATGCCTACCCACACAAGTGAGGTACCATTTTTATCGGGAGACTTAGGGTAGTTCAAATTTGTAAAGCAACTGTTATTACCTATTGATTTTTGATGCATTTCTCCCTTCCAAATGAAAGACATTGTGTAAAAAAAAAGTCATTTTGAAAAATGACCAATAATTGTCATGCAAATATGAGTATTCCCAATTTCGAAAATGTGCAAATATGCACTGTTTCTAAACTCTGTAATTTGTTCCCATTTCAGAAATACATAGGTGACTTTCATACCCATTTTTCCATGTATACATTTTCCCACAATAATTGCTATATACCCGGAACAAAAAAAAAAAACATTACAAAATGCTGCTCAGTTTTCTACTCTGTGTTCGTTGGGCTCTTGGTGAACCTACAAGTCCTATATGTCCCCACAACCAGGAAGGTCCACCGGATGTAACGGTACATTGCTTTCAAAGAGATGTCATAATTCGAAGAAGTTACAGGTGAAAACGTTGACTCAAAATGCTGCTTTTTTCAACAAATTTTTAATTTTTCCTATATTTACCTGTAAGTTTCTATAAAGAAACCTTGATGGATCTACACAAATGACCCCTTGCTGAATTCAGAATTTTGTCTACTTTTCAAAAATGTATAGCTTTCCAGGATCCATTATTGTTTTTGTACCCATTTCTACCGTTAACTGGAAGGAGGTTGAAAGCACAAAAAATAGCAAAAATAGGGTATGTCCCAGAAAAATGCCAAAACTGTGTGAAAAATGTTGGTTTTCTGACAAAATTCTGTCATTCCCTAAAAGCTGGAGAAATGGTGATTTCAGCCCCACAAACCCTTTTTTGATACCATTTGCAGAGAAAAACCCAAAAGCTTTAATTTGCAGCCCGTTTTTCCAATTTTTCACAAAAAAAACTAAATTTTGCTGTATTTTGACTAATTACTGGGAACCCTGTAGGAGAATCCACAAACCCTGGGTACCTTTAGAATCCCCAAGATGTTGGAAGAAAAGGACGCAAATTTGGCATGGATACCTAATGTGGTCAAAAAGTTACAGGGGCCTAAGCGCGCACTACCACAAATAGCCCAAAAAAGGCTTAGCACAGGAGGGGAAAAGGCCTAGCAGCGAAGGGGTTAAATAAATACAACTATGACTGTATACAAATCTTTGCAGAAGAAAAGGAAACAGAACACATTGTAGATATCACATGTCTTTGTGGGTTACATATCATTGGTCAGTGTTCTAGTCACACGGTTTAAGTCTACTCACATTTTAACTAGTTTATTTTTGCATTCTGCTGTCTTTTGACCTGCACAAGCTTAACATACTCTTTACAATGATAACTAAACTTTCAAAAGAACTTTCCCCTCTCGCCTCGCCCCCATTTTGCTTCCACGTGGATATCAGTCACAATGAGTGCGTTGCTAGGTCTCATAGTTTGGGGGATACATCCCCGGCTGTAGGGGAGTAGAATCTGCACTTATGTTGCTCCCACTTTTTTTCTGAAGTATACACTGGTTTCTGGCTATAGTCTGGCTGGGTCCCTGCTAATCAGGGCCCCAGTTTCTCTGTTCTCTCTAAACAACTTGGAGTGCATATTAGATGAACTAGTGATTGGATACTGTGGTACCTTATGAGCCCCTAGTATATGGTACCTTAGGTACCAAGGGCATAGGTACTTCACAGGCCTACCAGGGGCTGAAGCATGTATTATGCCACCCCAGGGAAGCAGACTAAATCTGACACCCCAGGCCTGCTACTGCAGCCTGTGTGAGGTAGTGCTAGCACTCCTCACAGAGGTATAGGTTCCTATATCTCACCATACACACACACATAAACCTATCAGTCACCCCTAAGGCAGGCCCTATCAATCCTGAGGGCAGGGTGCTTGGTTTACAATGTGAGGGGGTACCTCTGCCTCAGCAGGGCCCCTCTGCAGCTGGCAGGGTCTATTCCTTATGGCTGTTTGTGGATGCGGTTAAACCATATACTCTTAAGTGCATTATAACCTCCCGGTTAATGCTAACTTTGGCATGACTGCATCAAAAGATGTCGTGTTTGGTGTCAAACAACTTGGAATCATACCCCCACATCAGTCCATGATGTGGGAGCAGGATCCCACCCTTCTAGAGGGGACGACATGTACCCACTGTAGTAAAACGACAGAAATCTGAAAGAGCCCTGGCATCACAAAATGGATGCCACCAGCACAGACACTAGGCTGCCCTCCTGCTGCTGACTGAACCTCGCAGTGGAGGAAGCCCAACAAAAGGCATCCTGTCACAGGGAGGTGTCACCACCTTCCAGACAGGATTTAGTGTATTGGGGCTGGGTGGGTGCACTTCTAGAGTGCTTTGAAGTCCTGCACTAGGGGAGCAGTCGGCTCCTCTGTGCAAATGCCAGCTCAAACCGGTTCAGGGGCTACAGGGGTGGGGAAATCATATCGCCCGACGCCCGAGCCATGTTGATTTTTACCACGGGCAAGAAGATTTAATGTCTATATTGTCCGATGGACAAGTAGACATTAAACCGCATGCATAATACAGGTGGGGGCAGTTCGGGACTCGCAGCCAATCAGAAAGGCTGCCAGAGAGCCGGAGACACTTTTGAGGCCTGTGATTGGCTAGCAGCCCAGGACTGGGCTCTCGCCAGTGATTGGCTGGGGGACTGAAACGTCAGTCTCAATAAGCGGTAGTCTCGCTTTCTCAAGCTTAATGGGGTGGACATGCAGAACCACGAGGAAGCTGTTTCAATTTTAACATGAGGGTAGCAGAAATATTTCGGTGCTGGTGGCGTGACCCGAGATAGAGGTGAGGAGAAAGGGTGGCTGGTATTAATGTTACCCGGTTAATGCCGAGTGAGCTTGCGGCACCAGGGGGCGGGGTGTAGGAGTACAGTTAACTTTATTCTCTCTGCTCGCGAAGGAAAAAAAATGCAAAGATCCTGCCGAGAGCTCAACGGATTGCAGTGACAATAACGGTATTATGCTAGTGCTCAGTTCAGAATCCAGGAAAGAAAACCGAGCGCGCTAACTTGGGGTTTGGAGTGGTCTGTTGTGTAAGTGGAGCTCTGCTATGCAACGGCTCATATTATACTAAATGTGGCGTTAAAGAATTGTATCGGGTTGAAAACATTTCAAATTCCGGTGATCAGTGTCTCAGCTACACCACACGGTAGCATTATAGCAAATGAGCAATATGTTTGTTTTACCCTGTATTGCCCATTACAGCTGGTGGAGTGATGGGACGGCTTTCTTACTCTCTCTTCTGCTTTTTACTCACTCTCTGAATCTGCTCCCCCTGTCTGTCTCTCTTCCTCTTCGCGTTAGCCCCTCTCCCTTCTATTTCCCTCTGCTTCTCCCTCTCTCTGCCCCCTTTATTGCTTTGCCCCTCTCTCTTCTCCTTTTCACTAGCTCTCTTTATCTGCTGTCCCTGTCTGCTCTCTCTTCCTCTTCTCTCTCCATCTTCCCTCTCCCTCCCTCGCATTCACTTCCTTCCCGTGCCGCCCCAGCCAGAGTGCTGTGCCTCCTCGCGGGTCGCCTCGGAGCCCTCCTTGCCCCACGGTAATCCACAAACAGTTTGGCCTCGGATGCCTCATTCTGCAGCCGTATAATGAAAACAATGATTGCAGGGCGAAGAAAAACAGGCCGGCTCCATTACACACCAGAACTGGATGGCGATTGGGGCAAGAGCAGCAAACAGATGAAGACAGCTTCCCTCCAATGCCCCCTAGAACTGGATAGATTGGTCTCCCGGAGCCAGTTTGTCGTACTCACTGTGGATTTGGAAGGAGCACTGGATCCCACCTCCGAACGGGTGATTCAAGGCTCGGACACTCAAAATACTATCGTTGTTTCCTGCCCTAAAGGAAGAGCTGCTGGACTTCCAACTGAGGAGAGGAATAACCCTAAACTTGAGGAGAAAAAGCCAGGCACAACTCACAGAAGACCTGGCTGTGTGCACCATAAAGATAAAGAATTTGAGGAATAAGGAGCTGTCAGCAAGTAAATATTAAACTACCAAGAACTTTAAAAAAAAAAAAAAAATTGATGGGGCGGATGGGTGATTTATATTAATTTCCTTTAGGGACAGAAGCTGCTATCTGTTACCTGCAAAGTGCCTGATCAAATTTGTCTACTTTTTGCCCGTAAGATTTAAGGTGGTGAACAGTGAGCCGCTGTGTGCTGTTACATAATATATGTAAAGACGAAAAGATGTTGAAATTCCAGGGTCCCGAATCAGTCTCATGTCTCGGACACTCATTCGTTGGTGGCCTAATAGAGTGTGTGTGCCTCACATTGCACACACTGTGACATGAGTTAACACTATCCGTCTCATTCACTCTCCCTCGCCTTATTTTTCTCTCACGGGCCCATGTTTCATGCTCTCTTTCCTGCTATTTTTTGTAACATGTGTCTGTTTAACTACCTTTTGAAAAACTGCTTGGCTCGTGAGGATCGTGAGTGCTGCCTGCAGCCATGTGCTGCAAGCGCATCGGCCCTGTCTCTTCCTCCCCAAATCCCCCTCCTATGATCTAACCCACTGGGGTCGGAGCAGGGGAACTGCAGGTGTCTTTTTACCTTGTATGTGGTAGCAGGTGCAAAAGCCTACCAAACTACCATACTCATATCTATGGCACTTAGGTTACAAACCAATCACTGCAGCATACTCTCGACCTCCTTAGCTGTCTTCTTATAGGGAATGGAGGCTGTAATCTGAAAGTTTCAGTTTGCCTGTGATGTGATCAGATTTTCTCAAGCTCTATTTAGACAAAGTGGGCTCAATGCTTGGGTACGTTAGAGGTACATTAAGAATGTTTAGACTGTTGTTCTCCCCCCTATTGCTGCCCCTCAACCTCATTCCCAGCCCAAAATCCCTCTCGATGCCTTCACTCGCCCATCCACATTATTTTTCATTCTGACTACAGAAATGATTTTCAGGGGATCTCAGGGTCATAAGCCCACATTGTCACTGGTTCAGTGTCACTACTAGGTGGAATCAAAGCCTCCAGGACAGGCCCCTGCAGATAAAGAGCTGAATCATTGCCCCCTTCACCTGCGGTGACCAGAACCTCCTTCAGCAGAGACCCTGTGTACAGGCATCTCACAGCCTCCACCTCTACCCCAAGTAATCCAGGGCTGGCCCGGCTCTTTTGACAGTTGGTGGAGATGAGTGTCCTGCAAGATGGATGCTTGTGGCTAGCATCAGAACTCTGCAGCAAAACCTGCACAGTCACCGTTCCATAGAGATGCATGTGCAGTCTGCACATGTGGGTGCCAGTGCCTAGGACGGTCTGTCACAGAGATTCCTGCCTGTTGTGCTAAATGTTAATGGGTTGGTCAGTGCATGAACTAATAGAGGTTTCATAATATCCCACTGATTAACGTAACTTTCATTTCAACTAAAGCTGTCCATTATTATACATGTAGTTACCTGAAGGTGAAAGACCACAAAAATTTAGAGAATATTTGTTTTTTTTAGCCACTACTTTGACCCCCCCCCCCCCCCCCCCCCCACAGGCTCTCTAACCCTGCCTCCCCCTTTTCATGCAGCATCACAGTTCCCATACTTTTTTTTAATGCACTTCAACCACTGAGTAGACAGCTCGCAGGCTGTGCCTGATACCACTGCTGCACTCACACTGCCCCCTGAATACAGTATTCAGGACTTGCTGCCATGGGGTTTGGAGAGCAGGGCAGGGGAAGAGGTAGGCGGAGGGTCTCCTGTCATAGACTCCAGACTGAAAGAAGGGAGCAAAGAGTCCCCTTATTTTAAAGAGAGAGTGGGACTGCCCCACCATTTTACCAACCACCATCCCTATGCCCTTCACACACACATACCCACCCAGCTCCCAACTCCCCAGTTACAGCCAGAGCTGTCGACTTTGAACCTTGGGGACCAGGTTCAAGTCTCAGCATTGCTAAACATCCTGTGATTCTGGGCAGATCACTTAATCTGCTCTGTCCTAAAAACAAATGCTCATGACCTTGTGTAATGTAACTGGTGCTCATGAAAAGCACACCAATACCTTTGCAAAAAATAAATGCCCACACGACAAGCATGGTGCTTTCCTTTCACAGATGAAGCAGATTCTGAAGCTTTCCCAGTTTTAAAGGTGAAAGGAAAGAATCCTGAACTCGGACTTTATACCACATGCAGTGCCAGAGGTGCAGGGAAAGTGCCTCAGTGTTTACGCCTGTGTCCTGGCTTGATAACCTAACGTGCATTTTTAAAGCACATGTTCACCCAGAAGGGTATCTTCACACTGAATAACATTTGTTTATTGTTACCCAACTCAATGTTACTAATTTTATCGACCTCAGAAGGATGAAAGGCTGAGTGGACCCAGCAGGATTTGAACCTGTGACCATGAGGTTAAACACAGAGCCCTACAGTGGACACATTAGTCCACTAAGCCACCAGCCCTGATATGTCATGAGAGGAAAGTAAAATAAAGTAGTGGCGCTTTGGGTGTTTGTTCAGCTATTATTGGATCTAAATCTGCTGAAGAATAAACAAACTTCATTCACCAGATACCATTTGACTATCCAAGAGGTCAGGACAAAGTTTCCAACTCTACTGTGACTGAGCCTGGGCATCCTTGCTAGGTGTGACATGGAATGCTGAGTGGTTGCAGTTACTCACTAGCCCCCGTCTCAATGATGCTCAGCTCTGCACTTCTAGATTTACTGTCTTTTCAAACTAACACTCCTTCCCTTCTCTGAGACTAACGCTTGCTTTCCAGCTTTGTGAGTATAAAGATATCACTGCTGCTACATGTCCTACAGATCTGAGAGAGACAAACTTGAACATCAATTGGTGAGGTGCACGTTTTCATGTTAGGGTAGCTTACTCAGCTGCTGCCATTACTATATGCAAGAGAGAACCCTGTACCGCTACTGCCAGTGCTGCATATGCTCTTTGTGTGGGAGAAGAATGTAGAGATGTAGCGGTGAGTGAACAATAATATAAACACACCATACCTGACCAGAAGTGTAAAAGGAGAGATTTATTTAACTGCCTATTACTGCCTCTTGTGTATTTGTACTTAAGTATCCTGCCTCAGTGAGCCGCAGCACATCTGCTACTTGATTTTGCTGCCCCATGAACCGTTCGTAAGCTCTGCCAAGAAGTGCAGCTATTCCCATTCACAAGTTTATCAGAGCATCACATCTGAGTATTTTTGAAGCTGGACAGCTATGAGTTCGCCCTATGATGAACACCCTTCTATCCTACAGGTTCATATTTCGACAGTCTTGTCTGTGCCAAAAACACTTCCAGAAATGTAGTAAATTATAAGTCTGCACTCTGCCTTTAGGTACTATTTCTCTTAATATGAAAATGTTTTACATGCAAATTAGTTGATAATTGGGTGCAATGCACACTGACACATCTGCACGCATGCTGTACAGCCACCCTACAACAGTTGCATTTAAGAGTGCATGACAATGCATTGCATAATTGGACTTGCACTTGAAATATATATTGCAAAGTATGTTGCACTGATTGCAGTGCAGGTTCTCTTCGTGAAGACCTCCCATAGTAATTTATGGAATAGGCGGGGCAAGCAGTTACCTTCCCAGGACAAGTAGATCGGTGAAACATTTTGTCCCTTGGCCAAGTAGATTTTGGAAAAATTTCCACACCCCTGCTCAGTCTGAGAAGGGCTTCGATCCACGCTATCCATTTTAATTGGGTGAATGCATTGAGACAATTGATCCGTGCTATATTTTTCCATGTTGTATTGCGGGGTGGATTTCCCCTCTCCAATCCGTTGTTTGGCTGTTTTTATATTTTTTACAATTAATCCCAGTTCCTGAGGCAAACGTGCTTGAGCCGGCGATGAGTTCCTCTGTCTAAACCGTGTCAGACATCATCATTTTTAGAATGTGTACTAAGTGGCAGTTGGCAACGTTGTCCGGGTCCGAGATCTCTCTGGTCTTGGTTGTTCCACAGCTGGAGGTGGTTTTAAGTCTGCGAGGGAATGTTTGAGTCCATTTGGGGAGGTACCACTCACCAAGTGGTTTTGTCCTCATTAGGATGTTTAAACTGTCTTGTTCCCCTGCAGGCCTGAGGTTAAGATCTGACATTATCCCTGGCAACACTGAGATTTTCTTTAGAAGAAGTGAGCAGTAACATGGGACGGGTGATTTACTTGCCAGTTGTTGTGCTTTCACAATGAGAGAATTTAAATTCTCTAGTCGAGTGTCGATGGTTTTAACATGATTTACCAGTGATTGTAATATTAGTATTTGTTTAGCAAATTTATCCACATGCATAATGGCAACCTGGCCCATGGTTGCCAATGTGTTGTCTATGGCAGACCACCAGCCCAATGCGTTGACCACTGAACTTCCATCTGCTTTCTCAGGAATTACTGTTAAAGTCCTGGATTGGCTTATCTGGGTGGTGTTTCTTGTCTGTTGGACAATTTTCGGAGAGCATCACAGCTTTGCAGGCTAGAGGGCTGTTAACTTGGTGCCCACAGGTAATTTGAGCCTTCAGTTTTATCGGTTAAGAATTGACTTATAGGTGGGGGAACATACTGGTCCATTATGTTGAGGATCTCCTCATCCCCAATGTAGTGCCTTTCTAGGTTGACATGATGGTCTCTAGCTGCATTCGCTGAAGATGGAGACATGTGTCTCTCAGGTTTTCTGGCTTGAGCTGGATCAGCATTGGACACACTAGGGGAGCTAAAGGTGTCAGGGTCCCACGAAATCAAGACTTAATCGTAATTGGCACTGGGAAGGGACAGGAATTCAGCGGTATCCTGGGAGACTTCTGCCTTTGACACTTGAGTCCTGTGTGGGGACTAGAATGTTGTGACCTAACTATTTTGATTTCTAGGGCTAGGGGCCGGGGAGGTTTTGTAAGCTGGCCCGCTGCTACCGAATTTATAATATTGTGTTTAAGCTTCAGGACTATGGAGGCCGCGTCGCCTTTTAGGGTGCTTGGGCCCCTTCCTGGGGCAAAAGGGGCAGCGGTCATCTTCCTATGATTGAGAAATTATGTTTCCGCCAAGAACTTTAGAAGTTTAACATTTTGACTTGTGTACTGATTGTTAGTTGGTGCAGGATTTCGATTAGAGTTGAACTGTTGCGGGTTGTCCTCGGTGTCTGATAACCCCAAGAGGGGGATGGAACACTCAGGGTCTGGGGTTTGAAACCTTTTTGTTATATAGTATTTCCTTATTCCTGCAGGAGGGGATGCTTGATTCTCCATAATCTGATTGAATCCTTGTGAGAAGTTGGCCTGGTATATGCTGTTCACTAGTTCTAGTGACCACCTTGTACCGTGCCAAGCAACCCTTATGGTGTGGTTGTAAGTCAACCTTTTTGGACTAGCTGCCCTAGTGGTAGCGTAGGCTAAGCAGTCTTTGAGGCTAAACTCGTGAAGCGTGTTAAGCCAGCTGTTTTACCAAATGTAACCCCCTTTTATACCAATGAAAGGACACCACACAGATATATATTCAAAATATATATGTATTTATTTCTCAAAGTAACCCCTAGTCTCTTTATGAGCACAGGAGCACAAATCGTCAAACAAGATTATCACAGAATACACAGAAGTTGCACTTTATATGGATAGGCCCTGGTGGCCACTCGAACCATATACTAAAATAGTGGTATAAGTACCACGAACAGAAAAGGGGAAAGGCCTAGGGCCTCTAGAATCGCTGGGCCTACAAGGAGCTAACGTCAGTTAGTGACCAGGAGGTCCACGGGTGGCGTGTGCAGAGCAAATAGTCACACGCGTGCTCCCATAGGTTTCAATGGGTGCGTAAAAAGTACAAAGTTACTGCAAAGGAGATCTTCCGGGTTGACTAGGAACTTAAGATTTGGAACACAGGCACTAGAGATGTATTACTACACATGGGCACCGGAGTACCAGCTTTACCTCACCCACAGGAAGCGGGTGCATAGGCCTCAAAGTGCGTCGGGTTTCTTCTATCTGTTCCGTGGAGCTTGAAGACAAAGATGCTGCAGGCGGTCGGTCCGGGAGAGATGCAGTGGATCCAAGAGTGGATCGGAGATGTTGAAGACCTGTAAGCAGAGGGGACAGTGTTCACAGTCACTAGCCAGTGACCAGCGTGGCACCAGGTGGGTACCAGGCGATGTCGGGTGCAAACAGGTGATGAGGGGTAGCTTGTCTCCGCAGCCACGTGGTCCCTGAAGGTCGACGACGTCCAGGAGTCGGCTCACGAGCTGTCCCACGCAGGCTCTCGCTGTCGGCGGTGTCGGCGACTTGATCGAAGCAAACAAGCCTTGGCAAAAGCAATTGTAGAAGGATTCGGAAATCAGCTGTTGGTTCTGACCAGCAAGGTCAGAGGGATTGCTCCTTTGGAGGGGAGCAAGGGCCAGTCTGGAGCAACCAGACCAGCGGTGTTTGTCGTAGATTTCGTCGCCAAGATGGCCACTAGCCAGCGGGCCAGCAACCGGTTAGGCGCGTCGAGTGGCAAAATGCAGAAGGGCCCCACGCAGATCGTGGAGATGCTGGAGGGCTCACCTTTGGTGCAGATGCTGCTCGAGGGTTGGGCTTCTCAGGACCCAAAGCACAACTTGGAGGGAGCCTCGGTTGTTGCACTTGTCAGCTTGTCGTAGTCGTTCCAAGATGGCTGGCTCCACGTGTCTCGGTGCCTCCACGGGTCTCCTCTTTTCAGGGACTGTGGATCGGGCGGTGAGAGGTCTGGAGGTCCAGGTCTTGTCAGTCTCTGGGCTCGGGCTCCGGCGGGAGGCGGCGGCAAAGCAGACGTTGATTCGCTGGATGGTGCTTGCGTTAGCAAGGTGGTCACTCCCTGACCACAGGGGAGATTGGCTTCAGTCCTCTGTGCAGCAGAGCGTCGAAGTTCCCGTCTTCTTCTTAGTTTTAAGTTGATTCCAGGATGTCTGAAGTCTTAGGACACAGCTCCTACCTTTAAGCGGATTCTAGGGGCCGGACTACCTGCTAGGTCCCTCCCTATGGGTGGGACCAGGAAGGGGGGTGGTTACACCCCCAATCCTTTGTCCAGCTCGCCCCAGGCCCGGGACTGGTGTGCCCCAGGACCGGTTTGAACTGGCATATGCACCGAGGCTCCTTGTGAGCCACAGGCATGTCTGGTTTCTTTCAAGCCCTACCTGACCAATACACAAAATCCTGTCTGGGGTGGTGCACGCACCTCCCCTGGCAGGAAACCCTTTGTCCACACCTCCCAAGCTGGAAGGACTCCCAGCAGCAGGAGGGCAGACTTGTGTCTGTGGTGGCAGCATCCATTTTGTGGAGCTGAGGCTATGTCTGATTTTACCCGGGTTTCAGGTACTGTACATGTCGTGTCCCTCTAGAAGGGTGGAATGCTAACCCCGTCGCCAGAATTGGCGAGGGGTTAGTATTCCAATTCGTATGACACCTTACTCGACATGTTTTGATAAAGCCAAACCAAAGATAGCATTTAACCGCGAGGTTCATAATGCACTTAAGAGTATATGGTATGACGATATCTGGAAACAGTAGAAGGAAGTTGTTCCGACCACTGCAGACAGGCTCAGCTCATGCCAGAGCACCATCTCACATGGAACCAAGCACTCTGCCTTCAGGATTGTTAAGGCCTGCCATAGGAGTGACTTATAGGTTACCAGGTGTCCCATTTAAGTTTAGGTATAGGTATACTACACCTAAGTAAGAGGTGATTACACCAACTTACCCCAGCTGAGTGATCAGCCAGTTGTGTCAGATTGTTAGGCCAAGCCTGGGGTGGCATAATACATGCTTCAGCCCCTGGCAGGCCTTGGATACACCAATGCCCTGGGTACCTAGTGTACACTGGTACAGGGGCTGACAGGGTGATCCAACCAATTGGGTATGTACCTAGGGTACATGGAGTCCATTTTACAGAGAGAGCAGATAGCCTGAGAGCCTGAATGGCAGGATCTCAGGCCAACTAAGTCGAAAAACCAGCTAGACACTAGGCAAAAATTTGGGGGTAACCATAGTCAGATATCCACCTTCCTACAATCCTACAGAAGGAGATCTCAAGAAATAAAATTACCCTTGTTTTCTTTTGCCAAAGGTTGCCTTGACCTCTGTTGCTTTTGCTCTTGTTGCATGGGCTTTCAAAAGTGATGAGCTTTTTGTGCGCATTTCAGTTACTGGATTGTTGATATGCTAATGGCTTAGTTGCCTAAAGCCATAATTTATACTGGACGGGCCTTGGGTGAGGGTGTCGTGATCAGAGCTTTACAAATTTCTCCTTGGTAGGTGGGTTTTTGCTACTACATTGACTGAGTTTTCCAGGACTCTCAGTGAGTCCAATGTTTCTTCCACAGGAGGGGGACTGGGCCAATGGAGGAAAATGGCGGCAGTGTGCTCTTGAGCAAATTATTGATCAATGTTAATACTCCATTGTGCACAACACCAAGAGTGTAAGGCATAACGCAAAGGGAGGGAGAGGCAGCTGAAGTGTGGCACCACCAGCAAGCTGCATCAGCCTGCTTCTGCCCACTTCCGCTGTGGAGAGGTGGCTCGCCAGTTGCTAGCACTCCAGAAAGCTGCCCTTGCAGTTCCCTTAATGTTCCCTCGGTGCACCTTGCACTGACTTCTCCTCATATGATGCTTGAAATCTGGGCAATATTGCTGTAAGGTCATGCCGGCTCTGGAGATTTCAGGTCAGGTCACTTTGCACTAAAAGCGTCTAAAGGTGGGTTCAGGGAGCAGATGTGGACAGGCGGGGCTCCTTAAGCGCTTTCTTTCTGGGTCCTCTCCTTGAGGGGTGAAGGCAGGGTGATACCTTCTGACAGCTGCTGGTTGGTGTTGACTGGGGCGCAGCGTTGCATCTAGGGGCGGAGGGGTGGGGGGATGGTGGCAAAGGCAGAGCGGACGCCAGAGAATGTACAAACCGCACCGTCTAACTTTGGCAGCCTCCATGCAACGCACAGTGCTGTAGCCTAGTGCATGCTGCCTTACTGCCAAGCTCTTTTGCTCCTGAGCCCTTCAACCTCCTGCCACCTACGCCGTTTCTCCCCTCTCTTGCGGCCATCTCACCTCTTGTCTCGGCTCCGCTTTAGTTCTGCTCTGCTTTGGTTCGCCTTGCCAGGCTTCAGCTTCAGGGCCCATCAGAGGAACAGTTTTCCAGGCCCTACCTTGTCTCTCCTCTCGCCTCTCTCCCGCTCGTTCGTAGCGACCCCCTGGACTGCTGGGCTGCAGCGCACAGGGGGGCCATGGAGTGGAATCGCAGGATAGCCCGTCCACGGCTGGTGACCCAGGGAGCCGGGAGCAAAGGGTGCTGTGGGTGCTATGAGGGCTGTGCGTGGATCCGTCAAACGAGCACAGGCAGGAGTCGCAACCGGTAATCCGCTAGTTCAGCCTCTCAGCATCAACATCTGTTGCATGTTCTCCTACTTTCCTGTTGGGAGCAGATAGTTTTTTATTGGCCGTTTATGGCTGCTACTCGGGATATCCGATACTGTCTGCAATCACGGTGAAACCCGTGCTGCTCACCTCCGCTAGTCGCAGCTGCCGCTGCCCGACGCCCACTCCAGTCGAACCAGAGTGGGGCGACAAGACTGAATGTCAAGGGCAGCTGTGACCAGTTAGCATCTAGTTGGAGACGCGGTGTCCTCTGGATTCAGGGCCGGCTTTTGCGCTGTTGTCACCCGGAGCGACAATCATTTTTGGCGCTCCCGCACCCCATGACTGCCTCATCGGATTCTCTCACTACCACCAGGCAAAAGTGCCCTTCATCTCGCCAATCATAAGTTATTGCTAAACGAAGTGCCTCACTTGAGGTCAGCTCCCCTTCCACAGGTCAGCGTCCAGTGCGGCTGCACCAGTCGCACTGCCCTAAAGCCGGCCCTGTCTGGATTCGAAGCTAGACTACGGTGACTACGACTCAGCTGCAACTTGACTCTGCACCGCTGCGGCTCTGTGTCAGGTGGATCCTCTTCATTCTCTGCATCTCAAAAATAGACTTTATTCAATTTGATAAAGCCTTCCCATGTTAGCCTATGGGGCTAGCAACACTACAATAGGGAAAAGCAACTCGGGTTGTTTTTCTACCAGGGCATATAAAATCTTTTATATCATCCCTGCTTTTTATAACAATGCACCCTACCCTTCGGGCACCTAGGGTAGACCTTAGGGGTAACTTATACGTTATATAAAGGCAGTTTTGGGATTTTGAAATACTTTTAACTCCAAAGTTGAATTTGGACATAGTTTTATTTTAAAAACAGCTTGCAAACTGGCTTTAAAATTGTACCAGACACAACAGCAGTGCACACTTAAACGCATTAAGTCCACTGGGGTCTCTAAACCTACATGCCCTACCATATACTAGCACGTTTCAGGTCGATTGTCTTGGCCAATTAGAATTATACCAATTGCCATATACCTTTGAAGGATAGAGCACTGGCCCTCAGCCTGGTTATTAGAGTCCAGGCCACTTTCATAGTCCGTAACTATCAGCGTCCGTCAAAAAATAGTGGTGATCAGGGCAAAAAAGTATCACTTTCCTACAGCAAGGCTTGCTGGAACGACTAGGGAGCTGTGGATGGACGTCCCCAACACTCCACCCACGACACGCATTCTTGAAGTCTTCTACAGCCTAGTACGCCACAGCATCTGATCATGTTGATGTACAGGGCCTTTAAGTCAGAATATCTCAGACCCTTCCTTATACAGTGCATGGCATGCCTGGGAGGCAGAGTTGGGTGCCCCGTTGTCTGATAGAGACTGGGCAGTGACATGTGAACTGAACCAGTAGGGTATTGCACAATTGAAATTGGTTGATTTTAATTACCTGCATCGTGCGTACCTGACACCAAGCACCCTGAGAAACATATACTCGACTAGATCACAGGATTGCCCAAGGTGTGGCCTGGAGAGGGGATCTTTTTGTTTATGGCCTGGTCCTGACCAAGTGTGATGGAATATTGGTGTGACGTAGGGTAGAGAATACAGGGAGCAACGGGGATTTTGTTACCCCTATACCCCCAGAGTTTTCGGCTGGGCCTTGTGGCTCGTCAAAAGGTAAAGAATTCTAAGTTCCTACAACTGGCCTTGCAGTTAGCAAAAAGGTGGATTTCCGTGGGATGGCTGGGCACGTGACATCCTAGTATCCCACTGTGGGTGCGGAATACATTAGAAGGGAAACTCCCATTAAATTGGCTAGGAGAGATGAGAATGTCCAGGACGACGGACAACTTGGGGGGAAATCATGTACTGCTTAACTCAGGGGACAGGAAGTGACTAAGTTCAGAGAGATGCTCAGGGAACGCCTTAAAACATGTGTGGAGCTGAAAGCGGGACTTGTACTTCTGAGCGGTGTGGGATACCTGTGGACTGCTTGACTGTAGGGTCTATACTACTCATGACTCCTTGACCATATACAGTGTTGTTCTTGAACTGGTAAATAGAGAAATACGGAAGCACTCAGAGAAGTCAATGATCATACAGTGAGAGGTGTTGCAAGATCAAAGTTGGTTTGATTTTATCTTGTGTATTGTTCTTGAACTGGGTTGCTCGAGAGAGGGGCGAGAGGAGGCTATGGGGTTGTGCGATTCGTCTAATTTGTCTATACTTGAAATACAAGTGCACTGGGTTTGTTTTGTGAATTCTTTCTTTCTGCATAAATAAGTTTTAGAAAAATCTCACAGGCAGAGGCATCGCTCCCTGCTGGTACAAATAAAAGGCCTTTGGAGAACTAGAACCCATAACAATCTTGTAGTGTGGATCTACACCGTGGCTATGATTGGAATAGATACATCATAATTTTAATGAACTATATACATGTTTTACTACAAATAATTGTTCCCTCAGGCATAAGCTATGACAGTCCACAGTTACTGAAATGTGTTTATAATCATTCCCCGTGTCAAATTATTAACAGGCAAAATAGGTTAAATACTGGAACATGAAGCTAGGCTGGGTACAGAACACAGCCTTGAAAAATCATGGTATACCTTTCCTACCCCCAGTCAAAGAAGGTGGGTGGGCTGTTCTGGATTTCCATTCAAGTCGCATTTTTTAAATAAAGGAGCCAAATGGTGCAGGTTAGTAGCCTGAATATTGGCTTTCATTTATTGCATATGA